>NC_142340.1:27212500-27812500 GCF_054954075.1 Amborella trichopoda
AAAAATTAGGAGAGAGAAAGAACTCTCGGAAACCAGGATCTTTGAGGAGAGAGAGAGGAAACAGTAAGTAGATATATCCTGAAGGACAGAGAAAAAGTGCAGCGTTCGTTCGTCCTACGAAAAGAGAAAAGTATTTATTTAAGATTTGTTTTTTATTTGATTTAAAAGTGAAGCGTTCGTTCGTCTTACGAAAAGAGAAAAGTATTTATTTTGGATTTGTTTTTTATTTGATTTTTGGTATTTTGAGACGGAGACGGGGACGGGGACGGGGACGGGGACGGGGACGGAGATGGAGGTGCAGGTAGATATTTAAAATAGAGCGTGGATAAAATGCTACCTCTAGAGTATACTGGGTTTATTCCCTTGGGCAAAGCACTTATTTCTGATTTGTTTTTTTATTCGGGTTTTGAGATCCAACTAATTATTTAATAGATGGTTATTTTTTTCAAAAAGGTTAGATTTTATTTATTTTTTAATTTCGAGATCATTCTCTCTAAATTTTAGATGGTTTCGGTTTAATCTTAGGATTTTTTTTGTTTTCTCAGGCATATAGAGAGAATGATATTGAACTATTATTATTTCTTTGACATCAAATTCTCGAAATCTAGAATATAAAAGATGAAGGGATGTAAAATTTAACCGAGAGAGTATTTGAATAGCAAACACCCGCGGGAGTAGGAATCCTTTTAACTTCAATACAGAGTCTGCGCTAGGGAGGAAAAAAGAGCGGATAAGGATGTAACGTCAGCAACACGTGTCAATAAAGTAATAGAGTCGTATTTGAACGCTTTTCGCTTTCTCCCCACGCTCGCTGCCCGACGTTCGCTTTCACAATTGCGTTCTTTATTTAGTGGGTTTCCACGAGGTAGCCTACTTTTTTACTTAATAATAATAATTTGTATTTATTATAATTATTAAGGGTGCGTTTCGTTGGCGTCTAAACATTTTTTAAGACAAATATTACATATGTAAACAATTCGCATAAACTATTCCGCAATTTTTTTTCTCCATGTTTGATTGTTTTTTTTTTTTTTTTTTGGGAAAATCAATGGGGGAGAAAGTCTCCTACCCGTTTTTTATTAATAAAAAGAGAAAAAAAAAGTACATCCCACTATTTTACAACCCAAGAATACAACACTCGGGTCAAATCATGAATTAGGGTTAGTGAGAGAAAATCTAGTGAACAAGAGCGCCAAATTGGCGCCAGAATGGGATCTTGCTCGGTTAGCAAGAACATCGGCGACCATGTTGCCCTCACGAAAGATGTCGGTAATATACTACACAGTTAGAGAGTCTGGATCTGCAGTTGGCTACAACCGTATGTAAGGACCGTGGGGAACGACATCGATCAAGCATAGAATTCACTAGCAAAGATGAATCTCTTTCAATTTGAAGAGTAAAACAATTCATCTGGCTAGCGTGAGTCAAACATTCTTCCAAAGAAAAGAATTCAGTAAAATTATTAGATGTGATATCGAAGGGTTTCGCAAACGCGGCAATGAAAGCCCAATCACTATCTTTGAGAGCACCACCACCACCTGCTAGATCGGGATTCTGTAAGGAGGCACCATCAATGTTTAGCTTAAAATGCCTAGGATTAAGAAAGGACCATGCAACTGGAATTGTGGATTTTGATTTCTACTGGAGCCATGTGATATGTAGATTACCAATTATTAATTTTTCTGACAAGTGAAAAGTCCCTACTTAGCTTCTGCTAAGTCTCTGATATGAAAAGTGATATGTCTAATTAATTGTTCCCTTCTTATAACCTTCGATTGAGCAACTCTCCGGTTACACTCGGCCTAAAAAAATTAGATAGTTGTGAAAAAGACAGAAGTCTAGATATTGAGTTGTTTATACTCGAAAATGTGGGCAAAGAACTCAGTTCTCTGCCTTGGTTTCCGGTGCAAACGGGTCAAACAGTTGATAGAGAAAGAGTCCCGTCAAATTACGTCTTGAGCAAGAATTGGGCTACAAGGCCGTATCTTGCTCATACCATAAGCAAAGCTGGCTTTACGTACACTTAGGCTTAGAGTTCAAGTGGAGCTTTGAAAATGCTTTACCAAAGAGGGAGGGGTTTTGATGAAGATCTCTTTTAAAAAAAGTAAAACGCTAATTATAATATTAGATAAATAAAAACAAACTGAATTGAACTAAGAAAGCTTTAAAGCATACTCCTGAATAACTATAAAAGCATTATATATGGAAATAGATGACCCTTATTAATGCTAATAATTTAAATAAACAGGGGGAGAAAGAGAATGTGAGCCTTAACGGGTCTTAATGTGAGAGATAGAGAGAGATGAAGAGAGACAAAACTTAAAGAAAGCAATAAAGACTCATTAATGGAGAATGAGAGAAATAATGGATAACATGTGGTCGGGCCTGATTTCTCATCGCACCGGGTAGGTCCGGATGTGGGTGACCCAGTCGAAGGAATCCCCTTTCAAACAACTCCTCTTGCATGTACCTCTTAGTGAATGAGTGGCTCTGAAATGGTTTGGGAAATGGGAGTAGAAAGTCTCTAACAGCCCGAACATTATATGACTAGATGGTTTAGAATAGCAAGAGAATCATAATTCAAAAGAAGACTGACTCAGGATGACTACAACTCGAGTAAACGGGAGTTAGAGAACCAATGTCTCTTACGACCTCAATTCACTATACAAGAAGGTGGTTAGAGTAGCAATCCCAGTATTAAGAATATAAAATACTATCTCAAAACCTCTCTGAGTTAAATGTTTCGAGTGATGAGGGCAACAATCAGCAACAAAGGTGTGATAAGAAGGTGATAAAATGAAAGGATTGAAAAGGGTATAGTTTAAGGAAGAAAGAATGGTTGGGCGCCGGTAGAGAGATGGCAATGGATGAGTGATGGCGTAGGTGCGTGAGGAGATATGAGTGCACTATAGAGAGAGAGGGTACAAGTGCGCTATAGAGAGCGCAGGTATGAATTAGTGGGCGAGTGCTCATAGAGCACGGGTAGACAAGGGCGATACAGAGCGCGAGTAGGCGAGTGCACTACAAAACGCTGGTAGACGAGTGTGCTACAGGACGAGGATAGGTGAGTGCGGTACAAAACGCAGGTAGGCGAGTGCGCTACAGACCACAGGTAGACGAGTACACTACAGAGCGTGGGTAGGCGAGTGCACTACAGAGCATGGGTAGGCGAGTGCGCTACAGAGCATGGGTAGACGAGTGTGCTATAAAGCGCGAGTAGACAAGTGCGCTAGAAAGCGTGGGTAACAGAATGCACGCAGGAAGCAGGTAGAAGTGTGCACGTAAGGAGTTGGCAGAAGTGTGTGTGTAGAGCGAGGGTAGGAGAGTGCAAGCAAGGAGTGGCTAGAAGAGTGCACGAGATTATAGAAACAACGGAGGTAGCTAGGACCACCTTAGGCGCGGGTCTGTGACTTCAAACGAGAGAAAGATTGAAAGAGAGAGAAAAGAAGAAGAGAGAGAGAAGGAAGAGAGTGAGGAAGGTTGAGGGGAGAGAGTGGGCATAAGATGGGCTTGAGCCTAGGTGCTCTTCTTTGGGCCTCCTTCACATGCACATTAGAGAAAAGGGTATTGGGTTGGTGTAAGGACCACAGATTTTCCTGGGAGTGTGACACATATGGCAAAACACATGGAAGAAGAGAGAGAGAAAGGAGCATCGCCACATGTGTAAAGAGTAGTGCCATGTGTAGGAGATGCCTAGTGTCGTGTGTGTGGAAAAGGCCTAGCGCCATTTGAGAAGAGAGAGAAGAATGCAGTGTGTTAATGAGAGTAACGTAGTGCATGTAGTGGGGTATCGCCGCGCGTGAATGAGAGTAATGTTGTGCGTGAAGTGGGGTATCGCTGCGCATGATTGAGAGTAACACCGCGCCTGTAAGGGACTAATGCTGCGCAAGAAGTGAAGGTAGTGTCGTGAGTGAAAATGAAGATTTGACCACTGACAACGTCGCATTTGTCAGTGCCACCTATGTCAATACCGCACACATCATCTATAGTGACCTTCAGCTACCCTGAATACTTAAACCCTTTTCTCTTCCTCTCCACCGCCATTTTTCTTCCCTCACTTACTCTCTCTCTCTGTAACTAGACCAACAGCCCTTCGAGGAAACCATTTCTGAGAGCTTGAGGTAACATGCGAGTGGGAGGTTGAAGACACCTTGAGCATCAAGTCAGTGGATTTAGAGTTCATGCATTAATTAACTCGTTAGCAACATATTTCAAGGATTAAAGATGCGAAAAACAATGGAATAAAGAGTATGAATGTAGTTGAATAAAAATGAGATTGAATGATTGCTGTAGTTTTTCTAATGAACTTGTTAGGTTTATGAAGTAGTCCACTTGCTAGATTTGTTTAACATGAATAGGGTTTTGCATCAAAGCTTATCTTGGCTTATGAAATGTTGCATTTTAATTTTAGCATGCTAAACTTTAAAAGTAAGATTCCAAAGATCATGAGGGTTTTTGCAACGAGTCACCAAACGATGCCCAAATGGGCTTAAACCGGCCTTGAATGAAAAATATGATTGTCTACTATAATATTTCTCTTTGTACCATGGTAAAACCCTTGCATAGATCTAGAGTTATGCCCAAAGTGTGGGGGCATACCACTGTTTATAGTAGATGGACGCTCCAGCCACTGTCATGCACTTTGCGTTGCAACGCCGTGCATGTATTGCTGCTTGTGCAACGCCGTGAGGGTATTGCCGCTTGTGCAACGCCGTGTGCGTATTGTCGCTTGTGTAATGTCGTGCGTGTATTGCTGCTTACGCAACGCCATGCGGGTATTGATGCTTGTGCAACGCCGTGCAGGTATTGTCGCTTGTGCAATGTCGTGCGTGTATTGTTACACGTGCGGGTATTGCTACTTGTGCAACGCCATGCGTGTATTGTCACTTGTGCAACGCCATGCGTGTATTGCCGCTTGTGCAATGTATGCGAGTATTGCCACTTGTGCAACGCTATGCAGGCATTGTTGTTGCTTGTGCAATGCCATGCGGGTATTGCTGCTTGTACAAAGCTGGGTGCGTAACTCCGAGAGCGTAAAGTCATGTGTGTAGCACTGGATGGGTCACTACCACATGAGAGACATTCACGACCGGAATGATAAATTTCATGTGATGAATACTAATTGCCATCATGTTATGTGAAAGATACCATGCAGTTATGCGTTACGTGAAAATTGACGAATAACCTACTATTGTGATAGTTACATGGACTAGTGCCATAATACTAATGTTGAATTCTAAGCGTCAATGCAATATGATAGCTCTCATATAATGGGTATTTCTTGATAAATTTCATAATGTTATGTGACTGATGGATAGTTCTGAGCAAGACTCACACTTTGTATAATGAGGATTGAATCATCTAAGGTACTGTTTCAGCATGAATGAATTGAATGCTTGAGCGTAATGTGATGCAGTGATCTTGACCGCTACGCAATGGGATACCCATTGGTAGTGGGTACTGTTTTATTATGATATTGTGATATTAGTCATACCATGACCGTGATACAGGCCATTACGTGATGGGACACCCATCGGTAATAGATACTGATACATTGGGAATAATGAATCCGGCTATGTCCCCTAACTTGCTGAATGATAGGATGGAGTTAGGAGAACGTGAAATGGGAGGGTCACACCTCCCAAAGATTCATGAGATGAGACTAGTAATTGACACCTCACAAGGTAAGTGCCTATCGAAAACCCGAGTGCGCGTTGGGGACCTTGTGCGTCAGAATGAGGGCACTATGAAGTGGATTTACTCACTTGTCATTGCCCTCCCTTCTGATAGATAGTAGAGGTCCTAAGCAATGGGATTGGCTTAGCTTGATGGATATGGACTCTACTTCTGGAATAGGTAAACTAAGGAGTGTGTGGGTAAAGATTAAATTATGACTGTGAATGTTGACGATTGTAATAATGATATGATAAATGACACTGAATACGATGTTTGATATTGATATTTTAATATGATTGCTGAAGTATACGACCGTTGTATTATGAATTTTCATAAATGGAAGAACTGCTTATGATGCACGAATAGACTCACTAATGATGCATGGCACTTAGATCTACTTACTGGGTTTTATAGCTCACCCCACCATATCTCCCCTCTTGTAGATTGATAGCGAACAGGTCAAAGGTCTGAGGTGCGAGGTTCGCGTTTAGAAGTCGAGGCTGGACTCTGCTAACAAGAAATTATGATATTGTATGTAATCAGGCAGTTAGTTCTGAATTTTGTTTATTTTGAAAAGATGTATTATTGAGCCTGGTTGCCCCAGACTTAAGTGTAATATTTTTGGGAAGAAATTTTATGTATTGCAGTTTTAGTAAGGACGGATTTCTTGAAAGTTTAATTGTTTATTTGTATTTAGAATCATTGATTTAGTTATTTGCTATGTTTTGCTTTGATTACCAATATAACGGCGGTAAGTCAGCTCCGATCTAAGTGACATGTGCTACCTCTGAATCATGAACCAGCTCTCGGTCATCCTCCATCGAGTACAAAACAGGGGTCGGGGGCGGGGTCATGACATTTATGGTATCAGAGCAGCCAAGATAGTATCATTGGCCTAGGAGGATTTTAGAAGAGTCCTTAGGATAGTTTTAGGATAGACCAGTGATTGGGTGCTCCTGTGTTAGGTTGAAGATGCCGATGGCTCGTACTAACAATGCGAGTTCCAGCAATGAGAACACCGAAATGCTCAGTGAGTTTTATAGAACTCTAGGGGAGTTTTATAAGACTCTGAGGGCAATGACCCAAATGATGAAAGAGTTGATGCCAGCTTAGTCTACATCTATCCTACAGCAAAACAATAGTGGCCTGATAGAAAGATTTAGAAGGCTGACACCCCCAACCTTTTTGGGGCAATGAGGAGTAAAGAAGGCTGAGAGGTGGAAGAGACAAGTAAAAAAGATTCTAAAGGTGCTGCACTACTCATATGAACATAAGGTCAGATTGGGAGCCTTTATGTTGGAAGGAGAGGCTTAATATTGGTGGAACTCGGTGAAGAAATCTTGAAGAGAGTCGAGGACCGAGACCACTTGGTACAACTTCCTGACAAAATTCGATGAGAAGTATTTCCCAAACTCCGTCAGGGAAAGGAAGGAAGGAGAATTTATTGAGCTTCAGCAAAGGCGCATGACAGTGGAGCAGTACACTGCTAAGTTTGCGGAAATGTCTAGATACGCACCCCACATTATCAACACCGAGGCGTGAAAGGCAGCCAAATTTGAGAAGGGCCTTTGGCCGGACATCAGAGGGAGAGTATTGTCAGCCAATTTGAAGTCATACTCCCCCTTAGTAGACCTCGCCCTAAATATTGAAAGGGACTGTGAAGACCATAAATCAAGGAAGGAAGGAAAGACGAAGGTCGTACCATTGGAAAAGTTTGGGAAGAAGCCCCGACAATTCCCAAGAAGGGATGTTAGAGAAGGGCCTTATCAACATAGCCCGAGGATCCGAAAACATTTCCTGGGCAACAAAGAGAATGATCGATGCCTGGTTTGGCCTCACTGTGGGAAGGACGACCTTACTGCTGCTGAGTGTTATCAGAAGCAGAATGTATGCCTCCAGTGTGGCAGGCCCGGTCACTGGGTTAAGGATTTCCCTATGGCAAAAGTAGAGGACCGACCGAAGACGCAAGGGCGAGTGTTTGACCTCACTGAACAAGAAGCTAAGTGTAGACACCCTGTTTTAAATCTGGATAGTTCTGTGGTTTTCGTGGACCCATAGGATCACATTAACTTAGTGAACCCAAAATCCATAGGTCACACAACTTACTCTTGGATCCAAAACCATTCTGCCAGCCCAAAAACCCTGTTACACCCTGTTTTAACCAAAAACTTGAAAACGTGCTATTTTACTGAAAAATCATTAAAAATAGTAAAAAATTCAGTTTTGACCCAAATGTTTTATGAAAGCTTCACAACAGGCAAAAAAACACATGTAAAAAAATAATATTTCAAATCGGAGGTGTGTTGTTCTAGGCGACACAGGCTGTGTCGCCCATCCAGATCTGGGCGACACTACCCGTGTCGCTCAGATGCTTTTCACTTAAACGAATTTTTACGCATCCTCACACGTTTCCCCTACTTTCTAGGTCATTTATCTTGGGTGTGGGGCCCGAGAAAGCTATCTGTACCTCCCAAAATTCGCTTTTTTTTTTAACTTTGAATGGTGTTGACCGAGGATTTGTTGGTTGCGTCGATAACACTACCCCAATGTCACACCCCAAGAATTTACAATACTATTATTCTTGAGATGTGACGGACAAAACATATATACATCTATTGATAGGACAAATTTACAATGGCGAGGTCTTACATAGTAAATAAAGAAAGCTAGCACAACAACAGTATCTTCCAAGGTTGATCTTGACTAGCACTAAAAATGAATCCGTAGTTATCCTGAAAAAATGTTTACCATAGTTTGATGAGTTTGGCTACTCAGTAAGTGATATCGTCTTCCTGAAAAATAGTCTGTTTTTAATAAATAGTGATATTTCCGTCTAGGATCTTTATGTTAAAAGTTTTGTGTGTAAGTGATATCGTCTTCCTGAAAAATAGTCTGTTTTTAATAAATAGTGATATTTCCGTCTAGGATCTTTATGTTATAAGTTTTGTGTGTAAGTGACATCGTCTTTTTGAAAAATAGTCTATTTTTAATAAATAGTGATATTTCCGTCTAGGATCTTTATTTTATCAGTTTTGTGTGTAAGTGATCTCATTGTCTCAAAAAATAATCCATTCTTTTTAAAAATAAAATGAAATAATTATTTCTGCTTATTAGCATGAATTTTAGGCGCGATAAATTTTATGCGCACATGACCTCATTATCTTGAAAAATAATCTTTTTAATAAAAATTGTGATATTTTATCTATGTTAGAAATTTTGAATGCTGTAAATTAGAAAAATAAATTTATTTATTTTTCTTGTCTATTGTTAGAAATAAATGTGATATTTCTGCTTTTAGTAAAATTGTGATATTTCTTTCTACTGTTTTGAATATTTAGACAATGTAAAATTCATGTGCAAATGATTGCCTTATTATTTAAAAATTGACATTTTTGCAATTGATTATAGTATTGTTGTAAAATGTTTATTTGTGAATTGATATTCCATAAATTGTGATAATTCCGTATTCTTGAATTTTTATAAGAGTTTTTCTATACATATTAAATTGGTAATTATGCTAGAATGCCTTTACAAACTGCTACCTTTCTAAATTTGAGCCCAAAATATTTGATTGGTTATTTTTGAAATGTTATAGAGAGTGACTGTTATTAATGGTTTAAGTGAAATTCATATTAATGATTTCAGTGATATGTTGAGTACATGATATTGCTGCTTTCGAATGTTTAAAGAGATTTAGAAATAATTTAAGTATGCAAGTGGACTCATCCGGTTCGCCGGTAAGGTATAAGTGGACCTATCTGGGACGCCGGTAGGGATTAAGTGGACTCATCCGGTACGTCGGTGAGGTATAAGTGGACCTGCAGGGATTAAGTGGACCTATCTGGGACGCCGATAGGGATTAAGTGGACCCATCAGGACGCTGATGGGGTATATAGGTGACCTACTTGGGACGCCAGTAGGGTATTTTGTGAAATCCTTTGAATTATGTACTGCCGTTAAAAGTATTATAAGCATTTCAATTACACGGATTATACTTAATTATGCATTTATTGAAAGTGAAACTGTTGATGCATTTCTGTTAATAGATCTCATTTTGGAAAATATTGATATCTTTCAATCATGATTATTTTTAGGATTATGATGATCACTTACTGAGTAGCCAAACTCATCAAACTATGGTAAACATTTTTTCAGGATAACTACGGATTCATTTTGAGTGCTAGTCAAGATCAACCTTGGAAGATACTGTTGTTGTGCTAGCTTTCTTTATTTACTATGTAAGACCTCGCCACTGTAAATTTGTCCTATCAATAGATGTATATATGTTTTGTCCGTCACATCTCAGGAATAATAGTATTGTAAATTCTTGGGGTGTGACACGCAACAAATCCATCGTTCATAAAAAACCATCTCGATGGTCATTTGAGGGGTGGGAACAAAAACTCTAGGAGACTTTTAGAAACCTGAGAGACTTTAGAAACTTTAGGCTGTAAAGATAAACATGAGAGATACAGAGAGAACCGTTACCGTGCACTGCACCTCAAATCTAAACGCACCCTAGATCCGAAATTAGGGTACAACCACCCCAATACTACAGAGACTTTCTGATTATCATCATCTGAATCAGAAGGGCAAAGAGGAACCGGTTCTGATACGGGCGAGCCCTCAGGGGCTCAGGAGTCCCAGGCCATCCAACTCGGTCTGGTACTCATTCTCCCTTCATTTATTCTTTATTTTATTTTTTTTATTTTATTTTGATTTGATTTTGATTTTTATTGATTGAAAATCTTGTTTTGAAATGCTTCAGATCATGCTGGCTTGGCCACAGATCTGAGAGCCGATCTACTTGTTTTCGGGCAGATCTGATCTCAGATCTGAATTCGATTGTTACCACTTTCTCTACCATATCTTTGCCTTTTCATTTTTATCAGTTTGACGCATCAAATTAGGGTGATCTACATCGTTAGATTGCTCGATTCTTTACTTTAAACACTAAGGCATCTACCTCGGTGATAAGAGGTACGCTCTTTATTTGTGGTATTAAAGCTAGTGCTCTAATTGATCCTGGTTCCTCTCGCTCTTTTGTTGTACCTCATTTTTCTTGCTATATAAATGTTGAACCTGCATGTCTTAATTATACTCTAGTAGTGTGCATGCTTGTAGGGGATTTTATGAAAACTGATAGAGTGTATAGACAATGTGGAATTACAATTGATAGGTGTGACCTGCCTGTAGATTTGATCCTCCTAAAGAGTAAGGATTTTGATGTTATTTTGAGAATGGATTGGTTGTACACACACCATGCCACCCTCAATTTCCATGAGAAAATGGTAACCTTTAAACGCCTTGACTAAGTTGAGCTACACTTTGAAGGTACCCAGGATACTTCCCCTCTGCACTTTATTTCTGCTCTTTGGGCCTTTCTCCTCCTAACTAAGAGATGTGAAGGGTATCTGACCTATGTGGTTGAAATTGGGACGTTCAGACCCAGCTAGAAGGGATACCAATAGTCAGAGAGTACCCCGAGGTCTTCCCGGAAGAGTTGCCATCCCAGCCTCCAATAAGGGATGTTGAATTTGAGATAGACGTAGTCCCTGACACTGCTCCTATTTCTAAGGCCCCATATAGAATGGTTCCAGCAGAGTTGAAGGAGTTGAAAGAACAGTTGCAGGGATTGTTAAACAAGGGATTCGTCCGACTTAACTTGTCACCCTGGGGTGCACCAGTCATATTTGTGAAAAAGAAGGATGGATCCCTGATATTGTGTAAAGTAACAGTAAAAGACTGTTACTTTACTATGAAAAAGTAACAGTAAAGAATAAGTATCCCCTGCCTAGAATTGACGACCTTTTTTACCATCTCCAAGGGGCCCAAGTGTTTCAAAGATTGATCTTTGCTCGAGTTATCATCAACTGCGGGTCAAAGAAGGAGACATCTCAAAGACCGCTCTCAGAACTCGATACAGTCACTATGAATTCCTTGTAATGCTGTTCAGGTTGACCAATGCCCCTGTTGTATGCATGGACTTGATGAATAGAGTGTTCCGACCTTCATGGATGATTTCGTAGTGGTATTTATTAACAATATTTTGGTATATTCAAAATTCGGGAACTACATGAACAACATCTGAGAATTGTTTTTGCAAACTTTGAAGTAAGAAAGATTGTATGCTAAGTTAAGCAAGAGTGAATTTTGGCTCCCTAGTGTACCTTTTCTGGGGCACATTATTTCTATGGATGGGATCATGGTCGACTATGGATGGGATCATGGTCGACCCCTCTAAGATTGAAGCCGTACTTAAGTGGGAGAGACCAACAAATGTGAACGAAGTTCATAGTTTTCTAAGGTTAGCTGGATACTACCAGCACTTTGTAGAGGGATTCTCAAAGATAACACTCCCCTTTACTGGACTGACCCAGAAAAATGTGAGGTTTGTGTGGTCAGAGGATTGTGAGAGAAGCTTCCAAGAGCTTAAGAAGAGACTAACCACAGCCCTGATACTGACCTTACCTAAGGAAAATGAGGACCTTGTGGTTTACACCGATGAATCCCATAAAGGGCTCGGATGTGTACTCAAGCAGAGAAAAAAGGTCATTGCTTATGCCTCCAGGCAGCTGAAGCCCTATGAACAAAATTATCCAACTCATGACTTGGAGCTTCGGGCGGTAGTTTTTGCTCTGAAAATATGGAGACATTATCTCTATGGGACCCAATTCAAGATGTTCACGGATCATAAGAGCCTCAAATATCTATTTTCTTTGAGGGAGTTGAACATGAGGCAAAGGAGATGGATGGATCTACTGAATGACTACGACTGTACAATTGATTACCATCCATGAAGAACTAACGTGGTAGCTGACGCTTTAAGTCGAAAGGCCCTAATATCAGTGGTGCACCTGATGGTCCGAGAAATGGGATTATTGGAGGATGTAATGGAATGGCACCTAACCCTTCCCCTTGAGAATAAGGTTGGGACACTTTCGTGTATGAGGATAGAGCCCCAACTCTTCCAATAAATTCAAATGGCACAAAAAGAAGATCCTCAACTTGTAAAAATTCTTGAAGAAAGAGGATTTCACCACAAACAATGATGAGTTGGTAATGTTTAAGGTCCGAGTATGTGTTCCTAATGAAGAAAATGTAAAAAGGGTTGTTTTGGAAGAAGCCCACCACTCCTGTTACACGGTACACCCTTGGAATACAAAGATGCACCAAGATCTGAAAAAGACCATCTGGTGGAACAACATGAAGAGAGATGTGGCACAATATGTCGCTAAGTGCTTAACGTGTCAGGAAGTGAAGGCAGAACATTAGAAACCCACCGGGCTGTTGCAACCCTTACCCATACCAAAGTGGAAGTGAGAACACATTACAATGGATTTTGTTTCTAGATTGACCCGGTCAAGTGCCTGACATGATAGTATTTAGGTCATTATGGACTGATTAACTAAGGCTGCTCATTTCTTACCGGTTCGTACCACCTATACTTTGGATAAACTGACCCAATTGTACATCAGAGAAATTATGAGATTACATGGAATACCTATCAGCATAGTGTCCGACATGGACACCAAGTTCACCTCTAGATTTTGGGCAAGTCTACAGTCAGCCTTGGGAAGTATACTTGCTTTTAGCACCGCCTTCCACTCCTAGATAGATGGGCAGTCAGAAAGGACCATTCAGACTATGGAGGACATGTTGAGGACATATGTTACTGATCTTAAGGGAAGCTGGGAGGACCACCTGCCCCTAATAGAGTTTGCTTATAACAACAACTTCCAAGCTAGCATTCAAATAACACCTTATGAGGCTTTATATGGAAGGAAGTGTAGATCACCCATCTATTGGGATGAGGTGGGTGAAAGAAGATTGTTGAGGTTTGATATTGTTCAAATGATCTCTAAGAAGATTCCCTTAATTCGGGAGCGGCTCAAAGCGGCCCAAAGTTGGCAAAAGAGTTAAGTCGATAATCGCAGGAGAGACCTCGAGTTTGAATTAGGTGATCTAGTCTTACTAAAAGTATCACCGACAAAAGGCATTATGAGATTCGACAAATAGGGGAAACTAAGCCAGCGATTCATTGGACCTTTTGAAATCTAGGAAAGAGTTGAAAACATGGCATATCGGCTTGCCCTGCCATTTGAATTGGTCAACATTCACAATGTTTTTCATGTCTCGCTATTGAGAAAATATCAACCAATCCTGATCAAAGAAGACCTGACCTATGTTGAGCAATCGATTGGGATATTAGGTAAGAGGGTACAGATTTTACATAATAAAGAAATTCCCTAGGTCCGGGTACAATGGTAATATCATTCAAGAGAATAATCAACATGGGAATGAGAGGACGAAATTCGGAAGACGTACTCCTACCTTTTTATTAACATCAATATGATTTTGAGGAAAAAATCCCTTTTAAGGGGGGGATGATGTAAGGACCACATATTTTCCTAAGAGTGTAACACGTATGGAAAAACACATGGAAGAAGAGAGAGAGAAAGGAGCATCACCGCATGCATAAAGTGTAGCACCGTGTGTAAGAGATGCCTAGTGCTGTGGTGAGGAAAGGGCCTAGCATTGTTTGAGAAGAGAGAGAAGAACACCACGTGTGAATGAGAGTAACGCCATGCGTGAAGTGGGGTATCGCCACGCGTGAATGAGAGTAACACTGCGTGTGAAGTGAGGTATCGCCACACGTGAAAGAGAGTAACACCACCCATGAAGTGGGGTATCGTCACACATGAATGAGAGTAACGCAGCACGTGTAAGGGACTAATGCTGCTCGAGAAGGGAAGGTAGCGTCGTGAGTGAAAAGGGAGATTTGACCACTGACAGTGCCGCATGTGTCAGCACCGCCTATGTCAGTATCGCACATGTCATCTACAATGTTCTTCACCTAACCTGAATACTTAAACCCTTTTCTCTTCCTCTCCACTGCCATTTTTCTTCTCTCACTTACTCTCTCTCTAGAACCAGACCAACTGCCCTTGGAGGAAACCATTTCTGGGAGCTCGAGGTAACCTACGAGTGGGAGGTTGAAGACACCATGAGCATCAAGTAAGTGGACTTAGGGTTCATGCATCAAATAACTTGTTACTAACATATTTCAAGGATTAAAGATGAGAAAAACAATGGAATAAAGAGTATGAATGTAGTTGAATAAAAATGAGATTGAATGATTGTTGTAGTTTTTCCAATGGACTTGTTAAGTTTATGAAGTAGTCCACTTGCAAGATTTGTTTAACATGAATAAGGTTTTGCATCAAAGCTTATCTTGGCTTATGAAACGTTGCATTTTAATTTCAGCGTGCTAAACTTTCAAAGAAAGTTTCAAGGGATTGTGAGGGTTTTTGCACCAAATGGGCTCAAACCCATCTTGATTGAAAAATATGATTGTCTACTATAATATTGCGCTTTCTGCCATGGTAAAACCCTTGCATAGATATAGAGTTATGCCCAAAGTGTGAGGGCATACCACTGTTTACAGTAGATGGGAGTTTCAGCCACTATCACTCACTTTGCGTTGCAATGCGGTGCGTGTATTGCCGCTTGTGCAAAGCTGTGTGGGTAATGTCGCTTGTGCAACACCGTGTGGGTATTGTCGCTTGGGCATTTCCACTTGTGCAACGCTGTGCATGCATTGCCGCTTGTGCAACGCCATGTGGATATTGCCGCTTGAGCAACGCCGTGTGTATATTTATTGTTGTGCAACCCCATGTGGGTGTTGTTGCTTGTACAACACCGTGCATGTATTGCCGCTTGTGAAACGCCTTGGGCATTTCCGCTTGTGCAATGCCGTGCGGGTATTGCCGTTTGTGCAACATCGTGCATGTGTTGCAGCTTGTGCAACACTATGTGCATATTGTTGCTTATGCAATGTCGTGCGTGTAACGCCGCCCGTAATGCCGCTTGTGCAAAGCTAGGTGCGTAATGTCGAGAGCGTAAAGCCATGCATGTAATGCCGCCCGTAATTCCGCTTGTGCAAAGTTGGGTGCGTAACGACCAAAGCGTAAAGTGGTGCGTGTAGCACCGGATGGGTCACTACCACATGAGCGACTGGTTAGGTGCCTCGATCTTGCCCTTCGGTCTAGATGATACGGCTGCGCGCATCTTGGGTTTTAGGGGAACTCGTGACTTTGAGATCGCTCTCTTGGGAACCTTGCTTAGGAGCGAGGGTAGGTATACCAACTGATAAGAGAGGAATTTAAGGTGGGTTCAGAACTTATTAGAGTTGGCTCTTGTCAGCACCCTCTTAGATCACGAAGAAAGCCCCCCAGTCATAAAACTGGTTCGGAATCGCCTCCCTTGGCCTGTATTCTCCTGTTCCTGTAATCACACATACATGGTTAAGTTTACGAGACAAGTGGGTCGAAAGAGACCCCACCTTGTCTTTGAGCGAATGTACGTGAACGTGCACATCCAAAAGAAGAAAAGGGTAAGAGGATAAGCGAAAGAAGAAGAAAAGGGTAGATCAGAGGAATTTTGACTAGGTGGCGAGACTAACATAGTAGCTAGATCAGCAAGTGATTGACCTGAAGTAGTAGTAAGATGGGCACGATAACTATACCGGTAGGAAAAAAAATACTACCAGACGCTAGAACGATCATCGACCAGCCTGGCACAATGGCTAGCCTATTGTGGAAGTAAGGTAGGCACGGTAACTAAGACCGACTCAGCAACAATACTGCTAGACGATAAGACTACTATGGCAATGTTGTCTCAACCTCTCTTGGTCAAACGAGAGAGAGAGAGAGAGAGAGAGAGAGAGAAGAAAGAAGAGAGAGAAAGAGAGACGTGCACAGTACTACCGATGTCACGCAAGTGAAAAGAAGATGAGATGAGCAATGAGGGAGAAAAGGAAAAAGGGAGAGAAGAAAGAGAGAAGTAAAAGAATGAAGAAGAAAGAGAGGGAAGAGAGCAAGGGAACATGGGAGGTGATGAGAGAAAAGATAAGACAGAACATGGACGACAATGAGCTCCCACTGTCCATGATAGAAGGGTAAGAAGAGAGAGAAACATCAATGAGCCTCCGCTACCCATGATAGAGGAATAAGAAGAAAGAGAAGACATGGACGGCGATGAGCTTCTGCCGTAGATGAAAGATGATTAATAAGAAAGAGAGAAAATGGATGGTGATGAGCAATCACCATCTATGATAGTGGAGTGAGAGAAGACATGGACGGCGATGAGCTTCCGTCGTCCATGACATAAGAATGAGAGGAGAGAGAAAACATGGGCAGCATGTGCTTCCGTCGTCCATGATAGAAGATTAAGAGAAGACACAAAACATGGGCAGTGATGTGCTTTCATCTTTTATGATAAAAGATTAAGAGGAGAGAGAAAATATTGGCGACAATGTGTTTCTACCGTTCATGGCAGAAGATTAAGAGGAGAGAGAAAATATGGGTAGTGATGTGCTTCTGCTGTCTATGATAAAAGATTAAGAGGAGAGAGAAAATATGGGTGGCGATGTGCTTCTACCGTTCATGACAGAAGATTAAGATAAGAGAGAGAACATGGATGGCGATGTGCTTCCGCTGTCCATGATAGAAGATTAAGGAAAGAGAGAAAACATGGACAGCGATGTGCTTTTGCCATCCATGATAAAAGGGAAGGCAAGGAGACTTTGACAAAGGCCCGGCCCACCACTCAGGTTAAGGCCCAACTCACTGTTCCTGTCCCTGAAGATAGAAGACATCATGCTAAACGATGGACTCCGCCATGCATGAACAGTGGGGAAGGAGAGAGAACACAGAGAGAGTAAAAAAGATAAGAAAGAGAAAGGAAAGATAAAGAAAAAGAAGGAAAGTGGATAAAGAAGCTCAGAGAAGAAATAGGAAAGAAAGATATACACGAGGGGAAAGAGAAAGAGAGAGATGAGAGGAGAGAGAAAGAGAGAGATGAGAGGAGGAGAGAGAAAGAGAGAGATGAGAGGAGGAGAGAGAAAGAGAGAGATTAGAGGAGGAAAGAGAAAGATAGATTAGGAGGAGAGAGATTAGAGGAGGAGAGAGAGAGAGATGAGAGGAGGACAGAGGAATAGAGATGAGGAGGAGAGAGAAAATTACCTTATTGAAGGGTACTGACCCTTTTCTTCTATCTCCTCTCTGTCTCTCTCTCCAAAATGTACCCACAATTTGAACGTGAAAAATTCTCAAATTTTATTGATGAGCTAAACGAAAAAGGGTCCTTTGATAATTGTGTTTAACATGTACTTATAGAATTAAGCCCAAACTACATAGGTGTATGCTCAAAAACTACATAAATTGATGATAATTGCAATTTAATTGAATTAAAAGAAATTCTAAAATTGGATGCAAAAGAACTGTTTTGTCCCTGCCCAACAATACATGAAATTTCAAACAGTCCCTACTGCTGCCCTAAAAGTTGTGTGATCTCTAGAAGTTGTGTGATCTTCGGGGTTGCTCCGACAAATCTTTGGTCGAAAGATGATTTCTTTCTTGTCGGGCTCAGCATAACGATCGATTTGATACCAACATCGAGCCACAGATCACGTTTTTGGGCCACATTCATGAGACTCGAAATTTGCATCGATCTTGAAAACTTTGGATCGATAATGTGCTTTTTTCTTTGATGTTTTTCCATAGTTTCTTTGCTGAATCACACTGAGCATGCTGTCATGATAACATTGCAACAAACGCAGCTCGATCTCGTGTCCGGACGAAGATTTTGTTGTTTTGAGTTTTTGGCCAAAATCTAAAAATCCAGCAGTCAGAATTTACAGCAGCTTCGATGCCTCCGTGTGTGAAATCTAACCATTCATAGTACGCTGGGTTTGGACCAGAGATAGCCTCAGACCTTCGCGTCGATTAGGTATGTGAGCGTCGTGATTTGGCCGCTCGAGTGAGGTGTGCTGCTGCTGAATTTGTTGCAACTATCTTCACAAATCATCAACTTGTCTCTAATTTTTCTCCCTGCTCGGTTATTTCGACGGGGCCTTCCACATATCAAAATGCTCATCTTGATATGACAAACATGCTCACAAAATTTGATAGCGATTCGACTCAAAACAAGTGAGATATGGAC
This sequence comes from Amborella trichopoda, assembly GCF_054954075.1. Lineage (NCBI taxonomy): Eukaryota > Viridiplantae > Streptophyta > Magnoliopsida > Amborellales > Amborellaceae > Amborella > Amborella trichopoda. The sequence continues at coordinate 27,231,182 of NC_142340.1, forward strand.
CCCAAAAGTTACTGCCTGAGGCTATAAAAATAGTCACCTTTAATGGTGCTTTGGTGAAGGGAGGGCGCAGGGGAATAGTGTGTGGTCTTCTTCTTTTTGGTCTTTTACCCATAACTTTGTCCTGGAATGCCTGATTAAGTTGAAACTTGACTCATAGAGGTTTTCGACCGTGCTGGATCCAATGGTGCTGGTCCCCACAACTGTTTGATGTGTAAAAAATATAGTTGTAATTATGGGGTCCGTTTCAGGGCGCTAAACGCTGATTTTTCAGAAATTGTTTCTTTGTCTGTGCTGCCTTAGACTTGTCGAATTGAGACGAAACTTGGCAGGTGGTCTTTTAGAGTGCTTAGAAAGATTCTGACCTATTCTAGGGCAATTATGAGACTGTTGGGAATTTCACTGTATGTTGAGGCTTTATTGATTGACTTTCTCTTTTATTGTGCATCAGGGACCAAGGTGTTGAAAAATGTCTTCAAACAGCTTGCCCCATCGAATGTTGAGTTTCGAGAAAAGCGATAAGGACAACATTCGAACAATTTCCTTTAGTTTTATTACTTTTTTCTTTCTAGCAGCAGGACCACGTGAACGCCAAGGAGATCCACACAATGTTGTAACTAGGATGTTTAGACGTTTGGCTGTAGCGTACAGGTACATCCGTTGAGACTTTAGGGAGAGAAGAGACTGTTTTGAGGGATCCTATCAAAGTCCTCACCCTTGCGTGGACTGTTTGTGATTCTGACAACTGAAGATTTTGTACGGACCTTGTTGGTCAGAATTAAGCCCATCTGACAGTCAAGTGCCATGCTGAAGGGCATTTTTTTCCCATTTGGTCTGGGTTTTTGTATTCCTCTGGTGTTGATCCACGTTTCAAGGTTTTTGTTTTGTTTGTTCTAGATGGTCTGCTGGGAGGCCTTTGGTTGGCATCCGTCTGCGTTGTGCACCAGATATTCCGTGGCTCAGTTTATAGAGGTGATCGGCTTTGGGTATAACCCATACCCACTGCTAGCAATTTCAACAATTAAGATACCTCTCTTCTTTGTCTAAGGCAACCCCTGAGGATTCAATCCTAATTGCTCCATAATAGGTCCAAAGTCATGGCTGACTTGGCTTTCTTGAGGCTTCTTCAACATCTTTGAAATGTGTTAGCTACCTTGTGGGAATAGTGCTCTTCTTCATGAGACTTGTCTTGCTTTTTTGGTGAGGTTTTTGTCCTTCGAGTCCTTTTTGCGAATGGACTCTGGCTGTCGAAATCTTTTCCTTGACTATTGTATTTTTGGATCTTGGTATTTTGACACTAGGGATTTTCCCCTTTGAGAGTGGGCTGGAGCCGCTTGTTGAGGTGAATGTTGTATCAACCTATTTATTGGTCCAAGCGCCCTTTGAGGGTTGTCACTTGAACTTGGGAAGCGGTGCCATGGAGACGGTTTTCACCAACTTCCTTTTTATTTGGGGTTCTTTTACCCATGACCTTTTGGCCATGTCCACCCTTATTTTTCCATTTTTACTAACGATGCCCTTTCAAATTTTCATAGTGCCTAGGTTTTATTTTCACGGAACTCTCTTACTCATGGTTTCGTGACCATGCCCGTCCGTCATTTTTACTCATGGCATTCCTTTGTCGAGGTATACACCATGCCTGCTATTTTTTTCTTTCTTTTTTTTCTTCTTTTGTGTGAAGGCATGTTTAAGGTTATGCCTTCAGGACCTGTGTGAAGCCTTTTAACATCATTCGGTCAGGACGTGCACTACAATTTAAGGTCATACAATTGGACCGTGGTTATGGATGACAGTATGTGGAGGCCATAGAGCGAGTATGGTGGTTGTTTTAACTCACTTTGAGGAGATGACATGAGGTTACTAGTTAGGTTCCTTGAGCTGACCTCCCTGGATCTAGGTGATCGGATGACACATGTCTGGGGTTTAGAAGACCCGGGACCTTAGATCCCTCTCTCGGGAGCCTTGTTCAAGAACAAGGGCATGTATCAACTAGTGAGAGAGGAATTTTAGATGTGAAATGGGGACCAACCTCACCTGGGTCCGTGACTTAGATCACGACTGAAAGCCCCCCAGCTGTTTTAGCTAGTTCAGAATCGCCTCCCTTGATCTGTAATCTCGTTATTTTTTGCAAAATAATACTATGGTTAATTTGCAAGATAAGTAGGGAGAAAGGCCCACCCTTGTCTTAGGGCAACGCACATTCGTATGGCTAAGAATGTGAGAAGTTTGGGTGATGAAGTGGAAGGTTTGAACGAGAGGAGAAAAGAGGAGGGTACTCGACAAGGAGATGAGGATAGTATGATAGCTATGACCAGTGCAATGACCGACCTAGAGTGGTAGCAAGATGGGCACAATATTTTGGACCGGTGCGATGATAATACTACTCGAAACCAAGGTTGACGCGACTATCCAAATCTAGTGTGGTAGCAAGACGGGCATGATACTCAGGACCAGCACGACGACAACACTACTTGACAGCCAAACTGCTATGACAACACTAGACTAAGTCCACCCTCGGCCAAGTGAGAAGAGAATGAAGAGATGCATGAGACAACGAAGAGATGGGGTCTCGATGGTGCTAAGCGTCACCACCCATAATCGTGGAGTAGCAGTGTCACGGCCCTTAGATGACGCTAGGCACTATTGCTCATGACTAAAGGGCAAGCGGTGAACCACGAGCGGCGCTAGGCATCGCCGTTGGGCAACACGAGGACGCAGCACATCCCTGTGTAGGCGGCGATAGCCTCTTGTGAAGCACGGGGCGATAGCCATTTGTGAGGCGCATGGTGACAGTTCTTGCCAAGGCACACGGCGATAGGCGTGGGATGCAAGAAGAGCCAGCATATGGCGATAGGCACCGAGCATGCGAAGGAAGCTCGCGGATGTCGATAGGCATCGAGCGCACGAACGAAGCTCGTGGATGGAGATAGGCATAGAATGCTCGAAGGAAGCTCGCAGACGGCGATAGGTACCGAGCACGTGAACGAAGCTCAGGACGGTGATAGATGTTGCCGCGACCTCTTGTGGGCGACGATAGGCATCACCGTCTGTGATGAGCGCATAACAGGGGGATACCCCTGCGGGTGGTAATAAGTTTTGTTGTCTGCATCCTTCACTGAGGCGTCGAGGATACATACGTGGACGGCTATCAGCAGTGCCATTTGCAAGCCTCGTTGAGCGATAGGGATGAATTAACTAAAGGGGGAAAGGAGCTCACGCATGCCGCTGCCGTCGCCATGCGTGATATGTGAAACCATAGAAATGGGAAAAAGAAGAGAAAGAGGCATGCATGACACTACCACTATCGTGCATGGCCTCTAAGGGATGCTCAAACGAAGAAGAAGAAGAAGAAAGAAAAGAAGAGAGAGAATATTTACCTTGAGCCTAGGGCTACCCGTCCAAAAGTTTCTCTCTCTTTTCTCTCTCTCCAAATGTGACCCAACAATGAGAAGGAAAGGGATCTCTATTAAGTAAAAATTCTCTTTGGTGAAGGGTTTCAAGCCCTTTACGTATAATGATGGTATGTGGTATATATAGAATTGTGCCCCAACATGGGTGGATTGATCAAAATTAAACCTAATTGCTGAAAATTAAGATTTAACTGAATTAAAAGAAATAAGAAAATAAGGGGAAAAATGACAGATTTGCCCCATCCTAATAAGTTGTGGAATTTCAAGACAGTCCCTGTGTTGCCCGAGAATGTGCATGATTTTTCATAGATGATCTAGGGTTGCTCAGATTCCCATTTAATTGAAAGATAATTGTTTTCTTGTAGGGCTCCACATGAAGATCGATTTGATACCAACTTCGAACCATGGATTGTGGTTATAGGGCACGATCATGTGACTTAAAATTTGAGTGAATCTTGAAACTTTGGATCGATTATGTGTTCGTTCCTTGATATTTTTCTGTGATTTCTTTGCTGGATCACACTGAGCATGCTGTCACGATCGCGGGGCAACAAACCCAGCTCGATTCCATGCTCAAATGAAGATTTTGCAACTTTGGAGTTTTGGTTGGAATCTGGAATTTCGACGACGAAATTGAGGCCAAAGACCCTCCTGATTAGACTATCTATAATGAGTAGGCTCACCAAATGATGAGGAAAATGAATTATGATCCTTTAGCCAATCAAAAATTAAGAGGAGAAAAGCTATGACTCCCCATTTCGAAGCCATCCAAGCCACGACAGCCCGTCATGGGACTAAACAAGGCTCATTCGAGAGGTGATAAAAACACAAACAAAGCACATGAGATGCAGCAGAGTGAGAGGAGACTGAAATTATGCAGCAAAGTCAGCCAGAAGAAGAGAAAGAAGCCTTTTATTCATGAGTTCAAACTTTTTACAAGTGACAGCAAAAGAAAAGACATTTTCAGAAATGATCAATTGTCTTATCATTGACAGCTTCATCGACAGCTATCTCTCGAGGAGTCCCTAAAGCTTACCAGTTCGAGGGATATCCCAAAACAAAGACCTCGCTAAGAGTAAGAGTATCCACCAACCTCCTCTGTCTAGTCTCTTGGTGCCAGTTTCCATTCTCTCCTTTCCAAGGGTGATCCTAATCCCAATATCCCTTGCTGGTGATTCTCCACCAGTTTGCGTAGGCCTTGGTCAGTCGGACCCTTCTGCCAAAGTGAAGTATCACAGACTTGCTTATCTTTGTCATCTCTAGACACGTGGACCAAGTGGTCCATATGTGTCATGGCAGCCAGTACTCACGAAGAGTCCCAAGCTCTTATGTTTTCCCCATGTTTACCTAGCGCCAGTGCTTTTCGAAAAACATGGAGAAAGGGTAGCTTTCATCAAGCCCATGCTGATGGGCGAAGCGATGAGGGAAATACCCTTCCAATCTAGCATTGTCAGGGTTTGATTGGGTAAAACTCCCCTCTAATGCGCAGGATGAACATGAGCTCCTTAACAGTAGCAGGAGCACCATCCAGCTCCTTCCCCAACTCATCAATGAAAGTACTATCGGTGAAGCTCCCAATCGGAAATGGGACCGGCCGCATATTCAAGGAATCACTCCCCAATAAGCTTCGAGCTTCCCCCAGGCTATGGATGATAGCCTTCTGGCAAGCAATCCTCATCAAGAAGGGGCATATCTTATCTCTTGATCCCTGGCTTTGGACATAAGTGGCAAGGAAATAGGCCCCTAGCCACCCATATACATAATGGATGGGGAACAGAGTCTTAAAATCCCCAGGGAACGCTTCTCCTCCGACAACGCCATTCCCTCCCTCCTTGCCCTTGTAAGCCTTCCCGTGAGAGCTGGCCCCCAATCCAGGGTATATGTTACATAAAATTGGTTGGGCAAGGGCTACTCACACCCTCTTGCCGTGCCACAGGCCACATAGAATGTGCTTAGATGAATGTCATCCACCCCCCCAGGGAGCACGAACTTGCATAAAAATAAGGCCAAATATGTGGCCAAGAAGATGCAGTCGTCACTGGTCTCGGATTGATAGAAGGGAGGCGTCTCCTTTACGACTGCTTTCCCTTTCCCTCTTGGAGTACCTTGACCACTTTCAGGGTAGACCCCACAAAACAATTTCACCCATTTGGTGACGGTTACCCAGACATTACTAGATTGGGCATGGAGCAATTGGTAGACCTTGAAAACCTCTCAAAGACTAGCTAGTGGCTCTTCCCTCCCCAAGCTAGCACCACAAAAAATGACAGGGTTTTGGGGGATGAACTTGTCATACATGGCCCCAATCAGTGGAAGGCCACAAATAAAATGAAGAAGTAGTAAAGAGATTCCTGCTTCCTCATGCTCGAGGAGCCAGGTGTTGCTAACGCGGCTGCATGTCTCGAGAAGTCCCTTGACAGTGTTTGGGCACCGATCATAGTAGTTGGCAGAGCATTGAACCACTACTAGCAGAGAAGCGCGTTCAAGAATGCTTCTATGAGACACCAACAACCCCGTGGTCCCGGAAGAGTATCCCTTTAAAAATTGATGCTCCCCCTGTATTCGAAGGCCTCTCCTTGACCACATTAGCCCCTTTGTTTGCACCATTTGCTTTCCTAGGGTGGGCAAGTTTTCCCCAGAAGCTATATTCCTGTGCATACAATGAAGGATCGCCATCCCTTCTTCAATACTGACATTGCCGTCATTGTCCTCTCGGACTTCTAAATGAACCGGTTCAGTGACGAAAGTAACATTGAGAGGCCACTCTGGTTTGCATACTAGCTCTGTCAGCCAAATGGGCTCCCCCCTTACTTTAACTGGTAAAATCATTAGTGTCAACCTCCCCTCCCCTTGGAAGGTTCTTTATGTTAGGAATTTAGAAAGAAGACTCAGCCATTATAAAGGGCTCAAAGATTTACCTCGAATGAAAATGGCTCAAGGCACTAGATAAGCACCGGCTATGTCTTCAGTGGCTAAAGTGTCAGTTGTATTGTCAGAGGTCTAGCACCGATTGTGCTTCTAGAAGCCTAGCGCCGCTTGCGTATACGAAAGTCTAACACCGGTTGTGTCTATCAGCGCCTGCCGCTAGCTGTGTCTGCTAACACTTAGCACCGATTGTGTTTACCAATGCCTGCCGTTGGCTATGTCTGCTAACACTTACCGTCGGTCGTGTTTACTAATACCTCTCATCGGTTACATCCATCAATGCTTAACGCTGGCTATGTTTGCAATGAATAGAACCGACTGTGTTTTCGAAAGGACAATTGCCGCCCAAATCTCCCACATATGCTACAAATTCTGCACGTGTCACCTCAAGCTCTATCACGCCATCTGACAACCGTTTGCCTGCCTACAACCATTCAGCTTTAGCGATGGTCCACCTCCTTATGCCCTTTGGATTCTCGTCGAAAACTCTCTTCACTGTCAGGAAACCTTGCAACTTCTCACCAATACACCGAGAAACCACTTACACTCGTCGAAAAACTACAAAAACTAGAGGAAAACCCTGAACAGCCTGCTGTTGCAACTTCTGCCTCTTCCTCCCTTCGCTAAAACCCGGAAAACCATAGCCAGAGTTCCCTTGCTTCCTGGTGGACTCACTGCAAGCTCCTGCAACCCCGACGAAACTTCGACAAATTCACTGGTTGCTTCATTGCTCTGGCCCGCAACTCCTGCAAGGTATAGTCTTCCCTGCTTTCTCTTACTGAAATCTTTTGCATGTTTACCGAAGCTCCTGCCGGAAACCACCCTCTCACCATTAAGATTTTTTTTACTTTAAGTATTTTTTTACCTTCGGTGAAAATGTGAAAATGGGGGACTACCCCATTTATATAGGAGGATCCTTCCCTCAAATTCCCCTCGCAAACTAGGAATCTCAGCTACATCCAAGTAGGCCAAACATCTATGAGCCGGACCGGGTCGGGTCGGACCTAAAGCCGCAGGCAAAGTTTTTACCACCGCCCGTAAAATCCTATGCAAGCAAAGACCAGGACCGGGTCAGGCTTGGATTAGGGCCCAAACACTAAACCAACGTCGGTTGTGTTTTCAATAACCCCAGCATCAACTGTGCTTTTAGTAACTCCAATGCTAGCTATGTTTTCGGTAACCCCAGGGCTGGCTGCATGCTCAGCAATCGAGTGTCAGTTGTGCTCAAAGGGGTTGTGCCCTGAACACATTGAACAGGGTGGTTGTGCCCTGAACACCTCTGACATTTTACATCATACAGAGCTAGGCGTTACCTGTCTCGGCTCTTTTAGGTCTCACTAGTTTGATGTTTTTCTTGTCTCGACCCTTTAACATCGCACGAGTTTGACTTTTTTCCTGTCTCGGCTCTTTAACATCGCACGAGTTTGATGTTTTTCCTATCTTGGCTCTTTAACATCATACGAGTTTGACATTTTTCCATTGAAACAGGGTGGTTGCACCTTGGATCAGCCTTTAGTTGGAAGTTTAAGCTCATGCCACCGACGAGTGTTTTCTCTTTTTTTTTTTTTTTTTTTTTTTGAAAATTTGGAAACTTGGTTGGCAGTTTAGGATCATGCCACCGCAGAGTGTTTTTATTTTTTTGAAAGTTTCTAAAAAATTGGTTGGCAGTTTAGGCTCATGCCACTGAGGAACGTTTTTATTTTTTTGAATTTTTTTGAAATTTTTTGAAAAGCATTTTTGTGGAGCGTTTTATTTTAAAAGTTAATAAAAATGTTTGAAAATGATCATAAAAACCATGAAAAACTATGTTTGATCCCTGGAAGAGCCCCAAAATTGCATGGGGAAAGTTTCGGGGAAAACGTTTTGCATGGGGAAAGTTCTTCCTCTCACCTTCATCCTCTCCCTTCCTCATCATCTTCAGTATGTTTTTACAGGCTTTTATTGCATAATCCTTAGGCTTTCATGGCTCCTAAGAAGGACAACGCGATCTCCAAAGGCAAGGGGAAGGTTTTCGAGTGGGTTGTCAACGTAAGAGAGGAGGAGGATTCCCCCCTTTTCCCAGGTTTAGGCACTTCCCTGAAGGTCTGCCCTCTCATATCTCGTAGGGCCTTCGATAGGGTGAAGTTCCCCAACGCGTTAATGGCTTTCCTATCATCGGATCCTGGTTTTGAGATTGGTTTCTTTCTACTCAGCAGTGGCCTGAACTCATGGCCCTTATGGCTTCAATTTTGATGACAGGCATCTTGAACATGGCCTCTTGCCATGTGAACTTTCCACTCCTTGAGGCTCTTGTTAAGAGGTTCAATTATCAGATGAACGCTTTCTTTCTTCCTACAGGTGAGATAACACCAACTTTGGAGGAAGTTGCCAGAATTTTTGGCCTGAACTTGGCCGAGATTGTACATCAACCCTCCACTACCACTGAAGATCATTCTATCATGGGTGTACGATTGTTGGGGGCTACTTATTCTTCACATGGTCAGTGGGTCGATATGGAGTTGTTGGTCCGAAATCAAGAACAATCTCGAGCTGCCGAACGGATCTGTATTTTTCATTTTGGGCCCTTGGGCTCCATTCTCTTTCCGAGTGGTCGTAAGACGGTTACAGTTCCCTTATTCCCTTAGTCCATGCCTTCTAGGAACGAACGAGTTACACCATTGTTCCGACCGTGTTGGTAGGCATATACCGGGGTCCTCACGACTGGGTCACGTGAGGTGACCGATTTATTGAGGGTGGTGTCCTGATTTTGCAGGTATATTTTGAACACAATTTTATTTTATTTTTCCCCTGAAACACAATTTTTTGTCCTATTTTGGGCTCTAGAGTTCATGTTTTTAACATAGGAATTTATTGGAAAAAGCCCCGCTCTATCCGGGACGTTCGGAGTTGGGTGACACGGCCAGTGTCGCCCATACAGGCTGGGGTGACACTATCAGTGTCACCCACACAGGCTGAGCGACACTACCAGTGTCACCCACATAACCTGAATGACACTACCAGTGTCGCTCAGGTCAAACTGCATCGAATGATTCTGGGGTTCAGGGCTTCTATTGTGTGAATTTTTGGGGTAATTTTGAGCTCTATTTTCTGCAGGTTTGGGCCTATGAACCCATCGCCATTATCCGTCTTCCTCAATCAACGACGGCTGTATCTGTTGCTTTGGGACTGACATATGTCAATGACTCCACCCGACCACAAAACGGCAATTATTATCGGTGAGTTTTGGACGAGTTGTCATCTTTCGATTGGGTGATTAGGGGCCTTGAAAACGTGTCCCTATTTTTGCCTGCTATTGGGCATGCGTGTGTTAAATTGGCAGGGAAATTCTTCACAAAGGGGTATTTCCCTCAATGGGTTCTTTGCCAGTTTCGCCACATTCAGAATTACACTTCTTTAGGAGAGGCGATTGATCGTCACCGTATCTTTCCGCTTCATCGACACTCTTTAGCTCTTCTGATCAAGGCAAGTTTGTCACGGAAGGGGAAGAATTCTCCTTCTAGTGAGAAGTTAGCTAAGTAAGACAAGCCCACGACCACTTCGAACTATGATTCTTTGTGGGTACGTGCCTGCCCTCTTCCACTATGCCCCACATCTTTGAGATTTCGTGGCGAGTCTTCTGTTCCTGCTTAGGATCTCGTGCCTCATCAAGAAGATGGCGCCTCTTATTCAAATAATTGAATCAAGTCCAATGAGGACATATGTGACATCAACTTGGAAGAGGCTGAAGTAGAATTAGCTTGATGGGTGGCCTTTGTGGCAGAACTCAAGGAGAAGGGTGTTGATCCGAAACCGAAGACTGAATAGCCAATATATGTATATACATACATATATATATATATATATATATATATATATATATATATATATATATATATATATATATATATATATATATATATATATATATATATATATATATTCTTTATTTCTTTCTTGACATGAGTAACATCAGCTCATGATCAGCGTTATTTTTCAGTAAGTTTATTTTGTTTGTTGAAGCCTGTTAAGACAGTAGGAATTTGGGTCATAGAACCAAGTTCAATGGCGTGAATGCCTGTAATAAATCCATTTTAATTGATGAATAAAATCAGAGTTTTTGAGATACCTGAAATTTTGTTTTCTGTTCTGCTTGATCTCTTCTTCTTTTTTTTTTATTGCCCCTGTTGGGGGTCTTTTAACTTGTACGTGTGCAATTGATTTATCGAAGCATGACGGGATATTCTCTTTACACACATCTTTTCAAAAAACATTTTATAAACTCAGCCCCCTAGTTATAGGGTTTTCTTTTCGAATTTCTGGCTATTGGGTCATCATACACACACACTAGGATGAGCTTGCTTCATTTTGACTCAGAGGACCCAGTTGAGAGAAAAACGCCCCCAAACTAGCCAATTTCGTCATCGACGAGCTTCACCCATCTCCTATATGTTGCAGTTGGTAGTTATATGCACAACCATGGAGTGCCTGACTAGTTTCAAAGCCTTCATAATAGGCATAGGAATTTTGATTCAAGACTGAAGCCAGATGACTAACAGTTTAACCTCTTGTAGTGATGAAGGAAGTCCTTTCTAACAAGAGTTTTGTTTGTGAAAATGGATGATTTAAAAGTCAAATTGCAAGAGTACTCTTAAAAGGGACGGGCCTTACAGTTTTGCCTCCTGTGGCCCCTTTGGTGGTGATTTTCTTTGTTATATTTGACCCAGAGATGATGAAAGGATTTCTTTTTAAGATCGTGAGAACATAGAAATCATGAAGTTGTCTTTTTACCTCTAGAGCTTTCATCCTCTACTTCACGGATACATGAAGAATCCTCTAGATTCTTGCCGGGCTTTCCTCCTAGAGGGTCTCGACGTTTTCCAGGATTCGTCGAAATCACTTTGGTTTTCCATTCATGTCACCCTCCTACATTTTTTTGAGTTGTTCTGTTGGGAACCTAAAGGGTTTAGGAGGAGTCTTCATCCTCAGGGTCTGCTTGTGCAGTATTATTGAAAATTGCAAGTACTTGTTTGTACTTGAGTGTTTTGCATCGAAAGCTCCTTCTTGGAGATTTTACTCTTTCTTTTACCCATGATGCCTTTTCAGGTTGTCCATTTTTTATTTTTATTTTTTTTGTTTTTATTTGTGATGCCTTTTCAGGTTTTCACCAAGTTTTTTAGCCCGTTACGGGTAGTATTTTCTGAGATACATTGCATTAATGGGGTCGTTGAGTTCGTAACCCTCCTGATTTTTTATTTCATAAGAATTGCTTGCATGCACTCGGGTAACCACGCAGGGCCCCTCCCAATTAGGTTTGAACTTGCCTAAAGGGTGTGGATTTGCAAGAGTGTGGAAGATTTTCTTGAGTACCATGTCTCCTTCTCTGAATTGTCGAGAAACAACTTTTCTTTGGTATGCCTTTCAGTTCTACGTTGGTAAGCAACGCTATTTTGTGTTGCCCGTAGTCGTTTTTCATCCAAATCAATGAGGACAGCGATTCGTGCTTCGACCTTTTATTCCTCATTTGAATTTTTACGAATAAGGATTCAAAGAGATGATATCTCAACTTCGATGAGTAGCACTGCTTCCATATCATACACCAATGAGTATAGGGTCATGTCAGTAAGAGTCTTCTTAGTTGTCCGGTAGGCCCATAGGGCATCATTTAGCTTTTCATGCCAATCTTTTCCGCCTTCTATTATTTTGTCTATGATTATGAGAAGTCCTTTATTTGTGGCTTTTGCTTGTCCATTTCCTCGAGGGTAGTAAGGTGTGGAGAATTTTTGTGTTGTCCCAAACCTTTTGCACACCCTAGTGACCTTTTCATTTTTAAGATTGGATCCATTGTCAGTGATGATTGACTCAGGAACACCAAATTTGAATACGATATTGTTCTTTATGAAACGGACAACATGTTGACCTTCAATTTTAACAAATGATGTGGCCTTTACCCATTTGGTGAAGTATTTTGTAGCTTTTAATATAAAACAGTGGCCGTTTGAGGCTTTCGGTGATGTCATTCCGATGATATCAAGACCCCACATGGCGAAGGGCCATACGAGCGGTGTTGAGTTGAGTGATACGGATGGTGCATGGATGAGGTCTCCATAGAGTTGACATTTGAGACACCTCTTAACGAACTTCCAACAGTCTTTAGCCATGGTGGTTCAGTAATAGCCTTGGCGCCTGATTTTCTGAGCTAAGGTGGCTGCCCCTAAATGACCTCCTTCATTGTGCAACTCTGTTAGTACTTGGTCAATTTCTGGCTGATCAAGGCATCGTAGAATAATGTCATCAAAGGACGTTTTGAATAGGAGATCACCTCTTATTAAGAATCTCATAGAAAACCTTCGAAGGCCTTCTTTATCCTTTTTGATGGCTCCTTTAGGGTATAAACCATCTTTTAGCAGGGTCAAAACATCGTGGAACCACAATTTTAATTTGACTAGTGCACCGAAAACCACGAAAGATACTTACCTATCATTCTCATTTTCTTGCTCTATTTATTTTTCAATCCTCGATGGGGAAGGGTCATGTTTGTTCCTGATATAGAATGGCAATGTGGGGATTTCTGAAGGAATATCAACCATCAAAGCAAGGGTTGCAAGGGTGTTAGCGAACTGATTATTTTCCCTAGTTACATGCTGAAAGGTGATTTTCTTAAAATACGGAATCATCATTTCTACCTTTTCTTGATAGGGCTGGAGCTTTTCTTATTTCACCCTCCAAATCCCTTGAACTTGGTTTATGACGAGTAAGGAGTTACCAATCACTCGTATTTGTACGATTTTCATTCTCATGGGCTATCAAGGCTTCGTATGCGACAATGTTATTGGTACATGGGAAATTCAACTTGATGGCTGTTGGCATTAAAATCTTCTCAGGTGAACATAGTATAACTCCTACACCTGACCCGTACTCATTCTTTGTACCATCGAAGTATAGTTCCCAAATTGAGTCCTCAATTGTGAAGAGGTTCTCATCAGGGAGATCCGTGTTGATGGGAATGTTGTCTGGCAGTGCTATTTGAACGTATTTTCAGCAACTTGGTCTCTGGTAGGAAGCAGGTCAATAAAAGCTTACAAACCAGTGGAAATTCCCGAAAGTCTCATAATGGCCTCAGAATTGGTTAGGATCGTCATCAGCACTTCAAAAGACCACCTGTCGAGTTTCATCACAATCAGACATGTCTAAGATAATGAACACAAAGAAACAATTTCAGCAAAATTGGTCTCTAGCACCCTAACTTGAGCTATACATTTGGTGCATCAAACAGCTATGAGACCACTGCCATTAGATCTGACACGTTCGAAAACTCTTGTGGGTCAAGTTTTGGCATAATCGGCCACTCCAAGACAAAGTTATGGGTAAAGGGGTAGGCCGCACACTATTCCGGTGTGGCCGCCCTGCACTAAAACACCATTAAAGGTGGTTGTTTTTATAGTCACAAGCAGTCACTTTCGGGGCCCATATCTCACTCGTTTCAAGTCGGATCGCTCTTAAATATGGTGAGCGTGTTCGTCTCATCAAGACGAACAATTCGATATGTGGTACGCCCCATGACGATGCTCTAGCAGAGAGAAAAACTAAATGAAGGTCGCTGATTCGTGAAGAAAGTTGCAGAAAATTGAGTAGCAGCACGCCTTGTTCAAGCAGCCAGACCATGATGCTCGCATACCCGATCGATATAAAACCAATTGTATTATGTGCGTGAGGTCCGAGCCAATCTCTGGTCCGAACCTCGCATACGATGAACAGATGGATTTCACACACAAGGGCGTCAGAGCTGCTATAAATTCCAGTCATCAGATTTCAAGATTCCGGTAAAAAAATCAAGACGACAAAATCTTCATGTGAACACGAAATCAAGCTATGTTCATTGCAATATGATCATGACGGCATGCTCAGTGTGATGCAATGAAGAAATCATGAAGAAACATCAAGGAAAGAGCACACAATCGATCCGAAGTTTTCAAGATTCATTCAGGATTCAAGTCTCATGATCATGGCTCAAAAACATGATTCATGGCTCAAAGTTGGTATCAAAATGATCGTCATGGCAACCCTACAAGAAAATAATAATCTTTTTATCAAACGGGCATCAGAACGACCTCGAGTCAGCCACCGAAGATCACGTACGTTCTTGGTCAGCAGCAGGGACTGTTATGAAATTCCATACATTGTTAAGCAGGGGCAAAACAATGCTTTTGCACCCAATTTTAGAATTTCTTCAAATTCAATTAAATTGTAATTATCTTCAATTCTAGGTAGTTTTCGTGTGTACACCCACGTTTTAGCTCAATTCTATATAAACTGACAATGCCTCATTGTACAAATGACGGATTCATTCTTCTCGAATCAATCAATAAAATTCTGATTTTTGCTTGAGTTTATGGGTATGTCTTGGAGAGAGAGAGAGAGGGGGAGAGAGAGAGAGGAGAGAGAAGAAAATGGTTGATACCCTTCAAGCAGGTAGCTTTTTCTCTCCTCCCCTTTTTCTCTCTCCTCTCCTCCTTTTCTTCTCCCCTCTTTATCTCTCCTCCTTTCTTCTCATCTCCATCTCTTTCTCTCTTCTTCTCATCTCTATCGCTTTCTCTCTCATCTTCTCATCTCTATATCTTTCTCTCTCCTCCTCTCTTCTCATCTCAATCTCTCTCTCCTCTCTTCTTCTCATCTCTATCTCTTTTTTTATCCTCCTCTCTTTTCCTCTCTATCTCTTTCTCTCTCTTCTTCTCATCTCTATCTCTTTCTCTCTCTTCTTCTCATCTTTATCTCTTTCTCTTTCTTCTTCTCATCTTTATCTCTCTCCTCCTCTCTTCTTGTCTCTATCATTTTCTCTCTTTTCTTCTCATCTCTATCTCCATCCGCCCTCTTCTAATACAAACGGTGAGGCTTAGCACTGTTTGGTTCTCTTTCTTCTGTCACAACCGATGAGGCCTAACGTCTGTTGATTTTCTCTTTCTTCTGTCACAACCAGCGAGGCCTAGCGCCAGTTAGTTTTCTCTTTATTTCATCACAACCGACGAGGCCTAGCGTCAGTTGGTTTTCTCTTTCCTCTATCAGTTGGTGAAGCCTAGCACTGCTTGATTTTCTCTCTCCTCTTCTGTCAGTTGGTGAAGCCTAATGTCGACTGGTTTCCTCTCTCTTATCTTGTTAGTCGGTGAAGCCTAGCATCGGCTAGTTTTCTCTTTGCTTTGTCAATTGTGAAGCCTAGCACTGACTAGTTTTCTCTCTCCTCTTCAGTCAGTTGATGAAGCCTAGCACCGATTGGTTTTCTCTCTCCTCTTTTATCAATCGACAAAGTCTAACACCGATTGGTTTTCTCTCTCCTCTTCTATCAGTCGGTGAAGTCTAGCACCGGTTGGTTTTCTCTTTTGTCTGTCAGTTGGTGAAGCCTAACGTCGACTGGTTTTCTCTCTCCTCTTCTATCAATAGGTGCAGCCTAATGCTGCTTGGATTTCTCTCTCCTCTTTTGTCACAATCGAAAAAGCTTAACATCGACTGAGTCTCCTCTCTTCTCCTCTGTACAGCACAAGCGGCGAAGCCTAATGCCGACTGTGTTTTCTCTCTTCCTTCTAACACAGTCGGCAATGCTTAGCCGTGACTCCACCTTCCTTCCCTCTCTCTCCTTTATCCTCTCATCCTTCATACTCTTATCTTCCTTTCTTCTCCCTTCTTCTTTCTTCCCCTTCTTCTCTTCTTATTCTTTCCTCATAGCCTTAATTCTGCTATTCCTTCGTTCGACTAAGAGGGATTGAGGTTAGCCTCTCATGGTAGTCCTGTCGTCTAGCTATAATGTTGTTGTGCTAGGATTACTTGACCGCCTTTATTGCCACGACAAACTGGCCATCGTGCCTAGTTAGTCGGTATTGGTAATGACGTCTAGTAGTAATCCTGTGAGTCGATCTTAATTACTGAGCCCATTTTGCTACCACGTCTGCCAATTATCCAGCAACCTAGTTACCGCTTTGATCCTCTCGCTTAGTCAAATTCTTCACTCCCTTGTCTTTCTTCTCTTCTTCTTTTTGAATGCTTATGCTTGTTTATGTTCATCAAACAGGAAAAGGGTGAGGTTCAGCCTAGCTGTCTTATAAGCTTTACTATATATGTGTGTGATTGCAGAAAATAAGAAGAATACAAGCCAAGGGAGGTGATTTTGAACCAGTTTTATTACTGGAGGGCTTTCTTCATGATCTAAGAGGGCGCCCACACAAGTCAGCCTGAGTAAGTCTCGAACCCACCTTAAATTCCACTCTCACCAGTTGGTAACACTTGCCCCTATTCTCAAACGAGGTTCCCCAAAGAGCGATCTCAAAAACGTCCTAGGTCTTCCCTCGAAACTCGAGACGCGCGTCCCCAAAGGATCCGGAGGGCGAGATCGAGGCACCTAACCAGCTTGGCAACTCCACTGGGGACTTATTACCCCTTAGTCAGATCATTCTTGTTTGGCTAGTTTCTTCTTTTATTTTCTGCTTTCATTGTCTTTTCACATTTTATTATGGCTTGCGGGTTCTGTAACCCATATATCTGGATCGGGGACTTTCTTATCACTGTGTTCGAGAGAGTCCCTAGGGAACAAGTTCCTTTGACTTCGTTCCCAACCATCCTCTTGAGAAAAGACCCCTTGTCCAACTCCCAAGTCTTAACTTGGACCAGTGTGAGATGGGACCAAAAAATCCCTCACTCCCCATCTCCTCACTTTGGCGGAAAGTCCACCAAGGCACCTTGCATCGGCAGCACTTCTGTTGCTCCACACAGCATGCACCTAGCCACCAACAAGTCACTTTTCGATCGTGTTTCTGAGGTACGTCGGAAGGCTGCCTAATCCCTTTCTACAAAAGGCAAACAAGCTGTCAATGCTTATGTGGTTCATCATAGGGCTGCCCCCCACATTTCTGCACCATCGATCTCTATCCCTAGAGTCTCAACACGTCGAGGTAGAAACCCCACGGTCTCCATCCCTCACACACGCCACAACACTCGTGGGTTACCCACTCGAGCCATAACTTGAGGCAACCCTTCTATCACCTCGAGACTGTGTCCAAGATCGAACGTTCCAAGGCCAGGTCCTGTGCATGCTACTCATATGCATCTCACTGCTCGAGGAAATGTCATTGCCACGCCAACCCGAGTACATAGGAGACGACCTTCTCGTCCTCCTACTCTGCATACACAAGCGCACCTTGTAAGGGAGAGACCTATCCTTGTTCTCTTGTGGACACTGTTAGACAACTAACTCAAGCCTGAGTTGACCTCCAGGTCTCCCGTAACCCTTCTTCAAGAGGCGCACATAAGTCACTATCACAGATGCACTGTCACCCATTACTCAGGCCTCCTTATGAGTCAAACCTACTCCAACCCACTCCTTCTTCATTGAGCAAGCACCTTCAATCCTGGTACTCGAAGGTTTTCCCTAAGAGTACCATCCTGAACCATCCCCGTCACTTTGGTCGTGTCTCTCAAGCCCACAAGAGACCTCGGGGCATCGACCTGAAGGAAGATCGAGTCCTTCATTCTCCTAGGCTCAAGATGACTCCAGTTTTTGACCCTCATCCATTGCCGCACCTGACAGAGATAGCTCTCTCCTGTGCAAGAAGAGCTAAGCAGTCACGCCCTAGATAGTTGTTTTGGCACGAGGTCCATCAAAACCTCAATGCTAAATGTGATAGAGGTCTGTAAATTTTCCAAGGCAGTCAAAACAACCAACTTTGACGACCCTCTTCACCTGAATCCCTTCTACTCCCTTCAGACAATGATTCTTGAAAAAGAGCTCCATGAGCCCTATGTTGTGGTTACTGATATAAAAAAGATCCAGCCGTGGTCCCAAGACCGTCTAGACCCCAACATACAAGGGTCAGGTTCAGTCAAGGCATGCTAGTCCCCTGCTGACTGACTTACCACATACGACCCGTCAAGTTTGCAAGCCCTCTGTTGTCACTAACGTCGACCTCCATAATGAAACGGTCAGTGTAATTGTCGTAAGCAAGCCTGGTGATGCGCAGGAAGAGCGCATGAACAAGTTTGAGGATATGGTGCACGCAATGATGGAAAAGATTGATCGTATTGATGTTGCAAGCCAGTCAGCTAACCATGAGGTCAAATCCCATCACTCTGAGGGTGCACCTCCACGACAGCCCCCTCCTCCTACCTCATAGGACAATTTTGTCCCTCATCCTGTCTCTTAAACAGACATTGACGCTATGGTCACCCATAGCCTTAAGAACAAACAAATCTCAGGGATACAGGGTGCAATGCCTTATCAAAGGCCATACGCCTCTTATATTGATCAGGATCCATTTCCCTCAAATTATAAGAAAGGGAAGCTTCCTTTATTCACCGGAACCATGCCCCCAAATCAACATATTGCCCACTTCCAGGCAACATATTGAGAAACAGCTGCTGACGGGAGACTTCTTCTCCGACAGTTCGTTGAGACCCTCGATGGCCCAGCATTTCAATGGTATGCCTGACTTCCTCCAAACTCAGTGCATACGTGGGAGGAGATGGAGAAACTATTCTATCAATGCTTATATAAAGTCGACAGAGCTTCAAACCATCGAACTACTCACCTTAACTCAAGACCCCGATGAACCTGTGGAACAGTTCATGTCAAGATGGAGAAACTTGGCTTCCCGCCATCCTAATCTTATGCCTAAGATTGAAGGAGTCAAAACTTGTGTGCAGAACATGCGACCCGAGATCACTCTACATGTTGAGGGCTCTAATCCAACCTCCATGTCAGAGCTGATCTATAAATCAGTCCACATAGAAAGTCTATTGCGCCACCATGGTGCCACACGACAACCATCTACAAGTTCAACAAACAATGGGGCCAGTGGTAACTGTCGGAATAACACACGGGGCAGCCAACAGAAAGGAGTAATTAGTGCAGCCGTCATGGTCACTGATTCAAAGAAGCCTCCCTCCTAAACTTTGGACCTCTCTAAAGGGGTAAGCACAACAAACGTAACACCTCAGGCTAGCAAGCAACAACAGTCATACAATCGGGTACCCTCACCGGCCAACCTTGATCGGGGTGATTATTTCACCAAGCATATGAACAAGGTCTACCCCTTCGAGAAGGAATGGGCCTGCGCTATTCCAGTGATTATTGGAATAAAATATGATCCAGCTTCCAGAAACCAAATTCCCTGAGCAACCTAACCTTGACACTTAGGTGAATTATTGTGCCTACCATCGGAGGATCAATCATCCTACAGATGACTACTACACGCTGAAGGATATTATCGAGACCCTGATTTTGAAAGGTCAGATAAAGCTTGAAGACTTAAAGAAGGCCTTCGGGGCAGCCGAAGCCTCTCATGCTGTAATTATCTAAGGGAAAGACGAAATGTCCGATATCCTCTACGCCTTCTTCATTATAATGCTTTAGGAAGGCATAATCACACTGAAGCAAGCAAAGCAAACTCGTCACCTTGCTAAGGGGACTGAAGATTGTTGGTGCCCATACCATCATATAAGAGGCCATTATCTATCAGAATACACAAGTTTCCTCGATATATTCGCAAAGAAAATGGGGGAGTGTCAGGAGTTTTACAATCTCCCTGTAAGTGACCCCCAAGTCACTTCTCCATCGGGGCAAGGAGATCTCCCAAAGCAGGACCTTCTTAATAATGATTTAGACTCTGCGGAACCCTTGATTCCCTAGCTATGGATAGTCTACCATGGCCAAAGTAGAATCAAGTCTTTAAGGCAAGAAGCATTTCGCCAAGCTAGGGCTGTTTGCCAACCCAGCGAGATGAATCAAACATCACCTCAGAAAACCAGAAAAAGATGGGCACCAAGGGCTACTCTCAAAAGAAACAAGACCGCTCAACCCACAGTTGAGCAGGAATTTCTCAGGCCCCTTCCGCCACTGCCAACTTTATTAGGCTTCATCCCTGACACGATCCTTCTTCCTTCTTCATCCTGTCAAGAAGACATCCCCTTACTATCTCCCACTTAGCATACGTCCAATGAGGGTGACGACGTTAAAAGCACTCCCCAATGGTCTATGCCAAGGCAAAGCCACTTTCTTCTAAGAAGCACAAGAAGTTGAAGCCAAAGAAACCCCAGTGGCCCCCTGAGCCTGACTTTGATTAGAGACTGAGAGAATTAAATGGGCAAAGCTCCAATTCTCAGGCAGCTTGCCACATGGTGCAAATTTCAGGAGCAATACCTACCACGGGGCAAATAAGTCTCAGATCATGGAAGATGTTGCAGCCACCACTACAGAAGTCGGGCACAGGGAGGTTCCCCAGTCCGCCACTGCCCCCTAATCCAAAGACCAGTATGCCTATCTTATAGCTCCCTGGGCTTCTTCCTAATCCCAATACTTCAAACAGTCCACCTATCCTCTAATTTCCTGGGACCCGTTTGATCCCATGCACTGAGTCTCTTTCAAAACCTCAAACTTCCATCACTCAAACCAAGCCCGTTGTGCAATCAAGTTGGCCAGCTGGCCAAAATAAACCTTCTCTACCCAAATCAGTGGCAAGACCAGGAGCACAAGGCCTTGATCAAGAAAAGGTGAAATATGATGTGATAGGGCATCTACGGAAGCTTCTAGCTCTTCTCAGTGTCTACGATGACTTCATGCTCTCAAAGGATTACTGGATGGCTTCGGTTCAATCTCTCTCTAACCCAGAAGTATATGAAACCAAAGTAGAACCCATTGACGTAGGCCCAGTAATTCTACAAGGATGTATGCAAAACACCTTTTCAGATGATGATCTGTAGCTAGGGGAAAAGTTTCATAATTGCCCTCTCTTTGTTACTAGCGAATTACATGCATGCCCCATCAACTGAATTATGTTTGATAGAGGGTAGGTAGTTAACATTATTTTAAGGAGGATCCTAACTCAATTAAGATTGGTCCAAAGATCTTATCCCGACCCATGTCACAGTTCAAGGGTCAACCAATCAGGAGAGAAGACGGCTGGCATGATACGCCTTCGTTTTAACATCGGTGAGCTGAACGATTACGCCCATTTTCCTGTAATCGACACCGATACTTCTTACAATAACCTCCTTGGTCGGCCATGGCTCCACGATTAAGGGGTGGTCCATCGATGTTACACCAATGTTTCAAGTATAGCCGAGATGAGAGACAACATACAGTTATGCTGACAAAAGACCATTCCCTGTGGTCGAAACTCACTATTCCGATGCTAAATATTACTTCACAGAGCTGGCATCGCCTCAGAGTCACAAGACTACAAGCAAGACTGCATCTTTGTCTCATGAATATGTGGAGGATGTTGGGAGGATGTTAGTAAACATGTTCAAAGAGGAAGAAAGGCAGGGCATAATTTTACCCCTAACTACTCTTCATTCTAACATCCCAACCAACATCCCCCAAGAAATTCCTTCTTCGCCTGAAAAGGAGTCTTCGCCCTCTACCCCTAGTTCTAATCCACCTTCGCCAAAAGATGAACCAGAGGTCATTCTTGAGATTGAGCAAGCCATGGGGATAGAATTCATGGCTCCAAGGATCACCTATATGCCAGACCAGTAGAAAGTCTTGCACATCCCCATTGCGCTCTCGAAAGTCAAAGCGACGCGACAACTACCGCGAAATATTTTTCAAAATCCGTTTGCTACAAGTGTAGAGGATGCTCCTCAGATCAGTGACCAACTAAAATTTTTACTTTTTCCTGACCTCTTAGGAGAGCAATTCGATGAAGAGTAACTTTCTTCCCTTAAAGGGCAGGATCCCCTAGCAAACGTAAGAACCGAAGTCCGTAGTCTCCAGAATCAATTGGAGGTCATGCGTATCGCTTCAAAACTTCTAACAAAATTCGTGCTGGAGACTAAAAACTATGATGAACTTGAGGTGAATGCGCCACTAATGGAGGCCAAGGCCCCTCCTGACTGGACTATATATAGTGATCAGGCTCACCAAATAATGAGGAAAATGAACTATGAGCCCTTGGCCAACCAGACATTAAGAGGAGAAAAATCAACGACTCCCCATTTCGAAGCTATCCAAGCAGCGGAAGCCCACCGTGGGGCTAAACAAGGCCTAGGGTATTAGCCTCTTGGGACAATAAAAGTGTCAAGAGGCATTCAGAAGAGAAATCACATGAGGTGCAACAAAAGTAAGCAGAGGATGAAATCATGCAGCAAAGTCAAAAGAGAGAAACGATTTATTCATTAGTTAAAAAATTTTAGAAGTACTAGCAAAAGGAAATGACATGTTCAGAAATGATCAATCATCTTATTGATCTCTGTGCTGTACACTGCAGGAGAAGCCTCAGTTCCCTGGATATGCTCCTTCAGTTTCGCCACTGTTTGAGTCTCCTCTGTCATCGCCACAGATTCCGACTCAGTTGTGCCATTGAGTTCGGACAAATCTTCGACCAATGAGGCCTCCATGGCCTTCCTCTGAACCATCTCCATCGCGAGGCCCGTGAATTCCTATCTTAGTATTCACATATTCTTTCAAATTTCAATCATTCTCTTGAAGCTTCCTTCTGCCTCCTTCTTGAGGTCCTGCTGACCGTCAATTATCATGGCCTTCTTTTCGATGCAGGCATCTATTTTCTCGCGAAGATGCAAGATCGACTCGTCCAAAGAGCCTAGCCTACCAGTTTCTTCTTCATGATGTAGCGCTCCTGACCGTCAGCTCTCCAACTCGTTTAGAGTTGCATTAAAATGAGAAAGCACTTCTGGGGCACTCCTAACCGCAGTAGTCCTGGCGAACACCCTCAATTTTGCCAAGGCTTTGCCCATCTCATCAAGGGGAAGCTCCCTCAAGCCCTGAAGGCCTGCTCTAAGCATGCCTTCAATCATGCCAGAAACACCACTAAAAATAGGCCTAAATGGTGCTGCTGAGGCCACTACTGCTGAAGAAACCTCGACCTCAAGGACCGGGCTTCTTGAAGTAATAGCCATCTGAGCCACTGCCTCCTGTGAAATAAGGGCAAAGCCTAGAGCTTCTTACTCCTCAGACTCATAGGCCGCCCCAGGCTCAACATGCCTGGGTTCTTCAATACCAGTCTCGTGACTTGACCCTCCCTTATGGGGACCTCTACTTCTTCTTCATACACCTGAACTATCACCTCAGCATTATCAAGTTCAGGAACTGCCTCTTCTCTTTGGCCTTCTCTAGCCAATTCATCTCTAGCCACGGTTTCTTCCATTTGGCTTCCGCCTTCAATAGCCAGAACCTCTGCTACGAAGAGTTCAACTCCCTCATCTTCACTACCTATGTCCACGATGGCAGCAACCTCTTAGTGCTTAGGCACATGATCAACTTTAAGCTCTTCTCCTTGAGTCATAGCCCTTGTCTCGGTCATGGCACTATGCTCCTGAGGCATGGAGGCCACATCAAAAGCAG
Source organism: Amborella trichopoda (assembly GCF_054954075.1). Taxonomy (NCBI): domain Eukaryota; kingdom Viridiplantae; phylum Streptophyta; class Magnoliopsida; order Amborellales; family Amborellaceae; genus Amborella; species Amborella trichopoda. The sequence goes on from NC_142340.1 coordinate 27,254,831, forward strand.
AAGGTGGTCCAGAGAGCGTAGAAGGTGATACCAGAGTAGTTCTCAAAAGATCAGAAGAGGACGAGCTACCTTCTGATTCTGACACCATAGGAAGCTTGACACTCTTGTGCCTCCAAATACGCCCACTAACTAAAGACGGTGCACGCGTATTGGCAGAGGTTGAGCGCTTTCTTTTCTTCCCCCCAACAGAAGTAGGAGCTGCTGCTTCAAATCCACCTTCATGAGAGTGATCTCCAGCTAATTTACCGTGGGGAACACTCCCAATGAGGGCATTTAAGTCTTGTGGGGGATGCTTCTTATAACCAAGGACTCGTCAACCCTCACCCCACTCAAAGATGGAACTAAGATTGTGAAAGACACTCCCAATTCTCGTGTTCATTGCAAGGAATTATGGCGACGCCTCATCAGCTGCTATCTTATGCGGAAGCCTTAAAGCCTGCCAGTTAGAGTGATATTCTAAGACGAATACCGCATCAAGAGCGGGAGCATCCGCCAGTCTCATTTGCTTGGTATCTTGCCGCTAGTTATCGTTCACCCCTTCCAAGGGTGATCTTTATCCCAATATCCGTTACTGGTGATTCTTCACCAGTTCACATAGGCTTTCGTCGTCCGAACCCTTCTGTCGAAGTGAGGTATTACGTATTTGCTAGTTTCTGTCATCTCTAGACACATGGACCAAGCGGTCCATATATGCTCTGGTAGCCAGCACTCACGGAAAGTTCCAAACTCTTCCGTCTTCCCCTTGTTCACCTTACTCCGGTGCTTTTCGAAAATCACCGAGAAGGGGCAGCCTTGATCAAGCTCATGATGACGTGCGAGCGGTGGGGAAAATACCCCTCTAACCTGGCATTGTGCCGAGTTTGATAAGGTAAGACTCTCCCTCTAATGCTCAGAATGAACAGGAGCTCCTTAATGGTTATTGAAGCACCGTCCAGCTCCTTCTCCAACTCATCAATGAAAGCACAATCGGTGAAGCTCTTGACCGGAAAGGGGACCCACCTCATGTTCAAGGAATCATTCCCAAATAGACCCTGAGCCTCCCCTAGGGTATGGACATCGTAGGGCCTATTGACCCTCCCTCCACAATGGGCTATCCTAGCTACAACAGATTATTTTTCTAAGTGGGCTGAAGTGGTCCCCCTTAAGCAGGTTCCTGGGACAACGGTAGCGTACTTTGCTCGACATCATATCATATATCGCTTCGGGGTGCCTGACCAGATTATATTTGATAATGGTCCTCAATTTAGGAGTCATCACATCGATCGCTTAATTAATCAATTCGGTTTCGAGTGGAGGTACTCAACTATGTACCACCCTCGAGCGAATATATTAGCTGAGGCTTTCAATAAGACTCTGTGCAACGTTTTAAGAAAGTCAATATAAAATGCTACTGATTCCACTCCTTATTCTTTGGTTTATGGGGGTGAAGTAGTTTTACCTCTCGAAATACAAATCCCTTAATTGCGAGTTCTTATTCACAAAGGAATGACCGAAGATGAGAGAGTCAATCTCCTGTATCACGAATTGGATGCACTCGATGGAAAGAGGCTGAGGCTCAGCAAAGCCTTGAACTCAACCAAGGGAGAATGAAGAGGGCTTTCGACAAGTCTGTCAAAGTTTGCTCGCTCGCCCATGGTGATCTAGTCTTAGTTGTCAAAAGACCTATTGTTATGCATGGGTCGGCATAAAGGGAAGTTTGAGCCTAAGTGGGAACGTCCCTTTATAGTAAAAAATGTCTTACACAATGGAGCCTATATACTGACACATCCTAAAGGAGGGGAAGCAATGCCCCCTATCAATGGACGATACTTAAAAAGTGATATCCATAATGCGTATTCAAAAGAAAGGGACTCAACGTGAAAATAGGTAAGATAGTCTAAACAAAATTCTAACTCTTTTTACTGCAGTAAAAATGATTCGATTTTGATGGAGCCGGCAATCCTTGGGGTTCAGAGTTTTCCATCCTTTCCCTCATCCAAGATGATAAGATCGTTATGCGAGCATTCAATCCATCGATGATCCTTATTCTTGCATCAGAGGATAAGAGGAGAGTTACAAACCAAAAATTGTACTCTCGCTCGTGCATCTGAGGATAAGAGGACGGTCATAGGCCAAAACAAATGCCTGCCCCATGAGGAAGAAGCAAACCCACCAACGAAAGGCCTTCCTCATGAAGTAGAAGTGAAACCACTTGGAGAGTTAGCTTTAATTCATCTGATGAGTAAGAGGATGGTTACAGGACAAAAGACAAAGCAGAGCCACTCAAAGAAGTTAGCCTTAGTCAATCTGACGTGTATGTCAAACATACAAGCCAGATATCTCATCTGACGTGTATAGCAAATATACAACGAAGGATTCATTTGACGTGTGTATCAAACATACAAAGTGGGCTACCCTGGCAAGGAACTAGCCTATGATGGAAAGCATACCCTGTTCACAATGGGTGCCCTTCCACATAACAACATGAAGGATTTGGCTTCCAACAGGTAGCACAAGCCATACCCTATCATCATTCACCACTTTTTGACGGCCCATGAACATCGACGTATGTAGCTCGCCGCCGATCGTTGCAAATCGCACACGTAACTTACTGTCATAAGCGAGCATCACTCTCCACACCATGATATGCCACACGGGCTGATGAGCACCGACTGAAACCAGTGCCAGCTATGTCCTCCAAAGGGCAACACCAATTGTGCTTCTAACCCTTAGCCCGATTGAGTCAGCACTCCAAACCATCAGCACCGATTGAGTCAACACTCCAAACCATCAGCGTCGGTTGCCCTAGCACCGGTTGCACTTTTGTTAACGTCGAACCTATCAAAACTGTTTGCTACTTGAGACTCCTCATTTTCAAAGCTTAAGCATTCACACCTCCTTAATGGTCGCACGACTTCCAGAGGTATCTGTACACTTTCCCTGCACAGTTCACCTCCATGGTGGTTCACCTCCATGACGGTTCAACTCCTACAACTGTACGCCTTCCACGATGGTCCACCGCCCATGACCGTTTGTCTCCCACCAAAATCTCTCCTACATGGCCAAAAAACCTACTGAAAATTGTCATGTCTGTGTTTTTCACCTGGACAGCATCAAAACCTCACTAAAAACTTTGGGAAACATCCCCTAAGTCCCCAGGAACCTCTATAAAAACCACTAAAAATGTCTAAAAGTTACCACCATCCATGGGAAACTCCTTAAAAATCCCCAAAAAACTCCTACGATGCGTGAAAATGCTCATAGTTTCACTTCCCGCCTCTTCTGTGAAAAACTCCTGTACCAGAAACCTCTTTTGTTTACCGAAAAACTCCATGGAGAACTCTCCTTTCCTGCTCCTTTCCCTGCAACTTTGCCAAATTCTTTGCAAAGTCTACACGCCGAAGGTCTTCCCTACAAAATCGCTTAGAATCCCACTGTTGATCGAGAACCTTCCCAGGAAAGCCTTTGTAGGAGTCCCACCGCTTGTTGGAACTTCAACTGACCACCCTCTACTCACCATTAAGAAAATTTTAACTTAAGTTTTTTTACCCTTGATAAAAAAGTGATGGAAAACGAGATTTTACCCCATTATACTACCCTCAAATGCCCCTCACAAACTAAGAATTCTAGTCACATCCAAGGGAAGCCAAGCGACGATGAGCTGGGTCGGGCTTTGACTCGAGGGTCGAGGTAACTCTCATCGATCCAACCCCAGCACCGAGTGAATTTCAAACAACTCTAGTGCCAGTTGACTTAGCATCAAGTGTGTTTTCAAAACAACCCTAACGCCGGTTGACTTAGCATCGGGTGTGTTTCAAAACAACCCTAGCGCTGGTTGACTTAGCGCTTAGTGTGTTTCAAATCAACCCTAGCGTCGGTTGACTTGGCACTAGGTGTGTTTCCAAACAACCCTAGCATCAGTTGACTTGGCGCTGAGTGTGTTTCCAAACGATAACACCGGTTAACTTAGCGTCGATTGTCTTCAAACAATATCACGGGTCATTCACAGTGCCTGCTGAGTTTTTAACAACCCAGCATTTGTTGTGTTTGTGAGGACTCAGCACGGATTGAATACTCGCAAGAAACCACTAGCGCTACACATGGCACTGGCAGTATTTCAAGCATCTTATTATCACCTACTCCAGGTTGAAGTCTTATACGTCTTACCACTTATCCTTAGTGGGGTTGCACCCAAGCCGTGACCTGTCATCCCCAGTGATATTGCACTCAGGCTGTTGCACCCAAACTGTGGCCTATGATCCCTAATGGAGTTAGAGGAGCTATCCCTCATCCCCATAGAAGTCACACACATACTGTAGCTCATTGTCCCTAGTGAAGTTAGGGTCATTCTTACCTCTTCAATTTTTGGTGGGGATTGTTTCACACCAAGCCATCTTTCACCCCAGAGAGTATGCTTGCCCCTGACTAAGCCTTAGTGATGTCCGCTTTTGTTGGCCTCCTTCATCAGGACACCATTTCCATCTGAGCCCTCAGTTTGTGAATGGTCTTAACCATTTTATCCCTAGGAACTCGAATTGCCATCCATAGATCTATTCCCCATGGAGCTTCACCTACATGGCGGCATAACCACAGTCTGTGTTGCACGACGCTAAACTGTCCGGCTTTGGTCTGAACAATATGACCTTAAACTGTAGCGGAGGTCTAACTGCATGACCTTAAACTGCACGATCCTAACTGTATGACTTAAAACTACGGTGCAAGCTACATGACTTTAAACTATAGTACACGCCCTAGCCGCATGACGTTAAAAGGCTCAGCACCATGGTCCGAACTATATGACCTTAAATTGTAGCAGAGGTCTAGCTGCACGACCTTAAACTGTAGGATCCTAGTTGTATGAGTTTAAATTGCATAACTACATCCAGTTGTATGACCTTAAACCATAGTGCATGTTCTGGCCTCATGACGATAAACTTCTTTGCACAGGTCCATGAGGCAAGACCATAAAAAAGTTGTTGGACCACCGCCATTAGATTCGACACAGTCGAAAACACCTACAGGTCAAGTTTCAACTTAATTGGGCACTCCAAGATAAAGTTATGGGTAAAATAATGAAAGGCGGTAGGCCGCACACTATTCCCGTATGGCCACCCTTTAGTAAAACACCATTAAAGGTGATTGTTTTTACAGTCACTTGCAGTCACTTTCGGGGCCTATATCTCACTCATTCCAAGTTATATCACTCCTAAATTTGGTGAGCGTGTTCATCTCATCAAGATGAATAATTCGATATGTGATACGTCCCATGACGGTGCCCAAGCAGAGAGAAAAACTAAATGAAAGTTGCTGATCTGTGAAGGAAGTTGCAGAAAATTTAACAGCAGCATGCCTCGTTCGAGTAGCCAGATCACGACGCTCGTATACCCGATCGACACGAAACCAATTGCATTACGTGCGTGAGGTCCGAGGCTATCTCTGGTCCAAACCTCATGTATGATGAATAATTGGATTTCACACATGAAGGCATCAGAGCTGCTATAAATTCTAGCTGCTAGATTTTAAGATTTCGATAAAAAACTTAAGACGACAAAATCTTCATCCGGACATGAAATCAAGCTAAATTCATTGCAATATGATCATGACGACATGCTCAGTGTGATTCAATGAAAAAATCACTAAGAAACCTTAAGGAACAAGCACACAATTGATCCAAAGTTTTCAAGATTCATCCAAGATTCAAGTCTCATGATCATGGCTTAAAAACATGATTCATGGCTCGAAGTTGGTATCCAAATGATTATCATGCCGATCCCTACAAGAAAAAAATAATCTTTCGATCAAACAGGCATCAGAACGATGTCAGGTTAGCCACGGAAGATCACGTAGGTTCTTGGGTAGCAATAGGGACTGTTATGAAATTTCATACATTGTTAAGCAGGGGCAAAACAATTCTTTTGCACCCATTTTTAGAATTTCTTTAAATTCAATTAATTTGTAATTATCTTCAATTCTAGGTAGTTTTCGAGCGTACAACCACATTTTAGCCCAATTCCATATAAACAGGCAATACCTCATTATACAAATAACAGATTCATTCTTCTTGGATCAATCAATAAAATTCTGATTTTTTTTTAGTTTGTGGGCACATCTGGAAGAGAGATAGGAGAGAGAAGAAAAGGATCGGTACCCTTCGGGCAAGTAGCTTTATCTCTCCTACCCTCTTTCTCTCTCATCCCCTCTTTCTCTTTCGTTCCCTCTTTCTCTCTCCTCCTCTTTCTCTCCTCCTTTCTTCTCATCTCTATCTCTTTCTCTCTCATCTTCTCATCTCTATCTCTTTTTCTCTCTTCTTCTCATCTCTCTCTCTCCTCCTTCTTCTCATCTTTATCTCTTTCTCTCTCCTCCTCTCTTCTCATCTCTATCTCTTTCTTTCTCTTCTTCTCATCTCTATCTCTTTCTCTCTCTTCTTCTTGTCTCTAACTCTATCTCCCCTCCTTTCTCGTCTCTATACTTTTCTCTCTTTCTTCTCATCTCTATCTCTGTCCTTCCTCGTCTATTGCAAACGGCAAGGCTTAGCGTCGGTTGGTTCCCTTTCTCCTATCACAACCGACGAGGCCTAATGCTAGTTGGTTTTCTCTTTTTTCTATAACAACCAGCGAGGCTAAGCACTGGTTGATTTTCTCTTTCTTCTATCACAACCACTGAGGCTTGACACCGGTTGGTTTTTCTTTCCTCTGTCAGTTGGTGAAGCCTAGTGCCAACTGGTTTTCTCTCTCCTCTTTTGTTAGTCAATGAAGCTTAGCACCGACTAGTTTACTCTCTCCTCTTCTGTTAGTCGGTGAAGCCTAGCACCAAATGGTTTTCTCTTTGCTCTGTCTGTTAGCGAAGCCTAATATCGACTGGTTTTCTCTCTCCTCTTTTGTCAATCAATAAAGCTTAGTGTCGACTAATTTTCTCTCTCCTCTTCTATTAGTCGGTGAAGCCTAATGCCGACTGGTTTTCTCTCTCCTCTTCTGTCAGTCGGTGGAGCCTAGCATCAATTGATTTTCTCTTTACTGTATTAGTTGGATAAGCCTAATGCTGACTGGTTTTCTCTCTCCTCTTTTATCAATCGACGAAACCTAATACTGACTTGATTTCTCTCTCCTCTTTTGTCACAGTCAACAAAGCTTAGCACCAATTATGTCTCCTCTCTCTTCTTCTCCGTACAACACTATCGGTGAATCCTAGCACTGACTGTATTTTCTCTCTCTTCCTTCTGACATAATTAGTAATGCTTAGCCCTGACTATGCCTTCCTTCCCTCTCTCTCCTTTATCCTCTCTTCTTTCATAGTCTTCTCTTCCTTTCTTCTCCCTCCTTTCTTTCCCTTCTTCTCTTCTTATTCTTTCCTTATATCCTTAATTTTGTTGTTCCTTCTTTCGACTAAGAGGGATTGAGGTTAGCCTCTCATGACATTCCTGTCGTCTAGCTATAACGTTGTTGTGCCAGGATTACTTGGCTCCCTTTATTGTCATGATAGACTAACCATCGTGCTTAGCTAGTCGATATTGGTAATGACGTCTAGTAGTAATCCTGTGAGCCGGTCTTATTTATCGAGCCCATTTTGCTACCACGTCAGCCAATTATCCACCAGCCTAGTCACCGCTCTGATTCTCTCGCTTAGTCGAATTCTTCTCTCGCCCGTCTTTTGCCTCTTCTTCTTTTTGAATGCGCATGCTTGTGTATGTTCATCAAAGAGGAAACAGATGAGGTCTGGCCCACTTGTCTTATAACCTTGTCCATATATGTGTATGATTGCAGAAAATAAGAAGAGTACAAGCCAAGGGAGGCGATTCCGAACCATTTTTATTACTAGGGGGGTTTTCTTTAAGAGGGTGCCCACGCGAGTCAACCCGAGTAAGTCCCAAACCCACCTTAAATTCCTCTCTCACCGGTTGGTAACACCTGCCCCCGTTCTCAAATGAGGTTCCCAAGAGAGTGATCTCAAAAATGTTCTGGGTCTTCCCTTGAAACTCGAGACTCACGCCGCTCGATCCTCAGAGGATTCGGAGGGCAAGATCGAGGCACCTAACCAAGTGCATGTTCAGCTAAGTGGTCTGCAATGGCTTGTCCTTTGACCAATTTTTGAGTGGCATACTCGATCTCAAACTCGCTCAATGCATTCTCCACTTCGTCAAACGCCCGTTGAGGACTAGCCTCTCCAATAGGTACTTGTGTGGGTCAATTTTTTATATGAGCTTGACTGAATGAGATAAGACATAATGTCTTAGTTTCTGCATAGCCCACACAAGTGTTAAGCAGTGTTTCTCCACATATGTGTATCTTGTCTCGTAGTCAACCATGGTTTTGCTGATATAACATATCGTTTGTTCTTTCCATGGTCATTATATTGTCATAACATTGCCCCCATGATCTTGACTTTCACTGACATGTATAGGAACAGGGGTTTGTCTAGACTAATAGGACTAAGGATGAGAGGTTTGGTGAGGTACTCCTTGATTTTATCGAAAGCTTCTTAGCACTCATTGTCCCATATGAATAGGGTGTCCGTCTTAAGGAGTCTATTGAATGGTGCGCACTTATCCTCTAGTTGTGAAATGAAACGCCTTATGGCTTGTATGTGACCTTGAAGCCCACTGATTTCTTTGATGTTTCAGGGAGGAGGTATTTCAGTGATGGCTCATATTTTAGATGGGTCCACCTCAATGCCTCTTTGGCTTACTATAAAGCCTAGTAATTTGTCGGATTCAACTCCAAAGGCACATTTTTGTGGATTGAGTTTGAGTTAATATTTTCGGAGTCTTTCAAAAATGGTTCTCACGTTGTTGAGATGATCAGACCTGGTCTTTGACTTGGCCAGAATGTTGTCGGCATAGTCTTTCATAATGGTATGCATTAGATCGTGGAAGATGCTAGTCATTGCCCGTTGATAAGCTGCTCCTGCGTTTTTTAGACCGAAGGGCATGACTTTGTAACAGTACGGTTCCCATTGCATTATGAATGACGTCTTGGTTTGGTCTTCTTTTGTCATGAGGATTTCGTTGTAACCCGAGATGCCGTCCATTAATGACAACATCTCGTGACCCATAGTGTTGTCGACCAAGGCATCTATGTTTGGTAATGGAAAATTGTCTTTGAGACATGCCTTATTGAGGTCTCTATAATCAACACACACTCGGATCCTCCCGTCTTTCTTGGGTACGACCACTATGTTGGCAAACCATTTTGAATAATCGATGGGAGTAATGAACCTCGTCTTGAGCAGTTTGTCTATTTCTTCTTTGATTTTGAGCTCGAGGTGGGTCTTTTGACGTCGGAATTTCTGCCTTACAGGCATCGCCCCTTCGTTGAATATTAGGTGATGTTGTACCAATGTGGGATCTAGCCCTGACATATCATCGTATGACCAGGCAAAGACATCCCGATATTCCTTGAGAAAGGAAATTACATTTTCTCACTCCTCAGGAGATAAGGAGGTTCCAATCTTGGTTAACGTTGAGTCCTTCTCAGTTCATAGGTTTACGTCAATGGTCTCTTCGAAGATAGCCGTTGGGTCACCATCAAACCTCTCCTTGAATTGCTCAACATGGGAAGTAAGTTCCTCAAGTTGAGAGATTTCTTCAGACTCTTGACCCTCTTGATCTTCATCTTGGTCGTCCAATTCATCGTCTCAAGTATTATGCACCGTTATTGGGCTATCTTGAGTGAGCGTCATTTTTTAAAATTCTTTTTCATTATTATCAGCTTTATCTTGTTTTGAATTTTCCATTGTTTTGAAATGTTGCAAGAGGTGTCCCTTATGGGACTCGCAAGAGAAATGTTTGGGACAAGATGCGTAGGGCGGTTAGATGGCCACCCTACGCCTATCCGTGTTTTAGCACCAGGACTTGGATGTGCCGTTGGTATGCTTTCAACGATTCTCGAGATAGAGGACTGATCAACCAATTCCGTTCCTGAGTTTGAGTAGGCGGATGAGCACGCTTGGCTGTGTTAGAGCCAATTGTTCATACCTTCAAATCTAGATCAGCGAAAAGGTCTTCAATTCCCAGTTCTTGTGAATGCTGAGATGTGGAAGAAGAGTTATTCCCTGTTGGGGAATCAAGGATCACCTTTGACCATTTTGAAGGACGGGCATTGAGAGGATCGAGGCTTTGAATGCCTCCGAATATAAAGCCTGGATAGCTTGAAGGCTTCATCTGGCTTTTAAATAAAGTGAGAGAACACCTGAGTCCTTTTCGATCCCTGTTTTTAATTTTGGCTTGGGGTGATTTAGAAATCACCTCCATTACGCCTTACCCTTGACTCCCCAAGCCTTGGCCTACATGGAAGCCTTGGGAAAGGAGCATGTGCCAAGCTTCTAGGTATTCGAAACCATATCGATGTTGACATTGGATAATGTATTCCATCGATACAGAAGTTTGCATAATTTGAGGAACAGGGTCGTTGGCCTTTAGGCGTAAGGTGGCACAATCATCTTGCTTGAAGGAAGCGAGTGGGATTTCTCCAAGCTCAACCCCTACAGCTAGCTTCCTATTATGTATGTTAGGATTGAGAAAAGCTGGGGGTTCAACGCATACCTTCGCGATGCCATTTTTCGTTGGAAATTTGAGGCAGTATGCCTTCAACTTGTCTCTTGGTCCCATCGTATGTAGCGATAGTTACTTGACACAGCCCAAAGTTATCTGGGCTTTGGCCTATCTGCTTCACCATTTTTGTAAGGCATATGTTTAGGGATGCCCCATTATCAATAAGAACTCTTCGTATTTCATATCCTTGCATGAAAACAGTGATGTGCACGGGTTGGACATGAAAGCGGTTGAAGTTGGCCGGGATGTCATCGTCCGTGAACACGATTGGCATTGGTGCCATTAGTTGGTTGATCATACTGCAACACTTGGGCTCTTCGGGTTAAGGAATCAACCTCACCAGCTTGAAGCTCAATAGGGTCAGCCCTAGCAAGAGTATTGGGAGATTTCGGGGTGTTGGCCCCTTGTGTGGGAGATGACGTCTTTTCAATGTTCTAACCATATCTATCTCCGGTGTGTCATCTTCGTCATATTGGTCCCACTTGGGAACGTTGTTGAGGTTTGGAGATGAAGAGTTTCCTCTCAAAAGGCTCAAAAGATCTACTTCGGGCTTTTGAAAGTGATGATCACAAGTAAATATGAATTGGCTGGGATCATCTTATTTGTCTCCATTCTCAACCCCATGAATGACACCGTTCTCTTTTGCGTTGTCTTGAGCTCCTGACTTTTCGATCGTTGTGACCATGTTCTTAGGGAGAGAGTTTGTGAAGATACCTATCTTTTGATTAGCCTCTTCAACGGGTTGACTTCTAGTTGCGACAATGATGTCCCCCCTATTGATTAATCCCTTAATTACCCTTTTCAAATATATGCAGTTTTGGGAATCATGTGCTTGGTTTTGATGCCATTTGCACCACCTGCTCTTGTTTGTGACTTGAAATGGTGGTTTAGATAGTGGTGGTAGATAAACCATGTTTCTTACTAGGAGTAATTCCAGCACTTTTTCCAGCGGGTCTTTGAGAGGATTGAATTCATCCTCTAGCCTTTGGTTATTATTTTCAGCGTTGGCTCTAAGTGGACGCCTTCGGTTTTGATTCTGATTGTGAGCCGGTCCAGCTGAACCTTGAACCAGTCTGTTAACGACAATCTCGTTAATCTGACTGAAAGTCTTCCCCTTGTTATTGTTTTTTCTCTTATTTTAGGGATTCGATATTGGTTTATTGTAGGACCTGACACTGAGGGCTGTCCCTCTTGCTCTTTCATGTCGCGGCAACCGCTCGATCATGAAGTCGAAGCAGTGGGGAATAAGCCCTTGGCTGAAAAAGGTCCTATATTCGAGAGCGGCATTCTCCAAGGCCATAGAGATTTTGGCTGGGTCTGTCAGTGGGCATTCTACATCCCGAATTGTCACCTCATGGAATTGATGGATGAAATCCTCGAAGGATTATCCTGGATTTTGCTTCGTTGCACTGAGCTCACCCAGGGAGAGAGATCTTGGTGTCGACCAGCGGTAGTGAGAGATGAAGAGATTGCACATTTCGTCTGAAGTGATGAGTACACATCATTCTTCGGTGTTCAAGGCCTCGCTAGTCAATGTTTACAAAAATATGGCATTCGGTTGGTTAGGCCTGTCTCACAAAGCTCTCACGGATAGGAGATATGCGTTGACGTAAGCATCTGGATCGCTCTTCCCGTTAAAATTGTTTCTAAATTCCGGGATAAAAAATCCCAGGGGAAGGTCCTCTATGCCTCCAAGGGTCTCTTAAACATAGGCCTTTGAGGGTAGAATATCATGCATTCCCATTCTTACAAGCATATCCTGCATCCCTTTTAAAGTGCCCTCTTATTGGGTGTCCGACATGACAGTAGGCCCACTGGTCGGTGGGTTCCCAAGCGTGGACTGATGAGTTGAGATTTGGGGTATACGTTGGCTTGCATGGGCCTGAGATTGATGAGCTGCAGTCATTGGGGCGGTTTGATACACTTGAGCTTGAGGGGCATAGTGACCCATGGGTGGAGCCACCGGTTGTAAAAATTGTATGGTTTGTTGGATCAGATGAACTAGAGGGACCGATTGAAGGATCGGCTCACTCGGTTGTGCTAAGGGTTGACATATACCACTAAGTTGGTTTGGCATTAACCCGTAAGCTGGGGCATGAACTGTGTATCCTAAGTCAACTAGACTTTTGAGAGCAGCTTGGACACCTATCTCGCCTAGTGGTCCATTTGGGTCGACACCTCTACCTCGTACAGTGCTCAGGACATCATGAGATGTACTATGGTGACTCGAGGTAGGGTTGGATCCCTTAAACCTAGTTGGATCTTAGTCTTGAGAACGCTGGACCTTGGGGTTATCTGGGTTCGAGTTACAGGAATTGACATTGGATGCTGCATGCATTTCTTCCCTCACTCGACTTCCACTTTGGTTGCCTAAAGCCCCCCTTGACTATTCAGAATATTTCGGGCTGAACCAGCCTTTCGGATCATACCAATTTCAGGATTAAGACTGGATTCTTGGGACTCTATCTCTAATTGAAGACCTGGGCGCTAGATAATGGACTGGCCTGAAGTCTATTGATAATTCCAAGGGATTGTAGCATACTAGTCCCTAGGTTTAGGCAGGTTATACTTAGAGTCGGTCGTGGAGTGTTGATCATAGTCGGTTTGAGTAACCGACATGGTGATTCTCTTTGGTGGGGTTCTAGAATCTAGACTTAAGTAAGATCTAAACTGGACAATTTAAGGCAGACCTATCCTAACACTAGGGGTATGACTGAAACCTAGGCTAAGATTAGTCTGGAACGTAGACTTACTAGACTCAATGGATTCTAGTTCGAACCCTGAACTAGGGTAAGCCTAGTCTAGCTGTAGAGGCAATTATATGCTTAGACCTATGCTAGAACCTAGACTAAGATCTAGACTAGATGGTGCACTCAGATCAAGGATGAGTCTAGGTTCGGACCAAGGTGTAAGCCTGGTTAGGACTTGGACTGAGCTGGGCGCAAGCCTGGGCTTGGACCTAGAGGGTTTTGAAACTTAAACCGGATGTGGACCTGGACTGGATCAAGATTGAACTAGGAACGAGCCTTCAGCTTGGACCAAGAGGGGGCCTAAGTTCAGACCTGGGTGTGAACCTGGTTGGGACCTGGGTTAGGCTGGGTACAAGCCTGGACTTGGACCCAGAGAGTTTTAATGATCAGACTAGGTGTGGACCTGGAATGGATCAAAGATGAGCTAGGAATGAGCTTTCGACCTAGACTAAGAGGGGGCCTAGGTTCGAACCTGGGTGTGAACCTGGTTCAGACTTGGGCTAGAATGGGTACAAGCCTGGACTGGACAGGGAGTGTCGCCCTGGCTCTAGTCGGCACTGGTGGTGTCGCCCAGGCAACACGGCTGGTGTCACCCAAGCAACACGGCTGATGTCACCTAGGCAACACGGCTGGTGTTGCCCAGATCAGACAGGGTTTAGGAGCACTGATACCCTAGATCTTGATCCCCGTAGATTCTTGGGACTTTTTGTGACTGATCACAGTGAAAATAGTGAAATAAAATTGTACTTTGGCCCTTAAAGCAAGCTCGAAATGCCTCACGGTGGGCGCCGAATTGTTTATGATGAAAATCAGACAGATCTTCCGATGAAGATATCTTGATTTTAACAACTTAAACTAAATTAAAATGCAAGAAATAAAATGGTAAAGAAATTGGGACAAATCAAATTCAGATATGAAGCCAGATCTGCCCGGAAACGAGCAGATCTGCTCTCAAATCTATGGCAGGGCCAGCATGATCTAGATCAAAATTAAATTAAAACAGTAAATAAGAATAAAAAATAAGAAAGGAAAATGATACCAAACCGGGCCGAATGGCCCGGGACTCTCGAGCCTTCAGGGGAACGCTCGTATCAGAACTGGTCCTCTTTTGTCTCTCTGAGTCGGATGTTTATCCGCAAATGTCTTCAGTGTGAAGGCTTTGGTTTAGGGTTCTATCCTAAAGGTAGATCTGGGGTTTCTCTTAGGAGGCTAAGGCTTCCTGACGCAATCTTCAAGGTTTTCTCTCCTGTAAGTCCCGCAGGTTTTTCATCTTTATCTCTTCTGTTTCTTTTTCTTTGCTAAGGTTTTTCTCTATCTAGTATTCCTTTTTACAAAAACACTTATGTTTCTCTCTCTGTCCCCCCCTAAATGGTCCCAAACAGATGCAAAAAGGGGGAAAAATTCGATGGGAATGATAAGCATGCGTAACAAGGAAATCCTTGGTCAAAAGGTCTCCCTTTATGGGACACAGATTTGGGCGACACAGGCTGTGTCGCCCCGGAGACACGCCTAGTGTCACCCACAAAAAAGTAAAAAAGGTCACAAAATTCAAAAAATATCATTTGGGGCAAAATGGTTTGAGCGACATGGGTCGTGTCGTCCAACACAAAAATGCTCCAAATTGGTATTTTTATTCTTACGCCGTTTCTAGCCTCTTGTGAAGCTACCAAAAAAACTTTGGGTCAAAACATATGTTTTTACTATTTTTGAATATTTTTTGGTAAAACAGGGCGTTTATAGAAATCTGGGTCAAAACAGGGTTTCGGGCAAGCAGACTGGTTCCGGGTCACAGGGTAGACTGTGTGAACTATAGATTTTAGGTTTAATAAGATAATGTGGTCTCAAGGGTTCTGAAACCATAGAATTTGCTAGTTTTAAAATGGGGTGTCTACAGGATGACGATGTGCTTCTGCCGTCCATGACAAAAGGGAAGGCAAGGAGACTTTGACAGATGCCCAGCTTGCCACTCGGGTTAAGGCCCGGCTCACTTTTCGTGTCCCTGCAGCAAGAATACATCATGCTAGGTGATGGACTCTGCCATGCATGAATAGAGGGGAAGGAGAGAGAACAGAGAGAGAGTAGGAAAGAGAAGAAAGAAAAAAGAAAGATAAAGAAAAAGAAAAACAGTGGATAAAGAAGCTCAAGGAAGAAATAAGAAAGAAAGAAATAGACGAGAGGAGAGAGAAAGAGAGAGATGAGAGGAGGAGAGAGAAAGAGAGTAAGATGAGAGGAGGAGAGAGAAAGAGAGATGAGAGGAGGAAAGAGAAAGAGAGAGATGAGAGGAGAGAGAAAGAGAAAAGAGGAAGAGAGAGAAAGAGAAAAGAGGAAAAGAGATAAAATTACCTTACTGAAGGGTACCGACCCTTTTCTTCTCTCTCCTCTCTCTCTCTCTCCAAGACTACCCACAATTTGAACATGAAAAACTCTCAAATTTTATTGATGAGCAAAAAGAATTAAGGGTCCTTTGACAATTATGTTTAACATGTACTTATAAAATTGAGCCCAAACATGGGTGTACGCTCAAAAACTACCTAAATTGATGGTAATTACAATTTAATTGAATTAAAATAAATTCTAAAGTTGGGTGCAAAGTGACTGTTTTACCACTGCCCAACAATACATGAAATTCCAAAACAGTTCCTACTGCTGCACTAGAACTTGTGTGATCTTCCATTGATGATTCGGGGTTACTCCGATGTACGTTTGGTAAAAAATGATTACTTTCTTGTTGGGCTCGGCATGATGATCTATTTGATACCAACTTCGAGCCACGGATCGTGTTTTTGGGCCTTGATCATGCAACTCAAAATTTGCATAATCTTGAGAACTTCAAATCCATAGTGTGCTTGTTTCTTTGATGTTTTTCCTTGGTTTCTTCGCAAAATCACACTGAGCATGCCGTCATAATCATATTGCAACAAACGTAGCTCGATTTTGTGTCCGGACGAAGATTTCGTCGTTTTGAGTTTTTTGCCAGAATCTAGAAATCTGGTGGCCGAAATTTACGGTAGCTTCGACACCTACGTGTGTGAAATCCAATCGTTCATTGTATATGGGGTTTAGACTAGAGATAGCCTCAGACCTTACGCACATAATGTAATTGGTTTTGCGTCGATCGGGTGCGCAAGCGCCGTGATTTGGCGGCTCGAGTGAGGCATGCTGCTTCTGAATTTTCTGCAACTATCTTCACGAATCATCAACTTCTCTCCAGTTTTCTCCCTGCTCAGGTATTGTTACGGGGCGTGCCGCATATGAAAACGCTCGTCTTGATAAGACGAACATGCTCAAAAAATTTGCAAGCGATCCGACTTAGAACGAGTGAGATATGGACCCCGAAAGTCACTGCCCAAGGCTGCAAAAACAGTCACCCTTAATGGTGCTTTGTTGTAGGGAGGGCGCACGGAAATAGTGTGCGGCCTACCCCTTTTTGGCCTTTTACGCATAACTTTGTCTTGGAATGCCCGATTAAGCCGAAACTTGACCCATAGAGGTTTTTGACCATGCTGGATCCAATGACGGTGGTCTTATAGCTGTTTAATTCACCAAAAATATAGTTCTAATTATGGGGGTCCGTTTCAAGGTGCAAGAGGCTGATTTTTTTGAAATTGTTTCTTTGTTTGGGCTGCCTTAGACATATTGGATTGAGACGAAACTTAGCAGGTGACCTTTTTTAATGCTTAAGAAGATTCTAACCCATTCTGGGAAAATTGTGAGACTATTGGGAATTTCATTGTATGTCGAGGCTTTGTTGATTGGCTTCGTCTTTTATTCCACATCAGGGACCAAGGGGCTGAAAAATGTCTTCAAACAGTAACGTTCATGACCGGAATGATAAATTTCATGTGATAAATATTAATTGCCATCATGTTATGTGAATGATACCATGCAGCTATGCGTTACGTGAAGATTGACGAATTACCTGCTACTGTGATAGTTCCATGACGTATGTTACATGACAAGTGCCATAATACTAATGCTGAATTATGAGTGTAAATGCAATATGAAAGCTCTCATATATTGGGTATTTCCTGATAAACGTCATAATGTTATGTGACTGATGGATAGTTCTGAGCAAGACTCACACTTTGCATAGTGTGGATTGAATTACCTGTAATAAGGTATTGTTTCAGCATAAATGAATTGAATGCTTGAGCATAATATGATGCAGTGATCTTGACCACTACACAATGGGATACCCATTGGTAGTGGGTACTATTCTACTATGATACTTTGATACTGCTACTGCTATACTGTGACTGTGATATTGGCCATTACATGATGGACCACCCATCGGTAGTGGATGCTGGTACATTGAGAATAATGATGACGGCTATGTCCCCTAACTTGCTGAATGAAAGAATGGAGTTAGGGGAAAGTGAAATGGGAGGGTCACACCGCCCAAAGATTCATGAGATGAGACTAGTAACTGACGCCTTGCGAGGTAAGTGTCTATCGAAAACCCCAATGTATGCTGGGGATCGTGTGTGTAGGTATGAGGGTATTACGAAGTGGATTTACCCACTTGTCATTACCTTCCCCTCCTGAGAGATGGTAGAGTTCCTAAGTAATGGGATTGGCTTAGCCTGATGGATAGGGCCTCTACTTTGAGAGTATGTGAACTAATGAGTGTGTGAGCAAGGATTAAATAAAGATCGTGAATGTTGACAATTGTAATGATGGTATGATAAATGACACTGAATACAATGTTTGATATTGATGTTCTGATTTGATTTCTGACGTATACGACCATTGTATTATGAATTTTCATAATTGGAAGAACTGCTTATGATGCATCAATAGACTCACTAATGATGCATGGCACTTAGATCTACTTACCGGGCTTTATAGCTCACCCCACTATATCTCCCCCCTTGTAGATTGATAGCAAATAGGTCAAAGGTCAGAGGCTGCACTCTACTAAGAAGAAATTATGATATTGTATGTAATATGGAAATTAGTCCTGAATTTTGTTTGTTTTGGAAAGATGTATTATTGCGCCCGGTTACCCAGACATAAATGTAAGATTTTTTTAAAGAAATTTTATCTATTACAGTTTTGGTAAGGATGGATTTATTGAAAGTTTAAACGTTTATTTGTATTTAGAATCATCAATTTAGTTCTTTACTATGGTTTTCTTTAATTACCGATGTATCTACGTTGAGTCAGCTCGGACCTGAGTGACATGTGCTACCTCTAAATCACGAACCCGCTCTCTGCCATCCTCCATCGAGTACGGAATAGGGGTCGGGGCAGGGTTACGACAGTTTGGGTTAAGGTTAGGGTCTACGTGTGGCATAGGTAATGAGACGTAGGGTATGGTGGTCTAAGGGATAGTATATAGTGTATCAAATGGACTAGGGTGTATGGAGTAGTGAGTGAGCTGCGATGTATGGTGGGCTAGGGGTATTTCTCTCTCTAACAAATATTTTTCTCTCCTCTCCTTTTGGTCTTGAACAAATGACCAAAGCATAGAGAATTAACTGAAACTCACTCCAAAATTCTCACATAAATGAATACTCAAATTTTAAAGAGAATTAAAAGGCCAAAATTTCAAGACCACATGTTCCTTCAATTTCCTACCCTTAATACAAGTGACATGGGTTTCCTCATAAAGAGAAACCATTAAACAAGGGTGGAATTCTCAAAAGTACTCAAAATTGTCAAAAAATACACAATTACTGAATTAAAATAATCATTATGTATTTGGACCAAATGACCAAAATACGCCTAAGTACTTTCAATAAATGACAAAACCATCCTTCCATGAAGAGCCTCTTGCTATTGCTAGTCTTTGGGAGCTTTTTTGGACACTGATGATTGTAATTCAGGCGATCAATTGTCATAGAATCAATGCTTGCATTCTTGTGAATGTTTTGATACTCTTTGATTGTCTTGAAACAGATTTTTTAGGAAGAACCCAAATCCGGCCCAGTCCATATACTTTGCAATTCTTCATTCATCCATTTAAGTTGATTTGTGATGTTCCAAGTCTTCATTTTTATCACAAATTGAAGTGTCCATTGTCATGATCATTTTGCGGTAAATTTCATTTGTTTTGATATTTAATTGAGCATATTCCAAATTTGGGAGGTCACTAGAAAATGAGATTCCAGCGACCGAAAAAATATGCCTTTCTTAACCTCAAAATTCGTGTCATCTAGATTCCAACATGGGGATCTTGAGCTATGGCCTTCCAAATTATTGGATGTTCTCTTATAGAAATTCTGAATTTTCATGTTTTTGAGCACATCCTCTCTAGAACTTCTCTCATCTCGGGTCACGCCGAGATGCGTGCCTTTTACCAAAATGATCAGGTTGTCAAGATCTAACTCATGTCCAAATTTGGGTCTTAATTGGACCTAAAACGAGCAAGATATGATCATTTGAAAATTGGACCGAAATGAGAAGACAGTTTCCATGGAAACTGGTTCACTGAGGCTACACCGCAATAGTGTAAAACTCACCCTTTTATGGTAAGTTAGGCCTATAATGTCTCCGAAGGGTCCGATTGAGCCAAAATTTGGTATATGGGGATTTTTAGATGTTCCAGATCTAATGGAGGTGGTCTGGTACCATTTTCAGATGTAGAAAATAGTCTTATAGTTATAGGGTCCATTTTTAGCATAATAAGAACTGGATTAGAGAACCAACTATCATCCTTATCATATCAAAACTTATCAGAATGTGACAAAACCTTTCAAGTATCCTTAGGGTATCCCAAAATAACCTATCATTTATTTTGAAGCCGTTCTGACACTTCTCTAGAGGTCGCCCAGTTTTAGGCTTATTATTTTAGTGTTGCCGTGGTCTGGCGGTGTCTTAGGTACCAGCAAGACCAGGTTACTACTGCCTCTCTTCTTATTCATATTGAGGATACAAGTACATCAAAAATGAAGTATAACAACTTACCCCACCGAATGCTGCTCTTCGAGAGAAGCAAGTAGTGTAGCATTTAGAATAAATCTTTGTTAAAGCTCATCTTTCGGATCCTTACTAAGATGTTTTTATTGCATCTCAACAATATTTTTCTTCTCGATCACCAGCATCAACACGATCCTTGAGGGGGAGACCATGCTAAGCTTCTTCTCTGGGGGACGATTGAAGTGGATCTAGCAACTGGGGGCCTTGCTTAAGGGCTTTCTTCCCAATACTACTAGAGTTCTTTGTTTAGGGGAGCGTCTCAACCAGGTGCCCTATGAAAGGGCTTACCATTCTGTCTCAACAACACTTCCTAATGGGCCAGCTGGTGGGTGCCTTTGGGGCTTGCTCCCAATCCAGCTAGAGCTTTTATTGTAGGAAGGGCTAGTCTGATTTTCACCCAGTACCTTCTAATTTTTCCGTCTACTGGTGATTGGCCCTTTTAAGGGCATGCTCTCACATCAGAAGACGTCTTTTATTGTAACAACCGAGGGCCCTTTGTGGACTTGATCCCAGTGTGGTTGAAACTTTTCTTAGAAATGACTGGTTTGATTTTCACCAAGTACCTTCTAAGAACTTTTTCATGGGAAAGGGCTGGTCAGATTTTCACCTAGTTCCTTCTAAGAACCTTTTCTATGAGGAGGGGCTGGTCTGATTTTTCCCCAATAACTCCCAACCATCAAACTTTTGTTGTAGTTGGTTGAAATCACCTTTTTGGTCGAAAGTTGTAGCAACCTGTTTATTAGATTGGGTGCCCTTTCGGGTTTTCACCTGGACTAGATAGAAGCGGTGCCGTAACAATTTTTTTCACCAACTTCATCTTTTATTGAGGCTCTTTTACCCGTGACTTCAAGGTCACGTCCACCTTTTGTTTTCGTTTTTACTCACAGTGCCCTTTCGGGTCTTCACCATGCTCGACTTCTTATATTTAAAACACTTTTACTTTTGGCTTCTGAACCATGCCCGTTTGTCATTTTTACTCATGGTGCCTTTTTAGGTTTTTACCATGCACAATATTTTTATTTTTGACAATTTTACCCATAGCTCATGGCTATGTCTACCCGAAGCTCTCATTTTTACTCATGATGTTCCTCATCGGATGCTCATCATGCCCGACTTCTTTTATTTTTAAGAGAAACACCTCCACCTTAGCAATGCATAGGATAGAGGGATTATATAGGGCTCACTAGGATAACAAACGCCATAGGTGAGGCTTTTATTAGAGAAGTGAACATCATTGAGGATATTTTGGGTTTTTGCAAGGTGGTGAATGGTTCACACTTGCTGAGTATGGGGGTTTTAGGTGGACCACTAGCTAACTGATGCATTGTTTGAAGACATTTTTAGCACCTTGGTCCCTGACGAGGGATAAGAGGAAGCAGGTCAATAAAGCCTTAACATACAGTAAAATTCTTAACAGTCTCATAATTACCCCATAATGGGTCAAAATCTTTCTAAGCACTTCAAAAGGCCACCTACCAGGTTTCGTCGCAATCCGACATATCTAAGGCAATGCAGACAAAGAAACAATTTCAGAAAAATCGGCCTCTCGCACCCTGAAACGGACCCCGTAACTAAAACTCTATTTTTAGTGTATCAAACAGCTGTAGGACTACCACCATTGGATCGGACATCGTCGAAAACCCCTATGGCTCAATTTTCGACTTAATCGGTCATTTTAAGACAAAGTTATGGGTAAAAAACCAAAAAGGGGTAGGCCGCATGCTATTCTCGTATGGCCTCCCTACACCAATCTCCATTAAAGGAGGCTGATGTGCACAGTCCCGAGTAGCAACTTCAAATGCCCGTATCTCAATCGTCCTGAGTTGGATTGCTCTCAAAGTTGGCAAGCGTATTGGTCTCATCAAGACGAGCATATTTATATGTAGCACCACTCGTAACGATGCCCGAGCAGGGAGAAAAACAAGAGAGAAGTTGATTTGTGAACATAATTGCAGAAAATTCAGCAGCAATACGCCTTGTTCGAGCTGCCAAATCACAATGCTCACGTACCCGATTGACGTAAAACTAATTGCAGTATGTGCATAAGGTTTGAGGTTATCTCTAGTCTGAATCCCGCATATAATGAACAGTTGGATTTCACACACAGAGGCGTCGAAACTACTGTAAATTCCGTCAGTCGGACCAAAAACTCCAGATGACAAAATCTTCGTCCGGACAAGAAATCGAGCTGCCTTTGTTGCCACGCGATTGTGATGGCATGCATATGGTGATTCAGTGAAGAAACTAAAGAAAAACATCAAGGAACGATTACATTATCGATCTGAAGTTTGCAAGATTCATCCAAATTTTGAGTCGCATGATCATGGCTTAAAAAAACGATCCATAGCTCGAAATTGGTATCAAATCGATCACCATGTCGATCCCTACATGAAAACAATCATCTTTCAGTCAAACGGGCACCAGAGCAACCCCGGATCATCCATGGAAGTTCACACAAGTTTTAAGGCAGCAGCAGGGACTGTTTTGAAATTTCACACGTTGTTGTGCAGGGGCAAAACAATCTTTTTGTACCCAACTTTAGAATTTCTTTTAATTCAATTAAATTGTAATTATCATCAATTTAGGTAGTTGTTGGGCGTACACCCATGTTTGGCCCCAATTCTATATAAACATGCTAATCTAATTGTAAAGGGACCCTTCGTTAATTCTTGAGTTTGATCAATAAAGTTTCAACTCTTGCTGAAGTTCGTGGGTATGTCTTGAAGAGAGAGAGAGATTTTGATTGAAAGATGATTGTTTTCTTGTAGGGCTCGACATGGTAACTTTCTCTCCTCCTCTTTCAATCAAATCGATCACCATGTCGAGCCCTCGATAAGGTAACTTACTCTCATCCTCTTTTCTCTCTTCTCTATCTCTCTTCTTTTCTCTCTCATCTCTCTTTCTCTCCTCTTTTCTCTCATCTTTATCTCTTTATTTCTCTTCTTTCTTCTCTCTTTTCGGCTCTATCTCTCTCTCTCTTCTTTCTTTATCTCTCTCTTTTCCTCTCCTTCTCATATCTCTATCACTCCCTCTCTTCATCCTCGGGTTTATCACTTTTCTCTATCCCTGCACTTCTCTCTTTTATCCATTCACTCATAGAGGACCAATCGTCTGGTGCAATGTCTTCCTGCTTCTGAGACATGAACAGTGAGTTGGGCCATGGCCTAAGTGGCAGACGGGCCTTCTGTCAAAATTCCCTTTTCTCTTTTGTCACAGCCGGCTGAAGCATATCGCCGCTTATGTTCTCTCTCTCTTTCCTCTCTTTTATCACAGCCGACATAAACCTATCGCCACCTATGTTCTCTCTCTCTTTCCTCTCTTCTATCACAGCCGGCGTAAACCTATCGCCGCCTGTGTTTGTTCTCTCTTTTCCTTCGGTCACAGTCAATGAAAGCATATCACCGCCTATGTTTTCTCTCTCTTTCTTCTCTTCTATCACAGCCGATAAGCATAACATCGCCTATGTTCTCTCTCCTTTTTCTTCAATCATAAATGGCAGAAACCAATCGTTGTCTGTGCGTTCTCTCTCTTTTCCTTCTGTCACAACCGACAGAAGCCTGTTGCCACCTGTGTTCTTTCTCTCTCCTCTTTATTTTTTCACAGCGAGCAGAAGCTTATCTCCGCTTGTGTTCTCCCTCTGCTCTTCTTTTTCCCACAGACGGTAGAAGCTCATCACCGTTTGAGTTTCTCTCTCCCTTCTCATTGTCGTCTATGTCTTCCTTCCTCTTTCTTATCTCTCTTACTTCTTCTCTTTGCTTTTCCCTCTCTTATTTCTCTTCCTCTTTCTTTTCCCTCTATCTCCTCTCATGCTCTTCTTCTTCTCTCTCTCTCTCCCTTTCCTTCTATTCTTCTCTTCTTCTTCTTTCACTAATTTCTCTCTTACCTCGCTCTTGCTTTTCTTTTCCTTTGTTATTTCTCTTCTCCATCTTCTCTTCTCTCTCTCTCTTTTTGTTATCTTCTCTTTTGTTTCATCAAAGGGGGTTTGAGACTAGCACTCCATGGTAGTCCTGTTTGTCTAATAGTAATGTCGTTGTGCCGGTCAGAGTTACTGTGCCCATTTTATTGTCACGACAAACTAGCCATTACGTCCAGCTAGTCGATATTGGTAGTAATTCTGTTGAGCCGGTCTGAGTTACCGAGCCTGTTTTACTGCCACGTCGGGTCAATTACCTGCTAGTTTAGTCATTGTGTCGGTCTCACCGCCTGGTCAAATTCTTCTCATCCCAATCTTACTTCTCTCATTCTTCTCTTCTCCTTTTTGAATATCCACGTCTGTGTACGTTCACCCAAAGGCAAGCTGAGATCCCTTGACCCACTTGTCTTGTAACACTTTCCATGTGTGTGTGATTGCAGAAACAGGAGGATACAGGCTAAGGGAGGCGATTTCGAACCAGTTCTACGACTGAGGGGCTTTCTTCGTGATTTAAGAGCGTGGCCACACTAGCCAGCTAGAGTAAGTCCCGAACCCACCTTAAATTCCTCTCTCATCGGTTGGTACACCTACCCTTGCTCCTGAGCAAGGTTCTCGAGAGAGCGATCTCAAAGTTTTGAGTTCTCCTGAAACCTGAGACCCGTGTCGCCCGATCATCCCGATCCGGAGGCCGAGATCGAGGCACCTATCTAGCTTGGTAACTCCATTGTGGACTTACTACCTCTTCGTTGGGTCGTTATTGTTTGGCTAGTTTTGCCTTTGTTTTTTTGTTTTCACACACCACATGGCTTCTGGGTTTTCTAACCTGTTTATCCGGTTCGGGGATTTTCTCATCCCCTCATTCGCGAGCATCCCCTAAGAACACGTTCCTCGAACTTCATTCCCAACCTTCCTTTTAAGTAAAGACCCAGTGTCTAGTTCCTAGGTCTTAACCTGGATAAGCGTGAGGAGGGACTTAAAGGTCCCTAACTCCCCATCCCCTAGCTCTAGTGGAACCTCCACTAAGGACCCTTCATCGGTAGCACATCTGCTGTCACTCACAGCATGCACTCTGTCACCGGCAAGTCACTTGTCGATCGTATTACCGAGGTACACCGGAAGGCTGCTCAGTCCCTTGCTAGAAAAGGCAAAGAAGTTGTCATTGCCTTAGTGGGTCGCCGCAAGGATAGGCTGCCCTGTCCCTTGCTGTAAAAGGAAAATAAGTTATCATTGCCTCAGTGGGTCACTCGAAGGCTACCCCCCACATTCTTGCACCGCCACGAGTCTCTACCCTTAAAGGCTCAGCACATCGAGGTGGAGACCCTGGGGCCTTCACCTCTGGCACACACGATAAGGCTCGTGGGTCATCCACTAGAGCCACACCTCGGGGCAACTTTTATGTTACCTCGAGTCAACGTTCAGGATTAGGCCTCCTAAAGCCAGGTCCTACACACGTTGCACATTTGCATCCCACTACTAGAGGCAACGCCATCGCTGCGTCAACTCGAGTACACGAAAGACGACCCCCGTGTTCTCTTACTTAGCACACACTAGCGAACCCTGTAAGGGGCAGGCTTCCACCTGTTCTCTTACAAATACCTGCTCACGATTCTCGACCTCCTAAGGCCCGACCTCTTAAGGCCAGACCACCTGCTCAAGCTCGGGCTGACCCCCAAGTCACCGGTCATCCTTCTTCAAGGGACGCACATGCGTCACCATCACAGACAGCCCCTTTGCCTAGACTCAAGCGTCCTTATGTGTCAACCCTGCTTTTTCTTACTCCTCCTTCTTTGGGCAAGCACCTCCAACCTTGGTACTCAAAGACCTTCCCCAAGAGTACCATTTTGAACTAGCCTCGTCATCTCGATCATGTCTCTAGATCCCATAAGAGAGCTCGAGGCAATGACCTCACAGCAGATCAAGTCCTTCATCCTCTCCGGCTCAAGATGACCCCGATTCCTGGCCCTCATCCTTTGCCACATCTGATGGAGACAGCTCTCTCTTGTGCAAAAAGAGTTGACCAGCCACAGTCTCGATCGCAGTTCTGGCATGAGGTTCATCAAAATCTCAAAGCCAAACGTAATAGGGGTTTGCAAATTTCGATTAGGGAAGCAACCAAGACAGTTGGGGCAACCGACTCTGATAACCCTCTCCATCTGAACCCCTTCTACCCTCTTCGGATGACAAAGCCTGAAGAAGGAGGCCACGAAACTTGCACTGTGATTAGTGTCATAGGAGATGACCCAGCCACTCAACTGCCAAGGTCCCAAGACCATCGAGAACTGGTCCTCACGCGATCGGCATACAAGACTCGAGTCCAGTCAGGGCATGTTGACCCCCTGCTAGCCGATCTGTCGTATGCAACCCGTCAAGTTCTCAAGCCCTCAACTACAACTAACGATGTACTCCCTAGGGAAACAGTCAGCGTAATGGTTATAAATGAGCCTAGCGACTTTCAGGAAGAGCACATGAATAAATTTGAAGACATGGTGCACGTCATGATGGAAAAGATTGATCACATAGATGCGGCACAACAATCGGCTAACCATGAGGTCGATTCCCATCACTCAGATGATGCACCTCGCAGCCCCTTCCCTCTACCTCACAAGACAATTATGTCCCTCACCTCGTCTCACAATCAAATATTGATGCTATGGTCAACCATAGCTTAAAGAACAGGCAGATCTCAAGTATACAGGGAGCAACGCTTTACCAAAAGCCATATCCCTCTTACATTGATCAGATGCCATTTCCGTCAGACTACAAGAAACGGAAGTTTCCTCTATTCAGCAGAACCATATCCCCCAACCAGCATATCGCCCACTTTCAAGCAGCGCGTCGAGACAGCGGCTGATGGGAGACTCCTTCTCCGTCAGTTTGTTTTAACCCTTGATGGCCCAGCTTTCCAGTGGTATGCTTGGCTTCTTCCAAACTCAGTACATACGTAGGAGGAAATGGAGAAACTTTTCCACCAGCGTTTCTATGAGGTCGAGAGAGAAGTTCAAACCATTGAGCTCCTCACCTTGACCCAAGATCCCGATGAGCCTGTGGATCAATACATATCAAGATGGAGAGATTTGGTCGCTCACCTTCCCAATCCCATGCCAGAGAAGGAAGAGGTTCTAACCTGTGTGCGGAAGATGCGACCTGAGATTGCCCTACATGTTGAGGCCTCCAATCCGACCTCCATGTCAGAGCTGATCTCTAAATCAACCCGCATAGAAAGCCTGTCACGTCACCACTGCAACTCACGATAACAGTCTGCAAGCTCAGAGAATAATCGAGGCAATGGTAGCTCTAGGACTAATACTTGAGGAAACTAACCAAAAGGGGTGATCAACACAGCCGTCACGATCAGCGATCAAAAGAAGGCTCCCTCTCAAACTTTGGACCTCTCCAAATGGGTAAACACAACGAAAGCACCTAAAGACGGCAAGAAACAACAGTTGTACAATTGAGTACCCCCACATGTAAACCTTAATCAAGATGATTATTGGACCAGGCATAGAAACAAAGTGTACCACTTGATCGAGCTCCTAGAGACCAAGTTCCTTTATCAAACTAGACTCAATATTAAGGGGAAATACTATGCTTACCACTGAAGGATCAACCATCCCATAGATGATTGCTGCACGCTGAAAGATATTATAGAAGCCCTAATCCAGAAGGGTCAGATAAAACATGACGAGCTAAAGAAGGCATTCGGGGCAGCTAAAGCGTTCCACGCAGTAACAGTCCAAGAGGAAGACAAAGCGACTGGTCTCCTTTGCGCCTTTTTCACTATAATGCTTGAAGAAGGCCTCGTCAAACCAAAACCGACAAGGCAGCCCTGACTCCTTGCTCAGGGGACTAAGGACCATTGGTGCCCGTACCATTAGATATGTGGCCACGACCTGTGTGATTGCTCCAGTTTCCATGGTATAATAGCAAAGGAATGCCAAGAGTCTTGTAGAGTTCCAGAAAGTGATCATCAAACCATTGCGCCACCAGTACGAGAGGACCTCCTGACACAAGTCCTGGGTCAAGATGACTTAGATCTTGCTGAACCCTCGACTTCCTAGCCATGGATAGTCCACCACGGGTTGAGCAGACTCAAGTCATGAAGGTAAGAAGAAGTTCGTCAAGCTAGAGTTGTCCTTAAATCCAGCGAGACAGATCAACCACTGCCAATGAAAACCAGAAAAAGATGAGCACCAAGGCCTACTCACCGGAGAAACAAGATTGCTTGACCACCTATTGAGCAGGAATTTCTCAGGCCTCTTCCCTCATGACCAACTTGACCAGACTTCATCCCTGACATGATCCACTTTCCTTCCTCCCATCAAGAGGATGTCCCCAAACCGTCTTCTCCTCAGAATATGTCCAATGTGGGTGATGACGTTAAAAGCACTTCCAAACGGTCTAAGAAAGGGAAAGATTTAAAAGATTCCCTGCACACGTCCAACTCTGGTGATGACGCAAAAAGCCACCCAGATGGTCTGATGAGGGGAATTACCTTAAAAGTCCCTCACTTTCTGACCCTCCTCCTCCTCCTTCTTCTCCTACTTCTTATCCTTCTTCTTCTATGTATCCTGCAGGTACCACCTTAAAATGTCTAGACTTTGAAGCTCTCGATAGAGAACATGAAGGAACCAACATAAGCCGGACACATAGGAGGCGGTTAAAAAAGACACTGACCAAGGCAACAGGATTCTTAACAGTTGTTGATGCTCTGACAGCTCGAGCTAAGACACAACCATCTTCCTCCACTAAGAATCATAAGAAGTCAAAGCCAAAGAAACCTCAGTGGCCTCCCGACCTCGACCTTGAGCAAGGATTGAGAGAATCAAGAGGGAAGAGTTGTTATTCTCAAGAAGCTTTCCACATGGTACAAGTTTATGAAGTATTAGCTAGCACGGGACAAACACTTCAGATACTTACAGAAAAATTGAACGATGCTTATGACGGTGCTTTTGGCCCCACAACCACAGAATCTTAATCTCCCTGTTACTTCCAACTTGAACTCTTACAGCCTAATATGTTGTCCATGTTTGAGGTTGACCCTTCTATCCCTCGATTCGATAAAGGTACACAAATCATGACCTACCCTCGAACCCTCTTGGAAGCAGAGATGTCCGGATCGTTTGTCTCTGCACTTGAGGTTAGAGAGGAGACCTCTGAGGCCAATGATGAAGAGTTGCTAAAAGCCCTAGAAGAATGGGAAGAAGGCGGTCAATCCACAGCAGATGAACTCAAGGAGATAAATCTAGGGGATGAGACTGATCCCAGACCCACTTTCATCTCCGCGAATATGTCTCCAAAAGAAAAGAAAATTTCATTACTTTCTTGAGAGCAAACCGAGACGTCTTTGCCTAGCATTATCATGAGATGCTTGGTTTAGATCTTCAAGTCTTCGTTCATCTCCTTGACATCGATTAAACTGTCAAACAAAAATCAAGGAGGTTTAGGCCTGACCTCGAAATGAAGATAGATGCCGAGGTGACCAAACTTGGACAAGAAGGCTTCATTCGCGAAGTCAAGTACTTGAAATGGCTAGCAAATGTTGCTCCAGTCAAGAAGAAGAAAGGCCAAATCAGAGTTTGCATTGACTTCCGTGACCTGAATATTGCCTGTCCCAAGGGTGACTTCCCATTACCATTCATCAAGATGCTCATCGATTCTACGGCTCATTGCCAAATCTTTTCCTTCATGGATGGATACTCTGGGTATACTCAGATACGGATGGCGCCCAAAGATGAGGAAGCCACCACGTTCTTGACCCAAAAAGGAATCTTCTATTACATAATGATGCCTTTTGGATTGAGGAATGCTGGTGCCACATATCAGAGAGCAATGACGACCAGTTTAAAAGACATGATGCACAAAGAGGTGGAATGTTTGTAGATGACTTGGTGGTGAAATCCGAAGAGAAAGATTCTCATATGAGAGACCTTGAAAAGGTGTTCGAGCGATTATGCCTGCATCAGCTCAAAATGAACCCATTGAAGTGTGCTTTTGGCCTGCGTTCAGGAAAGTTCTTAGGGTTCACTGTTAGACACCGATGGCTTGAAGTTGAGCCAATCAAGATCAAGGCAATCCAAGAAATTCTATCACCAACTGCACTGCGAGAACTGCGCTCTCTTCAAGGGTAGCTAGCGTACATACACAGGTTCATCTCAAACCTCTCAAGTCGCTGCAAACCATTTACGCACCTATTAAAGAAAGATACCCCGTTCATCTGGGATGAAGCATGTCAGGCAGCCCTCGATGAGATCAAGCATTATTTACTCAATCCTTCAGTGCTCTCTACACCGATACTGGGAAGACCTCTCATCTTGTATGTGACCCCTTTAGACGAGTCACTTGGGGCGTTGTTGGCACAAAATAATGATGAAGGGAAAGAGACCGCACTGTACTGTCTCAACCACAGGATGCAAGGGACTGAGAAGAATTATCCCCTATAGAAAAGATGTGCTTGACCCTAATCTTCATAGTACAAAAGCTCTGCCACTACTTGCTCGATCATGTAGTGAAACTTATATCAAAAGCCTATCCTATAAAGTTTCTCATGACACGCCCATGCCTGTTAGGATGTCTTGCTAAGTGGGCACTGTTGCTAATGGAATTTGACATCACATGTGTCCCCCAAAAGGCCATCAAGGGCTAAGCCTTGGCTGATTTTTTCGCATCACACCCTGTACCGGCAGAATATCCTTTATCAAGTGACCTCCCTTATGAAGAAGTATTATGTGCAGACCTTGCTCACACGTGGGAAATGTACTTCAACGAAGCCTTCCAATCTAATCGAGGAGGAACTGGGGTGGTATTCTTGACTCTGAAGGGAGGAGTACTGCCACTTTCTTTCTCTCTCGTCGAGGCCGGTTCCCATAATGAAGCAAAATATCAGGCCCTTATAATTGGATTGGAGATAGCCTTTGATCTAGATTTAGAGCACCTCAAGATCTATAGCGACTCTGAGTTGGTTATCCAGCAGCTCAAAGGGATCTATGACATGAGAAAAGACACTCTCAAGCCTTATCGTGATACTGCAAAATCGTATATGGCCCAGTTTGAGGATGTATCCTTGAGTCACATCCCCAAGAGGCTAAATTCGCAGGCTGATGCACTTGCAAAACTCGGGGCTACAATTCAATTATCCTCATTAGGACCCACTCTTGTCTAGATGGTAGAGTGGAGACACATTGAACTGAGAACCGGATGATGAGAGAAATCTCTTCCTCGAGTGCCCTCCCTATTCATTCGAAGCACTTCTATCAGCTAAAGAAGTTATTAAGAAGGAACACGAAATGACAAGGAGACAGGGAGCTAAGGTTCAAAGCCAGGAACCAGCGTTCTTCGACTCTATATGCGCAGAAATTGAACAGGTAGAATAATGGAGAGAGCCCATCACTAATTTTCAAAGACATGGCAGACTTCCGGAGGACCGTGCCAAGCACAGCAGCGTGACCAAGTATAACCTCCTTGAAGGAGAGGCTCTCTTCACATGGTCATTTGACAACATTCTTCTTAGATGTGTGAATGCACAAGAAGAAAATAAGGTCCTAGAAGAAGTACATTCAGGCATCTGTGGATTGCATTAGTCTGGTGTTAAGCTCTATGAACGGATACATAGATTGGGGTACTATTGGCCTTCGATGATTGCTGATTCCTTAAACTAGGCTAAGAAGTGCCAGGTGTGCCCAATCCATTCAAACCTTATTCATCAGCCTCTAGAGCCCTTACACCCTCTAGTGGCATCATGGCCCTTCTCACAATGGGGGCTGGACATTGTAAGGCACATTGACCCTCCTTCGGCAATGGGTCATGTCTTTATTCTCGCTGCAACAGATTACTTCCCCAAGTGGGCTGTGGTCCCCCTTAAGCAAGTTCCTGGGACCACAGTAGCTAATTTCTTGTGACATCACATCATATATCAGTTTGGAGTTTCTGACCGGATTATATAGGACAATGGCCCTCACTTCAGAAGTCATCACGTTGATCGCTTGGTTAACCAGTTTGGTTTTGAGTGGAGGTACTCAACTGTGTATCACCCTCTAGCCAACAGATTAGCTGAAGTGCTCAATAAGACCCTGTGCAACATTTTAAGATAATCAGTATCAAAGACGAAGAAGAACTGGCATGAAAAAATCCTTGAAGCCTTGTGGGCCTATTGTACTACCACACGAAATACCATTGATTCCACTCCTTATTCCCTAGTCTATGGGGGCAAAGAAGTTTTACCCCTTGAAATTCAAATCCCTTCTCTATGTGTCTTTGTACATCAAGGATTAACCGAAGATGAGAGAGTCAAACTTCAATATCAAGAATTGGATGCACTCAATGAAAAAACGTTAGAGGCTCAGCACAACCTCGAGCTCAATCTGGGGAGAATGAAGAGGGCTTTTGACAAGTCAGTCAAGGTCCGCTCATTCGCTAGTGGCGATCTAGTTCTAGCCGTCAAGAGGCCGATTGTTATGCATGGCCAGCGTAAACGGAAGTTTGAACCCAAATGAGAAGGTCCCTTTATTGTCAAGAAAGTTTCACCAAATAGAGCCTACATATTGGCACATCCTGATGGAGAGGAGACAATGCCCCCTATCAAAGGGCGATATTTAAAGAAATACTACCCATGATGCATACTCAAGAAAAAAAAAAGAGAGGCTCAAAATTAGGAGGATGATATAGAGAAAGCGAGCAAGAGAGTCCAAAAAAAGCTTAACTCTTTTTGTTGCATTAAAATTAGTTACAAGTTACAATTAAAAGCCCATTATTAGGGAAGTTACAAATCCCTTACATCTGAGAAAAAGAGAACAGTTGACACCCGCAGTGTTGCCCTTGCATCTGAGGAAAAGAGAACAGTTGACACCCGAAGTGTTGCTCTTGCATCTGAGGATAAGAGGACGGTTACAGGCAAAAACGAAACCCTCTCGTCATGAAGAAGAACCAAAACCACTTGAGAGTCAGCTTCCATTCATTTGACAGATGTTTTCAAAGAGGATGGTTACAAGCCAAAAGAAGAAGCCAACCATTTTCGAGTAAACTTCAATTCATCTGACGAGTATGTCAAACATACAAAGCAGACTTCTCTGATAAGGAACTGGCCTATGATGGAGATCATACGCAGTTCACAGTGAATGGCCTTCCACAGAATAATGGACTGCACTGTTGTTCTGAAGGACTTGGCTTCCAACGGACATCATAAGCCATGCCTTACTATTGGTCCTCACCCTTTGCCTACCCAAGTCAACATCGAACATCGCTACGCGTGACTCATCGTTGTGGGCAACAATCCCCATATGCAACTCACTATCGCACCTAAGCAACATCATGCGCATCATGATGCTGATTATGCACTGATAAGCATCGTGCGAGGCCAGTGACGGCTGTGTCTTTCAAAGGTTAGAGTCGGTTGTGCTTCCAACTCCCAGTGCCGGCTCTCTTTCTTGAGAATCAGCACTGGCTATGTTTCTAAAAGGTCAGCACCGACAGTGCTTTTAAGGCCCAACACCGGCTACATATTCTAAACCAGCACCGACCGTGTTTTAAGACTTCACGCCACTCTGACTGTTCACCTCCTGGTGACTCTTCATTTTTCTCATCTCCTCGGCTCTCAAGACCCCTCATTTTCCTCTCGCAACCCTTTGTCTCAGGGTGTTCGTCTCCTCATGACCCTTTCGGTCCTTGCCAGAAACTCCTTCCACTGTCAGAAACACTCTGCAACCTTTCTCCAACCCACTAGGGAACCTTCACCTCTTTTGCGCACCTGTCGAAAAACTGCCAAAAACCAGCAGAAGACCCTAAGCAGCCCTCTGCTGCACCTTCTTTCCTTCTCCAAAACCCACAAAACTACAGCTGGAGTTCCATGTTTCCCCGGTGAACACCCTCTTTCTACTGCAAACTCCTGCAACTATAACAAAGCGAGGTCTTCCCTACTGACGTTCTTTATCTCAACCGGAACCTGTCCTTGCTTGCCATCAAATTTCTTCTAATCTTGTCGTAATCCCCTGTGTTCTCACCGAAGCTCTCACCAAAAAACCTCACCCTCACTGGTAAAGCAAGTTTTACCTTGTCATTTTATCTTTCATGAAACAATGAAAATGGGGGTTACCCCCTTTATATAGTCGAAGCTTCCCTTAAATATCACTCCCAAATCAGGAATGCCAACCATGTCCAAGAAGGCTAAACGACGATGGGCCAGTCCGGGTCGGGCTTTGACCCGAGTCCCAAGTAAAGTTTTACCGCCGCCCATGAAATCCCATGTAAACCAGAGTAGGGTCGGGTCATGGCCCAAACAGTAACCCATGCCCAGCTCTAATTGTGTCCTTGACTAAGCACCAATTAATTTCTCGACCCAGTACTGATTGCGATCTCAACCCAATGCTGGTTGCGTTCTTGACCCAATGTCAACTGTGTTTTCAACTACCGAATGCCGGTTGTGTTTTCAACTACCCAGCACTGACTAAGTGTCCAAGAAGTAACGTTGGCTGACCTCATCGCTGACTGTGTTTTCAAAGACTCAGCGTCGGCTAAGTGTTCAAGAAATAGTGTTGGCAGTACCCAGTGCCGGCTGTGTTCTTAAGGGTTCACTTGCACGACCTCAAGCTGCATGGTTCTAGCTGCATGACTTTAAACTACATAGCCCCAGTCCTAGCTATACGACCTTAAACCATAGTGAACGTCATAGCTGCATGACGATAAACTGCTTTGTATAGGTCCCGGAGGCATGATCTTAAACACACCCTCACACATACGCACATGCCCTTTATGTGCATCTTCATGCACATCTTCCCTAACGGACCCGTTCATGTGTACGCACCTTCTTCATTACCT
Organism: Amborella trichopoda; assembly: GCF_054954075.1. NCBI lineage: Eukaryota > Viridiplantae > Streptophyta > Magnoliopsida > Amborellales > Amborellaceae > Amborella > Amborella trichopoda. Next base: position 27,289,746 of record NC_142340.1, read on the forward strand.
CCCCATTAAGCCCATTTCCTTCCTCACCTTTCATCATTCCCTAGTGAGTCTCACCCATGCTCACAAAATGGCGAGCCATTCCACCATCCATACTCACCGTCAGCTAGTGGGTCACCACTTTTCAATCTTCCATTCATACATTATCCACTTTTCATAGGTAGCTTCACGCCATCTCCCCAAAAGTGAGCTAAAAGCACCATCACACTCACTCCGTGGCCTTCACAAAAATTGACATCCATGATCACCATGGTCCAGCTATATGACCTTAAACTAGAGTACACGTCCTGGCCGCATGACAATAAAAGGCTTCATAAAGGTCCCGAAGGCATGGCCTTAAACACGCCTTCACAAAAAAAACCGAAAAATAACAGGCATGGTATACACCTGGACAAGGGAATGCCATGAGTAAAAATATCAGACGGGCATGGTCACGAAACCATGAGAAAGAGAGTTCCGTAGATAAAAAAACTTGGGTATGGTGAAATCCGAAGGGCATCGTGAGCAAAAATGAATAAAAAAAAAAAAAGATGGACATGGCCGAAAGGTCATAGGTAAAAGAGGCCTAAAAAAAAGGAAGTTGGTGAAAATCGTCTCTACGGCGCTGCTTCCCAAGGCCAAGTGAAAATCCGCAAAGGACGCTTGGGCCAATAAACAGGTTGATGCAGCACTCAGCTTCATCCCACACTCAAAGAGAAAAATCCCTCGTGTCACAATACTAGGACCCAAAAATACGAGCTTCAAGGAGAAGATTCTGACAGCTTGAGTCCATTTGCAAAAAGGACTTGAAGAATAGAAAACTCACCAAAAAGGCAAGACAAGTCTCCTAAAGATGAGCATCATTCTCAGGAGAACACTAATGCACTCCAAGATGCTGGAGACGCCCTAAGAAGGCTAAGTAAGCCATGACTTTGGACCTGTTACGCAAAACTTCTAACAGTGGGTAGGGGTTATACCCAAAGCCGATCACCTCGATAAACTGAGGTACTCTGCTTGCCAAGGAATATCTGGTGCATAATGTAGATGAATGTCGACAAAAGGCCCTTCAGTAGACCATCCAAAACAAACAAACAAGGAAGTCATTCTGACAAACCAAAGACACAAAATAAAGAAGAAGTCATTCTCGAAGCACAACATTCGATGGGGCAAGCTGTTTGAAGACATTTTTCAGCACCTTGGTCCCTGACGCGGAATAAAGAGGAAGCAGGTCAATAAAGCCTTAACATATGGTAAAATTCCTAATAATCTCAGAAGTACCCCAGAATGGGTCAGAATCTTTCTAAGCTCTTCAAAATACCACCTTTCAGGTTTCATTGCAATCCGACATATCTAAGGTAGTGCAGACAAAGCCACAAATTCAAAAAAATCAGCCTCTAGCACCCGGAAACGGACCACATAACTAGAACTCTATTTTTTGTGCTTCAAACAGTTGTGGGAACACTGTCATTGTATCCATCACCGTCAAAAATCCTTATGGGTCAGGTTTCAGCTTAATCAGGCATTCAAGGACAAAGTTATGGGTAAAAGACCAAAAGGGGTAGGTCGCACGCTATTCTTGTGCGGCCTCCCTACACCAATCTCCATTAAAGGAGGCTGATGTGTACAGTCCAAAGTAGCAATTTCAAAGGCATGTATCTCACTCGTCCTGTGTCTGATTGCTCTCAAATTTAGTAAGCGTGTTCGTCTCATCAAGACAAGCATTTGATACGACCCATGACGATACTCGAGTAAGGAGAAAAACTAAAGAGAAGTTGATGATTCATGAAGTTAGTTGCAGAAACTTCAGCAGCAGCACGCCTCGTTCGAGCGGCCAAATCACAATGCTCATGTAACCGATGGATTTCACACATGGAGGCATCAACGATGTTGTAAATTTTGGCCGCCGAATTTACATATTCCAGCCAAAAACTAAGACGACAAAATCTTCGTTCGGACACGAAATCGAGCTGTGTTTGTTGCCACGTGATCGTGACAACATGCGTAGTGTTATTTAGCGTAGAAACTAAAGAAAAACATCAAGGAACGAACACACTATTGATCTAAAGTTTGCAAGATTCATCAAAAATTTGAGTCACATGATCATGGCTTAAAAACACAATCCACGCTTAAAGTTGGTATCAAATCGATCGACATATCGATCCCTACAAGAAACCAATCATCATTCGGTCACATAGGCACCAGTGCAACCCCGGATCATCTATGGAAGATCACACAAGTTATAGGGCAACAACAAGGACTATTTTGGAATTTCTCACATTGTTGAGCAGGGGCAAAACAGTCCTTTTGCACCCAATTTTAGAATTTCTTTTAATTCAATTAAATTGTAATTATCATCAATCTATGTTTTTTTTTTGTGTACACCCATATTTAGGCCCAATTCTATGTAAGCATGCTAACCTAATTGTAAAGGGACTCTTTCTTCATTCTTGAGATTGATCAATAAAGTTTCAATTCTTGCTTAAGTTTGTGGGTACGTCTTAGAGAGAGAGGAGAGAGAAGAGAAGGGTCGATACTCCTCGATAATGTAACTTTCTCTCTCCTCTCTTCTCTCTCATCTCTTTCTTTCTCTTCTTTCTTCTCTGTTTCCATGTCTATCTCTCTCTTCTTTCTCTATCTCTCTCTTTCCCTCTCCTTCCCTCATTTCTATCACTCTCTCACTTCATCATCGGGTTTATCACTTTTCTCTTTCCTTGCACCTCTCTCTTTTCTCCATCACGCATGGTGGACCGATCGTCTAGTGCGGCACGTTTCTCTAGTTTAGAGGGAAGACCAGGGACTTTTTTAAGATCGCTCTCTCGGGAACCTCATTCGAGAACAAGGCAAGTGTTATCAACTAGTGGGAGAGGAATTTAAGGTGGGTTCGGGACTTACTTAAGCTGGCTCGTGTGGGTGCCCTCTTAGATCACGAAAAAAGCCCCCCAGTAATAAAACTGGTTCGAAATCATCTCCCTTGGATTGTATTCTTCTTGTGTTCTGTAATCACACACATATGGCAAAGGTTATAAGATAGGTGGGTCAGACCTCACCCTTTTCCTCTTTGATGAACGGGGGAGAGAAGAATTCGACTAAGTAGGATGATCAGAGCGGTGACTAAGCTAATGAATAATTGGTCTAACGTGGTAGTAAAACGGGCTCGATAACTAAAACCGGCTCACAAGATTACTACTAGCCGTCATTACCAGTACCACCTAGATGGGCACGAGGGTTAGTCTGTCGTGGCAATAAAGTAAACAAAGTAATCATGACACAACAACAGTATAGCTAGACGACAAGACTACCATGAGAGGCCAACCTCAATCCCTCTTAGTCGAATGAAAGAGTAACGGAATGATGGTTATAAGGAAAGAATAAGAAATGAAGAGAAGAAGGGAACAAAAGGAGAGAGGGAGAAGAAAGGAAGAGAAAAGTATGAAAAGAGGGAGAATAAAAGAGAGAGAGAGAGGGAAGGAGGATGCAGTCGGCGTCAAGCATTGCCTGTTATGTTAGAAGAAAGACAGAGAAAATGCAGTCGACACTAGGCTTCAGCGACTGTGTTATACAGAGATGAGGAGAGAGAAGATGCAGTCGATGCTAGGCTTCACCGACTGTGCCTGAAGAAGAGAAAGAAAATGCAGTCGGTGCTAGGCTTCGTCGATTGTGAGGAGAAGAGAGACAAAACATAGTCGGCGCTAGGCTTCATCGACTGTGTCAAAAGAAGAGAGAGAAAACACAGTCGGCATTAAGATTTGCTGACTGTGATGAGAAGAGAGAGAAAATGCCATCGGTGTTAGGCTTCATCGATTGTGTCAAAATAAGAGAGAGAAAATGCAATCAACGCTAGGCTGCACCAACTATGAGAAGCAAATAAAGAAAACACAGTTGGCGCTAGGCTTCACTGACTGTGTCAGAAGAAGAGAGAGAAAATACAGTCGGCACTAAGCTTCATCGATTGTGTTAAAAGAAGAGAGAGAAAATACAATCGACACTAGGCTTCACCGACTGTGTCAGAAGAAGAGAAAAGGAGAGACCTAACCAGCACTAGGCTTACGCCGGTTATGATGGAAGAGAAGCAAGAGAGAGAGATCGAGCCGACGTTAAGCTTCACCGATTGTGACAGAAAAGGAGAGAGAGAAATCCAACCGACGCTAGGCTTCGTCAACTGGCTTTAGAAGAGAAGGAGAGAGAGAAATCCAGCCGGTGCTAGGCTTCACCGACTAGCTTCAGAAGAGAAGTAGAGAGAAATCCAACTGGTGCTAGACTTCACCGACTGGCTTCAAAAGGGAAGGTAAGAGAGAAATCCAACCGGTGCTGGACTTCACCGACTGGCTTCAGAAGAGAAGGACATAGAGACGAGAAGAAGAGAGATAGAGATAGGAATAAGAAACAGGGGAGGAGATAGAAAGAGATAGAGATGAGACAGAGGAGAGGAGAGAGAAAGTTACCTGTCTGAAGGGTATCGGCCCTTTTTCTCTCTCCTCTCTCTCTCCAAGATGTATTCACAAACTTCAACAAGAATGGAAATTTTATTGAATCACTGAAAAATGAACTGAAGATCCTTACAATTTAGCTTGCATGTTTTTATAGAGTTAGGCTAAAACGTGGGTGTATGCCCAAAACTAGCTAGAATTGAGGATAATTAATTGAATTCAAAGAAATTCTAAAAATTGGTTCAAAAGGACTGTTTTGCCCCTACCTAATAATGTGTGAAATTCCAAAACAATTCCCACTATTGCCCGAGGACTTGCTTGATATTCCGTGGCTGACCCGGGGTTGTTCTAATGCCCGTTTGATCGAAATATTATTGTTTTCTTGTAAGGCTCGGCATGGCGATCATTTTGATACCAACTTCGAGCCATGAGTCTTCTTTTTGAGCCATGATCGTGAGACTTGAATTTTTGATGAATGTTGAAAACTTCAAATCGATTGTGTACTCGTTCCTTGATATTTCTTCGTGATTTCTTCATTGAATCAGATTAAGCATGTTGTCACGATCACGTTGCAACAAACGTAGCTTGATTTCGTGTCTGGATGAAGATTTTGTCGTCTTGAGTTTTTTACCAGAATCTTGAAATCTGGCAGTCGGAATTTACAGCAGCTTTGATGCTTTCGTGTATGAAATCCAACCATTCATCATACACAAGGTTCGGACCAGAGATAGCCTCGGACCTCATAATGCAATTGATTTCGTGTCGATCGAGTATGCGAGCGTCGCGATATGGCTGCTCGAACGAGGCATGCCGCTGTGAATTTTCCGCAACTTCATTCACAGATCAGTGACTTTCATTTAGTTTTCCTCTCTGCTCGGGCATCGTCACGAGGCGTACCACATATCGAATTGCTTGTCTTGATGAGACGAATACGCTCACCAACTTTGGGAATGATTTTACTTAGAACGAGTGACATATAGGCCCCGAAAGTGACTACCCATGACTGTAAAAACAGCCACCTTTAATGGTGTTTTGATGGAGTGAGGCCACACGGGAATAGAATGTGGCCCACCCGGTTCGGTATTTTACCCATAACTTTGTCTTGTAGTGCTCGATTAAGCCGAAACTTGACCATAGGGGATTTCAACCGTGCCCAATCTAATGACAGTGGTCCCATAGCTGTTTGACACACCAAAAGTATGGCTCTAGATACATGATCCATTTCAGGGTACTAGAGACCGATTTCAATAAAATTGTTTCTTTGTGTTCACTGCCTTAGACATGTTTGAACGTGATGAGACTTGGCAAGTGGTCTTTTGAAGTGCTAATGAAGATCTTTGACCAATTCAGGGGCCATTTTGAGATTGTCGAGAATTTCCACTATTTTGTAGGCTTTATTGACCTACTTCTTATCAGGGATCGAGGTGTTGAAAAATACGTTCAAATAGCTTGCCACGTCGATTGTTGTGCTTCAAGAGAAGTGAGAAGGACAATCATTTGGAAAATTTCCTTCGGCTTTAACTTTTTCTTCCTAGCCACAGGACCACATGAACATCGAGGAGATTCACATAACCGTGTAACTAGAATGCTCAGACGTAGAGATGCATTGTTCGCAGGTCCGTCCATGGAGACTTTAAGGGGAGAAGAGATTTTTTTTAGGGATCTTATCGAAGTCCTCACCCTTGTGTGGACTATTTGTGATTCTGAAACTAAGGATTTTGTATAGACCTCGTCAGTCGAAATCAGGCCCATCTGCATGTTGAAGGGCATTGTTCCCAATTGCTCTAGGTTCATTTGTTTGCTTTTGGTCGGCATGGTTTGCTGCTACACCAGGTTTGCTTTTGACGATCAGAGTACCACTGTAGGTCTCGTCTACCGGGTCTAGTTGGGGGCAATTTTATTAGCCGAGCCCGAAGGTCTGGGCTGCCAGCTAGGCAAGCTGAAGTCTCTGACAGGTTTTGCCCTGACTTTGTCAGTTTCTTGCCATTGTAATTTCTAGAGTGTATTTATGACCTCGTGGGAATAATGTTCTTCCTCATGAGACATGTCTTGCTGTCTTGGCGAGTCTTCTATCTTTCGAGCCATTTTGCAACTGAACTCAAGTTGTCGAAATCTTTTCCCTAAATGCCATATTTTTTTATCCTGGTATGTATCACCAGGGATTTTTCTTCTTTTTGAGTGAGGGATGAAGCTGCCTATGGCATCAACCTGTTGATTGGTCCAAGCGTCCTTTGTGGATTTTTGCTTGAACTTGGGAAACGGGGCCAAAGAGACGGTTTTCACCAACTTCTTTTTATTTTGGGGCTCTTTTACCCATGACCTTTCGGCTATGTTCACCCTTTCATTCATTTTTACTCACGATGCTCTTTTGGGATTTCACCGTGCCCGGTTTTGTTTTATTCACGAAACTCTTTTATTCATGGCTTTCCCTTGTTCAGGTATACACCATGCCCATTATTTTTTTCATTCATTTTTTTGCGAAGGCATGTTTAAGGTCATGCCTTCAAGACCTATGCGAAACAATTTGACGTCATGCGGCCAGAACACTTTGGTTTAAGGTCATACAATTGGATGGTAGTGGTGATGAATGGCAATCTGTGGAAGCCATGGAGTGAGTATGGTGGTGGTTTGACTCACTTGGGGAAATGGCATTAAGCTACCTATGAAAGATGGATGATGTATGAAATGTGAGTGGACGATGGTGACCCACTACCTTACAACGAGTTTGGATGGCGAGATGGTTCGCCATTTTGTGAGCGCGGGTGAGACTCACTGGGGAATGAGGTATGGTGATGAAGTGAATGGACACACTAGGGAGGTAATGAAGGTGGCGTGTGCACACTAACAGGCAGGTTAGGGAAGGCGTGTGTGAAAGTGCACGTAAAGGCATGTTCGCGTATGTGGGGGCAAGTTTATGGTCATGCCTCCTAGACCTGTACAAAGTAGTTTATCGTTATGCAGCCAGGACGTGTACTATGGTTTAAGGTCATACAGCTGGACAGTAGTTATGCGGTTTACAGTTATACAACTTAGAGCTCGATAGTTTAAGGTCATGCAACTAGACCGCCGCTACAATTTAAGGTCATATAGTTGGGACCATGGTTATGCAGTTTAAAGTCATGCAACTAGGACCGTGCAGTTTAAGGTCGTGCAACTAGACCGCAGCTACAGTTTATAGTCATATAGTTTGGACCGTGGTTATGCAGTTTAAAGTCATGAAACTAGGACCAAGGCTATCAGTTTAGGGCCATGCAGCACGAGCCATAGCTATGCAGTTCTAAAGTCATGCAACTAGGACCATGCAGTTTAAGGTCGTACAACTAGGCCTCCGTTATAGTTTAAGGTCATATAGTTTGGACCATACAGTTTAGATTCATGCATCTAGACCTCCGCTACAGTTTAAGGTCATATATTTTAGACCGTACAGTTTAGGATCGTGCAGCTAGACTGACGCTATAGTTTAAGGTCATATAGGTTGGACCGTGCAGTTTAGGGTCGTGCATCTATACCGTTGTGTGGGTTGCCATGTAGGTGAAGCTCCATGGGGAATAGATTTGTGGGTGGCAATCCAACTCCCTGGGGATAAAATGGTTAAGGCCATACACAAGCAGAGGGCTCAGATGGAGATGATGGCCCAATGAGGGATGGGGAATGGAATCGGACTTCACTGAGGATTAGGGGGCAAGCGTAGCTCCCTGGGGTGAAACAGACCCACTGGGAATTGAAGAGGTAAGAATGACCGTAAATCCACTAGGGATGATGGGCTGCAGTATGGGTGTGACTCCTATTGGGGGTTGAGGAATAGTGGGCTACCCTTAACTCCATTGGGGATGATAGGTCACGGCTTAGGGGCAACGGCCTAGGTACAACTCCACTGGGGATGACAGGACACACAGGCTTCAGCTGGAAATAAGCGACAATAGACGGCTTGAAATACAGCCGGCGCCAGTTGTAGTAATAATTGTTTCTTACAAATGTTCAACCGGCACTAAGTTCTCAAAAACACAACTGGCGCTGGGTTGTTAAAAACTCAGCTGGCTCTGTGAACGACCCATGATATCGTTTGAACACAATCCGCACTAAGTCAATCGACGCTACGGTTGTTTAAAATTCACCCGACGCCAAGTCAACCGGCACTAGGGTTGTTTGGAATTCACCTAATGTCAAGTCCATTCAACCAAGTAGCTGGCGTTAGGTATGGATTGATGAGAATTACCTTGGGCCTCAAGTCAAAGCCCGACCCGGCTCATTGTAGCTTGGCTTCCCTTGGACGGACTAGAATTCCCAAGTTTTGAGGGGTGTTCGATGGTAGTATGGTCTATATAAGGGGTAAGATCCCATTTTCTTTACTTTTCAGCAAGGGTAAAAAAATAACAAAATTTTTCTTTAACAGTGAGGAGAGGGTGCTCGGTTGAAGTTCTGGCAAGTAGTGAGACTCTAGCAAAAGTTTTACAGAGAAGGTTTCCAGTAAACAGTGGGATTTCTGATGGTCTTGGAGAGAAGGCCGTCAGCGAGCAGACTTTGCCAAGCATTTGGTGAAGTTGCAAAGAGAGTTTTTAGAACAGAGTACATTCTGGTGGAGGGAAGGGCTCTGGCCTTAGTATTTATGAGGGTAGAAGAGGCGGGAAGTGCAGTAGTGAGCATTTCTGGACGTTTTGAAAGGTTTTTAGGGAATTTTAAGGGGTTTCCGGGGGGTTGTGGTAACTTTACAGAGGTTTTGGTGACTTTCTGGCCAAAACGCAGGAGAAGAAAATCTCTAAGTGAGTTTTCCAGTGTTGCCATGATTTCGCAGAGGTTCCCAGGGACTTAGGGAAAGTTCGTAGAAGTTTTCGATGGTGTTCTGGTGAATTTTCGATGTTGTTAATGGTGTTGTAGAGGTTTTTCGAGAAAGGCAGGGGAGTTCCGGTGAAAACAAACAGTTACTGAAGGCAGACCGTCGCGAGGAAGGTGTATGGTTGTAGAAGGTAAACCATCGTGGGGAGGTGAACCATCGCCCTTGGAGATCATGTGACCATTATGGGGGGTGTTGAAACTTAGGCCACGAAAAAAGAGGAATCTCGGGAAGCGAACAGCCACGATAGGTTCGATGCTAACAGAAGTGCCGCCAGCGCTGGGGTAACTGGCGCTTATGGTTTAGAAGCGTAACCAGTGCTGAGACAGTCGGCGTTGATCCTCAAGAAAGGTAATCGGCGTTAGGAGTTCAGCCGGCGTTTAGCCTGGTGAGACACAGTCGGCGCTAACTTCAAACAGCTCTCATCAGCAATGTGGCCTGTCATGATGTGGAGAGTAATGCTCGCATGTGGCGATAAGTCACGTGTGAGATTTGCGATGCTCAATGATGAGCTAGGCACAGCGATGTTCATGGGCCAGGAAAAGTGGTGAATGATGGTAAGGCAGGGCTTGTGGTATCCATTGGAGGCCAAATTCTCCAGCACAATAGTGAGGTCCATGTTTTTATGTGGAAGGGTATCCACTGTGAACAAGGTATACTTTCCATCATAGGAAAGTTCCTCGCCAGGTCTAGCTCGCTTTGTATGTTTGATACACACGTCGAATGAATCCTACATTGTATGTTTGATGTACAGGTCAAGTGAGACATCAGACTTGTATGTTTGATATACACGTCGGTTGGACTGAGGCTAACTTCTTTGAATGGCTTCACTTCATCTTCTGGCCTATGACCATCCTCTTACTCGTCAGATGAATTGAAGCTAACCCTCCAAGGGGTTTTGCTTCTTCTTTATGAGGAAGGCTTATCTTTGGCCTGTAACCGTCCTCTTATCCTTAGATGCAAGAGAGAAACTACAGATTTTGGTTTGTAACTGTCCTCTTATCCTCAGATGTGAGAGACTTGTAACCTCCCTAATAATGGGCTTCCTTGTAAATTGTAACTCATTTTTACTGTAATAAAAAGAGTTAGAATGTTTTTGGACTATTTTGCTTATTTTCGCATTGAGTCCCTTTCTCTTGAATATGCACTATGGATAGTACTTCTTTAGGTATCGTCCATTGATAGGGGGCGTTGCTTCCTCTCCTCCAGGATGTGCCAGTATGTAGGCTCCGTTGGGTGAGACTTTTTTACTATAAAGAGACCTTCTCATTATAGTCCCTTTTTATTCACCCTTAGTTGAGTTCAAGGTTTTGCTGAGCCTCTAGCTTCTTTCCATCGAGTGCATCCAATTCTTGATATTGAAGCTTAACTCTCTCATCTTTGGCTATTCCTTAGTGAATAGTGACTCGTAGTGAAGGGATTTATATTTTGAGAGGTAAAACTACTTCACCCCCATAGTCCAGAGAATAAGGAGTGGAATCAGTAGCATTTCGCGTAGTAGTACGATAAGCCGATAGTGCTTTGAGAAGCTTCTCATGCCAGTTCTTCCTTGTTTTAGATATTGACTTTCTTAAAATATTGTACAAAGTCTTATTGAAAGCCTCAGCCAATCCATTCGCTCGAGGGTGGTACACAGTCGAGTACCTCCATTAGAAACTGAATTGGTTAATTAAGTAATCAATGTGATGACTCCTAAATTGAGGACCGTTGTCAGGCACTCTGAAGCGATATATGATATGTTGTCGAACAAAGTAGGCCACCGTTGTCCTAGGAACCTACTTGAGGGGGACCGCTTCAGCCCACTTAGAGAAATAATCTGTTGCGACTAGGATAAAAACATGGCTTGTTACGGAAGGAGGGTCAATAGGCCCTACGATGTCCATACCCCATTGTGAGAAGGGCCATGATGCAACCATAGGGTTTAAGGGCTCTGGAGGCTAGTGAACCAGGCTGGAGTGTATTTGGCATACTTGGCACTTTTTAGTGTAGCTTAAGGAATCGGAGATCATGGAAGGCCAATAGTATCCCAACCTGCGTATTCGTTCATAGAGCTTAGGATCGGACTGGTGTATTCCACAAATGCCTGAGTGGACTTCTTCTAACACTTTATTTGCTTCTTGGATGTCCACAAATCTAAGAAGAATGTCGTCAAATGACCGTCTGAAGAGAGCATCTCCTTTAAGGAGGGTATACTTGGAGGACATTCGACGTATGTTGTTGCATTCGACATGATCTTCCAGGAGCCTGCCATGTTTTAGGAAACTAGTGATGGGCTCTCTCCAATCTTCTACCTGCTCAATTTCTGCACATATTGGGTCAAAGAATTTTGGTTCTTGATTTAGACTCTTAGTTCCATGACTCTGTGATATTCCTTGTTCAGCCTCGATTACTTCTTTGGCTAATAGAAGTGCTCCAAATAGATAAGGAGGGCACCCGGGGAAGATATTTCTCTCGTTGTCCGCATCGACCTCGGTTCTTAGTTCGATGTGTCTCCATTCTATCACTCAAACAAGCGTGGGTTCTGATGAGGACAACTGAATTGTAGCCTCGAGTTTTGCAATTGAATCTACCTGCGAGTTTAGCCTTCTGGGGATGTGACTCAGGGATACGTCTTCAAACTGGGCCACATACGATTTTGCAGTATCGTGATAAGGTTTAAGAGTGTCTTTCCTCACATCATAGATCCCTTTGAGTTGCCGGATAACCAACTTGGAGTCACCACAGATCTTGAGTTGTCCCAAATCTAGGTCGAAGGCTATCTCTAGCCCAATTATAAGGGCCTGATATTCTGCCTCATTATGAGAACCGGCTTGGGCAAGGGAGAAAGAAAGTGGCAATATCCCTCTTTTTGGGGTTAAGAAAGATATTATGGTGCCTTCTTGGTCTGATTGGAAGGCTCTGTCAAAGTACAATTCCCAAGCATGAGCAAGCTCGGTACAGAATACTTCTTGATCGGGAGGTTGCTTGATAACGGAGATTCCGCCTTGTAGACACCCCGCTTAAATCTGGCAAGTTCTGTCATTTTCTCAGACCCTTAGGATCAAATTTTCCTAGTAAACCCAAAATCCGTAAGTCACACAACTTACCCTATGAGGCGGAACCATTCTACCAACCCAGAACCCAACAGATGCCTGTTTTGACTCGAAATCCAGTAAACACACTATTTTACTAAAAAAATCATTAAAAATAGTAAAATCCTCTGTTTTGACCTAAAGGTTTTTTGAGAGCTTCACAAGACACATATTTACATGACCCAGTAAAAAAATGGTTTTGGTCAGAATGGAGCCCGGCCGACACAGGCTGTGTCGTACAAGTCTGGGCGACACTACCCGTGTCCCCCGAGCGATGCTATTGGTGTCGCCCAGCCGTGTTTTGGCCCAAACATTTTTTACATTTTTTTTTTTTGCTTTTTGGTTATCTTTTGGGTGATTTGGCCATGTGACACTGTCTGCGTTGGTCAAATCTAAATTTTAAAAAATAAAAGATTGGTTTGACTACGTATTTGTTGGTTATGGGGATAACCCTGCCCAACAAATCGCTCGTAGATAAAAACCTATTTTGGGTACCATCTAAGGGAGAGAGATTTTTGGAGAGAGACGAGAGATTAGAGAGGTTAAAACCCTAGACTACGTGAGAGACACAAAGAGACCCTGGAGAGGAATCCCAACTTGTGAATCCTTAGAATTAGGGCACAATCACCTTAGTTCTAAAACATTTCTAGAGCAAAACCACCCTACCACTATCAGAGACTTACTGATCGACATCTTGACTAGAAGGGCAAGAGGAACCAGTTCTTATACAGGCGAGCCTCAAGGCTCGGGAGCTCGGGCCATCCGACCCAATCCGGTATTTTCTTCTCCTTCATTTCCTCTTTTCTTTATTGTATTTATTTTGATCTGTATCTAATTAATTTTTATTGAAAATATTTTTTTGAAATGCTTCAGATCACGCTGGCTCCACCACAGATCTGGGAGCATATCTGCATGTTTCTAGGCATATCTGATCTTAGATCTGAATTCGATTTTTCCCACTTTCTCTACCATTGATTTTGAATTTATTTTTAATCAGTTTAAATTTTAAGATCTGAGAGATCTACTTCCGCAGATTACTACGATTTTGCGCTATAAACAGTTTTCCGCCCATTGTGGGGCAAATCGAGCGGGAACCGAGAACCAAAATTTCGAAACTTTTAGAATATTTTGAAAATTTTCATAAATTTTCTAGGTACCATTTTGTGACTGTTTCCAAAGTTTTAGATCAAAATAAAATACTTAAAAATACAAAAAAAAAATATTTCTTTTAGATCTGCAGTCCCCTCCTGTCGCTTTATTTTAATTTATTTTCATAAAAAAATGTTTTATTTTCTGTTTATAAAATTTTAAAGTAAGATTATTTTATCAATATATACAATTAAAAAATATAAAAAACATAAAACAAAAATATTGGTGTTTTGGGCGACACACCTGGTGCCAGCTTACAAGGGCGACACTACCCGTGTCGCCCAAAACAAGACATTTTTTATTTTTCTGAAAATTTTAAAATCTGTTCTCTGGAGTCTTCTCACAAATTTTCAGAGAAAAATAAAATTTTTAAAACTACCAAAAAAATATTTTACTCGATATAGGCCTTTCTTATCTGAACTACTTTGTTTTTCAGTTATTTTAATTTATTTCATATACAAAAAAGAAATATCGTATCTTCAAGTTTAAAATAGTTTCATTGCACAAAAATCCATCATAAAAAAATATAAAATAAATAAAATAAAAATATTTGTTTGGGCGACCACTTGGTGTCGCCCAGCTTACGAGGGTGACACTACCGGTGTCGCCCGAGCAACACACTTTGGTCGCCGAAACAAAAAAGTCTCAGATTGTTCTAAAAATTTTCAGGTCCCTTCCAAATACTCTTATCTGCATTATCATAACATGTTATCTTAAAATAAAATTTTTAAAAATACCAAAAACATATTTTGCTTCAGATAGGTCTACTCTATTCTTGACTTTCTGATTTCATTGTAGTTAGTTCATTCCTGTTTTCCCTACTTTCATCATGCTTATTTTAGTTGTTTTTTATCAAATTTAAAATATTATATATATATAATACAAAAAAAAAAAAAATTGATTGAGGGTTGCTTGCACCCTCCTTGAACCCTGTCCCGTTCAAGTCATCCTCGACTCAGGTCACGTTCGACTTAGCATGAACTGTGCCTGGTTTCACTGCTTTGACCATACATTCTTAGGGGTTCCACACCCCTCCATTTATGTTGTGCCTCGAGCGAGTTTCACCCCAAAGCGCGCTTCACTAGGTGTGATCAACGCCGAGCACTCAGATGTTTTCTTTCTTATTGTGTGCCTATGTGCTTGAATTTATTTTCATTTGCATGCTTCTTAACACACTCTAGCACAAAACGACCAAGAATACCAGAAAACAAAAAAAACAAATTTTCCCCAAAATCCGTGTTAACAGCATGAGGGGAACCCAGCTTTGAGAGTCGAGGCAGTTGGCATTCGCTTAACTTTAATTGTGAACTGCAAACCTGGGCTTGGACCTCAAAGCAACTCCGCTTATAGTAGGACCTGGTGAATATCCTATAACAGGAGGTCAGAACCTATGTGGGGACATATATAAGCCTAGCCACATTTCATTAGTTAGGAACCCACTCCAGACCAAGCCTACCTATAGTCTTATATTCTTCTAGGTCAAATGTTTTCGTGTGCTTATTTGCTTAATTTTGGCAGATTAATTTTAGATCTCATTACGGACCTCATTTGGGTCCAAGCTGAACCTTCTGGGTCCGAGTCCAAGCTGGTACCCAGTTTAGTCTAGGTCCGAACCAAGTTCCACCTTGGTCCGAACCCAGGCTCCCCCTTGGCCCTAGCCGAATGCTCGTTCCTTGTTCGTCTTTTTTCCAGTCCGAGTCTACACTTAGTCTGGCCATCAAAACTCTCTGGGTTCAAGTCTAGGCCTGTACCCAGCTTGCCTCAGGTCCGAACCAAGTTCCGCCTTGGTCCGAACCTAGGCTTCCCTTGGTCCTAGCCAAAAGCTCGTTCCTGGTTCTTCTCCGATCCATTTTAGGTTTATACGAGGTCAGATCTTCACAAGCACTCTAGGTCCAAGCCCAGGTTTGCAACCAGCTCAGTCCAGGTTCGAACCAGGCTCACACCCAGGTCTGAACTTAGACCCACTCCTGGTCCGAGCAGAGACTCGGACCTACCTTGTCTAGATCTTTTTCTAGTTTCTAGTGAGGTCTAAGTTTAGAGTTAGATCTAAGGATAGATTAGTTCACGCTAGCTTAGGGTCTAACCAAAACCCACTGAGTCTAGATTTAATCTAGTCCTAGCCTAGATCTTACTTAAGGTCTACCTCTGAGTCAAGTTTGGTCCGCCCTAAGTCATCAAGTCTAGATCTTACCTAATCCTATAATGGCTGCTCCACGGATGACTCTATGCCCAACCTTCCCAAACCTAAGGACTACTATGCTGTAATCCCTTGAGATTACTGCCAGAACTCAGCACAGTCCATAATCCAACGCCCCGGTCTCCAACTAATGGAAGAGTCCCAAGGATCCACTCCTAATCCGGAGGTGTGTATGGTCTGAAAAGCAAGCTCTGCTCGAAAAACATTGAATATCCAGGGGGTCCGACCGGGCATTGTCCTACAGGGAACCTACATAGCCACAGTAGGAGCCGTGTGACCTTAGCCAACCAAAGTAGGAGTCATGCGAGGGAAGAAATTCATGTTGTGTCTAATGATGCCCAGAAGTCTCACCACGATAACCCTGGGGCTCAGCTGTCTCAAAATAAAGAACCATCTAGGTCTAGGGGATCTAACCCAACCTCAAGCCACCGCGTAGTAGAGCCCACGATGTCTTGAACAATGTACGCAGTCGAGGCTTCAATCTAGACCAACTCTTAGGCGAGATAGGCATCCAGGCTGCCCTCAAAAGTCTAGTTAACGTAGGTTACACAGTTCATGCCCAAGTTCATGGGTCAGTCCAAAACCATCCTAATAGCATAGGTCAACCCATAACACAGCCGAGTCAGCAGATTCTTCAATCGGTCCCTCTTGTGTATCCGGTCCAACCAACCGTGTAGTTTTCGCAAGTGGTGGCGATGCCTATGGGTCAATACGCCCCTCAAGGACAAATGTGGAAAACTGCCCTGGTAACCACGGCTCATCCATCACAGACCCAAGTAGGCCAACATCTACCCCAAGTCTCGACTCATCAGTCTATGCTTGGGAACCCACCGACCGGAGGGCCTACTCTCATGCCAAACACCCAACAAGAAAGCACCTTAAAAGCAATACAAGATATGCTTGTAAGGATGGGTATGCATGAATTCCTACCCCCAAAGGCCTATGTTTATGAGACCCTTGGAGGCATGGAAGACTTTCCCCTTCAGTTTTTCATCCCAGAGTTTAAAAACAAATTCCATGGGAAGAGTGACCCAGATATTCACATCAATGCGTACCTCCTCTCCATATGAGCCTTGCGAGATGGCCTAACCAGTTGAAGGCCTTGTTTTCACAAACTTTGACCAGTGAGGCTTTAAACTGGCATAAGAGAATAATGGGCACTCAACCTCACATAACTCCAGCTGAAATTTTCAACTAGTTCTTCTTTCATTACCGTGGGTCGACACCAAGATCTCTTTCCCTAGACGATCTCAGTACAAACAAAAAAAACCCTGGAGAATCCTTCGAAGATTTTATCGGTCGATTCCGCGAGGAGGCAATGCGGGTCATCAAATGTCCACTTACAAACCCAACTAAAATCCCCATGGCCTTGGAAAATGCAGCTCCTGAATATAGGACCTTCTTTAGCCAAGGCTTTATCCCCCACTCTTTCGACTCTACGATCAAGCAGGTGGCACGACATGAAAGGGCGAGAGGGACACCCCTCAGCACTAGGCTCGATATCAAACCCATCACGACTCCTCAGAATAAGAGTAAGAGCAATGGTAAGGGGACCGCTTCCGGTCAGATTAATGAGGTTGTCATTAATAGACCGGCTCAAGGTTCTGCCACCCAACATATTAATAGGAATTAAAATCGAAGGGGTCAACTTAGAGCTAACGCTCAAAATAACAATCAAAGGCAAGAGGATAACTTCACTCCTCTCAAAGACCCATTAAAAAAAATTGTTGGAGTTACTCTTGAAGAAAAACATGGTTCAACTCCTGCCACCATCTGAACGACCATTTGAGGTTAAGGATAAGAACAAATGGTGCAAGAGGCATAGAAACCACGCTCATGATAGCCAAACTGTTTCTACTTGAAGAGGGTGATTTAAGGGTTGATCAATAGGGGCGACATCACTGTCGGACCTAGAAATCAACCTATTGAGGAATCTAATCAAAAGATGGGTACCTTCACAAACCCTCTCCCCAAAAATACGGCCACAATGACCGAAGAAATGGGAGCTCTAAGTCACTCAAAGGAGGATGTTATCATTCATATGATTGATAACAGAGACGAAGAGGATGATCCTAGTCAATTCATATTCGTTGGCGATCATCACCTCTAAGAGGCTGAAGAAGATCTTTTGAGTCTTCTTAGAGGAAACTCTTCATCCCTGAACTTTGATGACCCTCCTAAGTGAGACCAGTATGATGAAGATGATACCCTAGAGATTGACATGGTCAGAGCTAATGAGAGGGGGTCTTCTTGCAAACGAGGGGCCAACACCCCGAAGTCTCCCGCTACGCATCCATATAAGGGGCCAACACCTCAAATGTCAAAAGAAGTCGAGCCTTTGGAAATTCTAAGGGGCCCACCTGGGTCACCTTCACAAGATTTCTTGAGTGATCCACCAATCTAGGATCAAGAATTGAATATTGAAAAGATGATCATGTTACCTCCTCAAGAGGCAAGCCCTCTAAAGGTCATTAACGACATGAGCACAACTCTGATAACCGAAGCACTACCATATCAAGAGAATTCATCCTATGAGGAGCAAGTTCCCAACGAAACAGAGAACCCTGCAGTGGCAACCCCATCAAAATATTCAATAGGAGCAAACTCCTCTCAAGAAGAGGATACAATAGAGACAACTAATGAGATTAAACCCTTCTTCACCGACTCCCAACATGCCGTAAGGTTGCCTAATACCAGTTCAATCACCCTCTTTGTGCGAGAGTCTCACCTAAGCTTAAGCACTAAAAATGAGCCTACCACGTAGCCAACCTCCAAAAAACAATTCGAAATTTGCAATGAAAAAGATTACCGAAAAGGAGTTGGGTGGTCACTCATCTTGTTGCAAATAAGCAAATGAGGCATTCATGCCTCACACTTCAAGTACTCCATTAACAGGAAAACCCTGGTGAGCCTATCCATCCATGCAAAAGGATGAGGGATTAGGAAATTGAGAGTGATTTTTAGTCCCAAAATCAAGGTTCAAGTGGAGAAGTTTAAAGGGAAAAGTTCAATGGGGATTCAGTAACCATTGTCAACGAGACTTTGGGTGCTAACCTGGGTCAAGGGAAATTAGAGGAAGATCGATATTAGAACCTCCCTGCTATTGGGAGGAGGGAAAGATGATCTAGTTCTTACATATAGGGTCTTAAGGTAAATTGCTAATAAAAAAGAAAGGGGAACCTTTGACTCTTCTTTCCCCTCCTCTTCCTTTTCATTCTTTTCTTCTTCTTCTTTGAAAAAATAAATAAAATCTCATCCGCTGGGCTAAAATCGAAAAAATTTCCCAAGCATTGGAAAAAAATGTCACCAGGTTGAAAATCCGAAAGGAACCCTGAGGTGATGAGAAAATGAATAAAATGAAAATGTCATCCGCTGGGCTAAAAATTTGAAAAGGGCCCCTAATGTTGGAAAAAATGTCACCGCGCTGAAAATCCAAAAGGAACCATGGGGTGATGAGATAAAATGAAGAAACTCCCTCTTTCCACTCTCCAAAGTCTTCTGTCTTTCCTCTCTCTCTCTCCTCGAGTCAAAACGGTGTTAAAAGAAAATCAATAAGTATTAGCCTGACAGATCATTGTTGGGGTGCTAGATCATTTGAAACTTCGAAAGATAAATAGTGGAGGAACGAAATCGGAAATCCAATGACATCCTGAACATCCAGGGGCAGTATCCTGTATTTTCGAAACTTTCTTTTACTCGAAACTCCAGAAAATTTTCCTTTGAATTACAACATAAGAGCTAAGATTTAAAGATAAATGAACACTTAAATGATTTCTCATCCCAAAGTCTCAAGCAAGGATCTGACAAACTCATATAGGGTCCACCAAAAGTGTCACAAGTGGTTAACTGAAAGACCTACATCAAAACAAAACCACCTCCCTGTAGAGGGACAGGAAAAGCAAACACCCCACAACGGGGACAAGAAAAAAACAAAAAGAAAGGTCACACTCTGGATCTTGAATCCTTCTCGACCACTAGCGTATGAGTACTGACCTCTCCCTCCAATCATTTCCTCACCTACTTCGGACTCTTTGGCTGAGTAGATGCCTGAGATTGCGACTAAATCCGAATGGAAGATGGTAGTTGTACCCTTACATAAGGATTTGCATTTGCTAAGGAAGGGTCACCACCCGCGGCCAATAAAAGCATCGTTAACTTGCCAATTTTGTCTATCAGACCTTTCACATCCTCTAGAAGTTCATGGCATTGAACTTTGGTTGAATTCAGTTAAACCAAAAGCACGATAAGAGAAAAGTTAAGAATAAAAAAATAAAAAATAAATAAAAAAAAGGAGGGGGGGGGGGGGGGGGGGGGGGGGGGGGGATTATCAAAGGTCTCTGATCGGTAGTGATCTAGACATCTTTGCAAGTCTTCAATACGTACCGGAGATAGTCCAGGAAGGGTGGGAATGGCAACGGAAGAATATGGTATCGATTATGCTCTCTTCAGCTTAGCTCAAACTCTCCCCAGCTCATCTCTCATAGAATCACGCTCCACTTCGGCCACGACCCTTTCCTCTCTCTCCCCCACAAAATTGCGGCGAAGACTCTCGAGATCCTCTGCAATCGAATCATATTCCTCTATCGTTGAGTCACATTTAGCAAGAAGAGAAGTGACTTTCTCGCCAGAAAGTTGATTCCTGCTAAGACAAGCGGTCCTCAATTGTCGCATCATTCCCTCACCATGATCAGTCAGGGCAGCCACATCCCTCAAAACAACCTTGTACTTCTCCTCATATAAAGACAAAGGGATGCTCCCTTCCTCCGCCTCACCAATAACACGTGCAGCCCTATCCTCCACTCCTCTATCCAGGGGTCATCTCCCTCATATAGAAATCCTCATCAATAGTGTTAACCATAATGGGAGTCCAAGACGGCGTAATATCGAAGGAAGATTGAGGAAGGCCAAATTAACGATGCACCCGACTTGGAAAGTACGGCATAACCAAGAACATACAAATCAAATGGATCATCATCCTGAAAGCCGGAGAAGAAGCAGCATAAACCGGTGGGGGATAGGGTCAACACTCATGGGAGTCCAGTCAATCTAGGAAATCAAAGAAGGGAAGTCAATTTAAAGAATGAGTTGTATTATTCTAAAAGAAAAAAAAGGAAAATGAAAAGGAGAGAGGCTCGTGACTTACCTCTCCGATGGCTTGGGTGTCCAAGAACAATGAATAATACAATCTCAAGAAAACCTCCTCAGTCTCCCACACTCCATATGACCAGCGATGAATGGTCGGAAATGATGGTGTTAGTCGACCTGGAAGAGGGCGAGGGATGGTGATATGCTCCCATGCCCAAACCTGGAGAAGAATGGAACATCCACCTAAATAGCGAGCTCCCTTAGCGACTCCGCAGAGATGATGATGTAACCAACCCACAATCGCCCAACCCCAGGCCACTCGCTCTAAGAAATCCAAATCCTTGGCTGCCCAAACCATTGAAAGATGAGCTTGGCTCTTGGATCAATCGGGAAACAGAAACTCCTCGAATAAGTATGCCAGGAAAGCCTGCAAAAAGCTTCTCTCGCCATTTAAAAATGGCCCGTGATTGATGGTCAAATCAACCTCCTGACATAACACCTCCGGCTCACTCTCGATCATGGCCCGCTCATAAGAATCTCGAATTCTCTCTCTCTCTCTCACTCCCGCCTCTCCTCATCAGAAAGTAACACTGAAGAAGAAACTGTATCCTTATCTAAAGACGCATCATCTTCGAACCTAATTCCCTCTGAGTCCCCTGACTTTGCCAAGGCTCGGGTGGTCGCTCTGGTCAAAGGATGGTTAGATTCGCTCTGAACCGACCCACCCACTCTAGGGGCCCTCAACTCACTGGCTTCTTCCACCGATTCCTTCCCTTTACGGGGTAGTCTACTAGTTGCGGAAATCAAAATATGAAGAGCCCGACCACCCATCATCCTCTCCGCACGATAAGGGATGCGAGTGACTTCCCATCTCAACTTCCCTAGATGGATGTCCGACTCATGCTTGCCTCGGATCCTATTGTAAGGGATACCTAGGAGCTCCGTACATGCAGAGGCATAGCTAACACATGACTCCAGAGGAATACTTAAAAATGGCTCACCCTCACTTCGAACCCTGAGAATCCGGGTAACATCCTCAAGAGTAAGAGTGATCTCGCCACAACACAAGGGAATCGAACTAGTCTCCGACCTATACTAAAGACACAACTTTGTGATTAAGGCACAATCCAAACTGAAAGGTCTAATCCTAAAAACCTCCCACAGACCTATCCTGGCCAACGCCTATCTCTGTCCGGGATTCAGTAACTCCGCCCATTTGCAGATGGCGAATAGGTGGGATCTACAGTCCACATAGAACCCCTGTAAAAAACAAAAACAGATAAAAAAAATGATTAAAAAGCAAAAAACGAAATGGGGGAAATGGAAAATATAATTCATCAATACATAGTTAAAAAAACAAGGGAGGAATAGGGTATTTTGGTCATTTTGCACTCAGGGGAATTTTGGTCATTTTACCTCCCAGAGGCATTCCGGTCATTTTTTTCATCCCCGGTAATATGGGATAGTACTAGTTACTTATGATTATCTTTGAAAGGAACAAATCATACTCAGGGGTATTTTGATCATTTTGCACTCACGGGCATTTTGGTCATTTTACCTCTAAAAGGAATTTCGGTCATTTTTGTCATCCCCATTAATATGGGGCATTACTCATCACTCACGATTATCTTCGAAAAGAATAAATTTCTCTCAAGGGTATTTTGAACATTTTGTATTTAGGGGCGTTTTGGTCATTTTACATCCAAAAGGTATGGTGGTCACTTCCTCGTCCCTAGAGATAGGTTCGGTACTAATAATTCACAATTATCTTCAAAAATTATACCCTCATTTTCATCGAGCCAAAATTAATGGCATGTTATTTTTAAAGCCACCCAAGAAGAAGTTCATCCAAATTTTCATTAAGGTATTTCAACAAGCATATCGAGGTCATGTTCGAGCGTTCTTTAAGGTTAAGAAAATGGTGTCAAAATGGGCCTTCTACCAAAACAAGAATGCAACAATCAAAGTATCCTTAGTGAGTTATATGATTCAAATGGGTTTTTCAAATTTCGGACAAAGAGGGCATCATTTTTACTAAGTCAAAATCAAGGGTATGCTATCTTCCAAAACACATGAGGGAGGACAATCTCAATTAGTGTTAAGGCATTTCAAAAAACATCTCATGGTCCTGTCCAAGCACTCTTTGAAGCAAAGAAAATGGCATTGAATAAACTTTCTACCAAAAACTAGAACATGGCAAACAAGGCTTTTTTAGCAAATCGTGTGATTCAAAACAAATTTTCAAAATTCGGATAAGAAAATCACACAATTTAACCCCACCAAAATCACACTTTCATTTGAAACTTGTACCTTTTCTTGTCCCTTCGATTTAGAGATGTGGCGTGATCCAGGTGTCCATTGGCGTCCATCGCCCTCCATCGTCACTATATTGAAGTAATTGAGGTTTGATTGTGGGTTTGAGAAGGAATTTGGTGAAGGGGGAAGGAGTGGGAATGCTCAAGAGAGAGACACGCCGAAAGATGAAGGGGAAGTGGTCTTTGAAATGTGGGGAATGCTGCAAACACAATTTTAGAGAGAGAGAGAGAGAGTGCAACATTAAGTTCAAGAAGGAGGGGAGGGGTCTCATAAGAAAATGAAGGGGAGTGAAGGAAGAGATGAGACAAAAAGGGGGTGAAACAAAAGGGGGGCATGTTTTTTTTAAAGGACTAATGAGCTGAGCGACGCTAGCTGCATGGACCGGATGACACAGGGTGTATCGTCCACCCCTTAAAAAAAAAAAGGGCAACACGACTTGTGTTGCCCAACTAATTTTTGTTTTTCACCCCACAACCGAGGCAACCAAATATATATATATATATATATATATATATATATATATATTATGGGTGACACCCCTGTGTCGCCCACCCTGATCCAGCTACAAAACGGAAAAGAAAAAAAACAAAAGAAGAAAAAAAAAAAAAGAGGTTTGTTTCGTGGGCAACACTAGGCGTGTCGCCCAGACCTCGGCGATACCACCTGTGTCGCCCGGGCGACACTACTAGTGTCACTCAAGTTTGTTTGCCCCTTACTAGAGATTTGAGCCTCTGGGGTCAATTTTAGGGGCTTTAAAAAAAGTTTTAAAAGTTTTTTTTTTCAAAAGTTTCAAAGGCTCCCTGGTAGCATGAGCCTAAACTACCAACCAATCTTTCTAAATAAAAAAAAATTAAAAAACTTCCATATGCTCCTTGGTGGCATGAGCCTAAACTGCCAACTGATTTCAAAATCTTCTGCTCATTGGTGGCATGAGCTTAAACTTCCAACCGATTCCAAAATCTTTTGCTCCTCGGTGGCATGAGCCTAAACTTCCAACTGGCTTCAAAATATTTTGCTCCTCGGCGGCATGAGTCTAAACTGCCAACCAATTTCAGAAAAATCTTTTGCTCCACGGTGGCATGAGCCTAAACTGCCAACCAGGATTCAAATTGTCAAACTCAGGCGACGTTAAAAACCGGAGCTAGCATGTCAAACTCTTGCGAAGTTAAAAAAATTAAGCTAATACGTCAAACTTGTGCGACGTTAAAAAGTCGAGTTAATATGTCTAGCCCCATATGACGTAAAAGGTCGAGTCATCCAAGTTCAACGTCAAACTCGTGCGACGTAAAAGAGCCAAGAAATGTAACGTCTAGCTGCGTATGACGTAAAAGGTTGGGTTATTTAGTTCAACGTCAAACTCGTGTGACGTAAAAGAGCCGAGACAGGTACTGTCTATCCCCGTATGACATAAAAGGTCGGGTGTATCGTCCATCGCTGCATGACGCTAAACTGGTTAGAGGGCTCTATGGTTATAGGAGTTGAAATTGCTAACCAACATTGCCTCTCGAAATATCTTTCCCTTTTCAAAATTTTCACCATATGTCTCGTGTTTTCAAAAGCTTTAATTTCTTTGTTGAAATCGTAGCATGTCCCTACTCCGGGTTATCTTTCAAATCCCTTCTAACATTCAAAATTTTCTAAAAAGACTTGTAAAAACAAAGGAGCTTGGACACCCATATATGATGAACACCACGTTGCCGCGATTCCCGCATTACTGCCTCACCTCTCTATTCAGAATTGATCAAACAAGTCTCGTCTTATAGAAAGCCTTTTTCTATAGACAGCCTTAGGAAACCCTAAGGAAATCAAATAAATTGCCAGGGTTAAAATTTTCAAACTGAGAAAACCCTAAGGTTAAGTGGCGTGGCTATAAAATCCACTCGAGTTTCAAATTTGCTTGACTCGCCGACACCTCATGCCAAAAACCCTAGAATGAAAATGCCCCAGGTGGGTGAGCATGGAAGTGCAATGACTTGGAGGGATAGTTGGTATGTCATCTATCCACGTGACGTCGGGATGACATTCATCTCTGACATTCTCTTACCCCTCGAAGGACACGGAGCGTCAGAGAGCCTACTGTTGCTACTCACCTGTCCCTCAAAGGACAGGGAGTGCGTGTTCGCCTGTCCCTCGAAGGATAAGTAACGACAGTGTGTCTACTTCTTTGCCACTTTTCTGTCCCTCGAAGGACAGGGAGAGCCAAAGAGGGGCAACTGTAGACACCCCACTTAAATCTGCAAGTTCTGTGGTTTTCTCAGACCTTTAGAATCAAATTGGTTTAGTAAATAAAAAATCCATAGGTCTCACAACTTACCCTGTGAGTCGGAACCATTCTACCAGCCAAAAACCCAGCAGATGCCTGTTTTGACCCGGAATCTAGTAAACGCGATGTTCTACGAAAAAAATCATTAAAAATAGTAAAAAAATCCGTTTTGACCCAAAGGTTTTTTGAGAACTTCACAAGACACAGCTTTACAAGACCCAATAAAAAAATGGTTTTGGTTAGACTGGACTTGGGCAACACTAGGCATGTCACCCAAGTCTGGGCGACACTACCCGTGTCGCCTAGCCAAGTTTTGGCCCAACCAATTTTTACATTTTTTTTTTTTATGGTTATCTTTTGGGTGATTTGGCAGTGTGATGTTGTCTGCATCGGTCAAATCTAAATTTTAAAAAATAAAAGAATGGTTTGGCTACGTATTTGTAGGTTATGGGGATAACCCTGCCCCGACAAATCCCTCGTCGATAAAAACCTATACCATCTAAGGGAAAGTGATTTTGGAGAGACATGAGAGATTAGAGAGACTGAAACCCTAGACTACATGAGAGACACAAAGAGTCCCCAGAGAGGAATCCCAGCCTGTGAATCCTTAGACTTAAGGCACAATCACCCTAGTTCTAAACCATTTCTAGGGCACAACCACCCTACCACTACCAGAGACTTGCTGATCAACATCTAGACTAGAAGGGCAAGAGGAACCGGCTCTGATACAGGCGAGCCCCAAGGGCTCGGGAGCTCGGGCCATCCGGCCTGGTCCGATATTTCCTTCTCTTTCATTTCCTATTTTCTTTATTGCATTTATTTTGATCTAGCTATGATTTGTTTTGATTGAAAATCATGTTTTGAAATGCTTCTGATCACGCTGGCTCCGCCACAGATCTGAGAGCAGATCTGCTTATTTTTTGGCATATTTGATCTCAGATCTGAATTCTATTGTTCCCACTTTCTTTACCATTGCTTTTTCATTTCTTTGTTATCAATTTAAAGTGTCAGATCTGAGAGATCTACTTCCGTTGATCGCTTCGATTTTATGTTATAAACATGCCGGCAGGGGGTGTGCTGTGAGAAAGTCAGCCAAGGCCTGGTCCTTGATGGCCTTCTGTGGGACATACGTGATGTCGAACTCCATCAGCAATAATGCACACTTAGCAAGGCATCCCAACAAGCATGGGCGTGTCATGAGAAACTTTACAGGATCAGCTTTTGATATAAGTTTAACTTCATGACCAAGCAAGTAATGATGGAGCTTTTATACTACGAAGATCAGGGCCAAACACATATTCTCAATAGCAGGATAATTCTTCTCGGCTCCTTGCATCCTGTGGTTGAGTTAATATAACACAGTCTCTTTTTCCCTCTTCATTGTTTTGTTCAATGCTTCGAGTTGCTCGTCGAAAGTAGTCACGTATAGAATTAGGGGTTTTCTCAATACTGGTGTAGACAGTAGTAGAGGGTCGAGTAAATAATGCTTGATGTCATCAAGGGCTGCTTGACATGCTTCATCCCAGATGAATGGGGGATCTTTCTTTAGCAAGTGTATAAAGGGTTTACAGTGACCTGAGAGGTTCAAGATGAACCTGTGAAGGTATGCCAGTTGCCCTTGGAGGGAGCGCAGTTCTCGAAGTATAGTCGGTGACGGCATTTCCTGGATTTCCTTGATCTTGACTGGCTCAACTTCAAGCCCTCGATGTCTGACGATAAAAACCCCAAGAATTTTTTGGAGCGCATGCCTAAAGTGCATTTTAGCAAGTTCATTTTAAGTTAATAAAGACACAAACACTCGAATACCTTTTCATGGTCTCTCATGTTAGCATCCCCCTCTTCAGATTTTACC
Source organism: Amborella trichopoda (assembly GCF_054954075.1). NCBI lineage: Eukaryota > Viridiplantae > Streptophyta > Magnoliopsida > Amborellales > Amborellaceae > Amborella > Amborella trichopoda. The sequence continues at coordinate 27,316,913 of NC_142340.1, forward strand.
ACCAAATCGTCTACATAGCATTCCGCTTCTTTGTGCATCATGTCTTTGAAGATGGTCGTCATTGCTCTTTGGTATGTGGCACCAGCATTCTATAATCCAAAAGGCATCATCGTGTAACATAAGACCCCTTTCAGAGTTAAGAACGCAGTGGCTTCTTCATCTTCAAGCACCATCCTTATCTGGTTATACCCAGAGTAACCGTCCATGAAGGAAAAGGTTTGACAATAAGCCATTGAGTCGATGAGCATCTCAATGAATGGCAATGGGAAGTCATCCTTGAGACAAGTGGTATTGAGGTCGCGAAAGTCAATGCAAACCTTGATTTGACCATATTTCTTCTTTACTGGAACAACATTTGCTAGCCATTTCGGGTACTTGACTTCACAAATAAAGCCTGCTTGTTTGAGTTTGGTCACCTCGACGTCTATCTGCATCTCGAGGTCAGGCTTGAACCTTCTTGATTTTTATTTGACAGGTTTGATAGCCGAATCGATGCCGAGATTGTGAACAACCACTTGAGGGTCTAAGCCGGGCATCTCATGATAATGCCAAGCAAAGCCGTCACGGTTTGCTCGGAAGAAAGTACTGAAGTCCTCTTTCTCTTCTGGAGACATATTCGCTGAAATGAAAGTCGGTATGGAATCTACTTATTCTCCATGATTTATTTCTTCGAGTTCATCAGCTGTGGCCTGACCACCTTCTTCCCATTCTTCTCTAGCCTCTTGCAACTCTTCCTCATTATTTTCAGAGGCCTTTTCATCAACCTCAAGCGTAGAGACCCATGACCCTAACATCTTTGCTTCCAACAGGGGATCTTTTAGATCTTTCCCTTGCTTAGACCATTGGGGAGTGCTTTTAACGTCGTCACCCTCATTGTACGTGTGCTAAGTGGGAGATGGAAAGGGAACGTCTTCTTGATAGGATGAAGAAGGAAGAAGGATCGTGCCAAGGATGAAGTCCACTAAAGTTGGCAATTGAGGAAGGGGCCTGAGAGATTTCTGCTCGACTGTGGGTTGAGCGATCTTGTTTCTTCGATGAGTAACCCTTGGTGGCCATCTCTTTCTGGTTTTCAGAGGTGATGTTTGATTCGTCTCACTGGGCTTGCGAACAACTCTAGCTTGGTGAACTGCTTCTCACCTTAAGGACTTGAGTCTACTTCGGCCTTGGTAGACTATCCATGGTTGGGAAGTCGAGGATTCGGTGGAGTCCGAGTCATTGATAGGAAGGTCCTGCTTTGTGAGATCTTCTTACCCCGATAGAGGAATGACTTGAGGATCACTTACGGGAGATATTAGAACTCCTGACACTCCCACATTTTCTTTGTGAATATATCAAGGATGCCTGTGCATTCTGACAAGTAATTGCCTCTTATCTGATGGTACGACACCAACGATCTTCAGTGCCCTTAGCAAGGCGACAGGGTTGCCTTGCCGGCTTCAGTGTGATTATGCCTTCCGGAAGCATTATAATGAAGAATTCATAAAGGATAGCAGGCATTTCGTCTTCCTCTTGGATGGTTACGGTATGGGAGGCCTCGGCTGCCCCAAAGGCCTTCTTTAAGTCTTCAATCTTTATCTGACCATTCTAAATTGGGGCTTCGATAATATCTTTCAGCGTGTAGCAGTCATCTGTGGGATGATTGATCCTCCGATGGTAGGCACAATAATTCGCCTGAGTGTCAAGGCCAGGTTACTCGAGGGACTTGGCTTCTGGAAGATGGATCATATTTTGTTCCAATAATAACCGGATTAGCGTAGGGACCCATTCCTTCTCGAAGGGACAGACCTTGTTCCTATACCTGGTGAAATAATCACCCCGATCATGATTGACTGGTGGGGGTAACTGATTGTACGACTGTTGTTGCTTGCCAGCCTGGGATGGGACCTTTGTCGTGCTTACCCCTTTAGAGAGGTCCGAAGTCTGGGAGGGAGCCTTAATTGAATCAGTGACCATGATAGCTGCACTAATTACCCCTTTTTGTTGGCTGCCCCATGTGTTATTCTGAGAGCTACCGTTGCCCCTATTGTTTGCTAAGCTTGTAGATGGTTGTCGTGTCCCACCATGGTGGCGTGATAAACTTTCTATGCGAATTGATTTAGAGATCAACTCTGACTTGGTGGTTAGATTAGAGGCCTCGACATGTAGAGAGATCTCGGGTCACATGTTCCACACACAAGTTTGGACTGCTTCCTTCTCAGGCAAAGGATTAGGATGACAGGAAGCCAAATTTCTCCATCTTGATATGAACTAATCCACAAGCTCATCAGGATCTTGAGTCAAGGTGAGAAGTTGCATGGTTGGAACCTCTCTCTCGACCTCATAGAAGCATTGATAGAAGAGTTTCTCCATCTCCTACCATGTATGCACTGAGTTTGGAGGAAGCATGGCATACCATTGAAATGATGGGCCATCGAGGGTCTCAACAAACTATCGGAGAAGAAGTCTCCCGTCAGCCGCTGTTTCTCGACATGCTGCCTAGAAGAGGGTAATATGGTGGTTCAGGGACGTGGTTCCGTTGAATAAAGGAAACTTCACTTTCTTATAATCTGACGGAAATGAGACATGATCAATATACGAGGGGTATGGCCTTTGATAAGGCGTCGCACCCTGTATCCCTGGGATTTGTCTGTTCTTTAGGCTATGGGTGACCATAGCGTCAATATCTATTTGAGAGGGATGAGGGACATAATTGTCTTGTGATGTAGAAGGAGGGGGCTGCCGTGGAGGTGCACCGTCAGATTATGGGAATTGACCTCACAGTTAGCCGACTGGCGTGCGGTGTCAATACGATAGATCTTTTCCATCATTGCGCGGACCATATCCTCAAACTTGTTCATGCGTTGCTCCAGCGCATCACTAGGCTCGGTTACAACCATTACACTAACTGTTTATCTATGGAGGTCAACATTAGTGGCAACTGAGGGCTTGCGAACTGACGAGTTGTACATGGTAGGTCAGTTAGTAGGGGGCCAGCATATTCTGACTGAACTCCACTCTTGTATGTTTGGATCAGTTCTCGAAGGTCTTGGGACCGTGACTACTGAGTGGCTGGGTCTTCTTCTACGACAATAACAACAGCACAGGGCTCAAGGAGCTCTTCTTCAGGCTTCATTGTCTGAAGGGGGTATAAGGGATTCAGGTGAAGAGGGTTGTCAGAATTGGTTGTTTTGAGGGCTTAAGTCACCTCCCTAGTCAAAATTTGCAGACCTCTATTGTGTTTAGCCTTGAGGTTTTGATGGACTTCACACCAAAACTGTGATCTAGGTCGTGGGTGGTTAGCTCTCTTGCACGGGAAAGAGTTGTCTCCATCAGGTGTGGCAATAGATGAGGGCCAAGAACTGGAGTCATCTTGGGCCAAGGAGGATGAAGGACTCAATCTTCCATCAGGTCATTGCCTCGAGGTCTCTTATGAGCTCCAGAGACACGACCAAAGTGACGAAGCTGGTTCAGGATGGTACTCTTGGGGAAAATCTTCAAGTGCCAAGGCTGAAGGTGCTTGTTGGATGAAGGAGGAGTGGGCCGGAGCAGGATTGAATCATGCGAAGGCTCGAGTCTAGGGTGAGAGGACGTCTGTGATGGCGATGCATGTGTTCCCCTTAAAGAAGGATTACGGGAGACCTAGGGGTCAGCCCTGGTTGGTGCAAGTGATATGGCCTTAAGAGGCCAAGAAATATGAGTAGGTGTTTGCAAGAGAACAGGTGTAGGCATTCCCCTTACAGGGTGCGCTTGTGTGTGCAGAGTAGGAGGACGAGGGGGTCATCTCTTGTGTACTCAAGTTGGAGTAACATTAACGTTGCCCCAAGCGGTGGAATGCTTATGAGTAGCATGCACAAGACCTAGCCTTGGAAGGTTCGATCTTGGACACGAACTCGAGGTAACATAAGGATTGCCCCTAGGTGTGACTCGAGTGGGTAACCCAAGAGCCCTATGGTGTGTGTGAGGGATGGAGACCATGGGGTTTTCGGTGTACCTCAGGAACACGACCGACAAGTGACTTGCCGGTGGCTGAGTGCATGTTGTGTGGGGCAACAGAAGTGTTATCAATGCAGGGCTCCTTGGTAGAGATTCCACCAGAGCAAAGAGATGGGGAGTGAGGGACCTTTATGTCCTGCCTCACACCGGTCCAAGTTAAGACCTGGGAGCTAGACAAAGGGTCTTTGCTCAAGAGGATGGTTGGGAATGAAGTCGAAGGAACTTGTTCCCTAGGGACACTCTTGAATTCGAGGATAAAAAAATCCTCGATCTGGAGAAAAGGGTTCCAGAACCCATAGGCCATAAATAAAATGTGAAAGCAGATAATAAAAGAAGAAACTAGCCAAACAAGAACAATCTAACTAAGGGGTAGTAAGTCCCAGTGGAGTTGTCAAGCTGGATAGGTGCCTCGATCTCACCCTCTGGATCCTTTTGAGGATCGGGTGGCATGCGTCTCTGGTTTTGAGGGAAGACCCAGGACGTTTTTTAGATCGCTCTCTCAGGAACCTCATTCAAGAATGGGGGCAAGTATTACCAACCGGTGAGAGAGGAATTTAAGGTGCATTCGGGACTTACTCGGGCTGGCTCATGTGGGCTCCCTCTTAGATCACGAAGAAAGCCCCCCATTAATAAAACTAGTTCAGAATCACATCCATTGGCTTGTATTCTTCTTGTTTTCTGCAATCACACACATATGACAAAGGTTATAAGACAGGTGGGTCTGACCTCACCCTTTTCCTCTTTGATGAACATACACAAGCATGCAAATTCAAAAAGAAAAATAATAGAAGAAAAACATGAGAGAAGAACTCGACTGATCGGGAGGATCAGAGCGGTGACTAAGCTGATGAATAATTGGCTTGACGTTGTAGTAAAACGGGCTCTGTAACTAAAATCGACTCACAAGGTTACTACTAGATGTCATTACTAGTACCAACTAGCTGAGCACGATGGTTAGTCTGTCATGGCAATAAAACGGGCCAAGTAATCCTGGCACAACAACATTATGGCTAGACTACAGGGCTACCATGAGAGGCTAACCTCAATCCCTCTTAGTCAAATGAAAGAGTAACATAATGATGGTTATGAGGAAAGAATAAGAAATAAAGTAAGAGAAGAAGGGAACAGAAGGAGGGGGAGAGAAGAAACGAAGCAAAGAGTATGAAAGGCAGGAGAATAAAAGAGAGAGAGGGAAGGAGGACACAGTCAGCACTAAGTATTGCTGGCTATGTTAAAAGGAAGAGAGACTGTGTTATACAGAGATAAGGAGAGAGAAGATGCAGTCGGTACTAGGGTTCACTGATTGTGCCTGAAGAAGAGAGCAAACACAGTCGGTGCTAGGCTTCGTCGACTGTGAAGAGAAGAAAGAGAAAACACAATCGGTGCTAGACTCCACCAAGTGTGTCAGAAGAAGAGAGAGAAAATGCAGTCGACACTAGGCTTCATCGACTATGAGGAGAAGAGAGAGAAAACATAGTCAGCACAAGGCTTCATCGATTGTGTCAAAAGAAGAGAGAGAAAACACAATCGGTGTTAGGCTTCACCGATTGTGAGGAACAGAGAGAAAATGCAGTCAACGCTAGGCCTTGCTGATTGTGTCAGAAGAAAAGAGAGAAAACACAATCGACACTAAGCTTCATCAACTGTCAAAAGAAGAGAGAGAAAATACAGTCGATGCTAAGCTTTACCGACTATGTCAAAGAAGAGAAAAGGAGAGACCCAGCCGACGCTAGGCTTGCGCTGGTTGTGATGGAAGAGAAGCAAGAGAGAGAGATCGATTCATCACTAGGCTTTGCCAACTGTGATAGAAAAGGAGAGAGAGAAATTCAGCCAGCGTTAGGCTTCGTCGACTGACGTCAGAAGAGAAGGAGAGAGAGAAATCCAATCGGTGCTAGGCTTCACCGACTGGCTTTAGAAGAGAAGGAGAGAGAGAAATCTAACCACTGCTAAACTTCACCTACTGGCTTCAGAAGAAAAGGAGAGAGAGAAATCTAACCGGTATTAGACTTCACCGACTGGCTTCAGAAGAGAGATAGAGATAGAGATAGGAAAAAGAAATAGGGGAGGAGAAAGAAAGAGATAGAGACGATATAGAGGGGAGGAGAGAGAAAGAGATAGAGATGAGATAGAGGGGAGGAGAGAGAAAGAGATAGAGATGAGACAGAGGGGAGGAAAGAGAAACCTGCTCAATGGGTACCAACATTTTTCTTCTCTCTCCTCTCTGTCTCTCTCCAAGGCATACCCAAGAACTTCAGTAGGAATGGAAATTTTATTGAATCAATGTAAACTGAACCGAACATCCATACAATTTAGCTTTGCATGTTTATATAGAGTTGAGCTAAACCGTGAGTGTACGCCCACAAACTAGCTAGAATTGAAGATAAATACAATTTAATTAAATTTAAAGAAATTCTAAAAATGGGTGCAAAAGGAAAGGACTGTTTTGCCTCTGCCTAACAATGTGTGGAATTTCATAACAGTCCCAGCTGCTGCCCGAGAACTTGTGTGATCTTCCATGGCTGACCCTAGGTCGTTCTGATACCCGTTTGATCGAAAGATTTTTGTTTTCTTGTAGGGCTTGGCATGGCGATGATTTTGATACCAACTTCGAGCCATGAATCATCTTTTTAAGTCATGATCATGAGACTTAAATTTTGGATGAATCTTGAAAACTTCGAATCGATTGTGTGCTCGTTCCTTGATATTTCTTCATGATTTCTTCATTGAATCACACTGAGTATGTCGTCACGATCACGTTGCAACAAACGTAGCTTGATTTCGTATTTGGATGAAGATTTTTTCATCTTTAGTTTCTGACCAGAATCTTAAAGACGGCCAAAATTTACAACAGCTTTGACACCTTCGTGTATGAAATCCAACAGTTCATCATACGCGAGGTTCGAATCAGAGATGGCCTCGAACCTCACGCACATAATGTAATTAGTTTCGTGTCGATCGGGTATGCGAGCATTGTGATCTAGCTACTCAAACAAGGCGTACTGTTGCTGAATTTTCTGCAACTTCCTTCACGGATCAGCGACTTTCATTTAGTTTTTCTCTCTGCTTGGGCATCTTCATGGCGCGTACCATATATTGAATTGCTTGTCTTTAGGAGACGAACACGCTCAACAAATTTGAGAGAGATCCGACTTGGAATGAGTTAGATATAGGCCCCAAAAGTGACTGCTCGTGACTGTAAAAACAACCACCTTTAATGGTGTTTTGATGGAGTGAGGCCACACGAGAATAGTGTGCGGCCTACCCCTTTTTGGTATTTTACCCATAACTTTGTCTTGGGGTGCCCTATTAAGCCGAAACTTGGCCCATAGGGGTTTTCGACCATGTCAGATCTAATGGCAGTGGTCCCACACAATTTTGATGAACCAAAAGTATTGCTCTAGTTAAAGGGTCCATTTCTGGGTGCTAGAGACCGATTTTGCTGAAATTGTTTCTATGAGTTAACTGCCTTAGACATATCTGATCGCGATGAAACTTGACAAGTGGTCTTTTGAAATGCAGATGAAGAACTTTGACCAATTTAGTGGCCATTATGAGACTGTCGAGAATTTCCACTGTTTTGTAAGCTTTATTGACCTGCTTCCTATCAGAGACAAAGGTGCTGAAAAATACGTTCAAACATTAACGTCTGTGTCTTCCGTCCTCTTCCTTCTCTCTCTTACTTCTTCTTGTTGCTTTTCCCTCTCTTCTTTCTCTTCCTCTTTCTTTTCCCTCTATCTCCTCTCATGCTCTTCTTCTTCTCTCTCTCCTTTTCCTTTTATTCTTCTCTTCTTCTTCTTTCACTGATTTCTCTTTCACCTCGCTCTTCCTTTTCTTTTCCTTTCTTAATTCTCTTCTCCATCTTCTCATCTCTCTCTCATTCTGCTCTCTTTTCTTTTCTTTTTATGCTATTGTTTGAGCAATGGGGGTTTGAGATTAGCCCTCCATGATAGTCCAGTCGTCTAACGATAACACCATTGTGCCGGTCAGAGCTACTGTACTTGCTTTACTGTCATGACAGACTAGCCATTGCTTCAAGCTAGTCGGTGTTGGTACTGCCATTTAGTAGTAATTCTGCTGAGCCTGTCTAAGTTACTAAGCCTGTTTTACTGCTACACCGAATTAATTACCTATTAATTTAGTCATTGTATTGGTCTCACCGCCTGGTCAAATTCTTCTCATCCCAATCTTAATTCTCTCATTCTTCTCTTCTCCTTTTTGAATGTACACGTTTGTGTACGTTCACCCAAAGGCAAGGTGGGGTCCCTTGACCCACTTGTCTTGTAACATGTGTCATGTGTGTGTGATTGTAGAAACAAAAGAATACAGGTCAAAGGAGGCGATTCCAAACCAGTTCTACGACTGGGGGGCTTTCTTCATGATCTAAGAGGGTACTCACGCTAGCCAGCCTGAGTAAGTCCCGAACCCACCTTAAATTCCTCTCTCATCGGTTGATACACCTGCCTTCGCTCCTAAGCAAGGTTCTTGATAGAGCGTTCTCAAAGTCTCTGCTTCCCCCGAAACCCGAGACGCGTGTCACCCGATTATCCAAATCCGAAGGGCAAGATCGAGGCACCTAACCATGTATAAAAATTCCACGAGGATAAAAATGTGGTTTAAGGGTAAAGAAATGGTTATCTCCCTAGGGTTGAAAGGATCCCTTAGGTGATGGAGATATGACATATTTCATTATGATGTTATTTACACCACTGGGGAGGTAGTGATCTACAAAGGGTGACGGCTTACCACCAGGGGTCATAGATCAATGAGGAGATGGACCATTGAAGTAATGGTATTTTAGTAGTAGTAATCCACTGGGGAAGATGGACCACTAGGGTTGATGGACTGTTGGGGCTAGCTGAATCACCGTAAGTAGTGACTCCCTGGGGATATCAGTCCACTGGGGTTGATGGACAATTGAGAACAGTAGTCCACTAAGGATAGTGAACTATCGGGATTTGCTTTGTTGGGGTTGATGGACGACTGAAAGTCTTGACCCATTGCGGATGTTGGTTCTTTAAGAACGATAACTCACCGGGGAAGGTGAACCATTAGGGTGATAATCCTTTTGGGAGTTGATGGACCACTAAGGATGGTATGCCAACAAGGTACATTTGGTATAGCTCCATGGGAATAATGGAGTTTTTAAAGTTGAAGCCCAAGTAAACAGGGGTTGTTGGAAAGGTTTGTGATGAGATCATGGTTGATGAATGGAATGTTTCAGGAGTCCTATGGTTATTGTGTCAATCCGTATGATAGGTTCAAGTTTAATTTTGAAATTTTTCATGTGAGGTTATATCTCGATATAATCCCAATGGGGATCAGGTATATCAAGAATATGGCTCCGTTGGGGATTGAAACTATTGAGAGTCGATGCATCCTTCAAGTCCATTAAAGGCTTATCAAACTGAATCCAGGGTCACATTGGATCAATGAATTCATGGCTCATGGTGAATAGGTTTTGAAAAGGGGGTTGGTGAGCTCAGGGTTTTGGGCTTCACCTAGCCTTGGGTTACCCACCGAGGGCTTACTGTGTGTAGGTAGAGCAAGGAGCATAGCTCTTTTGTTTACCTTGTGTAAAGTGTGCATGAGTGTGTGATGAGCTCATGGTTAAACCATGGGCTTGTGTGAGAAATGAGAGAAGAGCGATTGTGCTCATGCCTAGACATAGTCTAAGAGCCTTTGACGAGAGTGGTATAGAAAAATTGACAAACTCTCACCTAGGCGTGAGTTCAGAATATATTTTGACAAGTGTGAAAGAGAGAAGGGTGAAACCTTTAACGGACCCATGGTTAGGAATGGGCATGGGACATTTGAAAAGTGGGAAAAAGAGAAACGACGGGCCCGTAGTTGGGCATGGTTTCGAGTTCTTGGTGAAGAGAGAATAAAGCAACAATGGTCCCACGATTAGGCATTACGTCAAGAAGGGAGAGCGTCTTGGGCAAAGGAAACGACGCCAAGGAGGAGAAACATTATGTGACGGACCTACGGTTAGACACAACTACAGGGAATAATGTCAAGAAGACATAGTGCCATTTAGACAGATCTGCGATGCGGCACAAGTAGAGGGAACAACGTCAAGAAGACATAGTGTCATTTTGATAGGCCCGCAGTGAGGCACAAGTAGAGGGAACGGTGTCAAGAAGATAGAGCGTCATTTTTTACCGGCCCGTGATGAGGCACAAGCATAGAGAACGACGTCAAGAAGACAAAGAGTCATTTTGATGAGTTCGTGGTGAGCAGTGGACAAAGGAAGTGATGCCAAGGAGATGAAACGTTATGTGAAGGACCTGCAGTTAGACGTGTGGTTAGATGCCTCAATCTCGCCTCCCCAAATCTAGCTGATTGAGTAACACGTGTCTCGGGTTCGGAAGACCTGGGACCTAAGATCGCTCTCTCGGAAACCTTGTTCAAGAACAAGGGCAGGTATCCAACTAGTGAGAGAGGAATTTCATATGTGAGGTGGGGACCAACCTCACGTGGGTCTATGACTTACTGGGACGGACTCGTGCGGGCACCCTCGTAGATCAGGACGGAAAGCTCCCCAGCTGCTTCAGCTGGTTCGGAATCGCCTCCCTTGACCTGCAATCTCTTTATTTTCTGCACAACATTAGTATGGTTAATTTGCAAGACGAGTGGGCCGAAAAGCCCACCCTTGTCTTAGGGCAAACCACATTCATATGGCTAAGAATGTGAGAAGTTAGGGTGATGAAGTTGAAGGTTTGAATGAGAGGAGAAAAGAAGAGGGTACTCGACAAAGGGACGAGACTAGCAAGATAGCTGGATCAGTATACTGATCGACCCACTGCGGTAGCAAGACAGGCACGGTACTTTGGATCGACGTGACGGTAATACTACTCGAAACCAAGGTCGACATGACTGTCCTAATCTGGTGTGGCAGCAAGATAGGCATGGTACTCAGGATCAGCACGATGGTAATACTGCTCGACAGCCAGACCGCTATGGCAACACTAGACTGAGCTTACCCTCGATCAAGTGAGAAGAAAATGAAGAGAATGCATGAGATGGTGAAGAGATGGGATCTCGACGGCATTAAGCATCACCACCCATAACTGTGGAGTAGAAGTGTCACGGCCCTTGGATGGCGTTAGGCACTACTGCTCATGGCTAGAGGGCAAGAAGTGAACTACGGGCAGCGCTAGGCATCGCCATTGAGCAACATGAGAAGGCGGCACACCCCTACACAGGCGACGATAACCTCTTATGAAGCGCGCGGTGATTACCATTTGTGAGGCACACAGTGACAGTTCTTGCCATGGCACATGGCGATGGACGTGGGAAGTAAGAAGAGCCTACACACGGCGATAGGCACCGAGCGCACGAAGAAAGCTCACAAACAACGATAGGCACCGAGCTTACGAAGAAGGCTTGTGGATCGCAATAAGCACCGAGCACGTGAAGGAAGCTCATGGACTGCGATAGGCACCGAGTGCACGAAGGAAGATCGTGGATGGTGATGGGCACCGAACGCACGAAGGAAGCTCGTGGATGGCGATAGGCACCGAGTGCACGAAGGAAGCTCATGGACAAATGTTGTCGTGACCTCTTACGAGTGGTTATAGGCATCGCCATCTACGATACGCACTCAATAGGGGGATTCCCCTGCGGGCAATAATAAGTTTCGCCGTCTGCATTCTTCACTGAGGCGTCGAGGATACATCTACAAGCGGCGATGAGCAGCGCCGTCTGCAAGCCTCATTAAGCGATAGAGACGAACTAATAGAAGGGGGAAAGGAGCTTGTGCATGGCACTACCATCGCCATGGATGACCTGTGAAACCATAGGAAAGGGAAAAAGAAAGAGTCATGCACGGCACTTCCATTGCCATGCATGGCCTCTAAGGGAGGCTCAGACAAAGAAGAAGAGAGAGAAGATTTACCTTGAGCCTAGGGGTACCCGTCAAAAAGTTTTTCTGTCCGTACTCTTTCTCTCCAAATGTGACCCAACAATAAGAACGAAAGGGAATTCTATTTAGTAAAAATTCTCTTTGGTGAAGGGTTTCAAGCCCCTTGCGTACAATGATGGTACGTGGTATATATAGAATTATGCCCAAACATGGGTGGATTGATCAAAATTAAACCTAATTGCTAAATATCACGATTTAACTGAATTATTAGAAATTAGAAAATAGGGTGCAAAATGACAAATTGCCCCTTCCTAATAAGTTGTGAAATTCCAAGATAGTCCATGTGTTGCCCTAGAACATGCATGATTTTTCATGGATGATCCAGAGTTGTTTTGATTCTTGTTTGATCGAAAGATGATTGTTTTCATGGATGATCCGGCATGGTGATCAATTTGATATGAACTTCGAGCCATGGATCGTGTTTTTAGGGCACGATCATGTGACTTGAAATTTGAATGAATCTTGAAACTTTGGATCAATTGTATGCTCATTCTTTGATATTTTCTGTGATTTCTTCGCTCGATTACACTGAGCATGCCATCATAATCGCGTGGCAATAAACGCAGCTCGATTCATGCACGGACAAAGATTTTGCAACTTTGGAGTTTTGGCTGGAATCTAGAATTTCAACGACAGAATTTGTAGTTGCTTCATCAGCTTCTTACGCAAAATCTGACTATTCATGATGCATAGGGTTCAGATTAGAGATAGCTCTAGACCTTACGCACGCAGCGGAATTGGTTTCGTGTTGATCGGGCTCGTGAGCAGCGTGATTAGGTTGCTCGAAGGATACACGATGTTCTTGATTTTCCTGTACTTTCTTCACGGATCAGCAACTTCTTCGTGATCGGGCGTCATCGCGAGGCGTGCCACATATCGAAACTCTCGTCTTGACGAGATGAACATGCTCACAAAATTTGAGCATGATCCAACTTGAGAAGGGTGAGATATGAGCTTCAAAAGTTATTGGTCGTGACTGCCCCTTTAATGGAGTTGAGTTGCAAGGTGGCTGCACAGGAATAGCATGCGGCTCCTCTTGTTTCGCTCTTTTGCCTATAACTTCTTCTTGGAATGTCTGTTTAAGCTGAAATTTGACCCCTGGGGGTTTTCAACAGTGTAGAATCCAAAGGTAGTGGTCCCACAACAAATTAAGATATAAAAAATATAGCTCTAGTTATAGGATCCGTTTCAGGGTGTTAACGGTTGATTCTGTCGAAACTGTTTCTTAGTCTACGCTGCCTTAGACTTGTCGAAATGTGACAAAACTTGGAAAGAGAGTTTTGAGAGTCCTTATGAATATTTTGACCAGTTTTGGGGCTATTTTGAGACTGTCAAAATTTCCACTGTTTGTTAGGCTTTATTGACTGGGGACCCATGATGATGAAAAATGTCTTCCAACAACATGCCCTGCCAAATGTTGTGGTTTGAGAGAAGCGAGAAGTACAATCATTTAGAAAATTTCCCCTGGTTAGCCACAAGACAACGTGAACGTCGAGGAGATCCACATAATGTTCTAACTAGGATGCTCAGACGTTTGGACGCAATGTACGAGTCCATCCGTGGAGACTGTAGGGGGAGAAGAGACTTTTGAGGGATCCTGTCAAAGTCCTCACCCTCGAGGGACTATTTATGATTCTGACAGCTTGAGGATTTTGTAGGGACCTCATTGGTCATAATCAGGCCTATCTGGAGGCCAGGTGTTATGAACCTTTGGTCGATATTGTTTGATGCTACATTAGGTTTGCTTTTGATGATCAAGGTATCTCTGTAGGTCCCATCCAGTATGGTCCAGTCGGAGGCTTCTGACCTGTCTCAAAAATCTGGGCCTGTGGGCTAGAGGGAATTTTGACGATGCAACCTTGTAGGCCCCATCCTGTAGGGTCACGTCCAGGACTTTTTAGTAGCCTGCCTCAAAAATCTGAGCATGTCGGCTACGGAAGGTTTTAGGCAAGGTGATCTCATGATGAGACATTACCCTGAACTCTCTAGCAAGTTAGGCCCTGGCTTTGTCAGTTTCTTGCCTTTGTAGGGATCTTTAGTATTTTGGAGGGATCTTTCGGTCGTCATCCTCACCCTCAAGGACTCTTGTTGTTTTTGGAGGTGAAGTGTGGGAGATCTTATGAGACTCTCACTCCTGGATGAGCCATTTCGTGTTGTGATTGGATTAGATGTTGGCGGTTGAGGATTTTTTGTAGACCTTGCCAACCAGAATTATGACTGTTTGGTAATTGTGTGTCGGTTGAGGCTATGGTGCTACGTCAACCTGTTTTATTGGTCCAAACAACCTTTGCGGGTTTTCTTGAACAGGGGAATTGGTGCCGTAAAGATGGCTTTCACCAACTTCCTTTGTTTTTTGGCTCTTTTACCCATGTCCTTGTGGCCATGTCCGCCCTTTTCATTCGTTTTTGCTCAAGGTGCCCTTTTGGGGTTTTCGTCATGCTTGGGTTTTTGTTTTCACAGAACTCCTTTACTCATGGTTTTGTGACCATGCCCGTCCGTCTTTTTTACTCATGGAGTTTCCTTGTTCAGGTGTACACCATGCCTATTTTTTGTGAAAGCGTGCTTAGGTTCATGCCTTCAAGACCTGTGCAAAGCCTTTTATCGTCATGCGGCCAGGGCGTGCACTATAGTTTAGGGTCATACAGCTAGATTGGTGTGGTGATGAATGGCAGTCTGTAGAGGCCATAGAGCGAGTATGGTGATGGTTTTGACTCACTTTGGGGAGATGGTACAAGGCTGCCTATGAAAGATGGAAGATGATGAATGGTTGGTGAAAAGTGGTGACCCATTAGCTGACGGTGAGTATGGGTGGCAAGATGGCTTGCCATTTTGTGAGCATGGGTAAGACTCACTGGAGAATGATGAATAATGGTAGTGAAGTAAATGGGTTCACTGGGGAAGCAATGAAAGTGGTTTACGCACACGAATGGGTCGATTAGGGAAAGCGTGTGTGAAAATGCACGTAAAGGGGGTGTGTACGTATGTGTGGGGGCGTCTTTAAGGTCATGCCTCTTGGACCTACACAAAGTAGTTTATTGTCATGCGGTCACGACGTAGACTATGGTTATGGTCATATAGTTTGGACTGTGGCTATGCAGTTTAAAGTCATGAAACTAAGACCAAGCAGTTTAAGGTCATGCAACTATACCTCCACTACAGTTTATGGTCATATAGTTTGGACCGTGGCCATGAAGTTTAAAGTCATGCAGCACAGACCACAGTTGTGTAGTTTAAGGTCATGAAGCATGGACCATAGTTGCACAGTTTAAGGTCATGCAACATGGACCATGGCTATGTAGTTTAAGCTCATACAGCACGGACCATTGTGTGGGTCGCCATGTAGGTGAAGTTGCATAGAGAATAGGTCTGTGGATAGCAATCTGACTCCCTGAGGATAAAGATAGTTGAGGTTATACACAAGAAGAGAGATTTAGATGAAAATGGTGGCCCTACAAGGAGTGGCAAGCGAAAGTAGACTTCACGGGGGATTAAGAAGGTAAGTGTGACTCCCTGTGGATGATGAGTAATGGTATGATGTAACTCTGCTGAGAATGACAAGCCATTGTATAGATGCAATCCTATTGGGGGGTTGAAAAGATAAGAATGTCCTTAACTCCCTGAGGCTAGTGGGTTGCAATAGGATTTGACTCCTACTGGGGTGTTAGTGTGAAATTGACCCACTAGAGATTGAAGAGGTAAGCATGAATCCTTTTTTCTTTTGCATACACCTAACTCCACTGGGGATGTCGATGGAATACACCTAGCGAAGGGGTGCGTCCATTTTACAGTTTAAAGTCATGCGTGTGGACTATTTGTCATGATGTTTATCATTTTACTACAGGGGCGTACGTTACAGTTTTAAGTTCTTATAGCTCGGATCATGGCTATGCAGCTTAAAGTTATGTGACTAGGACCATGCAGTTTAAGGTCATGCAACTAGACCTCGGCTACAGTTTAGGGTCATATAGTTTGGACCATGCAGTTTAAGGTTGTGCAACTAGACCACGGCCGTGCAGTTTTAGAGTCATGCAATGAGGACCCTGCAGTTTAAAGTCATGCAACTAGACCTTCACTACAGTTTAAGGTCATATAGTTTGGACTATACAGTTTAGGGTCATGCACCTGGACCACGACTGTGCAGTTTAAGGTCATGCAACATGAACCATTGAGTGGTAAGGGGAAGTTAATCTCTTGGGAATCGAGCCATAACTAGAGACTTGACCCATGAAGAGTGAGACTAGGATGTAGGGAATTAACTTCCTAGGGAGTTAGGACGAAGGTCCAGATGGAAGTGTTGTGGCATGCGCACGGCATTAAGTTTTGGATGGCGCTGGCTACATTATGACCTTGATGAAGGGCGCGTGGCATTAGCCACTTGGTGAGGCGCATGATGCTAATGCTTGACGAAGCACGCGGCAATGGCCCTTGACGAAGGCAAGGAGAAATAGCCCTAGACGAAGGCACGCAGTGATAGCCCTTGACGAAGGCGCACGGTGATAGCCCTTGATGTAGCACAAGGCGATGGCCTCTGTCCAAAGAGCGCGGCGATAACCCTTTCGGGTCTCGGGCTTGACCCGCCCCACCCTGGTCTTATTGCCGTCAAAAGCTGGGGACTGGAGCTTCATTTCAAATTTGTGAGGGGTAGTTTGTGGCACTACTGAGTATAAAAAGCCAGAAAACCCCATTTCACTATTTTACCGAAGGGCAAAATAGTTGAAGAGATTTTTTTTTTAAAGAGAGCTAGAGCTTCCTTCGAGAGTTTCCTGGCTAAAGTTTCCCAGCCAAAGTTTGCAGCAGACAGGCCTTCAGGAGTTTTCTAGCTATCTTCAACAGGTCTCGATTCCTCATGACGTGATTGCGAACATTTTCAGAGCGTGTCAAGGCTTCTTGAGCAAGGAACGAGGCTTCCCAAAGCCTTAGAGAAATTTGCAGTAGTGCTTTGTTGGAGTTTCGAGCCCTTTTTCAATAGTCCCGTGGCTGAAAGGGAGGTTGCAGAGAGGTCAGGGGAATCCGACTGTCCCCTTGTTATCGGAAGAAGAAGCAGGAGCAACAGTGGGTTCACCAGAAAACTCAGTGGAATTCTGGTGAGTTTATGGCAGACTGTGGAAGTGTGAAAACAGGGAGAAGGGAAATCCACAGGATCACAAGGAAGCTTTCTGGGGATTCCGGTAGTTTTCCACCAACTCTGGTAACGAGTAGAAGGCGGGGGAAAGGTTTTTCGATGAACAAGAGTGAGTTCCCGACGAGAAGAGGAACTGTCGGTGAGAACCTAATGCGTCATAGGCCTGCATCATGAGGCTAAGAGTTGTGAGATGGTGAATGGTCGCCTTCCTCACATGCAGTGACAAGCCACGTCGCGATTGTCAGGCAGTGTGTCCAGATTTCAAGGGATGTGATACACCGCACGTGCGACACGTGCAAATAGCTGCAGCGCAGGCGGCATCAAGTGCTTTACTTTGACAGACGGCGCTAGCCCCTTGGTTGCAATACGACAATAATTCTGCCTTCTGCGCACGGTGATACCATTTCATTGGGCAGACGGAGATAGTCCTGCCCTCTACACGTGGTGATACCATCTCAACGGGTACACGACGATAGTCCTGCCCTTGGCTGTGAGGCGGTGATATACCCTTGTGAGTGCATTTTTACGTGATCCATTAGCGTTCTTTGGTAGTGAAACTCTTGCTCTAATGGCCCAGCCTTCGGGTTCTATTCCAGACATGAAGAATCTCCCATGAGTAGGGGAGCTCGACACCAATGAATTCATCAATGAAATCTTAGTGAGAGGTGAGCCAATCTAGCTCACCGAGGCTTTATGTGAACCCAGGTGGCCTTTAAGAGTCACCTTTGTTAGTGACCCTGTCGGTTGGTGATGAGGGAAGATAATGACAGCAATGTGAGTGTAGAGGAAGGGGTAGGCCTCCTGCATTTCCTGCACCGAAACATAGCCTCGAATGGGGACTTGTCACTCTAGGTAAGAGGATGGTAAAAACCCCCGGCATGAAATGGTCGTCTACTGGTTTGTGGATAAGGGGAGCACCAGTACCTCAAGGGCTACTCCTCCTGAACCATAAGAGTGCTCAACCAGTATAAGGACATCCTGAAGCGTGATTCCCTATTGGGCGTCATTCAGTGCTCGGCAGGCTACTATGACCTTTGCTCAAACACGGTCAAGGTGCTTTTGGAGACCTGGAGCCATGTTAGCAACACATGGCTGCTTAGTCGTGGGGAAGCAAGGATATCTCTGCAATATCTATATTTCATTGGTGGACTGCCACTCATCGATAATATGTATGACAAGTTTGTGCCTTCGAACTCGGTCATTTTTTTAGATGAATGGGTCTGGAAGGAAGGCCGGCAACTGGGCTTCAGGATCTGTTTGGAATTTACCAGCTGCTTTGGTCTGAGAAAAAGAAGGGACGCGTCTCCTTCACCAAGTGGGTGGCCTTTTTCTATAGTGATTGTGATGATGAAGCCGGTCCATCATCGAGGAAAGGGGAGAAGTAGGCCCCACCAATTTTTGAGTGACAGAAGGAGAATGAGCACATCTTCTTGGCCTCTTATCTGGTGCTTTTCTTGTGCAAGTTTGCTCTCCTCGGCGGAGCCGACATTATCCATCTAGGCACTTTTTATGCGGCCTGTGACATGGCAAGGGGGCCAAAATATGCACTTGCACAGCCGATTCTTTGCAGTATCTACTACGCCCTAAGAGCCGTGTCTAGGGGAAAGGTATATTAAGGCGATGAAGGAAGGAACAGCATAGTGGATGGGGATGCCGTCTCAGGGGACTTCAAGATGCGTTTCCCCGTCCATTATGTATATGGATGGCTTGGGGCTTATTTCTTGGGCACCTACCTCTGAATCAAAGAATTGGAGGAAACAATGCGCCCGTTTCTGTTGAGGATTGCCGGGCAAAAAACAATCTTCCATACTCCTAGCCACGTGCGTAGTTTGTTCTGCAACGACCACCTCCACATGAGGAGGCTCACCTTCCCAGTAGGGAATCTCACAAACCGTGCCTTTGTTGACAAGCTGGCAAGAGCCTAGACGGTGCTCCTACTCGTCATAAGGAGCTGATGTATATGTTGAGTGTCAGGGGTGGGGTTCTTCCCTACCATATTGTTCACAGTGCAAAGCCCGAGGGGTCTTTCCCTCATAGATTTGCTTGATAGCAAGGGCTCGATCAAGGCTTCCCATTCTCTATTTTCCTTGAGAAGCGGCATAGAAAGGCAGCTCTCTAGAAGAAGGACCAGTTGAGAACCCACCGGGAGACGTGGCTCCTGAGGCACATTGTATAGCTTGGACCACATGCTTGGATCTCACAGAGGCTAATAAGTATATGCTGTCATATTTCGGAAGAAGAGTGCGAGCGACTGAAGCCCATGAACTCTGGTGGCGAATCACCAACAAGGGGTATTGGGATGTCAGTCACCCTAGAAGGGGGAAAATTCTCGTTGGAGCAAGGAGACGAGGCAGAGGAAGAAGTTAAGGACTCCTCCGCTAAGGGAGGTATTCACCCTGGGCTTTCCTTGGGACTGGTGCACCCTTGGGCGGGCTTGCCAAATTATCGTGGACAGGTCTCTGCATCAGTTTCTCGACATGGAGAAGTAGGTAGATTATTTTTTACAATCTCTCTGCTATTTTCAAATGGAAAGAGGGCCGCAAGGTCTCAGGTTATGAAGGGCGCCCAGTCCAAGATCTGAATGAGATGATAGGGAGCGGCTCTCATAGTAAGCTAGCCACCAGCTCCTCCAAATCAGGCACCTCAAAGGTTGTTGTGCCTGAGCAAGCCAGAGGAAAGAAGAGAAAGCAAGCTACCTCAGTAGCTCCTCACGCTCCGACTAAGAAGGCACTTAAGGCTTCGAACCGCAGAGAGCATAAGATCCCAGTGGTCTGTGAGCCAGAAGACAGCTCCTCACCCTCAGCTTCTTCAGAGGGCTGCGGTCTCCTGCTATTTCTGCATTGTCCTTTGCTCTTGAGGATTCGCCTTCTCATTCACCTAAAAACCTTCTTCTAGCCCTTCAAGGGCTCAGGATGGTGCCTCAGATCCCACTGCCGTGTTCGAAATTGCTTCGAACCATGAAGTGGCTGAAGGGGAGGGCCCAGTCCCAATGGAGGTGAACAGGGCTGATGAGGCTGGCCTTGATGAGGAGGCTAAGGGGGAGAGGGCCTTTGGAGCTTTGGAGGTTACTGTGCCTACCGAGGAAAGGGAAACCCCATATTAGCTTGTAAACATAGAAGTGGGAGCCTCAGGGACTGAAGAGGGACCACCCGAGCAGCAGGAGTTTGCTGCCTCAAGTGATGTAGCTATGGGGGATGCAGAGGCAGGACATCTCGGGGTCAGACTTTGAGGGCCCAGAGGCAGCACCCTTGACTATAGAGGAGGCAGGCCCCGTGGGAGAGCCTGTAACTGAAGTGGTCACAGTGGAAGATAAGGGTGAAGACGGTGAGGGAGAAGGTGTCGAACCTGCAGAGGTGGAGATGGCGATTCTAGAAGAGAAGGAGAAGGGAGAAGGGACCGTCTTTGAAGAGGAGGCTACCATGGTACAGCTTGACAATGAGGCAATAACTCTAGGCGAGGAGATCAGCCTTACCCCGGCTGAGGCTACGGAGATTGTAGAGCGTGAAGCTACAGCACCTGAGCATGAGAGGGTTAAGCCCGAAGTGGTCATGATAGGGGATCTAAGCGAGAGAGTTGTTACTGAGATACCAAGGCAACCTGAGGTTGTCCCTCAATCTGGGGAGCTTGAGGCCTTAGCTGCAATTGGGGATCCTCTCGCTGTGGTCACTCCTACTATACTGCCCAGACCCACTTTCAGTAGACTGTCAGGCGTCATTTTTATATGCTTCGAATGGGCCTCCAGAAGCTGAAGGAGTTGTCCCGTGAAGAGCTTGGAACAATGATCCTACAGTTGAGGGGATCACCTTAGGGAATGCACCTGAAGTTCTTCCTTACTTTGACAGCGTTGCCAATGAGCTGGAGGGATGGAGGGCAAAGGCCTTGTGTGAAGAAGCAACTGCGCAGTGGCTAGAGAGCTCACAATTACCCCCTTTGGAGTCTTCACTTTTGTGCTACCACGAATTGGTAAACGCCCAATCACAACAGATGGATGCTGAAATCTCCTGTAGATCAGACCTCGTTGATGAGCCAGCCACCTGCCACTGCAAAGTGATGGCTTTAAGGCGAAGATATTAGAGCTGACACGGAAACTTAACAAGCTGGAGAAGGATACTATAGCTTGGGAAAAAAAGGACAAGGTGCTTGTTGATAACATTTTGGCCCTCGAGTATTCCCTAGGAGAAGTGGCCACCTTGGTGAAGAATGAGGCGGAGCTGGTGGCCGAATTGAGAGTGGGCATCGAGCGAGAGAGGGCCTCGGCCGAAGAGTGCAAGGGGAAGTCAATGAGATCATTGACCATTTTTTATAGTATTTTCTTTCTATTGTAAAGAAAAGACATTCGTAATATTCTCTTCAATGAAATAGTTCTTTTCTTTCTCTATGTAATGCATGTCTTTTATTCTTCCTTCTCTTTTTTATTGCTTCTGCCCTTACAC
Organism: Amborella trichopoda; assembly: GCF_054954075.1. NCBI lineage: Eukaryota > Viridiplantae > Streptophyta > Magnoliopsida > Amborellales > Amborellaceae > Amborella > Amborella trichopoda. The sequence goes on from NC_142340.1 coordinate 27,338,364, forward strand.
CATGTGAGATGAAAAAGGATATCCCACTCCTTGCTTCGTCTTTGACCGCTTGTCGTGGCTTCAATGACCTTGAATGGGGGAGCAGTTGCTTTTTCACCCCTTAGTGTTTGATTGGACTGGGGCTCATAATTCATGGTTCTCATGATTTGGTAAGCCTATTCACTGTAAATACTCCAATCTGGGGGAGCCTTGTCTTTGATTCTAGGTGCATGGCTTTTGAGCTCATCATAAGTCTTAGTCTCAAGGGAAAACTCCTTCAAGTGCTTTGAAGTGACATGCATAACCTCCAACTGATTCTGGAGGCTACGGACCTAGCTTCTCAGCTTTGTCCTTTCTTAGAGCCGGAGGGCTGACTCTTATTCATCTGTACCTCTTTCGGAGCCTCTGAGAGATGTAAGGCCTTCTCTTGGCTGCTGGTGATCCCCTTGTTCAAGGAGGATGGAATTTAGAGTACCTTCCTTGATGGTTGGTGTGCCAATTCTGGTTGTAAAAGAACGATGGAGACATGCAAAACCTTTTGCTGGTCCAACGTGTAGGTGATCATTGGTGCTGAAAGAAGTAGAGGGGCAAGCTTCTTCTTTGGGGGATGACACCATGACCTTGAAGAGGTGGCAAGGTGTACTTGGGTAAGTAGGGGTCAGAGGGAGGATTTTGTCTTATCTTTCCTCCTCTTTGCCCAAGCATGAGGCGAGGGTCCTGTCTCTCTCACAGGCATCCAATCATCATCCTTTGACTTTTCTGGTGTTGGAAGGTCTGTGAAATAGTACTTAGCACCAGCATAGTGAGTCTCGGCTATAGGGAACAGTCTCTTGTCAACATAGATCGTGTGTTGTCTCCCATCTTAGTTGTACTTGAAGTATTGGTGAAGCATGGAAGGAACCACCCCCTAATCATGAAGCCAAGGGTAGCCGAGGAGGACGTTGTAAGATGTATCGGTGTTGATCACATGGAACTGAGCTACTCGTTGAAGTCACCGATCTTGAGGCGTAGGCACACTGTGTCAGTCGGCTTTCGTCATGATTGGTTGAATCCTTGCACAATGATGTGGGTAGGAGTGAGGTCATCAGATCCTAATTCCAATTGGGTGAGGATCCTTCTTAGGATCAGGTTGACTGTTGATCCTACATCTAGCATGATCTGATTGATAGGGCAAACATGTAATTCACCATTCACGAAGAGGGGGCGATTGTGAAATTTGCCTCCCAACTGAAGGTCCTCTTCAGAAAAGAAGATTACCAAGCACCCACTCAGGATGGCTGGGTCAACCTCAATAGGCTCCACTTCAATCTCGTATACCTCTAGGTTAGAAAGAGCTTGAACCAAGGCCACACAATAGTCTTTAGATAGCAGAAGGGTGTCATAGATACTTTGGAGGACTGGAAGCTTTCTCAAGTGCCCAATTATGTCATATTTCACTTTATCCTCATTAGTCTTTTGTGTTCTTGATCCAATCACTGGTTTAGGTGGTAGGGTAGGCTTAGGAACAGGCTTTGGTTGAGTCTTGGTTTGTGACACTGGCTGACTTTGTTGTTCAGCCGATGTGGTTTGGGTTGATGGGGAGGCAATAGGTATTTGTATTAGCGTTGTAGAGGTTTGAGGTTGAGGCTTAGGGAAAAGTGAAGGATCAGGAAACTAGAGGACCTTGAGGTTTTGAGGTGTGGGCTGTAGCTTCTTCGCCGATCTCAGATTCATTTTCCATGTGCTGGGTGGTACTTCCAAGATCTGCACCATGTGGGAGGCCTCTTTGGAAGAGGCGCTTGAGGATGGCTTGATCTCGGCTTAGGCTACTAGGGAATCAGCGACTATCGAGAATCCAGCGTCTTGAGATAGTATCTTTCTTAGGTACTTCCGCTGTGACCTGCTGAGGCTGGTGCCTTTGAGCTCTATGTTTAGAGTGTCAAATCTGGGCACTGCCGAGCTGCACCTGTGGAAGAAATAAAAGAGGAGGGAGTAGAAGAAGAGTTAGAATGTTCCGAGCAGCTTTGTACGTCGTCGCCAGAATTGGACATGCATAGGGGTTATTTTTAGGTCTTGCCCTGACCTTGACCGTTGTGGGGTGCTTTTAACATCGTCACCCATATTGGATGACTCTCGAGCTGTTTATGACTCAAGGACATCCATCCGATTGGACGACAGGATAAGGTGAGCTGCGCCTGGGATGAAGTCCTGTAAGGTTGGCAGTGGAGGAAGGGGCATGAGAAACTCTTCCTCGACTGGTGGCTGAGGGATGTGGTTCCTTCGACGAGGGGACCTGCGTGCCCGTCTCCTTTTGGATCCCTGAGGAGGGCTTTTGTTCGCCCTATCGGGCTGATGAGTAATCCTAGCTTAGTGGATTGCCTCACACTTCAGGGCCTTGAGTCTACTTCGTCCATGGTAGACTTCCCAAGGCTGAGAAGTCGAGGGCTCTGAAGGGTCCATTGTAGGCTCATAAGGGACCTGTAGTGGGATTTCCTCTTGGAAGGGAGTGACGACTTGCAAGCACTCTGGGAGAACGGCACAAACGATGTGGCCTTCCTTCACCTTCTGAGTGACTATAGCTTCGAACCCAGAGCATTCTTTCAGCTCGTGGTCCCATACTTGGTGATATAGGCACCAAAGGTTTTTCGTACTATGGACAAGGTGCTTAGGCTGCCTGGCAGGCTTGGGAGTGATGAGACCTTATTGAAGCATTATCTCGAAGGGGGCCTACATAGGGTCTAGCTCAGCGCGTCCCGAGGCTTGCGTCGAGGGCTCTTGTTGCACTAGTGGAAGAGGGACTTTAGGGCATTCTTCGGGGTTACCACGAACTTCTTACAATTACTGCATCTTCTTTGCCAAGAGCTCATGGAAGCCAGTGCTTGCTCACATCATGGCCTCATGTCTAGTGACACGCGCACCAGAGGTTCTCAATTCCTGGAGGCATGAACTTGGGCGGCCTTGTCATCTTGGGAGTGACGAGTTCTTCGTCGAGCATTATGGAGAATATCACACAGAGGATAGTGGACGCCTCGTCACCCTCTTGGATTGTTACTATTTGAGAAGCCTACGTTGCCCCGAATGCTTTCTTTTACTCTTCGAGCTTTATCTGACCCTTATTAATAAGGGCTTTGATAGTGTCATTGAGCTTATAGCAGTCCTAAGTGAGGTGGCCTACTTTCCTGTGATAGGTGCAGTACCTCTCATGTGTCTCTTGTCCAGCTTGTTCTGGAGTGCTAGCCTCCAACAGCTGGATCATGTTTTGCTCCAGTAGTAGTCGAAGCAGTGCAGGGACCCACTCCTTGTCGAAGGGGTACACCTTATTCTGGTGCTGGATCCAGAAGTCACTTCGATTAATATTTTTGGGAGGTGTGACCTTGTTAAAGGACTGCTACTTGCCCCCAGCCTGAGACGCTTGTGCCTTGGAGAGGTCCAGGGTATGAGGGATAGCTTTGTTAGTATCAATCACGAAGACAGTCGCACTGATCACCGCTTTTTGCTAATTGCCCCGATTGTTGGAGCGAGAGTTCGAACCAGAGGGTTGCTGACGAGATCTGCCATGGTGCATGGACAGACCCTCAATACAAACTACTTTAGAGATGAGCTCTGATATGGAGGGTGGATTGGAAGCCTCGACATGCAGGGCGATCTCGAGAAGCATATTTCTTATGCAGGTCTGGACAGCTTATTTTTCATTCATAGGAGTGGGTGATGAACTTGTCAACTGGCTCACCAGTGTCTTGAGTCAAAGTGAGAAGCTCGATAGTTTCCATGTTCCTTTGGACTTCATAGAAGCATTGGTAAAACAATTGCTCCATTTCATACCAAGTGTGCACCGAGTTTGGAGGTAGCCAAGCATACCACTGGAAGGATGGCCCTTCGAGAGTCTCGACAAACTGACGGAGGAGGAGTCGCCTGTCAGTCGCTGTCTCTCGACAGGCTTCTTGAAAGCGAGCAGTATGTTAGTGAGGAGACATAGTACCATTAAATAGGGGGAGCTTACCATTTTTATAGTTTGGGGGAAACGGCACCTGGTCAATGTACGAAGGGTACGGCTTCTGGTAGAGAAGCGCCTCTTGCATGCCTGAGACCTTGTTCTTAAGACTGTGGGCCAACATGGCATCTATGTCAGTTTGGGAAACCTGGTGGGAGGCAGAGCTGTCTTGGGAGACCGGTGGGGGAATTTTTCTGGGAACTGTGTCTTCACCATATGGGGAATCGGTCTCATGGTGAAAAGAAGGGGACCTGGAGGCTTCTAGACATTCCACCATTTCGAGGATAGAATGCATCATTACCTCGAACCTGTTCATCTGCTCTTCTTGGGTGTCGTCCGGCTCATTGATCACTATGACACTGACCATTTCTTCTAGAGGGTCAAAGCCAGGTGGAGTAGTGGACGATCGAGGTTGGCGAGTCATGCATGGCAAGTCGGTCAGTAGGGGCTCAGCATGCCCCTATTGAACTCAAGCCTTGTATGTCAATCATGTGAGGACCGGTTCTTGACGGTCTTGAGATCGCGGCTTCTTGGCAGTGATCATTGAGCAATACCCTTGGATTGGCCTGGGCTCTGGGATCCGCAAAGGGAAGAAGGGATTACAAGGCAGGAGGTTACCAAAGGTGGTAACTTCAACTGCCTTAGGGGCTTCTTTGGTCAGGATCTGTAAACCTTTCTCTGATTACTCTTGAGGCTGCTATGGACCTCACTCCATAATCGAGCCTGATATTTGGACTGCCTTGATTTTTTGGAGCAGGCGAGGGCAGTGTCGATTAGCAGAAGTAAAGAATGGGGTCCAAGGATAGGGGGAAACCTAGATCACTACCCTGGAGGCTACAGGCTCCTGTCTGACATCAGGTCATTAACCTGGATTCCCTTATTGGGACGGGTGCATGGCTGACTTGAGGCTGGCTCAACATGGTACTCTTAGGGAAGACCTTTGAGTACCAGATCTCGAGGTGCTTGCCTGGTGAAGGAAGAGCGACAGAAGAAGGAGCTAGTTCATGATTCCGCCTGAGTTGGGAGGGAGGATGAACCTACAAAGTCGATGTGTGTGCACCTTTAGGGTTAGCCTTCCGGGTGACTTGGGGGTTAGCCCGGCCTAGGTCAACTGGTTCGACTTTAGGAGGTTGAGACCCACGAGCTTGTGTCTGTGAAGGATCGAGTAGGAGCCTATCTCTCATAAGATGAAGCTGTGTGTGCTGAGAGGGGAGACAGAGTGGTCGACCCTTGTGTGCTCTAGTTGGCGCTGCCCCGAGCTGTGGCATGCAAATGTTTGGCGCATATAGGTTTCAGCCTGAGAAGGCCTAGCCTTGAAAGCGAGTTTGAGGCAACATGAAGGTTTCCCCAAGGTGTGGCTTGAGTAGTTGGACCACGAGCTTTTAGGTGTGTGCGTGGGGTGTAGACCCCAAGATCTCCACCTCAATGTGCCGAGCGTCCAGAGAGGTTCGGGGTAGTGAAGGGGTATGGGGGATTGCCTTGCGATGACCCTCAGAAGCGATGGCAACTTACTTTCCTTTCGCGAGAGTGGTTAGGGCAGCCTTCCGACGTATCCCACCAACATGATTGGCAAGGGACTTGCCAGTAGCAAAGTGCATGCTCTGTGTGGCAGCAAATGTGCTACCAATGCAAGGGCATTAGTGGAGGATCCACCAAGGAGAGGAAGCGAGGAGTCAAGGACTGTTAAGTCCCTTCTCGCACCGACTCAGGAAAGTACCTATGAGCTGGACTATAAGTCCTGACTCAAAAGGAGTGTAGAGAAGAAAGCTCGAACAGTTCGCTTCTCTGGGATAGTCATGAGTGCAGGGATGAGAAAATCCCTGACTTGATGAACGGGTTGAATAAGCCAGATGCCATAGAAACTAGTGCAAAAAGTAAAAGAAGATATTGATTAAACAAGAGCGAACCGACGAAGGGGTAATAAATCCCCAGTGGAGTCGCCAAGCTGGTTAGGTGCCTCGATCTTGCCTCTCCAAATCTAGGTGATCGGGTAATACATGTCTCGAGTTCGGAAGATGCAGAACCTGAGATCGCTCTCTAACCTTGTTCAAGAACAAGGGAAGGTATCCAACTAATGCGAGAGGAATTTCATACATGAGGTGGGAACCAACCTCACCTGGGTCCGTGACTTACTTGGGCTGACTCGAGAGGGCGTCCCCTTAGATCACGGCAGAAAGCCCCCCAGCTACTTCAGCTGGTTCGAAATCGCCTCCCTTGACCTACAATCTCCTTGTTTTTTGCACAACACTACTATGGTTAATTTGCAAGACAAGTTGGTCGAAAGGCCCACCCTTGTCTTAGGGCAAAGCACATTCGTATGGCTAAGAATGTGAAAAGTTAGGGTGATGAAGTGGAAGGTTTGAATGAGAGGAGAAAAGAAGAGGGTATTCAACAAAGGGACGAGACTACCATGATAGATGGATTAGTATAATGACCAACCTGGAGTGGTAGCAAGACGGGCACGATACTTTGAAACGCCGTGACGGTAATACTACTCAAAACCAAGGTTGACATGACTGTCCTAATCTATTGTGGCAGCAAGATGGGCATGGTACTCAGGACTAACACGACGGCAATACTGCTCGACAGCTAGACTGCTATGGCAACACTAGACTGACTTCACCCTTAGTCAAGTGAGAAGAGAATGAATAGAATGCACGAGACATCGAAGAGATGGGATCCCGATGGCGCTAAGCGTCACCACCCATAATTGTGGAGTGGCAGTGTCACAGTCCTTGGACAGAACTAGGCACTACTGCTCATGGCTAGAGGGCTAGCAGTGAACTACGGGTGGCACTAGGCATCGCCGTTGGGTAACATGAGACGACAGCACACCCCTGCGAGGGTGGCAATAGTCTCTTGTGAAGCATGCGGTGATAGCCATTTGTGAGACGTGCGGCGACAGTTCTTGCCAAGGCACACGGCGATAGGCGTGGGATGCAAGAGGGACCTATGCACGGCGATAGGCACCGATCACGCAAAGGAAGCTCACAGACGGCGATAGGCACCAAGCGCTCGAAGGAAGCTCGCAGACGGCGATAGGCACCGAGTGCACGAAGGAAGCTCGTGGATGGCGATAGTTGTTGCCGCGACCTCTCGCAGGCAGTGATAGGATTCGTCGTCTACGATAGGTGCGCAATAGGGGGATACCCCTACGAGCGGCAATAAGTTTCACCGTCTGCATTCTTCAGTGAAGCGTCGAGGATACATCTGCAGACGACGATGAGCAGCACCATCTGCATGCCTCGCTGAGCGATAAAGATGAACAAACAGAAGGGGGCAAGGAGCTCATGCATGGCACTGCCATCGTCATGCGCGACCTGTGAAACCACATGAAGGGGAAAAAGAATAGAAAGAGGCATGCACGGCACTGCCACTGTCGTGCATGGCCTCTAAGGGAGGCTCAGAAGAAGAAAAAGAAGAAGAAGAAGAAGAAAGAAAAGAAGAGAGATAGGATTTACCTTGAGCCTAGGGGTACCCATCCAAAATTTTCTCTCTTCTTACTCTCTCTCTCCAAACGTGGCCCAATAATGAGAAGGAAAGGGAATTCTATTCAATAAAAATTCTCTTTGGTGAAGGGTTTCAAGCCACTTGCGTACAATGATGGTACGTGGTATATATAGAATTGTGCCCAAACATGGGCGAATTGATCAAAATTAAACCTAATTGCTGAAAATTAAGACTTAACTGAATTAAAATAAATTAGAAAATAGGGTGCAAAATGATAAATTTGCCCTTCTTAACAAGTTGTAGAATTCCAAAACAGTCCCTATGTTGCCCTAGAACGTGCATGATTTTTCATGGATGACCCGGGGTTGTTCTAATGCTCGTTTAATTGAAAGATTATTGTTTTCATATAGGGATCGGCATGGCAATCGATTTGATACAAACTTCGAGCCATGGATCGTGTTTTTAGGGCACGATCATGTGACTTGAAATTTGAATGAATCTTGAAACTTTGGATCGTTGTGTGCTCGTTCCTTGATATTTTTCTATGATATCTTCGCTAGACCACACTGAGCATGCCGTCACAATCGTGGGGTAACAAACATAGCTCGAATCCGTGGCCAGACAAAGATTTTGTAACTTTGGAGTTTGGCTGGAATCTAGAATTTTGATGACAGAATTTGCAGTCACTTCGTCGACTTCATGTGCGGAATTCCACCGTTCATTATGCACGGGGTTCAAACTAGAGATAGCTCTAGACCCTATGCACACGATGGAACTGGTTTTCAGTTAATCGGGCTCGCGAGTGACGTGATTTGGCCGCTCGAGCGAGACACAATGCTGCTAACTTTTCCTGCACTTTCTTCACAAATCAGCAACTTCTCTCTAGCTTTTCTTTGGCTCGGGCGTCGTCGCGAGGCGTGCCACATATCGAAACACTCATCTTGACGAGATGAACACGCTCACAAAATTTGAACGTGATCTGAATTGAGACGAGTGAGATATGAGTGTCGAAAATAACTAGTTATGACTGCCCCTTTAATGGAGTTGAGTTGCAGGGTGGCCGCATGGGAATAGCGTGCGGCTACTCTTGTTTCGCTCTTTTGCCTATAACTTCTACCTAGAATGTCCGTTCAAGCTGAAATTTAATATTTGAGGGTTTTCAACCATGCCCGATCTAATGGCAATGATCCCACAGCAAATTGAGACATCAACAATATAGCTCTAGTTATAGGGCATGTTTCAAGGTGCTAGAGGTTGATTCTGCAGAAACTGTTTCTCAATCTGCATTGCCTTAGACATGTCAGAATGCGACAAAACTTGGCAAGAAAATTTTGAGAGTCCTTATGAAGATCTTAGCCAGTTCTGGGGCTTTTTTTGAGACTGTCAAAATTTCCACTATTTGTTAGGCTTTCTTGACCAAGGACCCATGATGATGAAAAATGTCTTCTAACGACGCGGATAGAGGTGTATAAAAGGGGAATATCAAGAGAGAAATGCTTTTTACCTTTACAGCTTTACTGTAGGAGAAAACCCAATTTTTTACCCTCTCCACCTTTTCACTACAGAAAGAGAAAGAAAGCCCCTTTTTTTTTTAAAGCATCTTTTTTGGAAGCCATGGCATCGGCAAGTACCAGCATCCAAAAGGTATTTTTCCATCCCCTCTTTGTCTTACCACCTATGCTTGGTAAAACTTTTCATCGTTTTCCCTCTGCCACTTTCACCTTGCATAACATATGTTCAAATGTTATGCTCGAACATTTCCTTCAGTGCACCCTGTGTACCTTGACCTTCTTTTATGCATGACTTCACTGCAGATCTTCATTTTTGCCTCTTTTTGCATTTTATGCAATCTTTCAAATGCATTTTGCATATGCCTTCTGCGTTCGGGTCATGGCCACCTCAGTCAAGCTTGCCTCCATCACACCTTTGTTGCTCTATGCAGCCTTCTGCATATTGCTCTCTTTTCTTAGATCGTCGCCTTGTATGCTGCTGTGTTTGGGACATTTGTTACAACCATCTTGGTTTGTGCCCATCATTGTGATTGAGAAGTGTTTAAGCAAGCATGTTTGGGCATCCTCTTCTTTCCCAAAGCATATGAGCACATTTGGCAATTTAAGGCACTATCCTCTGCATCACTACATTAGTTCTATAGACCAGAATTCGAGAATTTTGTATGAGAATTTTTTTGTCTCATGACTGCCAATAGTCATTACGAGCATCCCATAATTTTGTGAATCCTGGGGCCAAGGAGCATGAATTACCATGTTGTATATGGTCATCTCATACCCTGTCCATGGCGCATATTCATATTGTCTGCCATATGAGCAGCGGCAGAGTTGTTGCAATAGAGTTTTGCTTGTCACAAACATCTGTTTGTAACTTTGTGAACTCAGTGAGCATCACGAGCAATGAACTCTGTGAGCATCATGAGTAGTGAACGCTGTGAGCATAATGAGCATTTCTCTGCCTCATTCTGAGCATTTTTTTTTAATCTCTTATCTCATAGCATATCCAAGCATCACTTATGTGGATGAAGTTGTTGATGATGATCATGTGATCAATGGCGAACCAGTGCCTCCAGATCTTTGGAAAGTTTATCATTCAGAAGTGAAGACGAAGTCTAAGGTTGTGCATAAGATTTTGAAGGTCATCGGGTCTGAACCCAATCTCATCCATCATAACATGATAATGAGTTATCAGGGTCTTTTTGGAATAATTTTGTGTGGTGATTCTTGTTGGCTTGTAATCTTCTTCATGGTGGTTGCCTATTTGCATGATCTGAGCAATTTCAATGTTCAGCACTTAGGTGAATTAGCAATATGTCCAGCAGGCTATCATCTGCTCAGATCTTCGTTTGTTGCTGCCCTGTTAACTACCACCTGGTTCATTATCATGAACTAGTGGCACAAATAAGAAAGGAGTATCTTTCATTCTTTTCAAGCTCACTTTGAAAAGGAAGATATTGCCTCTCTTAAAGAGATCATAGTTTTGGAAGGAGGAGGTACCATGCTAGATGTCACATCCATAGGTTGAAGATTCATCAAGAACGGATTTTTCTTTCTGCAGATACTAATAATTGTAACCACATTTTTGTAATCCTTCTTGTTCATGAAATAAATCTTCTCTTTCTATTGTTTACATGTTTCTTTGTGCTCTGTGGCTCGCTTTTCTTCTTTGCATCTTCTTTCGTTTTATCTTTTGTGATCAGTCCTTGTCTCCTTTAAAAAGGGGAAATAGATGAGCTTGGAAATCTGCTCCGCGTGGAGATATGCTTGCTCTTCCGGCCTATGTCGGACTTGAATGCCCTCTCGGGTTTTCATCCAAGTCCTTGGGGTATGCGCCATTTCTGGTTTTCACAAGAACCCCGTTTTTTTGGTGGCGCTTTTGCCCATAGTTTTTACACCATGTCTGTCATGTTTACATTTTTACTCACATTATCCTTGCGGGTTTTCATCGTGCCCATTTTTTTTATTTTGACAAATTTTACTTGCAATAGCAGTTGATCTTATTACGCCCGTCTTTTTTTTTTCTTCTTTGAGTCTTTTACCCATGATTTTTTTAACGCATTTTTCAGCACCTTGGTCCCTGATGCAGAATAAAGAGGAAGAAGGTCAATAAAGCCTACAAAACAGTAAAAATTTTGACAGTCTCAAAATGGCCCTAGAATTGGTCATGATCTTCATCAACACTCCAAAAGGCCACCTGCCAAGTTTCATTGCAATCAGACATGTCTAAGGCATTGAACACAAATAAACAATTTCAAAAAAATTAGTCCCAATCACCCTAAAATAAACCCTGTAACTATAACTACCTTTTTTGGGCGTCAAATTACTGTAAGACTACCACCATTGGATCCGACACAGTCGAAAACCCTTGTGGGTAAAGTTTTGACTTAATCAGGCACTCCTGGACAAATTTATGGATAAAATATTGAAAAGGGGTAGGCCACACACTCTTCCCATGTGGCCACCCTGCACCAAAACACCATTAAAGGTGGTTGTTTCCACAGTCACAGATAGTGACTTTCAGGGCCCATATCTCACTCGTTCCAAGCCGGATCGCCCTCAAATTTTGTGAGCGTGTTCGTCTTGTTGAGACGAGCGTTTTGATATGTGTTATGCCCATGACGATGCCCGAGCAAGGAGAAAAACTAGAGAGAAGTTGCTAATCCGTGAAGAAAGTTACAGAAAATTCAGCAGCAACACACCTCACTCCGACAGCTCAATCACGACGCTCGCTTACTCGATTGACACGAAACTAATTGCATTACATGCATAAGGTCCGAGACTATCTCTAGTCTGATCCTCGTATACGAATGGTTGGATTTCACACATGGAGATGCCGAAGTGACTGTAATTTTGACTGTCAGATTACAAGATTCCAGCCAAAAAAATCTTCATCTGAACACGAAATCGAGCTGCGTTTGTTGCAACGTGATTGTGACGGCATGCTCAGTGTGATTCAGCGAAGAACAAAAGAAAAACATCAAGGAACGAGTGCACTATCGGTCCAAAGTTTTCAAGATTCATCCAAAATTCAAGTCTCATGATCATGACTCAAAAACATGACTCATGACTAGAAATTAGTATCAAATCGATCGCCATGCTGAGCTCTACAAGAAAACAGTTATCTTTCGATCAAACAGGCATCAGAGCAACCCCGGACCAGTCATGGAAGATCACGCAAGTTCTCGGGCAGCAGCAAGGACTATTCTGACACATAGTTAGGCAGGGGCAAAGCAATCCTTTTGTACCCATTTTTAGAATTTTTTTAATTCAATTAAATTGTAATTATCTTCAATCCTAGATAGTTTTTGGGCATCCACCCATGTTTGGGACCCATTCTATACAAACATGTAAAGCTTCATTGTAAAAAAACCTTCGGTTCGACTTTCATTGATACAATAAAATTTCACTTATTGCTTGAGTTCGTGAGTGCATCTTGGAAAGAGAGAGGGGAGAGAGAAGAAAAGGGTTGGTACCCCTCAGTAAGGTAACTCTCTCTCTCCTCCCCTCTTTCTCTCTCCTCTTCTTTATCTCTTTCCTCTATCTCTCCCCTCTTTCTCTCTTCTTTTCTCATTGCTATCTCTTTCTATTTCTCTTTTCTCTCTTATCTTTTTATCTCTCTTCTTCTCGTCTCTATCCCTCTCTCTCTTCCTTTCTCTTCTTTATCTGTCTTTATCTCTTTCTTTCTCATCTCTATCTCTTTCTCTCTCTCCTTTATTCTCATCTCTATCTCTCTTTTGCTCTCTTCCTTTCTCATCTCTATCTCTCTCTATCTCTATCTCTCTTTCTCTCGCTTCTCATCTCTATCTCTCTTTCTCTCTTCCTTTTTTGTCTCTATCTCTCTTTCTCTCTCTTCCTTTCTCATCGCTATCTCTCTTTCTCTCTCCTCTTTTCCTAACACAATTGACGACGCTTAACGCTGCTTGTGTCCTATCTCTTCTCTTTTCCTAACACAACCGGTAATGCTTAGCACTGCATGTGTCCTTCTCTCTCCTTTTCTTCCAACGCAGCCGGCGAGACGTAGCGCTGCCTGTGTCCTATCTCTAGTTCTAACATAGTCGACGATGCTTAGCATTGCCTATGTCATATCTCTAGTTCTAGCACAGTCGGCGATGCTTAGCGCCACTTGTGTCCTATCTCTAGTTTTAACACAGTCGGCGATGCATAGCATCGCCTGTTTCCTCTCTCTCTTCTTTGTCTAACACAGTCGGTGAAGGCTTAATGCCGCCTGTGTCTTCTCGTGGCTCTTCTTCCCACACAGCCAGCGAAGGCGTAGCACCACTTGTGTCTCCTCTCTCCTTCTTTTCGCCACAGCCAGTGAAGGCCTAGCACCACCTGTGTCTCCTCTCTCCTTCCTTCCGCCACAGTCGGTGGAAGCACATCACCACTTGTGCCTTTTCCTTCTTCTCCCTACTCGTCATAGCCGGCAGGGATACATCGTCGATAAAGTTTTCTTTCTCCTCCTCTTATTGTAGTATGTGTCTTTTTTTGTTCCTTCCTTGTCTCTTCTCTTACACTCTTCTCCTCCTTTCTTTCTCTTCGTCTCCTTCTTTCTATTCTCTAATTATTTTATTATCTTACTTCTTTTTCTTTCTCTATGTTCTCTATTCTTTATGTTATTATTTTTTTTGATTAAGAGGGGTCGAGATTAGCCTTCCATGGTAGTCCTGTCATCTAGCCATAATGTTGTTGTGCCAGAATTATTGTGCCCGCTTTATTTCCACGATAGACTAACCATTGTGTCTAACTAGTCAGTATCGGTATTGACATCTAGTGGTAATTTTGTTGAGCCGGTCTGAGTTACCGGGCCCGTTTTACTGCCACGTCAAACCAATTACCTACCAGCTTAATCACTGTGTCGATCTCCCCCTGGTCAAACTCTTCTCTACCCCATCTTTCTTCTCTCATTCTTCTCTTCCTCTTCTTGAATGTGTACGACCGTGTGTGTTCACCAAAAAGGCAAGGTGAGGTATATTGACCCACCTGTCTTATAAACTTTTCCATATGTGTGTGATTGTAAGAAACAGGAGAGTACAAGCTAAGGGAGGCGATTCCGAACCAGATTTACGACTAGGGGGCTTTTTTCGTGATCTAAGAGGGCACCCTCACGAGCCAGCCCAATAAGTCCCGAACCCACCTTAAATTCCTCTCTCATCAATTGGTCTACCTACCCATATTCTGGAACGAGGTTCCCAAGAGAGAGATCTCAAAGTCCCATGTCTCCCTAAAACTCAATACGCGTGCCACCCGATCATCCAGATCCGGAGGGCGAGATCGAGGCACCTAACCAGCTTGGCAACTCCACTGGGGACTTACTACCCCTTATTCGAATCGTACTTGTTTGGCTAAGTTTCTCATTTTATTTTCTATGTCTGCACTTTTGGCTGCTAGGTTCTGTAACCCTATCATCTGGATCAGGGATTTTCTTATCCCTGCATTGGCAAGTGTCCCCAGGGAACAAGTTCCTCCAACTTCATTCACCTTCTTTTGAGCAAAGACCCCAGGTCTTAACCTGCATTGGTGTGAGGAGGGACCTAAAAGTCTGTAACTCCCCATCTCCTCTCTCTGGTGGAACCTCCACCAAGTCCTCTTGCATCGGCAGCATATATGTTGCTGCACACAGCATGCCTGCCATCGACAAGTCACTTGTCGGTAGTATTGCCGAGGTACACTAGAAGGCTACCCAATCCCTCTCTGCAAAAGGCAAACAAGTTGTTATTGCTTCTGTGGGTCGCCACAAGCCTACCCCCCACATTCCTGCACCACCACGAGTCTCTATTTCCAAAGGCTCAATACATCGACACGGAGACCCTACGGCCACCACCCCTCGCACACACCATAAGGCTCATGGGTCACCCACTCGAGTCACACCTCGGGGCAAACCTTATGTCACCTCGAGTCAGCGTTCAGGATCGGACCTCCCAAGGCCAGATCATGCACACGTTGTTCATATGCATCCTACCGCTCGGGGCAATGTTGTCATCACGCCAACCCGAGTAAATGGAAGACGACCTCTTCGTCCTCCTACCCAGCACACACTAGCTCACCCTGTAAGGAGCAGGCCTCCACCTGTTCTCTTACATACACTTGCGCGCAGTTGTCGGCCTCCTAAGGCCGGACCACTTACTCGAGCTCGGGCTGACCCCCAGGTCACCCGTGATCCTTCTTCGTGGGGCGCACAAGCGTTGATTTCACAAACAACCCCTCGCCCTCGACTCAGGCATCCTCATGAGTCAATCATGCTTTTGCCTACTCTTTCTTCTTCAAGCAAGCACCTCCAGCCATGCTACTCGAAGACCTTCCCAAGAGTATCATCCTGAACCAGCCCCGTCATTTCGATCGTGTCTCTGGAGCCCACAAGAGAGCTCGGGGTAAAGACTTGATGGAAGATTGAGTCCTTCATCCCCGGCCTAAGATGGCTCCCTCATCCTTTGCCGCACCTGATGGAGATAGCTCTCTCTTGTGCAAGAAAAGCTGACTAGCCGCAGTCTCAATCACAGTTTTCGCGTGAGGTCCATCAAAACCTCAAAGTTAAACGTGATAGGGGTCTACGAATCCTCACCAAGGAAGTGACTAAGGCGGTCAAGGCAACCACCTCTGATGACCCTCTTCACCTGAATCCCTTCTACCCTCTTCAAATGATGAAGCCTGAAGAAGAGCTCCATAGCCCTCCTCTGAATCATCTCCATCTCAAGACCAGCAAAGTCATGCCTTAATATTTGAATCTCTTCTCAACCTTGTGCCTCCTTCTTGAGATTCAGCTGATGGTTAGTGATAGTGGCCTTCTTCTCATTGCAGGAATCTATCTTCTTGCGATGACGCAAGATGGACTCCTTTAAGGAAGCCAACCTACTGGTCTCCGCTTCATGATGCAGTATTCTCCATCGTCAGATCTCCAGCTTATTTAGCATTGCATCAAAATGGGAAAGGACTTTTAGCACACTCCAAACCACAGTAATCGTGGTAGAAAAATCCCTAAGCTTGGCCAAAGCCTCACCCAGCTCATTGAAAGGTAGCTCCCTTAAACCCTAAAGGCCTGCACGAAGCATGCCTGCAATCATATCATAAACCCCGCTAAAATGGGTCTGGATGATGCCCCTGGGATTTCTACTACTGAAGAGACTTCGGCTTCAAGGACCAGGCATGTAGAAGTGATAGCTATGTGAGCCACTGTCTCCTCTGAAATGATGGTAAAGTCCAGAGCTTCTTGCATCTCGGACCCAGAGGCCGCCCCAGCCTCAACCTGCCTGGATTTTTCAACACCAGTCTTGTTGCGTTGACCCTCGCCTGTGGGGGCCTCCATTTCTGTCCCAACACGTTTCGAAGAAGCTTGTTCCCCTTACTTCTCACCCTCTGCCACATCAGCATTGGCAAGTTCAGGAATTGCCTCTTCCCTTTGGCCTTCGTCAATCACTGATTCAGCCCCAGCCATGGTTTCTTCCATCTGGCCTGTGTCCTCAACAACCAGAACCTCGGTCACAAAAAGCTCAACCCTTTCATCTTCACGATCTGTGCTCTCGGGGGCAGCAGCCTCTTGACACTCATGGACGTCCTGAACCATGGGCTCTTCTTCTTAAATCATCATCCCTACCTCAGTCGGGGCACTGAACCCTTGAAGCAAAGAGGCCACATCAGCATCAGATTCCCTTCCTGGAGCATTTTCTATGGGGGCTTTAGCCTCGTCAGTCTCCATCGAAGTTGGCTCTGACTCAGGAACTACCCTTGGACTTAGAGGCGCCTCCCCAAGATCCGAAATCATTTCCCGATTAGAAGCAATAACAATGAGCTCAGAAGGGTCGAAATTGTTTGCTTCAGTCTCTGAAGAGGAAGAAAACAATTCAGGAGAGACGGAAGATGGTGGAGAAAGTTCAGAAGGTGACACTGAGGGAGTTGTTCAATGATCAGAGGAGGAAGAGCTACCTCCTGGTTCCGAGATCATGGGAAGTTTGGCAACCCTACACCTCCGAGTACGCCAACTAACTTGAGCCGGTGCATGAGTCCTAAAAGGGGTAGATCGTTTCCTCTTCTTTCCCCCTGTTGAAGGAGGAGAACCCCTTTAGAACTCTCTCCTTGAGAAGGGCCTCCAGCCAGCCTACTATGAGGACCACTCCCGATCAGTGCGTTCAAGTCCTGAATCGGACACCCCTCATGACCTAGGACCTTTCGACCCTCACTCCATTCAAATATGGAACTGAGTTTATCAAAGATGCTCTCAGTTCTCTATTTCATGGCGAGAAATTGCGACGAAGCATCATCGGCTGCTATCTCTAGAGGAATCCCTAGAGCTTGCCAGCTCGAGGGATATTCCAAGGCAGAGACCTCGTCGAGAGCAGAAGTATCCACCAGTCTCTTCTACTTGGTATACGAAAGTCAGTTACCATTCTCCCCTTTCCAAGGGTGATCAGCATCCCAACATCCTTTGCTAGTAATTCTCCACCAGTTCGCATAGTCCTCAGTCATTCGGACCCTCCTGCCGAAGTGAGGTAACACATACTCACTTATCTCTATCATTTCTAGACATGTGGACCAAGCGGTCCATATGTGTCCTAGCAACCAACACTCACGAAGAGTCCCAAGCTCTTCCGCCCTCCCTACATTTACTCTGCCCCTACACTTTTCAAAAAACACGGAGAAGGGGCAACTCTGATCAATCCCATGTTGACGAGCGAAGCGGTGGGGAAAATACCCCACTAATTTGGCACTACGCGGAGTCCGGTAAGGTAGAACTCCACCTTTAATGCTTAGGATGAACATGAGCTCCCTAATGATTGTTGAAGCACCGTCCGACTCCTTTCCCAATTCATCGATGAAAGCACGATCGGTGAAGCTCCCAACCGAAAATTGAACCCTCCGCATGTTTAAGAAGTCATTCCCAAACAAGCTCCGAACTTCCCCTGGGGTATGGAGGATAGCCTTTTGGTCAGCAATCCTCATCAAGAAGGTCATAGTTTGTTCCCCACACCCTAGCTCCTTACATAAGTGGCTAGGAAATAGGCTCCTAGCCACCCGTATATGTAATGGATGGGGAATGGAGTCTTAAAATCCCTAGGAAAGGCCTCTCCTTCAACAATGTCATTCCCTCCCTCCTTACCTTTGTAAGCCTTTCCACAAGAAATGGACCCCAATCCATGGTAAATGTTGCACAAAATTAGTGGGGCAAGGGCATACTCACGCCCTCTTGCCATGTTGCAGTCCACGTATAAGGTGCTTGGACAAATTTCATCCACCCCTTCAGGGAGCATGAACTTGCATAAAAATAAGGCCAAATATGCGGCCAAGAAGACACAATCATCACTAGTCATGGATCGATATATGGGACGCATCCCCTTTACAACTTCCTTCCCTTTCCCTCTCGGATTACCTCAACCGCCTTCAAGATTGTCCCCTCAAAATAATTTCACCCATTCGATGAAGGTTACCCGGCCGTTGCTAGACTGTGCATGGAGCAATTGGTAGACCTCGAAGACCTTTCGAAGACTAACAGGTGGCTCTTCTCTCCCCAACCTAGCACCACCAAAGATGATCGAGTTCTAGGGCACGAACTCATCATACATCGCTCTGATCATCGGAATGCCCCCAATAAAATGAAGATCTAGTGAAGAGATTCCTGCTTCCCCATGCTCAAGAAGCCAGCTATTGCTAACATGGCTCCATGTCTCCAGTAGTACCTTGATAGTATTCAAGCACCGATCATAGTAGCTACTCGAATACTAAACAGCTGCGAGTAGAGAAGCATGTTCAAGAATGCTTCTATGCGACACCAACACCTTGGCCGTCTAGGATGAGTATCCCTTCAAATATTAGTGCTCCCCCTGTATTTGAAGACCTCTCCTGAACCACATTAGCCCCTTTGCTTGCACCATTCGCTTCCCTAGGGTAGGCAAGTTCTCCCCAGAAGCTATGTTCCCATGCATACAATGAAGGAGTGTTACCCCTTCTGCGATACTGACGTTGCCATCATTGTCCTCGCAGACTTGAAAACGAACTGAGTCAGTGATAAAAGTGACATTGAGAGGCCACACTAGCTTTGTCATCCAAATGGGCTCCCCCCTTGATAAAGCCTCACTGGTAAATTCATAAGTACCGACCTCTCCCCCCCGTGGAAGGTTCTTTATGTCAGGAATTCGGTAAGACGACTCATCCATTATAAAGAGCGCAAGGTACTGAATAAGCGTCGGCTATGTCTTAAGTGGCTAAGTGTCGGCTGAACTAATTGAGGTCTAGCACTGGTTGTGTTTCAAAAATCCTAGCACCGATTGCTTTTACAAAGGTCTATTGCCAGCTGTGATTTCGGAAGCTTAGCGTCGGCTTTGTTTTCAAGGATCCAACGCCAGTTGTGCAATCAAATATTAGCGACGGTTGCGTCTGCTAGCGCCTAGCACTGGTTGTGTTTATCGATGCCTGTCGCCGGCTATGTCCGTCGATACTTAGTGTCGGTTGTGTTTGCTAACATCTAGCACTGGCTGCGTTTACTAACGCCTGCCGCCGGCTATGTCCATCAATGCTTAACGTCAGCTCTGTTTGCCAACGACTAGCGTCAGATACGTTTTCAAGGAATGACTGTTGGTTAAATCTCCCACACGTGCTACAGAATCTACACACGTCACCTCGAGCTTTGTCATGTCGCCTGACAATTGTTTGCCTCCCTGACGGTTGCACACCTTCCAAGCACAAACGTCCACCTCCAATGACGGCGCGTCCTCCCCTGACCCTTCGGTTTCCTGTCAGAAACTCCTTTCCGCTGTAGAAAATCATCTACAACTCTTCCCCAAAACACCGGGAAACCACTAACACCCATTGGAAAACCACCAAAAACAAGCGGAAGTTCACCCAGCAGCCTCTCACTGCAACTTTCGCCCTTTTCCTTATCAAAATCACTGTCGAAATCCTGGCAAACTCCTCAAAGATCATGGCTAAAAGCTCTCTGTTGTCCCTGGAAATTCACTGTTTCCACGGTAAAACTCCCTAGTGGCTTTGCCACGCTCACTCCAAACTCTTGCAACTTCACCACAACCTCCCCTGCTTACCGGTGAACTTCGACTAACCCTTGTCAGAATACCATGTGTTTGTCAAACCTCCTGCGGAAAATCTCTTTCTCATTGTTAAAGTTTTTCACCTTAAGTTTTTTTTGCCTTCGGTGAAAATGGGGGTTTTACCCCTTTTTATAGTCAACGCTTTCCTTAAAAGTCCCTTGCAAACTGGGAATCCTAGCCACGTTCAGGGAGGCCAAAGGCCAATGGGCCAGGCCGGGCCGGGTTCTGTCCCGAGGTGCGAGGCAAGTTTTCTCGCCGCCTATAAAATCCCATTACAACAAAAGCCAGGACCGGGTCGGGCTTGGGTCAGCGCCGGCTGTGTTGTTGAAACTACCCAGCACCGGCTGTGTCCGCAGCAACCCCAGCGTCAGCTGTGTCCTTAGCAACCCCAACGTCGGTTGTGTCCTCAGTAACCATAGCGCCACTTGCGTTCTCAGTGACTCAGCGTCGGCTATGTTCAAAAGATAGTGTGGGCTGTCCTCAGTGCCAGCTGTGTTTTCAACCACCCAGCGCCAACTGAGTGTTCAAAAATAATATTGGCCATTCTCAGCACCGGCTATGTTTTCAACCACCCAGCGCTGGCTGAGTATTCAAGGGGTAATGTTGGTTGTGCCTAGCGTCAGCTGTGTTCTCAACAGTCCATTGCCACACACCCTATACTACTATCTTCCCCAGTGAAATTGCACCTTGACTGCGACCTATTATCCCCAACGGAGTGATACCTAGGTCGTTCAATTCAGGCCATGACTTCTCATCCCCAGAAGGAGTCATACTCATACTGCAACTCATTATTCCCAATGGAGTTAGGGTCATTTTTATTACTGCAACCCCTAGTGGGTCTGCTTCACCCCTAGCTGGGTCATCTTCAATGAATTTGTACCATTTTTTACCCATATGAGGCTCATACTTGTCCCCCAAACCCCTAGTGAAATCAGCTTTCGTCTAAACCCTCTATTAGCCTTACCCATTTTATCCCTAGGGAGTCAAATTGCCATCTACAGGTTCATTCCCCATGGAGCCTCACCTACATGGCGACCCACATTTGGTCCACGTTGCATGACCTTAACTGCATGGCTTGGCCCGCGCTGCATGACCTTAAACTGCACAACCGTAATCCACGTTATATGACCTTAAACTGCACAGCCTTGGTCTGCACGGCATGACCTTAAACTGCACATCCTTGGTCTGCACTGCATGACCTTAAATTGCACAACCTTGGTCCGTGCTACATGACCTTAAACTGCACAGCCTTGGTCCGCGCTACATGACCGTAAACTGCACAGCCTTGGCCCACGCTGCATGACCGTAAACTGCACAACCTTTGTAACAATCTTAAACTTTCAAAAAAATAATAATAATAAACGAATAAGTAAATAAATAATTATTTATAGTGTGATGGCCCATATAAGTATTATGGTCCTTGAGGACCATCACCACTTTTGTTGACTTTTTCCCTTCATTACCACGTCCTTTAGTTGACGTGGTGCTTAAATGTTTCACATTTAATAATATCGTCACACCTCATGTATGAGGTGGAGCTTAATAAATAATATAATAATATGTCTTAAGAATTTAAATTTGGAAAGGTGAGGACTCCCACCCTAGAAAACTTTTGAGATCTTTCTCTCTCCAGTGGAAACGCAGCGAGCTCTTTCTAGCCGAATTTTTATCGGAAGCTCCCACTCAAATATTATAGGCAAGTGACTTCATTATCTTGAAAAATAATCCGTTCTTTTTAAAAATAAAATGAATTAATTATTTCTGCTTATTATCATGAATTTTAGGCGCGATAAATTTTATGCGCAAGCGACCTCATTATTTTGAAAAATAATATTTTAATAAAAGTGTGATATTTTATCTATGTTAGAAATTTTAAATGCTGTAAATTCTTAGAAATAAATTTATTTATTTTTCTTGTCTATTGTTAGAAAATTTTAGATACTGTAAAATTATTAGAAATAAATGTGATATTTCTGCTTTTAGTAAAATTGTGAGATTTCTTTCTACTGTTTTTGAATATTTAGACATTGTAAATTTCATGTGGAAATGACTGCCTTATTATTTGAAAACTGATATTTTTGCAATTGATTATAGCATTGTCTGTGAAATGTTCATTTGCGAATTGACATCCCATAAATTGTGATAATTCTGTATTCTTGAATTTCTATATGAGTTTTTCTATACATATTAGAATGGAAATTATGCTAGAATATCTTTACGAACTGCTACCTTTCTAAATTTGAGCCCAAAATATTTGACTGGTTATTTTTTAAATGTTATTGAAAGTGACTGTTATTAATGGTTTCAGTGAAATTCATATTAATAATTTCAGTGATATGTTGAGTGCATGATATTGTTGCTTTCGAATGTTTAAAGAGATTTAGAAATACTTTAAGTATGCAAGTGGACTCATCCGGTTCACCGGTGAGGTATAAGTGGACCTATCCGGTACGCCGGTAGGGATTAAGTGGACTCATCCGGTACGTCGGTGAGGTATAAGTGGACCTGCATGGATTAAGTGGACCTATCTGGAACGTCGATAGGGATTAAGTGGACCCATCAAGACGCTGATGGTGTATATAGGTGACCTACTTGGGATGCCAGTAGGGTAATATGTGAAATCCTTTGAATTATGCACTGTCGTTAAAATGTTATATGCATTTCAATTATTCGAATTATACTTAATTATGCCTTTTTTAAAATGAAACTGTTAATGCATTTCTGTTAATAGATCTCTTTTTTGAAAATATTGATATCTATCAATCATGATGATTTTTAGGATTATGATTATCACTTACTGAGTAGTCAAACTCATCAAACTATGGTAAACATTTTATCAGGATAACTGCGATTTCATTTTGAGTGCTTGTCAGGATCAACTCTGGAAGATTTTGTAGTTGTGCTTAAACTTTTTTTGTTACTTTGTAAGAATTCGTCATTGTAAATTTGTCCTAAAAAGAGATGTATATATGTTTTGACTGTCACATCTTAGGAATATCAGTATTGTAAATTCTTGGGGCGTGACAATTATGGTATCAGAGCAATAGGTTTAAGATTCTTAGAAAAATTAAAAAGAATGTACTTAAAATCACATTTATTGCGTGTACAGACCGGGACGAAGTCAAGATCCAGAATAGCTGAAGCTAATATGGAAAGAATTCACAAAGCCTTGGAAAATATGGTTGCTCTAATGCAACATCAGATGGAAAACAACAATCCACTCAGGCAGTCAGTTACAGGAAATGGTGGGAGTAATGTCGAATAATTTAAGAAATTGAACCACCTTCTTTTAAGGGTGTTGTAAACCTACTGGAAGCCGAGGGATGGATTATGCAATTGGAAAAAATATTCGAGGTAATGGAATGTAATGATGATAAGAAGGTCGCCTTGGCAGTTTTTATGTTAGAAGGTGAAGCACAACATTGGTGGCGAATGACAAAAAGAGTATTGGTCAAAGAAAATAAACCCTTGACTTGGGAAGTATTTATAGAGGCATTTAATGAAAAGTATTTCTCAGATTTTATTGGAGACCAAAAAGAAATGGAATTTCTGGAATTAATCCAAGGAAACCATACAATAGCACAGTACGAGGCCAAATTTACTGCATTGGCCAGGTTTGCACCACATATGATTAACAATGAGGTAAGAAAGGTGAAAAAATTTGAAAGGGGTCTCAGACCAGCCATTAGAAGTAGAATATCGGTCTTAAAATTGAGAACTTATGCTGAAATAGTGGATCGAGCCCAAATTGTTGAAAAAGATTTCGAAGATTATCAAAAGATGAAAAATCAAAAAAGTCAGGTTAAACCCACACCATCTAATTGACAACAGTTTGAAAAGGCAAACAAGAAGCCAAGGCCCTTGCCACTTCAAAGCCCAATAGAACAATATAAAAAATATGGGAAAAAGCATGGATCAAGCCCTTGTTATTGGAATATTAAAGCCTATTTTAAATGTAGAAAATTGGGGTACCAGATAAGAGAATGTCCTAGCTTACAAATGCAATAGCTTCCAAAGCAGGGAGAGATAGCTCGAAAGCCTCAGATGAAGGGAAAAGTATTTGCGATCACCCAGCAAGACGCTCAAGGCCTCTAAATCAGTGATCCAAGGTACTCTTATTATCTTCCAAAAAGTAACTCATGTTTTGATTGATCCTGGATCTACTCATTCATTTGTGTCACCACACTTTGCTTGCCACTTAAAGGTAAAACCAGAACAATTAAAATACATTCTAGAGGTAGCCACACCGATGGGAAATTCAATTGACACCAATATAGTGTACAAATCCTGTGTAATAAAGATAGAAGAAAAGAAACTGTTGGTTGATTTAATACTCCTAGAAATTCAAGATTTTGATGTAATCTTAGGCATGGATTGGCTTTCTGCATACCATGCAAGTATTGATTGTTACAAGAAAATGGTTACCTTTAGTATTCCGAATCAACCAGTATTTTACTTCAATGGTATCAAAGAAGATTCCCCATCATATTTAATCTCTTGTATTCGAGTTAATCGCCTCCTTCGAAAAGGGTGTCAAGGCTTTCTTGCCTATATCAAAGAAGATATGAAGGAAGAGATAAATTTGGATACCACTCCGATTATCCGAGAATTTCCCAACTTTTTCCCTGAAGAATTGCCAGGATTATCGCCTGATAAGAAAATTGAATTCTCTATTGAATTATTACCAGGGGTAGCCCTAATTTCTAAGGCACCTTACAGAATGGCACCTACAGAACTTAAGGAACTTAAACAACAATTGGAAGAATTATTAGATAAAGGTTTTATCAAGCCCAATGTGTCACGTTGGGGTACTCCGATATTGTTTGTTAAAAAAAAAGATGGGACCATGAGATTGTGTATCGATTATAGACAGTTGAACCAAGTGACAGTGAAATATAAATATCCATTACCTAGAATTGATGATTTATTTGATCAATTACAAGGATCACAAGTGTTTTCAAAAATTGATCTTAGATCTGGATACCATCAGCTTAAGATTAAAGGTGAAGATGTTCCCAAGACAGCTTTCAAAATAAGGTATGGCTATTATAAATTTTTAGTCATGCCATTTGGATTAACCAATGCACCGGCTGCATTTATGGATGATGAATCGGGTCTTTAAGCCCTTTTTAGATAAATTTATTGTGGTATTCATTGATGATATTTTAATTTATTCCAAGAATTAGAAGAAACATGAGCAGCATGTAAGAATAGTATTGCAAATATTGAGAGAAAAGAAATTGTATGCCAAACTTAGTAAATACAAATTTTAGCTTGAACATGTGACATTTTTAGGACATATCATATCAAAGGAAGGTCTATTAGTTGATCCTTCAAAGATTGAAGCCGTTGTTAATTAGAAACAACCAAGTAATGTGTCTGAAGTTTGAAGCTTTTTGGGAATGAAAGGATATTACAGAAAATTTCTAGAAGGATTTTCTCGAAATCCCAACCCTATTGACTCGATTGATACAAAAAAATGTCAAATTTGAGTGGACAAGTGAATGTGATGAGAGTTTTCAAGAACTAAAAGTTTGATTAACTTCAGCACCTATTTTAACTATTCTTGAGGGAAGTGGGCGATTTGTGATTTATAGTGATGCTTCACATAAAGGTTTGGGCTGTGTATTAATACAATATAAAAAAGTAGTGGCATATGCGTCTAGACAGTTGAAAGAATATGAGAAAAAATATCCAATTCATGACTTGGAGCTGGCTGCAATAGTATTCGCTTTGAAAATGGAGTCATTATCTATATGGTGAGCAATTCGAAATATACACAGATCATAAGAGCTTGAAATACCTCTTCTCTCAGAAGGATTTAAATATGCGACAGATAAGATGGATGGATTTCTTAAAAGATTATGATTGTACAATCCATTATCATTCAGGAAAAGCTAAGGTTGTGGCCGATGCTCTAAATAGAAAATCTACGGGAGTCTTAGCTCATCTAATGATCCAAAAAATGAGATTGTTAGAGGAAATAGTGGATTGGCATCCGACTCCGTCCATTAATGGTGTGGTAAGTATGATTGCCAACATTAAGGTAGACCAATTAATCGAGCAGATTCGATCGGCACAAAAGAAAGACCCTCAGCTTATAATAATTGTAGAAGAGGTGAAGCTGTGAAAGAGAGAAGAATTCTCTATATGTAATGAGGATTTGCTAAGATTCAAAGGTCGGGTTTGTGTCCCGAATGATGAGAGTGTGAAGAAAGCTATCTTGGAAAAAGCACATCACTCTCGTTATACGATACATCCCGGAAGTATTAAAAGGTATCAGGACCTGAAGAAAACCTTTTGGTGGAATAATATGAAAAAAGAGGTAGCACTATTTGTGCCAAAGTGCCTAACATGTCAGCAAGTAAAAGCTGAGCATCAAAGGCCCGTTGGGTTGTTGCCGCCTTTACTCGTGCCAGAGTGGAAGTGGGAGCACATCTCTATGGATTTTGTCTTTGGCTTGCCTAGAACAAATTCAGGACATGATAGCATTTGGGTCATTGTGGACCAGCTGACCAAAGCTACCTACTTTTTGTCGATTCACACCACGTACACTTTGGATCGACTGGCCTAATTGTACATTAAGGAAATAGTGCAGTTGCATGGAGTTCCGGTCAGTATTGTATCGGACGGAGATACTCGTTTTACTTCTAAATTTTGAGCAAGGCTACAGTCAGCCATGGGGACGAGACTCACCTTTAGCACTGCCTTTCACCCTCAAATTGATGGACAATCGGAGAGGACCATCCAAACCTTGGAAGATATGTTGAGGGCCTGTGTCATTGACTTTACAGGAAGCTGGGATGACCATTTACCCCTGATTGAGTTTTCTAATAATAATAGCTTCCAAGCCAATATTCAGATGGCACCATATGAAGCCCTATATGGAAGGAAATGCAAGTCACCCATCTGTTGGGACGAGGTTGGTGAAAGAAAGCTTTTAGGAAAAAAAATTATCCAGGTAACGACAGATAAGATAGCATTAATTCGTGAAAGGCTCAGGACAGCTCAGAGTCGGAAAAAGAGTTATGGCGATAACCGACGGAGAGATCTTGAATTTGAGGAAGGTGATCGAGTTTTCCTAAAAATCTCACCAATAAAAGGCATTATGAGATTCGGCAAGGAAGGAAAGTTGAGCCCACGTTACATCAGACCATTAAAATCCTGGAAAGAATCGGAGGTGTCGCTTATAGACTTGCCTTACCATCCGAATTGGCAAACGTCCATAATGTCTTCCATGTATCATCACTACGAAAATATCAGCCCGACCCATCCCATATATTGAAATATGAACCTTTACCGATCAGGAAGGACCTATCCTTCATTGAGCAGCCAATTTTGATACTTGATAGAAGGGTACAAGTGTTGCGCAACAAGGAGATTCCTTTTGGTCCGTATATTATGGCAGTACCATTCAAGAGAGGAGTCGACTTGGGAACGAGAAGACGATATCAGGGAAGAATATCCCTATCTTTTTCAGTAATCAGGTACACAAATTTAGAGGACTAAATTTCTTTAAGGGGGGAAGAATGTAACAATCCTAAACTTTAAAAGAAAAAAAAAAAAAACAAAAATAAATAATTCTTTATAGTGTGATGGTCCATATAAGTATTATGGTCCTTAGGGACCATTACCACTTTTGTTGACTTTTTCCCTTCATTACCACGTCCTTTAATTGACGTGGTGCTTAAATGTTTCATGTTTAATAATATCGTCACACCTCATGTATGAGGTGGACTTAATAAATAATATAATAATATATCTTAAGAATTTAAATTCGGAGAGGTGAGGACTCCCACCCTAGAAAACTTTTGAGATCTTTCTCTCTCCAGTGGAAACGCAGTGAGCTCTTTCTAGCCGAATTTTTATCAGAAGCTCCCACTCAAATATTATAGGTAAGTGACTTCATTATCTTGAAAAATAATCCGTTCGTTTTAAAAATAAAATGAATTAATTATTTCTGCTTATTATCATGAATTTTAGGTGCGATAAATTTTATGCGCAAGCGACCTCATTATTTTGAAAAATAATATTTTAATAAAAGTGTGATATTTTATCTATGTTAGAAATTTTAAATGCTGTAAATTCTTAGAAATACATTTATTTATTTTCTTGTCTATTGTTAGAAAATTTTAGATACTGTAAAATTATTAGAAATAAATGTGATATTTCTGTTTTAGTAAAATTGTGAGATTTCTTTCTACTGTTTTTGAATATTTAGACATTGTAAATTTCATGTGCAAATGACTGCCTTATTATTTGAAAACTGATATTTTTGCAATTGATTATAGCATTGTCTGTGAAATGTTCATTTGCGAATTGACATCCCATAAATTGTGATAATTCTGTATTCTTGAATTTCTATATGAGTTTTTCTATACATATTAGAATGGCAATTATGCTAGAATATCTTTACGAACTACTACCTTTCTAAATTTGAGCCCAAAATATTTGACTGCTTATTTTTTAAATGTTATTGAAAGTGACTGTTATTAATGGTTTCAGTGAAATTCATATTAATAATTTCAGTGATATGTTGAGTGCATGATATTGTTGCTTTAAGTAGGCAAGTGGACTCATCCGGTTCACCGGTGAGGTATAAGTGGACCTATCCCGTACGCCGGTAGGGATTAAGTTGACTCATCCGGTACGTCAGTGAGGTATAAGTGGACCTGCAGGGATTAAGTAGACCTATCTGGGACGCCGATAGAGATTAAGTTGACCCATCAGAATGCTGATGGGGTATATAGGTGACCTACTTGGGACGCCAGTAGGGTAATATGTGAAATCCTTTGAATTATGCACTGCCGTTAAAATATTATATGCATTTCAATTATTCGGATTGTACTTAATTATGCATTTTTTAAAGTGAAACTGTTAATGCATTACTGTTAATAGATCTCCTTTTTGAAAATATTGATATCTTTCAATCATGATTATTTTTAGGATTATGATGATCACTTACTAAGTAGCCAAACTCATCAAACTATGGTAAACATTTTTTTCAGGATAACTGCGGTTTCATTTTGAGTGCTTGTCAAGATCAACTCTGGAAGATATTGTAGTTGTGATTAAACTTTCTTTTGTTACTTTGTAAGAAATCGCCATTGTAAATTTGTCCTAAAAAGATATGTATATATGTTTTGATTGTCACATCTTAGGAATATCTGTATTGTAAATTCTTGAGGCGTGACAACCTTGGTCCGCGCTGCATGACCTTAAACTGCACAGCCTTGGTCAGTGTTGTATGACCTTTAACTGCATAGCATTGGTCTAGATGCACGACCTTAAATGGCACGGTCCAAACTATACGACCATAAATTGTAGCAATGGTCTAGCTGCACGACCTAAACTGCACGGTCCAAGCTATATGACTTTAAACTATAGTACACATCCTAGCTGCATGATGTTAAAAGGCTCAACACCACAGTCCAAACTATACGACCATAAACTGTAGCGGAGGCCTAGTTGCATGACCATAAAATGCATGGTCTTAGTTGCATGACTTCAAACTGCATCACCATGGTCCAAGCTATATGACCCGAAACCATAATGCACATCTTGGTCGCATGACGATAAACTGCTATGCACAAGTCCATGAGGCATGACCTTAAACTTGCCCCCACATACGCGCACATACCTTTTACGTGCATTTTCACGCACGTCTTCCCTAACCGACACATTCGTGTAAGTTGACCACCTTCATTACCTCCCCAGTGAGTGTATTCATTTCATAATCCTTCATCATTCCCCAGTGAGTTTCACCCGCGCTCACAAAACAGCGAACAATCCAGCCACCCATACTCGTCATAAGCTAGTGGGTCGCCACGTTTAACTTGCCATTCATACATCATCCATTTTTCATAGGTAGCCTCGTGCCATCTCCCCAAAGTGAGCTAAAACCACCACCATACTCACTCCATAGTCTCCACAGACTTCCTTTCATCACCATCACGGTCCAGCTGTACGACCTTAAACTAGAGTGCACGTCCTGACTGCATGATGTTAAAAGGCTTCGCGCATGTCTCGAAGGCATAACCTTAAACACGCATTCACAAAAAATAACGGGCATGGTGTATACCTGGACAAGGGAATGTCATGAGTAAAAATGACGAACGGGCATGGTCACAAAACCATGAGTAAAAGAGTTCCATGAAAATAAAAAACCCGGGCACAGTGAAAACCCAAAAGGGCACCGTGAGTAAAAATTGAAGAATAAAGGTAGACATGGCCGAAAGGTCATGGGTAAAAGAACCCCAAATAAAAGGAAGTTGGTAAAAACTATCTCTACAATGCCGCTTCCCAAGTTCAAGTGAAAATTCGCAAAGGTCGCTTGGACTAATAAACAGGTTGATGCAGTGTTGACCTCAATAAACGACTTCAGCCCACATTCAAAAGAAAAATCCTTGGTGTCACAATACCAGGACCCAAAAAATAAGAGCTTCAAGGAAAAGATTTCGACAGTCTGAGCCCAATTGCAAATAGGACTCGAAGGCAAAAGATTCACCAAGAAAGAAAGACAAGTCTCATGAAGAAGAGCATCGTTCCCAGGAGGTTACGAAACACACTCCTAGATGTCCGGGATGACTTGAAAAGGCTAAGTCACCCACGAATTTGGATCCTCTATGTAACGACCTGCCAGCAGTAGGTAGGGATTATACCCAAAGCTGGTCACATTGATAAACTAAGGTACCCTACACGTCAAGGAACCAGCCATGACTTTGGACCTGCCATGTAACGACCTGCTAGCAGTGGGTAGGGGCTATACCCAAAGCTGGTCACCTCGATAAACTAAGGTACCCTACCCGCCAAAGAATAACTGGTGCACGACGCAAACAAGCGCCGACAAAAGGCTCTTCAGCAAACCATCCAGAATAAACAAGGAAATCATTCTAACAAACTAAAAGATGCCCCAAGAAGGCTAAGTCAGCCATGACTTTGGACTTGCTATGTAACGATCTGCTAGCAGTGGGTAGGGGTTATACCCAAAGCTGGTCACCTCGATAAACTGAGGGCATGACGCAGACGAGCGCCAAATAAAGGCTCTTTTGTTGTCTATCCAAGACAAAGAAACCCATATCAAATGGGAATAATGCCCTTCGACAAGGTACTCAATTTCCAGATGGGACTGATTCTAACTGACGAGGTTCGTACAAAATCCTCAGCTTCAGAATCACAAACAGTTCACACGAGGGTGAGGACTTCGATAAGATCCCTCAAGAAGGTCTCTTCTCCCCCTAAAGTCTCCACCGACGGACCTACGAACAATGCATCCCTACGTCTGAGCATCCTAGTTACATCATTGCGTATGAATTGTGATGGATTTTGATAAATCTTGATGAAAATGTTTGAGACAACCATAATGTATTTACTGATATTTGTGATTTTGCAAACTCAGTAGAATTATGCATTTTGTTCCAACCATGGTGATTTGTGCTGGGTTTTTCTCCTTCCATGATAATATCATATTCTTTTGAGAAGATAGTGGATACTGGATAATAATATGGTTGGAAACATGGTGCTTTTCTATTCTGTGCTTTTCTAGACTAAATTAGGCAACACTCTAGGAAATAAACTTTGACAATAGATTGGTATTAGTGGCTTCTTATAATGTTTGGTGACTGATTACTTAAAATGTTTCTTATTATTGGGATATTTGTTTTAGGAAAACTTACGCAATGCCTATAGGAAAAAATAAATAGTAATTTTGCCTATGCTCATCACTGTCCAAAGTTCATCGTACGGTCACAGTTATCTAGTAGTGTTTCATTTTTCATTTTTCATTTTTTTTTCTACAAATCAGAATGAAATGAAATTTAGAACATAAGTTCATAAATAATAGAAGAATCTAATAAATAAAACAAATCATTCATAATATATATTAACCAAAATACCCCTGAAAATTTATGGGGGTATTTTAGTTAATTTATATTGTATGAAATAGTATTTCATATTTTTTTTAGGTGCACCTCACTAAGATATACACACGCTCCAAATTTCAGATCATTCCGATTTATAAAAAAAATTAAAATTGAAATACAATTGAACAATCGTAACCATGCGATGAACTTTAGACGGTGATGAGCATAGGTGAAATCACTGTTCATTTTCGCCTATAGGCATTGGGAAGACTTTTTAAAAGTTTTAATTATTTTGCAGCTTATTTTTTTCGGTGTTTCAAAAAGCGCTACATAGCACCTAAGAGGTCGGGGGTTCAGGCCACCCAGCGCCTAGGCAGGTATAGTAGATTTTTTTTTTTTTCTCTCTCTAAAATAGGCTCTAACTAAAACCCACAATTTTGCACCTTTAGCATTAAAAAAATGAGCCAAAAATACCCTCAACCATGGGAATTTCTTCTCCTGGGTGCATTTATGCTCCTGGGCGAAGCGGCCCCCTGAGCATTTCTGCCCCTAAACGGAGCGAGTTCCTGAGCACCCAAAGATATCCGCTTTTTTTGGACGCTTATGCCAGAGCGATGCACCCGGCCGCCCAGGCCCAGAACCACCTCACGGTCGTCCACATGTTAGGCGATGCGCTTTTGAAACACTTTTTTTTTTTTTTCTAGGTAATCAAGGATGAGTAGTAAGGGGAGGATATTGGAGGTTATGGACTTATGGTGCTTCTATGGCTAAGAAGGCTCGACGTCAATCTATGATAAATGCTCTTCTTGATGATCCAATTCTCACTTATGTGAATTCTTGGGGATGTGCTTACAACTCACATTTCTATTGAAGTACAAAGTTTATATAGAGCCGAGGCTCTCAACAATCAAATTAGAGTTCACCTTAAAAATTGCATTAGAAGAGGTTGTTTTGATGTTCAAATATCCTCAAATTGATCATCTCAACATCAAGATTCATGGATATGAGAAAAAATTGGATATCTCAACATCAAGATGCATGAATATGAGCAAAAATTGAATTTCTACGTTTTAAAATAGTGCATCTTGTAACATATTTTTTAACCTTCAATTTTCAAGTTTTTATAGATCTTTTCGTTCTAGGCTATTTTATAAATTTTAAATTTCATAATTAAAAATAAAAAAATATTTTAAAACTATCCCAAACATTTCCATTATTGAAACCGCTATTTGAAGACTGAAGAGGAATCGCTGGGATCAGTTTTTAGAGAGACAGAGACAGGAGCGCCCACAAAATACTTGAACAACTTTGTCTCCTCGAGGAGAGAGACAGTTACAGGGGCGCCACAAAGTACTTGAAACAAATTTGGCTCCTCGAGGATCCTGCTTTTTCATGGAATCGTCCTCCAATATCTCTCATGGGTAATCTATTTCTTTTCTTTTTTCTTTAATATTGATATCTATATGTTTGGTTAATTCATCATTGGCAAAGAGCTTGAAAATTCGTTGCTTTAATGGTTGAAATTCGCTTAACATGGGTGATTGAAGAGGGAGAAAGAACAAGGGACCCCCTTTCAAGTTCTTGGTACCCCTCATTTATGCTCCCGTTCTTCCTCTCAGTGAGTTTACTCTCTCTCTCTCTCTCTCTCTCTCTCTCTCTCTCTCTCTCTCTCTCATTTGTGCATTCTGTACAGTCAGGATTGGTTTTCGGAGGAATCCTGTGTTAAGGGATCGATTATTCACTGCGGTATTGGCAGGGGGTTTCCTGCATGGGTTTTACTTAGTGTATCCTTCCATTGTTGTCTCTGTAATTTTTTTTTGGCTTATGCAAATTGGATTATTGGGTATTAACCATTGAGCCATGATCTTTTTGCTGTTTTGTCTCTTAATACAAATCGCATTTAATGAATTTTAGGTTACATTTAGATTTTGGTTTCGTTTCTCTGTGTGCTAAATAATTCATACTCCAGTTTCATATGAAATAATTTCTCTCAGTTATTTATGAATGTTAGACGTTTTTTACTTGTATCTTGCCTCCTGCCTTTAGTGAAAATTTCATTTTGACATAGAGAAAGGAGGATTATATAGTACTCACAAAGGATTGTCCTTTCATAGCTCATATAATTGAGGTGTTGTTGCAACCCCCCTGTATGTTTTGCCCAATGTTTTTTCACATCCTTGCATATTACTCTCATTTTTGTTACACTTAGCGTCACACTATGCTTATTGGTGCTATGTACCTTTGTTTCAACTGATATGGGTGTTAGATTGAACACTTACTTTTATCTTTTGGATTAAGAACTTGTTTTGTCCTTCTTTTTATTGTGTGCTTTTTGAGCTGTAAACTACTTCCTTTGAATTGCTCCACGGTCATATGCTTGACATAGTAAGAGGTAATTTCAAACTCTTAGCAAAAGTACACCAAGTGGGTGAAAATGCAGGGGTGCGTCATAGAAGCAATAGACTAAGAGCTGATTTTCTTTAGTTGAAATTCTTGAGACTTGTATGCCAGGCATACTATCAATTTGTTGATTTAAGGGATAATCTTGGGATGGCCAGACCTTGTGTCATTATTACATGATTTTGATTTTGGAGATCTATGGGATTTCTTATAGGAGAATCAAAGAACTAATTGGAATTTGGGTTGTTTCTTGGGCGTGGTGGTACTTCAAAGAGGATAGGCATTGAGAAGTTGGTGTTGGCCTTGTGTGGTTAGCATGAGATTGTAGCATTATGCCTCAACCTAGTTATAAGACATTTCCAGGCCATTTTAAGCTTCATGTTTTTGTAGACTTGCTTCAAGATCAATCGTTTATTATAAAATCATGGCCATGGGTTTCCATATATGAAATTGGTACACTGTTTCTGATATGGAACTTCAAAAATTTGAAGGACATGAAATTTTCATACATGTGGACGTGTTGGCTTCAAGCCAAGTCCAGTTTTGCCACTCATAGGGTGAAGCTTGCTGTAACATAGTTATTGGGATGTGATATACATATTTAATTGAATGCTCTAGAATTGTCTTTAATTTGAATGGAGTTATCTTCCACCTTCAGTTCTGCCGCCACCATGTTATCATGCAAGATGCACATCATGATCCACGTTAGTGACATGAAACCTAAAATTCGGGTCATGCTTCTGCTCCCAGTTTGTGATCTCTCTGTGGCTCTAAACATTATCTCCTGGCACTTTCTACCCTCCCTCTTTTCCTTCCATGCATCATTAGTACGAGATCCTATGAACCATTTTGATTCATGAATTGTATCATGATATCATTGTCTATACCTTTGCATTTGAGAGAGGTTCTAGGTTTTGTTCTTCGTGTTCAACATGGATTTCCTAGGAGTTTATCTTCTCTATAGTGATCTAGAAGGTTTTCCATGAATCACCTTGGAGGATTTTGGCTTGGATGTTGCTTTTCAGTTTGATTGATTGCTTAGGTATTTACACCTTTTGTGGTCATCCTGTATGGACTTTCTTGTGTCACCTTCCTACATGATTTCATCATATGGATGCCAGTGATGTTGATCAATTGATGTATTCCATTGATTGTGAGTTGAAATATGAGCAATTCCCTAGACAACCACTGAGTCTTTATCTTGTCCATTGAGTTTGTCCTGAGGAAGTTCATTGACCTACATTCCATACCTTCACATATGTAAGGGAGACTACTGGAGCAGACATAATATAAAATCGTCGATTACTTTTATACTTGTTTAAGTGTCAGCTGCTCCCCAGCTGATGATAGTTTGACTTTCACTTACTAGTTATGTACAGTAATCTTATTGCCTAATCAATAGAG
Organism: Amborella trichopoda; assembly: GCF_054954075.1. Classification (NCBI taxonomy): domain Eukaryota; kingdom Viridiplantae; phylum Streptophyta; class Magnoliopsida; order Amborellales; family Amborellaceae; genus Amborella; species Amborella trichopoda. The sequence goes on from NC_142340.1 coordinate 27,373,966, forward strand.
GATTTTGATTTATGAATTCCCACAAATCAAGGAAGCACCAAAGTATGAATTTGTGATTGTGTTGTATAGCAAGTGAACTACAATAGAATCATAAGATGGCTTGGTGGCAGTGTACTAGAATAATTCCGTTCTCCTAACGTATTCACTGTCCCATACATTCCTATATTTCAAGAGAACAGCTGGCTTTGTGTCTCTCTTGCTGTAATGTCTAGCTCATCGTTTTACATACACCACTCAATCGCAAGAAGACAGAGAGGGAGAGAGAGTTTGAGAGTTTTGGGGGAGATCAAGATAGATGATGTCCCTGGGGTGCAGACAAATGCGGTCTCCTTCTTGCAAATAGACAGTGACGCTCCCCGCGAGAGTCACTTAATTTTTCTTTTTGTATAGCTTACATCTTTGAGAATTTTGGTGAAGGCGAAGATCTTCGTGCAAAGAAAAAATGGTGCTCCAGAATAGTGACTTGTTCTTTTGTTGAGGGCTTTTCCCTTGATCTTTGACAAGTTTGAGTTCCTTCTTCTCTCACATGCTCACACATGAAGCTAGAAACAGAGGGGTGCATTACTTTTCACAAAAACAAAAAAGTTTGATCTCTCGATAGTTTGCACAATTCTATGTCTCTTTTGTTCTTATAAATAAGTACTACAATACTTTTCCTCCATTCATTTGGTATTTTCTTTGTTCTCAACACTTTGTTGAATAGTTTGGTCAGCCAATCAATGCGGATCTCCCCTATGCACTTCCAAACCATGTACTCCGTAGAGGTTTGAAGAAGCTTTCCGGAAACCCTAATTCCTTCGAGTCGAATCGAATAAGTAACTCTGTTGAAACAGGGCAATAGAAAGGGGATTTGACCAAGAGGTGTGTAGTTTAATGGCTTTATCACTGTAAAAGTGGTTTCACCGAAGAGCAAAAGGCCAGAAGAAGTTGAATCAGAGAAGCAGTAAGAGAATTTTGGAAATCCCAGTGGAGAAACAAGGAAAGAGCCCCACTGTTAAGCCCATCATGCTAGTGGTTATTGGGGCATTTGTGGGGCTGCTAAAGCCCGAGAAAATGCTGCCTAGAACAATGGAGTATTGGGTTGAATCCCCTAAAGAAGTGTTCTCAAAAGCCAAGTTTCCTTCGCTTGTTGATGCATCGTCATAGGCCCAAGCAAAATGGCAAATCTTCTTTTTATCACAGGTGGTGGGTACAGGAAAGTCTCTGGTTTTGTTTTTGCAGGTTTCAGAGTTGCAAAGAACAGGGGAGGAAGAGGAGGATTTCAATGGATGGAAGGTGGGGTGATTAGCTAATTTTGACATTTTGAGGAGGGGAGCCCACAGTTAAGGGGACAACGAAGCCTGCTTGGTGACTTTTTAACTGGGAGTTTAGTGGGAGGGGAGAGAGGACGGATTTTCTTGGCAAGGAGGGGTCAAGCTATGGGTTTTGGGGAGGAGGAAGAGAGAGAATGAGGGCTGAGATCCAGGGAGCCTTGAATCAACCGAATTGTTCAGGGCAAGAGAGAGAAAGAGAGAGAGAGAGAGAGAGAGAGAGAGAGAGAGAGGCTGGGGGGATATACGGCATGAGAGAGAGAGAGAGAGAGAGGTTTAGGGGAGAGAGGGCATGAGAGAGGGCGTGAGAGAGGTATCAGTGGGAAAGAGGGTGTATGAGAGAGAGAGAGAGAGAGAAGAGATAAACGGTAGCTGGGAAACAAAGAGGGTGGGTTGGAATGGGTTTAGGTAATTTGTGTTGGGCTGCAAATGGTCATAAACAACAAAGGTCGTGGGTTAAAAGGCTTTAGGGGGTGAAATTAAATTTTTTGGGATAGTTTGATGCTGCAAGATATTTCTAACAATTGAGGGATATTGGTATACTGTTTACTAGTTTAGAGTGTATGATGATATTTTCCCTAAAATGTTTACATTTACTTACAAAAAGAAAAGCTTGGTAGTGGAGGGTGACACATTCAACTTCACCAGATGGACCCATTAAGGATCCTCTTTCACTTGGTGGTGTGGGGTTATTTCAAGGAGATTCATGATCTTGCAGTCACTTCCTAATAGATTTCAATATGTTTTTGAAAAGGAAAATGTCCAAGCTGATATGCTTTCCCAGAGGGTGCATCTTTGATCTCTGTTGAAATGGAACTAGTTGCTCCTTTCTTCCTCTCATACTTCCTGGATCCCCAAATGTGCCTCAGTTTCTCCTATGGATGCAACTTTATATATACTCTCCTTCATCAAACATTTGATGTATGCTCTTTAATATTCAATGACATTGTGAATCTTAGTTTAAGAAACAGGTATGTGAGACCCACCCATGCTTGTAGATGAGTGGGGGATGGATTTTTGGTGACAGACCTGCTCAATGACTTTAGATGGAGAACTATGCAAGTTATAGCTGTTGTGGAATTAGGATCCTCCACTTCTAAGTTTCGTAAGGATCTTTTAATCTTTTGTTGTGCATGTGTCTCTTACACGTGTTCCGATTTGGTCCCACCTATTACGCTCCAGAATAGCATGCTCCGTTGATGCCAATGAATTAGGTCTATCATTAGTAAACATGCTATGAAATGCTTGTGTTTGGTAATTTTCACCCTTTTTTTCTTCTTAAGGCTGCCTTTTAGGATAATTAAAAAAAAAAATTCTACTCTCAAATACCAGCTATTTTCTAATTGTTGCTCTCTTTTAAAGAGGCATTTAAGCTTCATCTTGAAGTCTTAAAGGGGCTCTAAATTTGTACCCTTTCAAATCCAAGTTTTTTACTTTTGCGAATCAAATTGATTGTTAATTGCTGCGACGTTATGTAGAAAGGGTTTCAGACTTAGCTTCTAGGCATCCTCATATCAACTTTTGCATTCTGAAATTTCCCATGCGAGGGACTTGTTTCCCATGATCTCTGAGATGTACTCTCTGTTAGTACTTGGTAGCGGTTTTTGGGCTTTTTTTTTTTCATTGTGTGTTGTAAGTTAAGATTGGTTAGACCCCTGCTTAGGTTCCAGGTCTCAGATTGTTTTGTAGGGTAATGTGTTGACTCAGTGTTCTTCCCCACTCAAGTTGCTTCTTTAGGTTGAGATGTATGGCCGAGAAAAGTAGGATCCCTTAGATCCATGAGCCTAGACCCAGGATGGTATCCCAACTATAAGTTCCTGGTTGCCAATGGGTATAGTTTGCTCACATTTGTATGCTGAACCAAAGGGAAATCCTATGTTGTGGTTCTCCTAATTTCAAAGATGGAAACATTATCAATGCTCACCCATATGTCTAAAAACATGTTGAGAAGCCCATTGGTTCAATTGTCAACAGAGAAAAACATGAAGAAGTTTAAAATTACTGGATACCATTGTCATTAAGTGAAAAAGAGGTTACCAATGCTGCCATCATCATCAAATGAAAAAGAGGTTACCCACTAAATGATGTGTATTTTAGCCGTAGAGTTGGCATATCGTTTGTATCATTTGTGAATGATGAAGGCTATTTGGTTATTTCCTATATTTGGAGTATTAAAACACGAGGCTGCATCGAAAAATAGTTTTTCAGCATATTGAGGATGCATGACCACTCTACTCTCTATCTCTTTCTATGATGTTGTGCTTTGCATTAGAAGATTATCCAATTGATCATCCTGACCTATGGATGTAGGAAAATGTTGTTTTGATTTTAGAAGATTCTCCAATTGACCATCACGACTTTATATGTATGGGTATGAAAGAAAAATGGATTTTAAGTCTGAAAAAGTGCATCTTGTATCACATTATCTAGATCATACATTTTCAAGTGCTTGAACATATTCTTGATTCACATTGTCTTTTTGAACTTCAAATTTTGTAATTAGGGATAAAAAATAGATTTTTGAGTCATCGTAAAGTTTTCGGCATAAGAACTATATCTTTTGAAAGAGTTTAAAGGTGCACCTTAAGGTGAACACCTTTTATATATATATATATATGATTTTATTGTTTTCTTGGCTCTTCCCTTTTAGCTGTGTTTGTACCTGAAAACTTTCCAGGAATATTGTTCATAGGGAAAATATTTGGCCGGACTGGAATAGCAACCGCTCTCCCCCATTTTAGGGGCTTTATGCGTCCGCTCTCCCTCAATTTTGTCACGCATTCCTCTTAAGATTGTTGCGAAAATAATTTGGAAGAAGATTGAACGGATTTCTCTCTCTATTTCGAGAGACAATGGTAAATAAGGGACATCTATTTCAGAAAGAAAAATGGTATTAAACCGAGGTCCTAGGGAGATTTGTTTTAACGCAATTTTCATAGATGGTGTTCCTAATATTTGAAGGGTGCAGTTTGTATAGAGCCGAGGCTCTAAACAATCAAAGTAAAACACACCTTCAAATATTGTTGAGAAATGTTGTTTCAATATTGAAAATTTTTGTGATAGCCTTAAATGTATTTTTTTTTTTAATTATAAAATTATAAAGCTTAAAAAATAGTGTAGATCAAGTCGATATATAAAACTTGAAAATCTTGAAAATTGATGGTCCAAAAATGCATTACGTGATGCACTATTTTCAAAACTTGAAATCCAATTTTTTTTTTTAATGTACATGCATCTTAATGTCGAGATGATCAATTTGAGGATATTAATCGAAATTTTTGAGGTGGGCTCTAATTTGATTGTTTAGAGCCTTGGCTCTATATAAACTTTGTCCATATTTAAATATATTTAAATATCTTTTGCTTATGCCCTACTTTTTGAGAGCGTGGCTTGTATATTAATTTTATCTTTCTCTATACAAGCAATTGAGTTTAAATTTTGGGTGTTCATGCTCTCGATCATCACGCACCTAAAAATATTATCAGACGAAAGACCTAAATATCGTTACAAGTTTTAAGGTTAGTTTGGTCATTTTTTTAAAAATAAATTTTATATATATTTTTTTATGGAGGCATGATTGTAAGAAGTGTGGATGCTTGAAATCTCTCTTACTTCATTGTATAGAAGAGTTTAAAGTTTAAATAGATTGTATTTAAATTTTATGGGGGCATGATTGTAAGAAGTATTGATGCTTGAAATCTCTCTTAATTCATTGTATAGAAGAGTTTAAAATTTAAATACATGATGTGAAGTGTAAAATATGGAATATTTTGAATCTGCCAACATATAGAGGAAATTTACAGAAATTTCCCTTTGTTTAGCGTTGAATTTTGTAAAGTGCAGCATCATCATCTCATTGTCCTTGATTTTGAGTTCTTAAAGTTAAAGATTTATCCGCCCTTATCATTTCTGAAAGTACTCTTTGCTTTTTTTGGGGCTTGTTCGTTGGGGTGAATATATTAACGTTATCTGTGATGAATTTGGGGCAAAGCAAATGTCCCTTAAGGTGGCGGACTGGTATAGCCGTCTGCCATTTCCCTTGTTTGTTTATGAGCGTGTCGGATATTTGGACGCGGTGGCTTCTCGGTCCATCTCTTTCAGAGACTGTAGCACCGTCCTGTTTGATAATAGGAAGTGCTATGCAAAATTTGGAACGTGCGGCATTTTCTTAAATAAAAAATAACATTGGAAAGTGCATGTTCTATGGTGACCATGGAACCGTGGGATCCACTTTCTTAGAAGGCGTAATTTCCAAAAGCACAAGCGCAAGCACGTCTTCCCAAATTCACACATGCCGTACATGATTCATTTATGGGTATGCTTATTGGTTTTTTATATTTTTGGGTATACTTGTGCATTATCTTATTCCTTTTCCTTGACAAACAACTCAAACCAGAACTGATGTTTATGATGTTGAGAGTAAGTGACGAAACTTATGGCGACTACCGTCAAACACTATACTGGTTAATGAGGCCCAAGATTCCTTTTAACTTCCTTGATCTTCTTCAGCTTGTCATCCATTGTTGCGTAATGCAACAAGTTTCCTTTATTTTTCGTAGTAATGCAATATTATTGTTTTAAGTAGAAATTATTGAACCACTATTTGCTTTATAATGCATCGACTTTTTTATTTTGTTGTTTGCTTTATGACACACATCTCCTTGTTATGGAGTTAAGAACAATGGGATTTTTGAAATATTAAGTGGGCTTAATTGTGATAATGAGAGAAATTACAACATAATAAGAAAGAAGTGAAGAAAAAGTGGAGGAGGAGAAAGGAACAAATGGGAAACTGATTAAGCGCTAGGCCAAAGTTCCTTAAGGGGAAAAGTTTATATGGAATCTAGGTTCTAAACAATCAAATTAGAGCCTACCTCAAAACTTTCACTAGAAGATGTTGTTTTGATGTCTAAATATCATCAAATTGATCATCTCAACATCAAGATGCATGGACGTGAGAAAAAAAAATGAATTTCAAGTTTTGGGAATAGTGTATCTTGTTACGTATTTTTGTATTGTCAATGTTTCAAGCTTTTATATATATCTCCTCGATCTACACTATTTTTTAAGTTTTACTAAAGATGAAAATATATTTTAAGGTTATCAGGAAACTTTCAAGTATTGAAACCATATTTCTTGACACTCTTTAAAGGTGGGCTCTAATTTGATTGTTTAGAGCCTCAAACGGCACCATTCGTTAAAAAGTCGGCAATATTATTGAAATCTCTAAACACGTGAGCTAAGTGCTCTTCTATGTAGGGGTGGCAATGTACTTAGACCTGACTTGGGACTTGTCGGGTATGCCCGAACGGGTCTAGGTATGGGTCCAACATTTGGACCCGATGGGTTGGGTTTGGGTCCAAAACTTGGACCCAAACACTCTTCGGGTTTGGGTTCGGGTTTGGGTTCGGTTGGACCCGACTTATACTCGTAAACTGTTGAAGATAAAATACTTCAAGCGCTTGGGTGTATTAAGAATCGTATATAATAAAAATTCATAATCATCTTTAACTATTAAATGACAAATAAGACGGCTTGAAATTTAATGGTGCGTTGTGACCTTGTTGCCAACAATTTGGGTATATTAGGGTAAAGAAATGGCAAAACAAAAAAAAGAAGCTCATAGTGAGGGTGGCAATGGACCTGACTTGATTCAAGACCTGACGAGATAGACCCGAGACCCGATGGGTATGAGTATGGGTCCAACTTTTGGACTTGGACTTGAATACATTCGGGTTTGAGTCCGATTCTAGCCCGACCCATACCCGACCCATTGCCACCCCTACTTCTCTCCCTTGGGAATTATACGGTTTGAATTGTGTGGGTGTGTGCTCTCTTGTGGCTCGATTATGTCTAAAATAAAGCGAATATAGACTAGAGATACAACAGAATAACTCAGTAAGTCAAAATACGTGTTGAATTCTTATAACGAGAAATAATCTCATTTTCCATAAAAATATTATCTCAAATAAGCTTACTTCTCAAGAAAGCAACCTTCTTAGGGTCAATGATGTTCTCAAGGACAACTCTAAACCGATTAAATATTATTTTGTTGATAATTTTATAGAGAACATTACACAAACCAATTGGTCTAAAATCCTTCAAAACAGATAGGGCATCCACCTTAGGAATCAAACAAATGAAAGTAGAATTAATTTGCTTTAAAAGCTTACCTTTGATGAAGAAATCCTTGAGAGCCTTGTAAATATCTTTATTAATGATTTCCCAAGCGAATTTTTAACATTGCACTGAAAAACCATCCGGTCCTAGAGCACTCTTGGTTTGCATGTCCCAGATAGTAGCCTTATCTCTTCCATAGTGACAAGTTCAACCAATTTTACCGTCATATCTGATAATGTTATGGGCATTTACGATGGAGATTAGGAGGAATTTCCTCTTTTGTTTTCTGGATCTAAGAACAATCAATGGAGACTAGTATGGATATTATCCTAATTGAAACAATCAATGGCAAGTGTAATGTTAAAATTTGAGCATGAGCTAGTGAAGTCTTGCTTTGAGAAGTGGGAGGACTATCTTTTGGGATATATCCTGTGACGTAGACTGGAATGGATGTATATGAAATGGATGTTATAAAAGATGTGGAGGTTGAAGATCGAACTTGAAATTTTTTCTATGAGAGATGGGTTTTGATTTTTCAATTCAAATCAAAAAAAGAAATGAAAATAGCTCGTATTGGTGGCCCTTGGTTTGCAAACAAGAAATCCTTAGTTCTACGGAAGGGGACCCCTTAGTCCAACGTTCTAGATGCAAGAGGGAGAACCGAGAATGAAAATTAAACCAAGCCCTGTAGTAACTTTATGGGATCCAAAATGCCATGTGTATTCACCTCTCTTTCTAGTATTTTTTTTATTTAAAGAGGCTTTAAATTTGTGAAAAATTAATTAGCAATTTTTTATAAGAAAAGTCGGAAGGAAAAAAAAATTTGGGTTGGGGCTAGATTGGGCCCGGCCAAGCCCAATAGGCCTAACTGGCCTTTCAACTTTTTGTCCTTTAAGAAAAGTCCCCAGAGAAATTTTAACCTAAAAAAAAAATTGGGCCGGGCCAGGCCCAATGGGCATAATGGCCTCACAGTCCGAGCTGGGCCCTTTGTTCGAGCTATACCGGGCTGTGCTTGATTTATGTGTAAAATTTTGGGCCTTATCGGTCCGGTCTAGCCCCGGCTTATTTTCGGGCAGGGCCTTGTCGGGCATGGCAGAAACAAGATTCGCGTTTCGGAGCCTCGGACCAGGCAGGGCACTGTCCATTGGCAGCCCTAATCCCAGCTCTCTTTTATCTCGTTTTTTCCTATTATTTTGCTTCATATTTTTTAGCCCGGCCGTGCTCATCCCTCTTCTTTCTTGTTTTTTCTCTTATTTTAAATTTTTTTTTTCTTTTTCCAGCCCAGCCAATCCCTAACAGGGCAAGCGCTGACCCTGGGCCGGCACTATGGGGAGAAGGGCCGGTCCAAGGAGAAGCCTAATCTCCATATTCGACAACTTTCAAATAGCTTGTGAATCAAATATTCCAAAACTTCTCCATATTAACAATTCCAGTTTCCAAACACACTAAACCCCTATATTAGGAAGAATATCAAGCTTTCGATAACCAAACTTATTCCTACTCGATCTAAGAGGACGAGAGTTTTTAAGTTTAGCGTATACTGTACATCTAGTCTCTCGTTCAAGAAACCTAGTCTGACTTTTTTAGAAAAATATTTAAATTTTGGGAATTATATGAATTATTAGATGATTATTTTCAAAAATAAAAACGTTATCTTCAAAAGAAAGATTTGAATTTGGAGTTTCTCTCAAAAAATTGGACGGTTTCTATTCAATTTTGAGACTTTTTTTTTTTAATGCAATTAGAAAAATTACTTTTATTATTAAAATCAGCCTATTGCTTGAAGATATTAGATCGCCAAATTTTGGGGCCCTAAAATTAATTTTATATTGAGATTTACATGAGGGAGTAAATAGACAGTATGATCCTATTAGAGTAGGAAAATCTTTTGGGAAAGTATCACAAATATACTTTAATTTTCGTCTATTCAAACCTCAATTTTTATAAACCCCACCCATGTTATACCTACCATAAAAACCTTATACGGCATTTTAATTTCTGTAAAAACCCACCCATCTTATGCTACCCTCGAAATGCCGTAAACCATTCATCTCTTTAATTCTTTTTATGTTTTTCGTCCATTCAAACCTCAATTTTTATAAACCCCACCCATGTTATCCCTACCGTAAAAACCTTATACGGCATTTTAATTTCCGTAAAAACCCATCCATCTTATGCTACCCTCGAAATGCCGTAAACCATTCATCTCTTTAATTCTTTTTATGTTTATCTATTCTTTCTCTCTTTAATTGTTTTTAATAATAATCTCTTTCATCTCTCTAATGCTTTTTATGTTTATCTCTTCTTTTACTCTCTAATTCTGGTTAATACTCTTCTTTCTCTCTAATGCTTGGTTAGTACTCTTCTTTCTCTCTAATGCTTGGTTAGTACTCTTCTTTCTCTCTCTAATGCTTGTTATGTTTATCTCTTTTTTCACTCTCTAATTCTTGTTAATACTCTTGGTTCTCTCTCTAATTTTGTTTCTTTTCTTTCTCTCTCTAAATATTTTCTCTCTTGAACTCTCTTTTAATCTCTACTTCATCAACTCAACAAACTCTAATTTTGTTTCTTTTCTTTGTCTCTCTAAATCTTTTCTTTCTCTAACTCTCTTTTTATCTCTAGTTACTTCATCAACTCAACAAACATGATTCCAATATAATACAAATCAGACTCTATCTAATTTTTATAGGAGATGTGGTTGAAGGGAGTCTTTATAAGGGCGGAGAAGGTATGCAGAGGTTGTTATCCAAATATTAGAAAGAAAAAGAAAAGATAAAAATAAAAAGAATTAGAGATAAGAAAGAGGTAAATATAAATAAAATTAATTTTTATGGTACTTAAAATGCCATTTAATTTTACGGTACTTTAAGTACGGTAATTGCCTTAATGCTTATTTTGATAAAAAAAAGCTGAAAATTAAACAAAAGAGGTGTGCACGATTGAAAGTTGAAATTTTTTTTTAAAGAGTAAAGATCCTATAGGACCTTCCCCCACTTACATATGTAAGACCGCAACGGATCCCCATTAAAATTGATATGTATTCCATCACATGGATGTATATGCTAAATTTAATAGTGATCATTTGATATCCTACATAATTGAGTGAGAGAAAGATATATAACATCATTTCTCTTTGTTTTAAATAGACCATAATATTTGTGATGACCCAAACAAAACTTATTTTTCGTATTGGGGAATGGCATCCGGTTCTGGTGCTTCCTTTCGGTACGAGACCCATCACGGCAGGCGCCAAAGGCCGTGCAAGCGAAGGGAGCACTTAACCGTTGGACACATGGCGTATTCTTATTGGACTTCATCCCAACGAACGCCGGCTGGGGAGTTGCGACGCTCAAGGAAGCAACGAACAAAACGTATCCACTGCTCGCTCAATTGAGCCTTTGAAGAAATAAATGTCCGAGGAAAAGAATCACAAGGAAATTAAATAAACCATCTTTTTTAAGGAACAAAAAATGACTTTCGCATATTTCTAGTAAAAATTCCACCCAACGTTTCTTATTTGGTTGTGTACCCAGTCTTCTGCATTAATGTGATTGTAGCCCTCTTTGCAAATGCGCTTCAAGTCCTGGCAATTTCAGATCTCGATTGCTGATTTGATGGGAATCGAATTGATTTCGAAATGATAAGAATGTTAGCCCGATTCTTGCATTAAAACCCCCGGTTATGTATTTGTTTGTTTTCTTAAAAGTTTATCTAGAATTTTCTTTGCTCTTCTCAAATTTTCTATCTTATAAATCCCAATGTTAATTTTTGTTTTACTTTATATTTTTCAGATCATTGATATAGACTAATTCAGACCCAATCTAGATTATCGATCTAACAATCCAACACAGATCTATAGGTAAATGATTAGACCCACTGATCTGAATTTTGAAATATCTTGGATATTACAAAAATCCACCTTTTGGATTGCTTCATGACTAGGATAATTAAAATCAAGAAAATCAAAATCATGGAAATAAGACCTATTTTTCCATGATTTTATTTCCACACCAAAACCTATTTTTTTGAATTTCCAAAGCCTATGGATGTCACTCATTGGCTCCCTCAACCCGAAACATAGGGAACATGTGCTAAGCATGAAAATTTTAGAGAAAGAAAGTACCTAAATTTTTTTAAAGAAAGAAACTATCTCAAAAAATTTAGAAAGAAAAACTATCTCAAATTTTAACTCTTAGATAGAGAAAGTATGTTAAAATTTTAGAGAACGTGTATGTTAAAATTTTAGAGAGAAAAATGGGAAAGGTTTTTATGCTTCTCCTACAGCATAGAAGTTCTATCATCCCCCTACCATCTAGCCGTCCAATTTTGATCAAGAGAGCCACTCACCGTTTGCTCTTATATCCGACGTCTCAAAATATTTTGTTTCTAGTTTTTTTTTATATAAATTGAATGAATATGAAATTTGGTACGTGTCATTTTCTCATTGGGGTGCACCTATAAAAAATATTAAAAAATAATTTTTTGATAAAATATAATGACCACAATATCCCTTGAAACTTTCATGGGTATTTTGATCATTTTATTTTATTTAAAATATATTTTTTTATATTTTTCACTAGTGCGAGTTTAATAGAGGAACGTCCAAATTTTGGTGTCAAAATAGTTTATAAAAAATAAAATAGTGTAAAGACGTGACATTGTGATTGAGATAATCTTAACCCTCCATCAGAATGGATAAGGGGGAGGATAGAACTTCTATGTTGTAATGAAAACATAAAAAGCTTGCCCAAAAGAAAGTACCAAAAAATTTTAGGGAGATAAATTATTTCAAATTTTAAGTTTTAGAGAGAAACTATCATATTTTAGAAAGAAAAACTATCTCAAAATTTTAAAGAGAGAAATTATTTCAAAAAATTTAGAGAGAAACAATATCAAATTTTAATTTTTAAAGAGAACTATATCAAATTTTAGAGAGAGTACCTAAAATCTTTAGAGATAGAATAATCTCAAAAATTTTAGAGAGAGCAACACTATCAAATCTTAAGTTTTAGAGAGAGAAAGTATTATTAAAATTGTAGAGAGAGAAAGTATTCTTAAACTTTTAGAGAGAAACTATTATAAATTCTAAAAAGAGAAATTACAAAAAAAATTAGAGAAAGAAATATCCCAAGTTTTTTAGAGAGAGAAACTATCTTGAATTTTGAGTTTTAGAGAAAAACTATATCAAAATTTGAGTTCTAGAGAGAGAAATTTTTTTAAAATTTTAGAGATAGAAATTACATCAAATTTTAGAGAGATAAATTACCTAAAAAAACGAATAGATAGAAACTATCTTAAAAATTTTGATAGAGAGAAACTATCACAAATTTATGTTTTAGAAAGGGAAAGTATCTTAAAATTTTAGAAAGATAAACTATATCGAATTTTAGATAGAGAAAGTACATGAAATTTTTAGAGAGAGAAAGTATCTCAAAATTTTAACTTTAGAAAGAGAAAGTATATCAAATTTTAGAAGAGACACTATATCAAATTTTAAAGAGAAACAATTTTAAAGAGAGAAACTATTTCAAACTTGGAAGTTTTAGATCGAGAAAGCCTCTTAAAATTTAAGAGAATAATTATATCAAATTTTAGAGGAAGAATGTACATAAAAATATTTAGAAAGAGAAACTATCACAAAAATTTTAGAGAGAAATTATCCTAAATTTTAACTTTAGAGAGAGAAAGTATCTTAAAATTTGAGAGAAAAACTGTCATACTTTAGAGAGATAAACTACTTAAAAATATTTAGAGAGAGATATTATCTCAAAATTATTAAAGAGTGGAACTACCTCAAGTTTTGAGTTTTAGAGAGAGAGAGTATTTGAAAATTTTAGAAAGATAGATTGTATTAAAATATAGAGAGAGAATGCACCTAAAAGTTTTAGAGAGAGAAACTATCTCAAAATTATTAGAAAAACAATTTCAAAATTTTAAGTTTGGGATAGGAAGTATATTAAATTTTAAAGAGAGAAACCATATCAAATTTTAGAGAGAGAAACTATCTCAAAATTTTTATAAACACACTATTCCAAATTTTGAGTTCTAAAGAGAGAAAGTATATTAAACTTTTAGAGAGAGAAATAGTATCAAGTTTTGTTACCAAACAATAGACATGTAAGTGATTGCAAAGAATTCATGAATTTTGTATAGTTTATCCAAACAAGAGATTTGAGGAATCCATAACAAAAATCCTTGCTATTGAAAAACCAAAGATTTCATTGGATTTCAAATATCTGATATTCCTAATTTCCTCCATTTCAAACAAGCCTCAAAAGATTTTCATTCTTCCATGGCCTTTGTGGCAAAAATTTGGGTTATATTCTCCAATAAAAAATGAATTGGATCTATGCTCTTGATATGTCCCTCATGAGCCTCATATAGACCGTTGATTCATTTGCCTCGTCAATTTTTCTCTTTTTTGCCCGAAAAATGAAAGGGTCCACATTTTGTATCGTAGATATGCGTCATGCATTGAGAACATGTGAACCGTCCCTATCATGTAACCAGAGCCATTAACACTAGTTAAATGTATGTCCCAACTTGAGTCACAAATGTTGTATCTAAACTAGCAAAAAGAATGGATGGTACATACTTATCCCTATGGTAAACTATATAATTAGTGGACTACAAGGATACCACTTTTTGATGGACCATCGGACAATTAGTAGATGGATGATTGAATGGTGATTGAGAGAGGGGAACTGCTCTTCCCATCATTTTACATTTGATGATTGGATTGACAAACTTAGAACTGTAGTGTTCCATAGCCCATGGACTAACTTTTTCCAACCCTTAATCAAGCATTCCGGCTGCATCTAGACACCCAATTCATATTGTACCATCCTGTATATATAGCACATCTAGCCCGACGCCTAGTCCAAGGGGGTAATCACCAATGTTCGATACCAGTCGTCTTAAGAATCACCTGTGTAGATAGGGGGCAAACATCAATGCTTGATATTAGTCTTTTAAGAAATGCAGATTGGATAGAGTTCAATATTATTGAGTAAGAATTGACCTCTGCCAGAAATTCGGGAGATTTTGTCAGTAGAATCAACGATCAGTTAAACCAATTGGGTGTATCCCATCTAATTTAAAAATTTAAACATTTTTTGTATTTGAATTTGAATGTTCAATTATCTTTTGACCCTAGAGAATTAGAGTTGATTTGGATCAAAATCAACAGTGCGGGGGTCCGATCCTACACGTACCCAAACACCGAATGATACAAACCTGTCTCATTATTCATCTAGACGAGCTAGGCACGTAACGTGTCACCCACCCTTGGAAAAAAATAAAAATACTCCACAATATAACAAAAAAATAAAAATTATCAAGTCCATTTTGAAATAGGGAAATCTTTTTATGTTCCCCATATAACATAGAAGTTCTATCTTCCCCCTTATCCAACTGTTCATTTTTGAATGGAGGGCTAAGATTGTCTCAATCACAATGTCACGTCTCTATACTGTTTTATGTTTAATTTTTTTTTCTATGAACTTTTTTGACACCAAATTTTGGACATCCATTCTTCTATTAAACTCGCACTAATTAAAAATGTAAAAACAATATTTTCAATAAAATAAAATAACTAAAATACCCTTCAAAGATTTAAGGGGTATTTTGGTCATTATTTTTTATCAAAAATTTATTGTTAATATTTTTTATAGGTGCGCCCCAATGAGAAGATGGCACATGCAAAATTTCATATTCAAAAAAATTGTATTAAAAAAATTAAAAATAAAATACATTGAAACATCGGATCTAAGATCAAACGGTGAGTGGCTCTCTTGATAAAAAATGGATGGCTGGATGGTAGGGGGAGGATAGAACTTCTATGTTGTAGGGGAAACATAGAAAGCTTTTCCTTTGAAATAATGGTCTCTCCACTTTCAATAATTCTATAAACCATAGGCGAGGTTTCGGCAAAGCAAAATGATTTCATTGCCCTCATCTTATGAAACCAAAGTTGATCTACTATAAAGATCATTTGTATTTTTTCTAAGGCTTAGATTTAAGCATCTCACCAAAATGAATGGAATATGTTAATTGGGCTAAAAGAATACTTTCTAGGTTGTTTTTGTAATTTTTTTTTTTATGATTGTTCATTAAAATGAAAATAGTGTATATTTCAAAACTTGGATCAAACAAATGGCCATAAGATGGTGTTTTAAGATTATTGCATCACATTACTATACAACACATAGTTTTCTAGAAATGTCGTTGCATTATTTTATTATACAACTGTTGCATTGGATCATTGCTCTTGGATATAAGAAGTTCGCGATTACTTCTACAAATGTGAAATCCCACCCGTCATAAAGTAGAAAAACCTTTTCTAGGGCCTTGAGACGCTATCAAAATGCACACTCTTAGCCATTAGATTTATCTAATGACTAAAAATAATTATGACATCAAGGGTCTTATTGTATACTTTCCCTTAATTTTATTATGCTTTGGTTTCATGGTTCGGCTGCGAAATAAAGAAAACTCTTTTCAAGACAAAGTAAATGTTACATAGCACAAGCCACTCACGACTACATGTTTTAGACACCATATATTTCGAAGGGATGGGCAAAAATTATTAATCACATGTTCAAGTGAGTAGGGGTGGCAGTTGGGTCGGCGTGACCGGTGGGACGATCCAAATAAAATTGCAAGGGTTGGGTTTAGGCCTATATCGATGTCCGCCTGATCCGACTTGATAAATTTTTATTTTTTATGTTTTTATTTTCTAAACCCTCGTTCCTAGGCTAAGGTTAATTTCATCTCCACCATCTCTCCATGAATGGAGGGCTGATGCTCCCATCGTGTGTATTGTAGTTTTGACATACGCAAGTTGCGTATGCTTTGTTTTATTAAAAAAGGTTTTTGTCCTTTCAAT
Source organism: Amborella trichopoda (assembly GCF_054954075.1). NCBI lineage: Eukaryota > Viridiplantae > Streptophyta > Magnoliopsida > Amborellales > Amborellaceae > Amborella > Amborella trichopoda. Next base: position 27,390,283 of record NC_142340.1, read on the forward strand.
TTTGATTAAGAGAGTCGCTCACCTTTTATTTTAGATCCGACGTCTTAAGTATTTTATTTTTAGTTTTTTAATACAAATTGTATGAATAGGCTCCATCTTCTCATTAAAGCGCATTTATAAAAAATATTAAAAATAATATCTCAATAAAATATAATGATCAAAATATATTTTGAAATTTTTCAGAGTATTTTGATCATTTTATTTTATTAAAAATATTTATTTTATATTTTTTCTGATAGAGTTTAATAGAGGATTAAACCTACAAGTGTCAAAATAATTTATAAAAAAAAATTTAAAATAAAACAGTGACGTGTCATTGTAATTGAAACAACCTTAACCTTCGATTTAGAATGGACGGTTGGATAAATGGAAGCATATATATAAGTTTTGTTGTAGGGGATTTAGAATGGACGGTTGGATAAATGGAAGCATATATATAAGTTTTGTTGTAGGGGAAGCCTGTCCTCGTTTATTCGGCCACTTTTAATTCTTCAAGAAGCAATCCTTGTCTTATTCTTCATCCCTACTCTCCCGATAACCATGAAGAGTTTGTTACTCCCTAATTTCTAGTTTCATTGGGATCTCTCTCGCATCGACGAGTTTCAGTCGCTAGACCGAGCAAAACCTGCAAAACGTCTCTCTCTAGTTCTTTTTTGCTAGGTATTTGCAGACGCATCATCAAAAGGCAAGTTAAAATGCTCGTGGTTATTTTTTATTTTTACTTTTGGGATGGTGTTTTGTATATTCTTCTTTGTCAAAGAAAGAGAAATAAATTGCAAGTTCTGGATATTATTCTTGTCATGGGTCTGCAACTCCTCCATCAATCCTCTTAGAAAACGTTTATTGCGTAAATGTCAGTATTTATTTTAAATTTAAGAGCAGGATACGTGACTTTTTTCTATTTATTTCCATTCAATGCGATGAGTTTTATATTCTTTGAAGTTTTGGATAATACTCGTAGATATTATCATTTTGGGTGATTGCGTTAGTATCGGTTATGAATCTAATAATAGGAATAATTTTGTATGTTTTTTTGCCAATTTTGTGTCCTTAGCCTGCTTCGGTGATCGTCTTTTATACATGCTACTGTTTATTATTCGTATTTTGATCTTTCCACATCTCTGATTTTGAAAAGGTGGTTCCTTTGCATTGAAAATCCGGCAGTCTCAAAAACAAAAGAAAAAAGAAAAGAAAAAAGGCATTGTAATAATCAACATAATGATGATGATGATGATGATTTTGCTATAGTTTTTGTAATCGCCTTCATCTGTGAATGATGGGTTCTTCGTTGACTCCCCCTTTGTATTTTTTTATTTTTAAAGTTTTCAAGTTTAATCAGACTTAATTTACTGAAAAAAAAGAAAAAGGAAAAAAGATATTGGGTTATTGTTTCTTTCGCATTCCATACCTTTTAAGTTTAATCATGATGTTTCTACTGATGGATTTGTGACTTTTTTCAGATTTTATCAACTGGGGTGTGATCGATCGTTTCATTGTGGTGTCATGAATTTTCAGCAAGATAGTCCTGTAGAGGTTTTAGATCGAAGAGATTCACCTTCTGGTTCTTGGCATTGTGCCACAATTGTATCGGGCAATGAAACTTATTACTATGTAAAGTTTGTGAACGATAATGGTGGGACAACGGTACAAAAAGTCCCCAAAGGGGCAGTTAGGCCTTGTCCTCCCCCTATGGATAGTGGTGAAAACTGGATGCCTGGTGATCTTGTAGAAGTTTATGATTTTAATTATTGGAAAGGTGGGGTAGTTATGGAGCCTTTGTTCGGCACCAATTATGTTATTGTTAGGATTTTTGGGACTTCTGAACAGATACAGGTTCACTATTGCAATATCAGGGTACGACAAGCTTGGCAGGACAATGAATGGCATCGAATTGGAAAGGTGAGTGACTTTGATCAATCTCTCTCATTTATTTTTTGCTTTCTTTGTGATGACCCAAATTATTTATTGGTTTGGTGGGAGAGAGTTGATACTATTGAGTCTATTACCCTCTATTTGTTTGAGTTTCTCCCATGAAGCATCTCAATTGTTTTACCTTCAATTGTTTCTGGTTTTGTGTTTTTGGGTTGTCAGGCTTCTGTGTGACAATCAATTGTGCTTTTCTTGGATGTTCTACATATGGCTTTTGTAATTAGAAAGTTACAAAAAAAATAAATTAAGAAAGTTACAAAAAGATGTATTGAAAAAGTAGTTATGAAATATATTTAAGTGTTTTACTTCTGAGAAGCGGTGTGTGAATTGATTCAGCTATTGTGGTTTCCGGTTGTGTGGGGGTTATGTTTGAGAATCGATGGTTCCTTCCTTAGATGTTGTAAATTCTTTTTCTTAATTGATGGATTTTATTATTGTTGACCTCAATTAATTGGGATGAGGCTTGGTTGATGATGATGATGTATTTTATTATTAGTTAGATATTTCATATTAATTATATAATAATGAATTATATTCTGGTTACATGCAATTAGGTTTTATGAGCACATTGGGAGCCAAGATTGCAAGGGGCCTGAGAAACCCCTCGATTATTTTAACTGTGATTCCTTTTTAACTGATGATAAGCTTCCACTCAGTATGGCTGCCATGAGAAGATACATGCCCATTATTTTTGTCTTTGCAGCTGTCTCAGATTTCCTTTCATCTCAATTGATGTTTTACAATATGTTTTGATTCTTTGAAGCTGATTGAATGCTAAATGTAATTTGGATGTTTTGGGTAGTGCTTTGCTGTTGCTCTATCAAGGTTCTGAACATTGGGAAGTCACATATGATGCTTTGCCTATTTAAAGGCTTTCGCTGATGCTAATTTTCATCTGAATTGATACCTTTTTGTGTCTTTTTATTCTCTGATGCTAACTGGGGGGCATGTTTTTTTCACTGAATTGGCATGTGCATATGTGTGTCTTTTTTTTTTTTTTTTTTGAAAATTTTAATTTTAATTTTAATTTTATTTTCTTTTTTTTTTGGTTTTTTGGGTTGTGGGGGTGGTGGGGTGTGCCGGGGGGAGGTGGGGTAGTCGAGGCTGAGTTTCCTTGCTCTTTGTTCAAGGTTTTGCTTAGTGGTGCTACTTGTGAGCCTTTAGCCCTTTATATTACATTGGTTAATATGGGAATCTTAAATGCATTCCATGAGTTAATTTCAAGAATTCCCATTTATTCTCTTTTATTTTATTTTAAGGCTTATTTAGCGTGGGCATTACATGAACTTCTCATTGATATACTGCTTGTTCCCATCCATGTAGGATGCTGGCAATTGGGAAGCGGGTCAGGATGTTGATTGTTCAATGGCGAAAGCTTGGAAGTTAAAGTGTCCCCGACCTCAGTTGCCTGATTCAAGTGGTAAAATTAGCATTGGATATTGCAGATCCGGGGTTAAAGATACTTCTAAGGCCTCTCCAGCATCAAAATCCAAGAAAAGAAAAGCAGAGTCTTCCACTCTTTCAATGGTGTCCGGTCCCTGCAGAAGATTAATTAAAGAAGTGGGTACATTTCGGGGTCCAGTTTCAGGAGGTTCTTCTCCGTTTCTCGAAAAGGTAGATGCTGTTGCTTACCCACAAAATATGTTGGGTGAAAAATGCATGCATGCTTCCTTTAGAGAGAGAAAATTTGGATACAATGAGGCAGATGTAGGTGGGGAGATGCGAAATTCCTGTATTGGATATCCTTTTGCAAGGTGCATAGAATCTAGCGAAGCTTATAGAGAGGACTTCTTAGTTGCTAGTTGTAGTAATGATAGCTGTGATTATCAAAACAGTCCCTATCCTTATCATTCTAGGACATCCCCTAGTCAAGATATGGGTAGCCCTTTTGGTCTTGATGTATCTTTGGAACATGGAAGAGAATGCACTTTTGGTGCAAAGGAGGAATTGACAAATGTAATTCACGAATTAGAGCTACGTGCCTACCGGTCAATAATGGAGGCATTGTATGCATCTGGACCCTTAACTTGGGAGCATGAAGCTCTAATGACAACTCTGCGGCTTAATCTCCACATTTCAATTGATGAACACTTAGCAGAGTTAAGGCATTTAGCTTCTTCTCATTGAAACTATTACTGAAGTTTCCTGTCCAATTGTTGGGAAACATTACCCCTAATTTTACGCCTCGTTTTAGGTTTTTGGAATCTTTGTTATGAGAATAATCTACTTGTATATTCATTGTAAGAAGCGGAATGAATTGATAGAAACATTTATTCTTCATGTTTGGAATCTCTGTGATTTGGCTTTTGCCAACAATGTTCTATGGAGTAGAGAAAATTGTACTGTAAACACTTGCGAGGCAATGCAATTTAGCTTTAAGGCTTTTAACAGAAATTTTAATTTTTAACTTTTGCAGTATTGGCAATGTACATTTTCTTGTGTTAAGATTCTAATTACAGTTGTATTATTGAGGAGTTGATTTCTAGCTCCTGTTATCCATAAAAGGAAGTAAAGAACTTCTTCTAAGTGTTATTGTTATAATTATTTCAATCTGAATGATCAAAAGCATATAAAAGCTGGTTCGTTGCCTTTTTAGGAAAATGGAATGTGAATTGTTGCAATGGATTTTCTAGTTATGTTGTTTTGTAATGTTAGATTCCATATGCCGCTCTACGGCCGGATGTGTTCCTGGGAATTGAGAATTCATTGTAACCATCATTTTGGAGATTAAATGATGCTCACTGAAACCACCATAACCTTCTTTTTGCTAGTATCGATGGACATCTGCATGTGTTTTTTGTAGCACTTCCGCTGATTCTATTTTGGTCTCCCATTTACACATGGCAGGGTTTGGGCCATATACAATTGTGTACTATTTCCCTAAGACGTTTTTCTGTCTGTGGTGGGTTATACAGTGTACAGGTATGATATTTAAGTGGTTCTTTGGTTCATAGATGAGTTGGCTGTTGTAATTCATAAGTCCATCTACGCTGCTGTTTCTAAGGTCTATAAACAGCATGTTGATGATCCTTCGTGATATGCAGTGTCTGGCATGTGGACTGAAACTCTGATTTTTGGAGACAATGAATTTGTATATCGTTGTATTGCTTTCTCTCTCTAATAGTTCATCTGGTGGTGCTCCCTTTTTCTCTATTTTCTTGCCAATGTTCTATTCAATGTATTTAATAATTGAGGCGTCATGAGAAACCAGATGAATAATTTGTATCTCAGTATATTCAGTCTCAATTTACATGCTACATGGGATCTCTCTCTCTAATAGGTTAAATTACTCCCATAACTATTGTACGGCCAGAAGTTTATATTTGAAGAGGTCAAGCATTCCATCGTTGAATTTGGAGGCTCATAACCTCGCTTATAAAAGTCAGGATATGAAGTGGGGGTTTGTCTTTTGCTTAGTTTTTGTAATCAATAATTCAATGTTGTTATCTTTGCATTCATTGCACTCTAGAGGCTTATTCTCTTTGAAGATCAATTCTACAAGCTATTTCTTGTTTTGTAATATCAGTTTAAAGTCTGTTGTGGTCTTTTGGCTGATGGCACCTGTCCTGTAGGTTCTGTATATTAAGGTGTTGAAGAAGATCTCGGCTTATCATTTTAGAACTTCTGTGACTAATGTGGATGCAGATCTGGACTTGCTGACATAACAGTATGCCTTTGTCCTGTATCTTTTATTGTTCTATCAAGTTGGGCCATTCTACAAAGCAAAAAACACAAGAAAAAGGAAAAAAAGGAAGAAGAAGAATTCTTTTTAAGTTTGTCATTAGTTGATATGTCAAGATTCAGTAAAATGACTGGATTGTGCTGGCGTAAAATTGTGAATGTTCCAGAGTGCGATGACTTGGTTTTTCCAGCTCTAGCAGTAATACTAGAGGGGATCCTTCTCAAGAAATTGAAGTAGAATACCAAGATCAGGGAGGAGCTTCATGTATTGAACGTTTATACATTACATTTAGGTGTGGGTATGGCATCCAATCAGGATATAAAATGCACCAGCGGACTTTAAATGATAAAAAATATTTGGCAAACAGAAACAAAGATGAATAAGTGGATTATGACAGTTTTAGGAGCTCAATGGTTTTATACTTCCTTTCTGGGGTAGATATGAGGGTTCTTCATAACTGGAAGGTTTACAATTAACTAACAAGTTGCACAACAGTTTCGCTGGAAAGGATAATAAAAGATTTTTGGATACTACATTTTTTGTGATGGTTAATGGTCCTGTAGAGTTTGTGCCCACAAGCTAGATTATTCTTATTGCTTGAAATTAGGGATCCTAGGTCCAAATAAAAACTTCTACAATACCTGTACGGTAGGCTGTAATTATACAGGATTGTTTGCATGATACGCCTTGCCACACCCCAATACCTTGTGGTGCCAAGTGAGGTTCCTGAAACCTCTCTAAATTCCTGCAAGTCCCTTTCTGCCATGGGAAAATGGTTTGAAGCTCCTAAAATGATGCCAATCTGGTATCCATTGATGTGGATTGTACCGAATGCATGTTGAGATGGCATCAGGATGGACCATTTTGGGAACCCAAATCGCTTTTTTTGGCGGACTTATGATCTAAGTGGGAAAACAAATGGATATGCAGAATTTTTCGGCTGTATGAAGTTGTATCATACTGAATGTCCCCTCTTTACCCACCTCCTTATTTACTGTCTATTTTGAAGTGGCGTGGTCCAGATTCAATAGTGGGTGGGGGAACTGGAGGGCAGTCACATGCTTGTCACCGTGGTTGCTGGTTGCTTTTTGATGGCTAAGTGGCTTCTATCTTAGTTCAAGTGATGCCTCCCCCTTCTGCAATCTGGACTGTCGTCCAGCAAGATACTAGATGGGGTAGAGCAACACAAATGCTGTGCTCTGACCAGGTCATACAATCACTTTAGGGACTGTTTGATAGCAATCAAATACCCTGATATTCCAGGATATTATAGAATCTAATATTATTTTAATTTTAAAAGTTCATAGACATCTTTGGGAGGTCCGTATCCTACTAAATATATCCAAATAAACCCCATATATCCGAATCCCCAAAAATTCTACTCTGACCTGAGTTTTTGGCGATACTAAAAATTTTATCGGCATTGTTCCATTTTCTTCTTGACTCTTTCTCATTTCACTAAAATGGCTCCATGTTCTCGCTCTAAGCCTGTGACCCCAACTTCTCTCTTTCTTCTCTCTCTCTCTCTCTCTGCTCACCTTCGCTCTATCTTAGGAATGGCCCAGTCCATGGCTCAATGCTGAAAGCATGTGGGAGAGAGCTCAGGGATTTTTCACTGCACTAGAATGGCTCCATATTATCTCTCTATGCCTGTGACCCCAATCTCTCTCTTCCCTCTTTCTTCCTCCTCACCTTCGCCCTATCTCAAGAATGGCCCAAACCAGTCATCTTCATACCTGTTCTTGGCCCATGGGACTGGATATACAGATGCAGTTGCAGAAACTGCGGAAGAGAGAGAAAGGACGATGATTTGGGTTTTTCTGAACTTTTAAGAAGCTGGTATGGTAATTCTCAGCCTGTCAGAAAGGCGCCAAAGATGGGAGGCAACTGTTACTGAGGAGCTCCATGAGCGTATGTGGAAGAAGCAGTGGGAGGAAGCTCTTGAGGTAATTGACATGCTTTGAGAGCAACAGTTCTACCAGCCAGGAGAGGGGACATACATCGAACTTTTGATTCTTCTCAATAAATCAGGCCAACCAGACCAAGCTCCAAAACTCTTTGGTTCATGGGGGCTGCCAATGGAGGAGAGAGAATAGGAAAGGGGTTGCCAATGGAGGAGAGAGAATAGGAGAGGAGTTGCATAGAATTCAGAAGCTTCAAAGGGCTTCAAAATGACTAGAAAATGGGCTTTCGTTGCGAGGGACTCAACAGTATTCTACTAAAGTTATCAGTAGTTGAAGACAGTCAAACATATACAGAAAAACACATATAAGAATTATTTATAATTCATATATGGCCATCACTTTATTCAGATTTTTAAAAATTTGAATATTCAGATTCAGTTTTGTCAAACAGACCCTTAAATGTACTTTATATAATTTTGAAAGTAGCAAACAACGGGCAACATGGGGCTGCCACACATTGAAACACAAGCCAGTGTGCTAACATCCAGCCCTAATGGGGCTTGCAACGTGTGTCGACTTTGCTTATTAAATTCTTTATCAAAATTGATATGCTAAACCTACTCTAAGCAATGTCCTGAGATTCCTTCGGCCAAAATGCCCTGACTTATATAAAACAATATAATATTATAAAAGAAAGAATTAATGCCTCATTAATTGGAAACTAAATGCCATAGTACGTTTGGTGTGATATCAAATAGAAGGGCAGATCATGCCTTATTTTGCATAATCTCTCTCTCTTTGGCCGCCAACCCTTCCCACCCCTCGCCGTCATTCTCGTGTGTGTGAACTAGGTGTGGTAATGGATCTAAACCCGATGGGGTCTTGATTTGGGTTAAAAAATTGGACCTGGCGGGTTGGGCCCAAGTCCAAATATTGGACCCAAATACTATTCGGGTTTGGGTTCGGGTTCTGGCTCGGTCCCTCATTATATTTTCGGGTCTGGTGACGTCGGGTTTGGTTGGGTCCCATAATATTTTTTGGGTCGGGTTACGGGTCCAGTTGGACTTGGAATCGACGTGACTTATGGCCACCCCTAGTGTGAATAGGCTGGAGCAAGTTTGCTTATGCACGTATATTACAAGGACATGGATATGAGAATCCGTGTGTCTCTTGAATTTGAAACTGGCTCATCCACTGGACCCGGAGCCAGACCCGACCCCGGAGCCGGAGCCGGACCCGAACCAAACCCATTGCCACCCTTAGTGTGAACAGGTTGGAGCAAGTTTGCTTATGCACCTATATTACAAGAACATGGATATGTTGGATTGGAAACCGGCTCATCTACCTATATTTCGTTAAGTTCTGAATGAGTAATGACACATCCTTACAAGTTTGTATAATGCAAACATGTTATATATATATATATGTATATGTGATTGTCTACAAAGAGACCATTTATCTTTTGTACATGTACATGGAGGTCACAATCATTCTTGTCCCTTAAATTTCAAAATGGGTGGTTGTAAGAGTGTCATTGAATAGAAACAAGTTCCAAAAAAAAAATTCTCGGACTTTGTGACTCCCTAGGCCATCCAATATGACATCTAATGAGTGAGAATGATTGTGATCTCCGTGTAAAAAAGATAAATGGTCTCTTTGTAAATAATCCCTATATATATTGGAAAAAGTTGGGGTTAGCCCACTAGCTCATATGAATATATGAGCCAAACAGCCTATATTGAATCTGGGTCGATTTGACGATCACAGATGTCCGGTAGTGCTTGAATTTTATTTATTTTTCTACAAATCCAAATCACTTGAAATTTTAGTTACATGTTCTTTTCATCAAGGTGCATTTAATAAAAATATAAAAACAATTATCCGAGAAAAGAAAAATGACCAAAATACCCCTCTAAAATTTTCGGGGGTATTTTGGTCAATTTATTTCATGTAAAATATTTTTTGATTTTTTTTGAAGATTCACCTATTTTTGATGAACACACGTCTAAAATTTCAATTAATTTGGATTTGTAGAAAAAAAAAAATTCAAACACTACCGGAGATCCGTGATCATCAGATCAGGCCAGATTCAATCTGGGCCGTTGGGCTTGTATGTTCATGTGAGCTAGTGGGCTAAACCCAACTTTTTCCATATATATATTCCTCAATACATATCAGGATCCATACTATGAATAATATTTGAGCCATCAAAGAAGATGGTTGTTTTGATGCTAAATTCATCGTAGCACACTTCAAAACTTTGGGACAAGTTTTCTCCAATCAGGGGAAAATGATGCGGGGAAAAATTATTCTTATTTCTAATTTTTATTGATTTTCACAATATGTATATTTTAAATTTAGATTTAGGGTTTATTTCTAGGGTTTTTAAGTTTTTTGGGGATTCTAGGGTTTTTATATTTTTTATTTACTATTGAGTATTTACAATTCATAAGTGCTGTTCACACATACTGTTCACAGGGGTATTTCTGAAATTTCAGTATTGTTTAGGGGTATTTTAGAATCTTAAACACTTACCTGGGTCTCAAGTTAGTTTTAGGGTTTCATAGGCTTATAAAAAATTAGATGTCAAATTTTGGGAGGCGTATGTTGTTAGAATGAATTAAATTCTACGAAAGAACAAAGTTCTTTTCTTGGCTTGATTTACAGCCATGCATTTTCTCTATAATTACTGATTCTTACTTGTTTGAGGTTCAAGAAAAAGGTGGATTCAATTTCCCACGTTTCCTATATATATATGGTGTATGTATATGTGTATATGTATGTCATCATCATCATTATAACCTTTTTCCAACTAGTTGGGATCGGCTACACGAATCCTAATATGCCATTCTGCTATATCAAGTGTCATGCCCACTGTGAGGCCATAAGTCCCCATACCTTTTCCCACTACTTCCAACCATATCCTTTTGGGCCTACCCCTTGCCATTTTTGAGCCTTCCACTTGAACCAACTTGTACTCCTAACAGGTGCTGTATTGGGTCTGTTGCACATGGTAACCCCCCTAAGTCTATTTTCTCTCATCTTATCGCCTATTGGAGTTAAACTTAATTTTTCCCAAATGTATTCATTTGGAATTTATACCTTCTTATCTTGCCACTCATCCGTCTCAACATTCTTATCTCAGCTACACTCATCCTATGGGTATATTGTTTGTTGACCGCCCAACAGCACTGTAAAGCAAAGCTAGTCTCACAACTGTTTTATATAACTTCGAGTTCAACTTCATTAGTATGCAGCGATCATATAAAACTCTGGTTGAACATTTCCTCTTGGCCCACTCAGATCTATTTCTATGTGCGACATTTTCCTCAATTTCTCCATTCTTTGGATTGTCGACCCAAGATATTGAAAGTGCGCTCCTTTGGTATTTTTTGGCCGTCCATTTTAACTACTTCATTGTCTTTACTCCTATTATTAATATTTGCATTCCATATACTCTGTCTCTTTCCGGCTAACTTTAGAATTTTTAGATTCTTGAGCATCCCTCTAAAGTTCTTTGTGTTGATGTTGCTTCGGATAACATTGATCAAAACTCTGTCATCTGTGTACAACATACACCATGGTACCTCATCTTTGTGTGAATATGTATATATGTATATTTGTATAAGATTACTTTCTTACTTTTTAGCAATAAAATTAACTTTAAAAAAATTGTGGGTCTATCCAAATCATAAGACACGTACACAAATCTTACAATATGGACACACGGCCACACGCTTCTTAGAAAAGGGATACACACGTCTTTTCATCCACTATGCGGACTTCTATCCATATAGCAAACCTGCTATGTCTGCAAATCCATAAAATGGAAATTTTAGGACTCAAATATCGACATGGATTTCCCATGCCTGTATACAGTCGATATGTGTGGCTAGTAGTTGGTGCGTTGGATTGTCCTAAGCACATGCAGCGTGCTTCTCATTGTTATATAGCTGTTTTCAGTGCTCATGCATGTGCACAACTGTTGAATTTCAGCATTCTTAAATGAGAATTCTTGGTTTGAATTTGGTTTTCTATTCTTTCATCGAAATTTTATTATCTTTGTTTATGGTTTTTAGGTAGATGTGGAATTAGTTTTGTTTTTGATTGTGGCTGCAAAGATGAGTTTCAGTATGTATCGGTTTTACTACATGGTGCCTTTGTAAACGTACTCAATAAATTTCTTCACTGAATGTTGGTGTGCCATAGTGCGAAACATTTGATGGAAGACACTTATTTTATTCGGGGAGAAATGGTAATTATAAGTAAACAGATGTATTTTATTATTTAATAGAGGTATAATATCTCTTTTTTTTGTTTTTGAATGTTAAGGTGGGATGGGAATGAAACTCTAGACATTCCATTGAGTCACCCACCACCCTAACCTGCTCTGTCTAGAGCAAATTTTCTTAATGGAGGTACAATGTTAAAAAGTTCTGCTACTAGACGGCCAGAAAGCCAAAACGCTTAGGAATGACCTAGGCGGGGGTGCCTATGCGGCCAAGGTGCCGCCAAGGCACTCACTCTAAGGTAAGCTGAGGTTAGTATTCTCGCCTAACCTCAACTGGCCTAAGGCAGGCCTAACCTCAAGTGCATGTTGAGATTAGGAGAGAGATGTTAGAGCACTTGAAGGGGGTTAAAAACAAGAAAGGGGACGTAAGGAAAAGCATGAAGAAATTGTTAGAAGTGTAGATATTTTGAGAGTTCGGGAAGAGGAAGAGGACATGTATGTCGAGCTTGGATCTCTTAGTAAGCCAATGGGGTCCATGCATAAGAGGTCTTGAAGAAGAGGGCCTATGGATTCTTACTTCCCCTCCTCGATCTTGAGATTGTACCACGCGAAAGGGGTTAAACAAGTTTAGGGAGCTACTTAAAGAAAGAGGATAGAGATAAGGTAGCACAATATGTGTCCAGATGGTTCTACCAAGCAGGCATTTCTTTTAATTTTGCTAACTTGAAAAGTTTTTAGAATATGTTGGTGGCATTGGGACAATTTGACCAGGGTTTAGGGCTCCAACAGCTTGTGAGATTTGGGAACTATTGCTTAGAAAAGAAGTTGAGCTTACTAATAACTATTTTAAGACCCACAAGGACACATAGGGGTGTACAGTTGCACTATTATGACTGATGGTTGGAGTGATAATAGGAGCAGAAGCATTGTGAATTTGATGATGAATTATCTGTAAGGAACAATATTCTAGTCTATTGACGATTCTGACAAGTCCCATGATGCGGCCTTCATTTTCTGTTTGGTGGACAAGTGCATAGAGGAGGTGGGGGAGGATAAAGTAACCAATACGTACTTAGCCAATATGGTGGCTGCTAGGTTATTGATGGAGAAGAGGCCACGGATTTTTTTGTCGCCTTGCGCAACACATTGCATAGACCTCTTGGTAAGAGGAAGTCGATGAAGAAAACCATCAAAAAAGGAAATATCGTCAGAGTCTATATATACAGTCGCATAAGTAAGAACATGAGTTTTGTACTATGTCTATGCTTCGTTGTTACTTATTGGATCCTTTTGAATAAATGCATGTTTTGTGATGTCAGTGTAAGTTTGTAACTTGGGGAAAATTAATGTTGGTCAGGTCTTAGTTATGATGAGGAAGTTCATTGGGAGGAGGGTAGGTGAGAGCTGGGTGACTAGATATGCCACTTGTCTTTGCGATCTTTGTATGAGCAAAAGGAAAAGTTGAGTTGCATGTTTGTATCTAAGGATTGGACCAAGTCCAATTGGGCCAAATAATCAGATGGTCAAGTAGTGATGGAGATTGTCATGGAATCACGATTTTGAAATAGGGTTCAATTTGCCTTACATGTTTTTCAGCCATTAATAAAGGTACTCAAGATGGTTGACGCTGATAAGGAGTCCATGATGGGTCACATTTATAAAGCTACGGAGGATGCTACGGTAGAAATCAAGAAATGTTTTGGGAATGATGAAGCTAAGTATGGGGAATACTTGAAGATTATGGAAGATAAATGGAACTACTAGCTTGAGAGGTCCCTACACTAAGTAGGGTACTTCCTTAACCCTGCTCACCATTATACTGATCATGAGGTACATGGCAAGATGGATTTTATGGAAGCTTTCAAGCAATGCAATATCAAACTCCCCTGATCCTGAAGTCTAGGACAATGTCACAATGGAGTTAGACAAGTATAAGCCCTCTATTGGGTCTCTTGTAAAGGAGTTGGCAATAAGTCAGAGGACCAAGATCTCTCTTGGTGAGTTTAGAACTTCATTTAGAACTTCCTCATTTTGATTTCATATTTGAGTATTAAAATTCAATTATATAGATACCTTATGTATTACATTGAATTTATGTGAAATATCTTCATTGTGGAGTAGCCATGAGGGAAGCACCCCACATTTGTGGCAGATGGCCATGAATAGATTGAATTTGACTTGTGCCTTGTCTGGGTGTGAGTGCAACTTCGGCATATTTGATATGGTAATATTGCTTAGATAGTACTATAGTAGTTTAGTTAGTTTATTAGCTTTACCTATGTTATGTTCTTCTAAATTTTAATTTTTCATTCAAAATTTATCTAATTGAGCGAAAGCAGACTGAATGATCTAATCTAAGATCATTTGGTTAGTTTATTAGCTTAACTATGTCATGTTTTTCTACATTTTACCTCATGGGATATTGCTGCTGCCTGGGACAAATGGTTTCTGGCAGTAGCATCCTTTTTGTCTCGAGGAGCTTTCATTCTTAGTTCTTACATTAACATGTTATTATAGTTTGAGGAGTATGCTCCGGAGTGATTGTGCAGGATGCAGTTATATTGCTAAGTATCTAGGTTTCTTTATCTATGCTAGATTTTTTATGTATTGCTTCACAATACATACTCAACAAGAATTGTTACTTTGGACTGCTGTATCTATTTTAGGTTTCTTTTATGGGGAAAAGTTTATATAGAGCCGAGACTCTAAACAATCAAATTAGAGCCCTCCTCAAAAATTTCATTAGAAGACGTTGTTTTGATCCTCAAATTGTTCATCTCGATATCAAGATGCATGGACATGAGAGAAAAATGGATTTCGAGTTTTGGAAATAGTGCATCTTGCGACGCATTTTTGGACCGTCAATTTTTAAGATTTTCAAGTTTTCATAGATCTACTTGATCTACACTATTTTTAAGCTTTAAATTTTATAATTAAAGATGAAAATATATTTTAAGGCTATCACAAAGATTTCCAGTATTGGAACCACATTTCTTGACACTATTTAACGGTGCGCTTTACTTTGATTGTTTAGAGCCTCGGCTCTATACAAACCCCACTCTTCTTTTATTTGTACCAATTCATTATATTCTTGTAGCATAGGCTAGGCCTAGTCATGTCTATTAGGTCATACAAGCTTACTGTGCTGCCATTGTTCTGCCATTGTGGATGTCGGGAAGGGATTGCCGTTCCTTTACCATAGGTAGATAACAGAGAATCAAACTCAGTTGGTCACTGGGTCAGGTTGACTTGGTCATGCGGCAAGTTGACTGAGTAATACTCAGAAGTTTAGAATTAGTGTTTTGTATCATTTAAATAAATTAATAAAATTATATAAGAGATAATCACAATTTTCACATTAAAAAATCCTAACTCCAAAACCCTGTACTTTTAATCCGAAATCTGTCCCCATACATTCAATCCATTTGCATGATTCATCATATAATCAATAAATCAAAGAAAACTTTAGCCTTTGAAGGTTATTTCTAGTGTTGATGGTCCTCCTATCCCATCAATCATTGTTTAGATCATCACCATTGTCTCTAGAGCCACCCCTGCCCTTGATGTTGTTCTGCAATTGTTCTTTCACTCATGATAATGATCTTAAATGAGAGCGGGAGTCTTATTAATCATTGTTTGGATATTTAAGATTTTCTATTTAACTATCATCAAACATACCTTTTGTTTGCATCGTGATCTTTCTGTGGCCCCTCAAAGGGGGAGAGGGAGGTATTGTGTTTATTATGCATGCTATTACTTTTTGCAGTTAATAAGTTCAATTTTAAAGTTTGCAAACATAACTTATCATCTATATTAAGATAATCTAGGCATTGGTCTTCTGCTTGATTGTATAATGGCAATGTGCAGGGGAGCGATTCATGTCCACTCGCTATTATTATGTAGGGTGGGCATGATATGCATCGTACTGTCAATATGATACATGCATCTACTATGCTTTGTAATTTCTAAGTGAGTTATTGAGTTTTTTTTGCATTAATGAAATAACATGGGAGTGGATTCATTCGACTAGTTTGACCTGGCTGAGTTGGATGATTCTGGGATGAATTCTGAGACTTCGTCAGATTTTGGCCAAGGAAATAAAAGGGTTTTCACTATTTCACTTTTACTACTCCAGGTACTGCCATGGCAGTTAATCCTTTTTGTTTGCCATGCAGACCCCTGTAAAACTGATTCAGAGTCTATGAGGGTGTTTTGATGTATTTTAAATATATTAAATGCGGTTTGTGGTATTTACTTTGTTATCTTAAGTCTTAACAGGATCCTACTCAGATGCAAATTTTTTTGTAGGGAGATCCTCTGAAAAGCAGGAAACTGCATTATCCTTTGGCATTTCAAGATTTGGATAATCTTTTTTTTTTTGAGAATGTTAACCTTCGAACCAGTATCTAGATTGAACACCAAATTAGAAGGTGGAAGCCTTACACTGTTATAGTGGTAATGCGGACCACTTCATTATTGGTGAGGTTTGATAATGTGGAGTATCCATCAGTCATTATTGGTGAATTTCAATTCTGTGGAGTATGGATCAGGTCGTTATTGTTGAGACTTCAATTGGGTGGTTGTGAATTACCCATACGATGTATATTTTATTGGTCGCAAATTTGTTTATTAATATTCAATGTTATTTGTTTGGGGAAGAGGAGCTGAGGAGACTTGAAAAATGCATTGGATGTGAAATAGATAGGTTCCCTTTTAAGTATCTTGGGTGGCCACTACTGGTACACTGGGAAGAGAATGTGGGACGAGAGAGGAAGCTAGACTCATGGAGACCAAGATATCTATCTATGGGTGGAAAAGTAATGCTAATTAAATCTCTATTAGCCAATCTACCCATCCTTGGTATGTCCGTATTTTGAATGCCTTGGTGTGAAGTTTCTGATGGATAATGGATAACATAATTTTCGACGCAAACTTTAGAAGAAAGGGGACATTGGGATAAGAAAGATCATGGAAACTAACCAAACCCTGTTTGGAAAGTGGTAGTGGCGACTATTGGACAGGTCAGAACAACATTGGAATCATGCTGTTGGAAACAAATATGGCAAGGATGACTCTGGATGGATGGTTAATAATCTACAACAGAAGGGAAGAGCTTCAAGTGCCTGAAGGGCAACCAGTCTCATTATTTGGTAATTCTGAACATAAAGTTCCAAGTTGGAGATGGAAAGAGAATTACATGTTGGTCAGGAAAGGCAAAGTTGCGGGAGAGGTATCTGGACCTGTATAGTTTGTGGCGACCAAGATGTTACTAGTTATCAATATTTAGAGGACTTTGGACATAACATGGCATGGACACCAAAATTGCAATGGGACAAGGATGAAGAAACCCAGTGTCCGCTGAGCTGTCATAAGAATTGCAGGGCTTCTACTACATGCCAAATGGGGCAGATAGAATGGTGTGTTCTCCTGAGGCTGACAATGTCTCGATCAAATTATTCTATCACGTTATTATTAGTTTATGACCATGTCAGTAGAGCACCCTGTTGACCATTGCAAGAGGAGGGCCATGTTGTCCCCAAGGTGTAAGCAATTCAGGGACTTCTGAAGACTGAGATTTTGGCTTGGCTGGTCTGCCTTAATAAGGTGACCAATAACATTGTGTTCATACCAATTAGGTTTTTGATGTTTAAAATGATGCTGAGATTGTTGGATCATTTACTCATACATTGTGAGCTAGCAGGAAGGTGTGGTCCTTCATCCTGGGGTTATTTGGTGCCTATTGGATAGTGCCTCATTCAATGAAGGAACTGCTGGCACAATGGTGCTTTATTCCTTTGCCAAAAGCTAGGCCCCATTCTTTGAGGAATCGCAGTATTAGATGTGCTACGGATGATAAGGATAGTGAGGAATAGTAGGAGATTTAAAAAATAAGAGCCACCCATTTAGTGGTTACCAGATAACATAATGGCTAACACTCATTGTGTGGGCAAGGACACAGAGAAGGAATTTTGTGAATATTCTTTTAGCGATTTGCAAAAGCAATGGGACACCATTGTGAATGGACTTCTGCCTAGGAAGAAGAGTCTTGGTTTGTCGAATAGTGGGTGCCTCCACCTATGGGTACCATGGAGCTGAGCCTTGATGGACCTCCCAGGGTCAACCTTGGCAGTGATTGGGAGTTACCTTTGGGATGATCAAGGCAAAATATGTCATTTTCTGTGTCATTGCCATTATGTGACTCCCATGTGATGAAGGTAAGAGCTTTGCTGATAGGGCTAAGGAGTATAGAGTCAAGATGCAAGAATGGTTTGCGGCGATTCTGTAAATGTTATAATGTGGGAGGAAAAGAATGCTTGTGGAAATTACAAAATGTGTTCTGGGGGATATTTGTTTTTTATATCTATAGAAGACACCTTGTTGGTAAGCCTGGCTTTGTTCTCAAGTTGGATTTTGAAAAGCCCTATGATCATGTGGATTGACAGGTCCTCAACCATGCTATGGTCCTAATGGGTTTTAGCTGAAAATGGCCTTCCTGGATATCGGGAATTGTTTTCGTGGCTTTTCCCCAAGGTATAAAAAAACGATAGGCGGCCAGCGGCGCCCAGCGCCCATCGCCTAGGCGGCGCCCAGATCCTTGGGCGCCCTGTAGTGGGAAATCATCCATTTTTAACCTAGTAGTGGAAAATCATAGCATTTTTAAAAATATTTGCTTTCCTAATATACATATATGCATATATTTGTGTCAAATTTTGTAATTTATTCCATTTCGCAACATGTGTTTTACTTTGGGGGTTCAAAAATAAACCCCATAACTTTTTTGTACAAACTTGGGGGTCAAAATGACCCATTATGCCCTTTTGGGCGAATTTAAAAAGAAATTTCTGCTTGACTTCACTGGGGGCCTGCACAGACTTGGGTGCTGGGCACCAGCCCAGGTAAAAACGCCCGTTTCGGTTTTTTGTTAAAAAACGCCTAGGCACCGGATGGACCATTTTTTTAAACAATGCTTTTCCCTCATAGTTATTGGAGGTCCTCATGACTTTTTCTCCTTGGCAAGGGGCCTCCACCATCAAGACCTGTTGTGTTTCCTCGTTTCGATTATCATAGAAAATTTCAATCGTTCCATCTCCAAAATACAACCAAGGTATGCTCAATGGCTTCTCCACCTCTCATATTGGCCACCCATTTCCCATTTATAATTAGCTCATGACACTTGTCTTCTCTTATGCAACCCCACAACAGGTCAATAATATGTGGTTGTTCATTTAGTGTTTTAGATTCGGTTCTAAACTGCGAAAAACCTAACTCATGAGGATATCCATTCCTCAATCCAAGGTACGGTTCCTTGATAAGAATTGGTGTGGCATTGATACACTACCCAGTGAATACCTGGGCCTCCTGTTGGGCATGGGCAAACCTAATAAGGCTCCATGGAGTCTGCTATTTGAGAGATTTGAATGCAAGCTAGTGGCTTGGAAAATTAGTTTTCTCTCACTGTGGCTGCATAACCTTGATCAAGGCCACGCTTTCCAACATCCTTGTCTTCCAAATGTTTGTGTTCAAAATGCTGGCTTCCATCGAACATAGGCTTTGAATGCGTGACAAAAGAGCATTTTACACCCCACAAATACCATCTTGTTATATGGAAAAGAGTCTGCTTTCCTATGTCCCACATTTCGCTGGGGATCATAAAGGGAACTACAATATTGCATTGCTTGCCAAGAGACTTGGCCACAGAAAACAACCACTTTATGGGAAGCAGTCAAAACTTTGATATGTTTCATAAGTCATCTACCCAAAATGAGAACTGACAAATGAGCTTGGCATGTTTGGAAGGCTATCATCATTAGCTTCCTGGTAGCCAAAACAGAGGATGATGTCCACTTTTCGAAGGACCTATGGCTACACTCCTAATCCCTAGAACAAGAATTTCCAAATCTCTTTCTTATGGCGGCCGACCAGAAAGCTACCATCACGTATTAGTACAACCAACATGGAGGCCAAACCATCTGGACAACTTGGATTCAGTTACAGCCTTAAGGACAGTGAGTGTGATGGGACTAATAGTTTCACCTAGCACTGTGTGGCCTTGACTCTCAGCCAGGCTACTAAGAGTCAAGTTTAGTCTATTCTTACGTGCATCAAGTTACATGCACCACACTCACGCTCACAAAGCACGAACACTGGGTCAAGGGCCGTAGCCCACTTTTATTCAAGCTGTACACAATGTACAATTACAATATGTACGCCACAAATGCTCACCAAGGGTTTGGGCTAAGGGTTTATATAGATCCCGAGTTACAACCTTTTGAAATTCCAACCGAATACAAGTGGTGACCAGCCAATCCGCTTGGCCTGGTTAGGGACACCTGGCAGCTAGTCAGGCTGCCCATGTCTTGAGTGGCTAAACCTCCACACCTAGTCAGCCACCCTCAAGCCATGCTTTGAGGTGAGGGCACCTGGCCTTGTCCGCCTTGTCCTGCCAGTCGAACCAAGGCTCCCACCATCCCTTCAATAAGAGGTGTATACATAAAAAACTGCTATCTATGAGTTCACGTAGTTTGCAGCAAAGTGGCATAGATGCAAGCTGTATGCGCATGAGGCTCCCTGGTGCACTAGGCTGGTGCATGATGCTTGTTGGATAGGGTGTGAGACTAGCAGGTGGGTCAGGTTGGGCGTCTGGCTAGTTGAGTGGTGCATCAAGTGAGGTTTGTGGGCCTTGCCTTTGACTAGCATACGCTCACCTAACTGGGGTCCTGACAAGCCTCCCCCATCAACAGTTTTTGACGTCCTCGTCGGGGGTCTATCGAAGAACTCTCGGATTAGTTCCTCGTACTTCAAGAGGATTGCATCCTTCTCCCAACTTGCTTCTTCCTCAGGCAAGTCCTTCCACTTGACCAAGAATTCCACCCTTCAGTTTTTCTTGCTTTGGCCCAACAACCGTCGAGACAATAGAGCCTCGACCTCATGCTTGAACTGGATCCTTTACATTTGGTGGAGCTCGTACAGCCTGAACCCCACTTGGGTCCTCATCCCTGTGGTAGGGCTTCAAAAAGCTCATGTGGAGCACTGGATACACCTTGATTTGGTCTGGTAGGGCCTACCCGATAGGCCAGCTTGCCTATGCACCTGATCACCTCAACAAAGGTCTTGGATTAGCCCACGATATGGAGTCTTTGCACTGATTTTCTTCCATATAAGTAATGCTCTGTATATTGCCTTTTTTTTGGAGGACATCAGCTGGGGTTTTTTTGTTTGGTGGACAAACTTCAAACTGGGGAGTGTCCGCTGGGCTGAAGATGTTGTTTGATTCGGTTTTTACCTCCTTTGGTTGTTTGTGAAATTCCCAGCTGCAACAGCCGATTAAGGTTTTTGGAGTTGTTTGCAGATCTACAATTTTCTTTGATATCAGTGAAACTGGTGCATGTTATTAGTTTTCTGTTTTTAGTTTTTCTTTTGGTTATTTAAGCTGGAGTTAAGCAGTGCCTCTATGAGGGCATTAATTTGTGCCGGGAAGAAATGTCCTTTTCTTTTGTTGGTGATATATTGTTTCAGGGTGCAGATTT
This sequence comes from Amborella trichopoda, assembly GCF_054954075.1. Lineage (NCBI taxonomy): Eukaryota > Viridiplantae > Streptophyta > Magnoliopsida > Amborellales > Amborellaceae > Amborella > Amborella trichopoda. The sequence continues at coordinate 27,411,556 of NC_142340.1, forward strand.
GACCACTAACATTTTAAATTGTCCTCTAACTATTTTTTATTCTTCCAACCAACAAATGGGTGGCAATAACAATTCAAAACCATAGAATGGGGTGGATTATTGAAAAAGTGTGGTCCACCCTGTTTTGGTATATTGGTTCTTTCTAGGCTTAAAGCCAGAAACCCTTTTGATTGTATTTCTTATCCTTGTGCTGCATGTGGAGAAAAATTTTCTGTTGTTTTGGTTATGCATACTGAGTTTTACAGACATGAGGTTGGGCCCGATCGAATTAATATTCGTGTTGCTTGAGGGTTTCATGGATTGGTTGGGGCTTGATTTTCTTTTTTTCCCTATTTAGGTTAGTAATATGTTGATTGCCTTTTTTTTTTGTGTATGATGCAACAGTCCTAGGTGCAATATCTGCTGTAGTTTTTCTTTTTATATTTTTCATTTAATTTTCTTAAGTTACTTTTCTGGGTTTTTATTTCCTTGCTTATTGGTTATTGCATTAATTTGTTTCTGTTGGAGTTGAGAGCAAGGATTCGGAACTATCAAACAGAGCATGATAGCTGTGAAGATCGCACTTTTTGCTTGCACATATCTGCCCTTGCTGTCCCTAAAATGATGAGTCTAGCAATGTCTTTGCTTGTTTGATTTGTTTTTTCATATTAATTTCTGCCCTCTGCCCTGAATGCAGGTTCATCACGGTTTTCTCGATCTTTGTAAGATTTTAAGTGGGTATCCCCTAACTCAAAATGGCTATGGTGCAGGAACGGGCAGGCATTTGGTGGGGCAAGAAGATTCTCGTTCTTTTGCTGTGGTCACTCACTCGAGCTATTATATAAGAGAACATTGTGCAAGATCATTGGAATTGGGGAATCATACTCGTCTTTGCTGTATAAGCCAGCTGTTTATGCTTTGATGGTTGTCGACCATGAATGAGGGCTCACAATTGAACATGCCCATGTAATTTTTTATGAAGTTTTGGCCCCACTTCAGGATGTCAATTGGGTAATCAAAGGAAGACCCAATGCCTGAGATACTTGTTGAGCTTTTCCGGATATTAAAAGATGGATGACGAGGTTTTATTGGCTTCCATGTATGGTGGAATCCATATGGGCAGAATGCTAGGCTCCTCATTAATATTTAAGTTTGGGAAGCACTTGGATCTTTATAGTAAGTTCTTCTTGAAGGTGATTTGGATTTTAGCCATTATATGGCTACTGTGTGGAGCTGGTGATGAGATGACTGATTTTATTTTGGGATGTCTTAAATACATCCGGTTGGAGATTCCTCTGTCCTCTGTAATGTGAATGTAAATGAGCATGGGAATGATTCTTTACCATTCCATTTTTGAGCCCTTCTTTTTGTATATTTTAATTTTCAGCCTTTTCTTTGTCAATATGCTCTTTATTTTGTTTGCCTTCTATAGATTATTATTGATGAAGAGAATGAGAAGTGGGAACCCTGTTTCTGCTTCCGTGAATTTTGGGGATGTAGTTAAAAGTTTATAACCTGTCGGATGGGACGTCAAATTGCTGTTTGCTGGACTCTAATTCAATGATGCCTCCTAGTGGTATCATTCATGAATTTATCTATCTATACTATATGTATATATAGGGGGAATTACACATATATCTGATATTTCAAGCGTTGTTACAATTTCACCAAAACTTTGTACTTATTACATTCAAAATTTTGGATATTACATGTATATTCATTCTTGGGAGCGCCAATTTTTTTTTTTGAAACAGCCCTATTTTTGAATCTGCAATACAAAAAAAAGTTAATTGCCCAATTTTTGGATCTTTAGGATCTAAAATAATAAAAAATCGGAACTACATAGTCCAAAAAACAAATATTGGACTCTTAAATTGTAGATTTTTTATTTTGTAGCTTCCAGATTTTGAAAATTTGAAAATTCAATCATACTTGGTTCTTACAAAATTAAATTTCAGATCTTAAAATCCAAAATGAGTAATTTTGTTATTTTTTAAAAATGTTGGCAAAATGTTCTAATAATGGACATAAAATGGGTAGGTTATTAATAACGAAAAATTTTCGGTCAAAATGTAAAAACACTTAAAATAATGGATATACATAATGTTGTAATAATGGATATAATAAAATGGGTAGAGTAGTAATAACGAAAGTTTTTTTGGTGAAATTGTATTAACACTTAAAAAAATGGATATATATATATATATATATATATATATATATATATATATATATATATATATATATATATATATATATATATATATATATAATACTACAAAATGCCTATAGGTGAAAAAGAACATTGATTTCATTTACCCTCATCACCGTTCAAAGTTCATCGTACGGTCACGATTGTCTGGTAGTGTTTTATTTTTCATTTTTTTTTCTACAAATTGGAATGACCTGAAATTTAGAGTGTGTGTTCATAAAAAATAGACGAATCTATAAAAAGTATCAAACACATATTTTACATAAAAACAGTTGACCAATACCCCTGAAAAGTTTTGCTGGTATTTTAGTCAATTCAGTTTTTTCAAATTATTATTATTATTTTTATATTTTTATTAGATGCGCCTCACTAATATGTACACATGTTCTAAATTTCAGGTCATTCTGATTTGTAGAAAACAAATAAAAAATGAAATACTACTAGATAGTCATGACCGTATGATGAACTTTGGATGGTGATGAGAGTAGGCAAAATCATTGTTCATTTTCGCCTATAGGCATTGGGAAGAATTTTTCATATATATATATATATATATATATATATATATATATATATATATATATATATATATATATATATATATATATATATATATATATATATATGAGGAAAAAGTTTATATAAGGTTGCAACTTTAGAATGTAGAATTACAGATGTACCTCAAAAATTCATTGGAAGTGATTGTTTTAATGCTGAAAAACCCTCTCGTTGATCATCTCGACATCGAGATTAATGAATATATAAAAAAAAATGAACCAAAAATATTGGAAATGAAAAAATCCTTTTAAGGCCTATATTTAAGCATCTCACCAAAATGAATGGCCTATGTTGATTGGGCTAAAAAATACTTTCTAGGTTGTGTTTTCAATTTTTTATTTTTTTGTGAGTGTTCATTAGAATAAAAAGAGTGTATATTTCAAAATTTGGATCAAACAAATGGCCACAAGATGGTTTTTAAATGTTGTTGCATCATATTATTATGCAACGGTTGCATGAAATCATTGCCTTATATATATATATATATATATATATATATATATATATATATATATATATATATATATATATATATATATATATATAGCTATACGCCCATATGCGAATGACCCAGATTGAATATAGGCCATTCTGTGGCCGATGACGCTCACGGATGTCCGATAGTATTTGAATTTTCATTTTTTTTCTAAACATAAAAATTACTTGAAATTTTAGGAGTGCATTTTTATCATCAAGGCTCACCTAATAAAAATATAAAATAATAATTCATGAAAATAAAATTGACTAAAATACCCCCCGAAACAATTCAAGGGTATTTTGATTAATTTATTTCATGTAAACGTTTTTTTGATATTTTTTGTATATTCGCCTATTTATTGAAGAGAACATGCCTAAAATTTCAAGTGATTTCGATTTTTAGAAAAAATAATTAAAATTTAAACACTATCGGACATCCGTGATTGTCAGATCGACCCAGATTCAATCTGGGCCGTGGGCATTTACTGTAGCAATACGCACCTGAGAACACAACATATTCTCCATATATATATATATATATATATATATATATATATATATATGTCACGACCCCGCTCCCTGACGCTTGCCGGAGGGCAACAGAGCACGGGATCACGACCGGAGGTCGTGAACGTCACTTAGGTGGGAGTGGCTCAACGCATAAAAACATGGAATCGAGAGCAAATCACGAAAGACAACTAGAATAAATCCATTCGTCAACAAATATCATTCCAAAAGGTGTAGCCATTTTATTCATTCAATGTCAAAAGTCTTTACAATTTCTTCAAGGCACTACTGGCCCAAAATACACAAAATAAAGTGTACATCATGTTGCTGAAATCATCAAAACATATTATGAAAGTCTTCGGAAGACGGCTTCTCAACTTCTTAATTTCAAGCTTCAAACTCTTAAACTGCCACCCACCTTTAGCATAGACGCCAACACCCTTCACCCTACAGTTATGAAAGTAAGATGGAATGAGCTAAAAGCCCCGTAAGCAGATCTATACCATTGCATTCCAATCAGCATAATAGTGATAACAATATGCAATGCACATATATTCACAAGGTATCAAGTGAAATCCTCCAATTATGCTACTCATCATTCTAACATTAATATGATAAAAGCAGTTCAATATGCAATGTATAATTCACAATCACCTTGCTTAAAGTAGAATAATAACAATAACATATCATAGTCACAAAACTAGTAAGGCCTTATTCTCGAAGTAGAAGCCCCATCGCTCAAGCTAAACCAATCCTGTTGCTTGAGATTTCTGCCCTCTGTCAGGAGGGAGGACAATGACAAGTGGATTACCCACTTCTTAATGACCTCACACACACACACATCCCTAGCTTTGGGGTTTTTGATAGGCAGTGACCTTGCAAGACACGAGCCTCCCCTTGTGCCCTTTTGGCAAGAAGGCATTACACTAATATAGGGTGATCCCATGGGTAGTGCCCAAATAGATATGAGGGGCACGACCCTCCTAGATATTCTCATTCACATCCTGACTCCCGTCCTATCATGGGGAGCAGGGGAAGATCACGGCTGCCGGCACCATCATTCACACAAAGAGGTGAGGTTAACTAGCTGCATCCTGCAGTACACAGAGGACATTGATGTACCTTGTTTCATATCACTATAAATTTCACACCGTGTGGTAACTTGGGACGGTTCCAAAATCAAAGTTTAAGACAAGACATATAGTTTTCTAGCAAAGCTAATTTGAAAGCATTTGGATTCCATTTGGTGGTTCAAAGAGTGCCAAACAAGGTGATAGTTCTGAATTTTATCAACACTAACCACAGTGACATACCTTCATAAAACAAAGCATAATTTTCAATCTAAAAAGAATTTCAAAATAATTTCTCATGAAAATTTTGGCCCATTCAAAGATCTTTCAAATAGCTATGGTTTAGCTGAAAATGAGCCTCTTTTGGTTAGTTAAAATCTGTGACCACATTGGCATCAGTGGTAAATCTAGGAAAACAGTCAAAAGTGATGTACCTTCTCATTTTAAAACATATCTTCATTCTTGTGAAGAATTTGAATAGTGGGAAAACGCAAAGATTTTACTAGACTCATATACCTCTCCAATGGCTATGACTTGAGGTCAATCAGATCCCATTTGGCTGTTCAAAAGTTTCTTTAAAAAACATTCATATTCCTGGAAATTCATTGTGGGATAAGACATATTGCAAGAACACATTCCATGACCTACATTCCATGGTGAAGAACATGATACAACTTTTCTCTCACAATGCACACACATAACATGCATTTCTTACATAATATAAGAATCATACATTCATTCTCAACATCCACCATTGTCATAGAACAAAAGCCCCAATTTCAGTAAAAAAGCGCAAGGATTTTCTTCATCACATACACTTTCATTACTTATTTCACATGCATAAATCCCTATGTGTCCTTATAACTACCATGCAATGGTGATGGATCATCTTACCTGTACCGCAATGGTGCCTTCTCACAAACTCTTCTTACACAGCTAACACTTCCCAATAATGGTTTCTCACCAAACTTTCTCCAACCTTGCCTTAAAGAGAGAGAGAAAAATGATGGGAGAATGGGTGGCGTGGGTGAGAGGGCACTTAAGTACTCAACATATGGGACAGTGGTCAAGTGGCGCTAGTGGTTGGGCAAGTGGCACCCAAAGTATGACAAGTGGCAAACACTCTGCATGCACGCTAGAGCCATGCACTGCGCCTTGTCGCTTCTTCAGTGGCGATGCCCACACGACGTTGCCCATGCTTCAGATCACGCGCTCACGCAGCGTTGCCCCCCTCCATCGCCGCGTGCCTTCTCTCCTTCCCGTCCATCACCGTGTACCTTCACTACGGCTAATGCCGCCCGCTCACCTGCTCTGTCGTGCACTCCCATCACCGCACGCCTATCGCCATGCGACTCTCCTATGCCTACCTGCCGCGAACACCATCGCCACGTGACTCTCCTATGCCTACCTGCCGCAAACACCATCGCCACGCGACTCAAATTGCCGCGTGCCCCATCGTCGCGCGACTCTTCTCTTCTTCTATCACCGAGCGGCCCACACTCTATTGATCCCGTCGTGCACTCAACCGACCGGGATAGTCTGGGTCCTTACAATATATATATATATATATATATATATATATATATATATATATATATATATATATATATATATATATATATATATATATATATATATATATATATATATATATATATATATATATATATATACACGAGCAGCTATAATGAATACTAATATAGGTGGAACCCTAGCCGTCAGTTCTTCATCGAGTAGTTCAAAATATATATCACTATTTTAAGTTTAAGGTTTTTTATATAAATCTGATTATGATGAAATTTTGGATGTATATACTTAACACTATTGCGCACCATATAAAAATATAAAAATATTATTTTCAATAATTTAAAATGACCAAATTACTAGTGTCATTTTTCAGGGTTATTTTGGTCATTTTATATTTTAGAAAATAATTTTTTTTTATATTTTTTAATTGTGTGCCCTATTTTTTTATTACGCACGTCTAAAATTTCATTATGATCTGATTTCTAAAAAAAACATTGAAATTCATATGCATTCATTTTGAACCATAAGATGAAGATCTGATGGCTGAGATTCAACTCTATATTACTATTCATTATAGCTGCCCAGCTACTGTTAGCTTTTTCATATATATATATATATATATATATATAGGGATTTTCTAGAGTTAACAACCCTCCAAAAACCATAGGTTCAAGTTAGAGGGGTTCAAGTTAGAGGGACTCGTGAATTGCCATTTTACATTTACTACCCTCACTATTTGATAAATACATAAGGGTATTTTAGACTTTCGCTAAAAAAAACGAGGGAATTTTGAATTTTGGCCTTTGCTCTCTACCCCCTCTTTGACATGCCCCTGCTCTCTCTCCTCGCCCCTTTGCCTTCCCCATTCTCTCTCTTTCCTTGCCCTCCCCATACTCTCTCTCCTAAAAACATGAGCAGGAAACACTATCCTAAAAAACGCAGGCAGGAAACGGAGATTGAATGGAGGAGTGCCTCTTAGAGAACCCATTAATGAGGTATGAATTATCTTAAAAATCTGGATTTTGAATATGGTATGGATTAATGAGGGAATTCATGCCCTGAAACACTATCCGAACTTGATGATGATGAACTATTGGATGCTCTAAGATTGTTGTTTGTGTTAGAGAGAGAAAATACTGACTGCTGTACTGAGGCTGCATTAGGTGAAAACTCTTGAGGAACAAAATAAACAGTAATGTGATCATGGAATGACGATACCAGAATATCAAAATCATGAAAGAGTAAGATTAAACTCTTTGTTCTTTTTCCACATAGTTGTCTAAAATTTTGCACTGGTGGTTCTAGTGAGAGAATTCAAAAGCGAGAACTGTACTTCGTATACATCTACATCACAGTGTTTAGTTCTTGCTTTTTTCACATTCACTGGAAGAAACAGAAGAAAAGCATTGATTGATTTTTTGGTGTCGGGTTCTCTCTACATTTCATTTTTCACTGTATTTGTGTTTGTTTAGGTAATTCCAATGCTAAAAACCCAAGCACCTGATATAAATGAAATTACCTCATTATATATATTATCTCATTCGATATATAATTTTTAAAATCCCCCAAAAAATATGAGTTCATATTAGAATCACTCAATTTAGTTTCTGATTCATTGTAGCTACTGCAATTATTGACTTGTTTGTAAATATTTTTGACATGGTCACACAATAAAAGCCCAACTGAGACCCTCTCGGATTGAGCCAGGCACTTTTCAAACAAATTTCTGGTGCAAAAATATGAGTTCCAGAACCCAAAACCAGACAAAAAACTGAGTTTCAGGGGAAAAATAAAATAAAATTGTGTTAAAAAATATACTTGCAAAATCTGGATGCCGCCCTCAATAAATCTATCACCTCGAGTGACCCGGTTGTGGAGACCCCGTTATATGCCTGCCAACATGGTCGAAACAATGGTGTCACCCGCTTGTTCCCAGAAGGCATGGATTAAAGGAATCGGAGAACTACGAACTGTCTTACGACCACTCAGAAAGAGAATAGAGCCCAACAGCACAAAAAGAAAAATACAGATCTATTCAACGGCTCTCGATTGCTCTTGATTTTAGACCGGCAACCCCATATCAACCCACTGACCATGTGAAGAATAATCAGCCCCCAACAGTTGCGTACCCATGATAGAATGGTCATCAGTGGCAGTGGAGGGTTGATATCAATTCTGGCCAAGTTCAGGCCAGAAATCCTTGCAACTTCCTCCAAAGTTAACGTTGTCTCACCTGGAGGCCAGAAATCCTTGCAACTTCCTCCAAAGTTGGCGTTGTCTCACATGTAAGAAGAAAGAAACTGTTCGTCTAATAGTTGAACCTCTCAGCAAGAGCTTCAAGGAGTGGAAAGTTCACATGGAAAGAGGCCATGCTCAAGATGCGTATCATTGAAATTGAAGCCAGAGGGGCCATGAGCTCGGGCCACTGCCGAGCAAAAAGAAATCATTCTCGGAACCAGGGTCCGATGATAGGAAAGCCATTGACGCATCGGGTAACTTCACCCAACCGAAGGCCCTGAGAAATACGACAGGGAAGACTTTCAGGGAAGTGACCCTAGGAAAAATAGGGGAGTCCTCCTCCTCCTCTCTTCTGTCGTCAACTCGCTCGAGAGCATTCCCCTTGCTCGAGGAGATCGCATTGTTCTTCTTAGGAGACATAAAAGCCTAAGGATGGGTGCAATAAAATCCTGTAAAAACAGAGGGAAGATGATGAAAAAGGGAGAGAATGAAGGTGAGAGGAAGAAAATTGAGTTTGAAAGATGAGAGTGACAATGGCCGTGTCGCCTAGCTTGTGAGGGCGACACCACTGGTGTCGCCCATACATTTTCGTCAAAAGTTGTATTTTTACGTTTTCCAGAAAAATACACTTAATAATAATAAAAAAAAAGAGATTTTTTTAGGTGGGCGACACCAACTGTGTCGCCCAAAATGTTTTTCCCCGAAACTTTTCCCACTCAATTTTGGGGACTTCCAAGAATCAAACACGGTTTGTCATGTTTTTTTTAATGATCATTTTCAAACATTTTTACTAACTTTTTTTAAAAAATATTCCACGGTGGCATGAGCCTAAACTACCAACCAAGTTTTCAAAATTCCAAAAAAATCAAAAATAAAATTAAAAAGAGAGAACACTCGGTGGCATGAGCCTAAATTGCTAACCAATGTCTGATCCAAGGCACAACCACCCTGGTTCAATGGAAAAATGTCAAACTCATGCGATGTTAAAGAGCCCAGACAGAAAAAACATCAAACTCATGCGACGTTAAAGAGCCGAGACAGGAAAAACGTCAAACTCGTGCGATGTTAAAGAGCCGAGACAGGAAAAATGTCAAACTCGTGTGATGTTAAAGAGCAGAGACAGGAAAAATGTTAAACTCGTGCGACATTAAAGAGATGAGACAGGAAAAATGTCAAATTCGTATGACGTTAAAGAGCCAAACTAGGTAACGTCTAGCCTCGTATGATGTAAAATGTCAGATGTGTTTAGGGCACAGCCACCTTGATCAATGTGTTCAGGGCACAACCACCCTGTTCAATGTGTTTAGGGCACAACCACCCTATTCAAATGTCTAGCCCCGTATGACGCTAAAGGTCGGGTATATCCAGTTCAACTTCAAACTCATGCGATGTAAAAGAGCCGAGACATGTAACGTCTAGCCCCATATGATGTAAAATGTCGAATGTGTTCAGGGCACAACCACCCTGTTCAATTTTGTTCTGGTCACAATCACCTTGTTCAATGTGTTCAAGGCACAACCACCTTGTTAAAATGTCTATCCCTATATGATGTAAAAGGGTCGGGTGTATGGTCTATCTCTGCATGACGCTAAACTGCTTAGAGGACTCTATGGTTGTAGGAGTTAAAACTGCTAACCAACTTTTTTTTTCAAAATATCTTTCTCTTTTCAAAATTTTCACTATATGTCTATGATTTCAAAAACTTTAATTTCTTTGTTAAAATAGTAACATGTCCCTACTCCGGATTTTATTTTCAAATCCCCCTGTTTTCAAAATTTCTAAAACATTTTTTAAAACGAAGGGGCTTGGACACCCGTATATGATGAATACCGCGTTGCTATGTTTGCCGTGTTGCAACTCTCTTCAGATTCAGCCAAACAAGTCTCTTCCTATAGGAGGTCTTTTCCTATAAATAGCCTTAGGAAACCCTAAGGAGATCAAAGAAAATGTCAGGGATAAAAATTTCATTTTGTGAAAACCCCTGAAGTCAAGTGGCATGGCCAGAAAATCCAACTCAAGTTTCAAGCTTGTGTAACTCACCGACAACGGCGGAAACCGTAGGAGGAAAAATGCCTCAGGTGGGTGAGTTCGGTGAGCATAATGACTTGGAGGGATAGGTGGTGTACCCTTTGACCACGTGATGTCAGGATGAAATTTAAAATGTCTACTTTATCTTTGACGTTCACCTGCCCCTCAAAGGACAGGGAATGCTAGAGTGTCTACTTCTTTGCCACTCGCTGGTCCCTCGAAGGATAGGGAGTGCCAAAGAGAGGCAACTGTAGACACCCCATTTTTAAAACTGAAAAATTCTATGGTTTCTGAACCATTAGGACCAAATTATCCTAGTAAATCCAAATCCATAGTTCACACAACCTATCTTGTGGCTCAGAAGCAGTCTGCTTGCCCGGAATCCTACAAAAACCTTGTTATGACCCAGATTTATGTAAATGCCCTATTTTACCAAAAAAATATTAAAAATAGTAAATAAATCCATTTTGATCCAAATTTTCTCATAGATCTTCACAAGAGGCTGAGGAACATACCCAAAGTGAAAAATCTCAATTTGGACCAAAATTGGTGTGTACGACATTTGGCATTCCACCGAGGCGGCATGGGTCGTGTCATCCAGGTGACACAACCCGTGCCACCCAGGGGGCAGGGGTTGTGTCGCCCAGGCGACACAACCTCTGCTGCTTAGATTCGTACCTCCAAAAGCATGTTTTTGACTAGGGGCATTTGTTTGTTGCAAGAGGATATCCTTCCTAATGGATTTTGACCCATATAAACTCTCTTTTCATGGAATTTCAGGGAAGGGAGAGAAAAACCCTAGCAGAGATGAAGAATACGATTGAGGAGCGAGAGAAAAACCTAGAGAGAGGGATGGAAACCCTAGAGCTTCAGAGAGATGAGAAACCCTAAAGCTAGCCTCCGGGTACTTCAACCCTAAAATCTACGACACTTAGAACCATCTATAGGGCACAACCACCCTATACTAAAGAGACATGCTGGTTAATAACCGGATCAGAGAGACAAAAGAGGACCAGTTCTGATATGGGAAAGCCCTAGAAGGCTCGGCAGTCCCGGGCCATCCGACCTGGTTTGGTATCATTTTCCTTTCTTCATTTTTTATTCTTCCTTACTGTTTTAATTCCATTTTAATCTGCTTATTCGCTTTAAAATCATGTTTTGGATGCTCTAGATCATGCTGGCCTTGCCACAGATCTGAGAGCAGATCTGCTCGTTTTCATGCAGATTTGGTCTTAGATCTGAATTCGATTTGTCCCACTTTCTTTACCATTTTATTCATTGCATTTTCATTTAATTTAAGGTGTTAAAATCGAGAGATCTTCATCGAAATATTTGTCTGATTTTCATCATAAACAAGTTTAGACCATGGTACTAAGACTTTTAATGTCATACCGCTAGGACGTAGACTATGGTTTAAGGTCATATAGTTTGGACCGCGGCTATGTAGTTTAAAGTCTTGCAATTAGGACCATGAAATTTAAGGTTGTGCAACTAGACCTTCGCTACAGTTTTTAGGACATATAGTTTGGACCATGGAGTTTAAGGTCGTGCATCTAGACCAAGGCTGTGCAGTTTAAAGTCATGCAGCTCAGACCATGGTGTGGATTGCCAAGTAGGTGAAGCTCCATGGGGAATAGGTATGTGGATAGTAATTTGATTCCCTGGAGGTAAAATGATAGTAGGGGTTTTAGATGGGAAGCAGACTTCACTGGGGATTAGGAGACAAGTGTGACTTCCCTAATGGTGAAAGCTGGAAGTCCATGGAGGGATTGGCTCATGAGAGGTAACCCCACTTCTTGAGGGTAGGATAGCTTGATGTGAGATTGACCCATAGGGGATTAAAGGGGAAGCACGACCCTAACTCCACTGGGGATCAATGGGCTGTAGTACAGGTGTAATTCCTGCTCTTAACTCCATTGGGTATGGTAGCAATGGCGTGCTCATAACTCCACTGGGGATAGTGGTGAGACATGCATAGTGGTGACTAGGGTGACTAGGGTTTAGCACGCGTGGAACTAGAACATGCGTGGCGCCAGCATGACGAGTGCAACACACACGACAATAAACTTGGAAAAACAAGCGGCGCTGATCATAGAAGAACACAACCAGTGCTGGGTCATTGAGGGCACATCTGGTGCTAGATCATTTAAAACACAGTCGGCACTGATTCTTTAAGAATACAATCAGCGCTGGTATTCGAGAACACAACCGGCGCTAAATCATTTAAAACACAGCCGACACCGGTTCTTTAAGAACTCAGTCGGCATTGGTATTTAAGAACACAGCCGGCGCTGGGTACAGGCTAATGTTTAGGACTTCAGCCCATGCCCGACCCGATCTTGGTCTTGAGTTTTCTTGGTCAGTGGTAGACTTTCATTCGGGCTCGAGTCTGATCCCGACCAGATCCAGCCCACCATCGTTTGACTTCAGGGACGTGACTGACATTATTAGATTGTTGGGGACACTTCAAGGAAACTTCGTGTATATAAAGGGGTAAATCCCCATCCTTACCATTTCACCAAGGGTAAAAACAACTATGTATTTTTTAGCAGTGGGGGTGAAAGAGTTCCCGGCGAGAAGATTCCAGCTGAGAGGGTAGAACACCGGCAAGGGAATAGGGACCAAGGAGTTTTACCGAAGTATGCCGGAGTTTCGGTAGTGGTATTTGGGCTACTAAGGAAGGTGAGAAAGAGTGGAATCAGCAGAGGGCTGCCTGAGAACTTTCACTGGTTTTTTAGTGGTTTTCCAGAGAAACGCAGGAAGGGGAAAGGTTTCTCAGTGATTTTTTTGGAGGGAAAAGGGAGTTTCCAATGAGAATGCGAGAGGTCGCAAGGAGGCAAATGGCTACTTGGAGACTAAGGATCGTGAAAGGCGAGTAGTTACTAGAGATGAAGGGTCACTGGGAGGAAAACGAGGGGCCTCATGAATATCCCTCGAACTGGCAAGCTCTAGGGATCCCTAGAGATAGCAGCCGATGACGTTTCGCCAAAATTTCTAACCATGAAACAGAGAACTAGGAGCATCTTTGATAAATTCAGTTCCATATTTGAATGGGATGAGGGCCGATAGGTCCCTGGTTCTGAGAAGCATCCCACACAGGACCTGAACGTGCTAATTGAGAGTGGTCCTCATAGTAGATTGGCTGAGGGCCCCTCTCAAGGTAGAATTCTGAAGCGCCCGCTCCTTCTTCGGTAAGGGGAAAGAAAAGAAAACTGCTACTAACATTCGTGTGTCGTCTCCAGTTAGTGGGTGTACTCGGAGGTGTAGGGGTGTCAATCTTCCTGTGATCTCAGAATTGGGAGGTAGTTCTTCCTCCTCAGATCATTTAGCAACTCCACCTGTGTCACCTTCTGCGCTTTCTCCACCGTCTTCTATTTCTCCTGAATATCTTCTTCTTCTTCAGAGAATGAAGCAACGACTCCAGCCCTTCTGAGCCCATTATTATTCCTTCTGACCAGGAAGTGACTCCGAATCTTGGGGAGGCACCTCTGAGTCCAAGGGCCGTTCCTGAGTTAGAGCCAGCTCAGATGGAGACTGACGAGGCTGGAGGTCCCGAAGCAACTACTTTAGGAAAGGAATCTGATGCCGATGTGGCCTTTATACTTCAGAGGTTTAATTCCCGACCGAGGCAGAGGCTATGATTCAAGAAGGGCTTGTAGTTAATGATGCCCCTCAGTATCATGAGGCCGCTGCCCCCAAGGGCACAGATCATGAAGATGAAGGGGTTGAAATTTTTGTGGTTGAGGTTCTAGCTACTGAGGGTGGAAGCTAGATGGAAGAAACCATGGATGGGGCTGAATTGGCGATTGGCGAAGGTCCAAGGGAAGAGGCAGCTTCTAAACTTGCCAATGTTGATGCGGTAGTTCAGGAGGGTGAGAAGCATAGGGAGCAGGTTTGTTTGGAGGCCGCTAGGATAGAAGCGGAGGCCCTCATAGGCGAGGGTGAAGGCAGCGGAACTGGTGTTGAAGAATCCAGGCAGGTTGAGGCTCGGGCGGCCTCTAGGTTTAAAGTGCACGAGGGTCTGGGCTTTGCCATCGTTTCAGAGGAGCCAGTGGCTCAGATGGCTATTACTTCGACAAGCCTGATCCTTGAAGCCGAAGTTTCTTCAACTGTTGTAATCCCAGCAGAATCATCTAGGCCCATCTTTAGCGGGGTTTCTGGTATGATTGCAAGCATGCTTCGAGCAAGCTTTCAAGGCTTGAGGGAGTTGCCTTTCAATGAGCTGGGCGAGGCTTAGGCCAAACTAAGGGAATTTGTTGTGACCGCTACGATTGGGAGTGCACCAGAAGTCCTTTCCCATTTTGATGCAACCATGAATGAGTTGGAGACCTGGCGGTCCAGAATACTAAATCATGAGGCAGAAATCAGTAGGCTAGCCTCCTTGGAGGAGTTGATCTTGTGTCGTCACGAGAAGATAGATTCTTGCATTGAGAAGAAGGCCACGATAACTGGCCGTCAATTGGATCTCAAGAGGGAGATGCAAGGTAGCTATTAGAGAATGATCGAAATTAGAGAGGAGATGCGACTATTGAGGCAGGAATTTGCTGGTCTTAAGACGGAGATGGTTTAGAGGAGGGCCATGGAGGCCTCTTTGGTTGCAGATTTATCCAAACTCGATCGCAACATTGAGTCCAAAATTGTGGCGATGGAGGAGGAGACTCAAATGGTGGCCGAACTGTAGGAGCGTGTCCATGGCACCAAGACTTCTCCTGTAGCGTGCAGCGCAGAGATCAATAAGATGATTGATCATTTTTTAGAATGTCTTTTATTTTACCAATACTTGTAAAAAGTTTTAACTCATAAATAAAGTGCTTTTTCTCTTCTGGCTGACTTCGCTGCATGATTTCAGTCTGTTCTTACTTTGCTACACCTCATGTGCTCCCTTTTCTTCGAATGCCTCTCGACATTTTTATTATCTCAAGAGGCTAATACCCTAGGCCTTGTTTAGTCCCATGATCGGCTGTCGTGGCTTGGATAGCTTTGAAATGGGGAGTCGTTGCTTTTTCTCCTCTTAATATTTGATTGGCCAAGGGCTCATAATTCATTTTCCTCATCATTTGATGAGTCTATTCACTGTAAGTAGTCCAATCCGGAGGGGCTTTGGCTTCCATCAGTGGTGCATTTACTTCAAACCCATTATATCTTTTGATCTCCGGCACGAACCCCTCGAGATGTTTCCAAGCAATACGCATAACCTCAAATTGGCTCTAGAGACTGCGAACTTCGCTTCTTAACTCTGCTAGGGGATCCTGCTCTTGATGGGAAGAAGACTGTCCTTTGTCAAACCGTTCTCCTCCTACCAGATCAGAGAAAAGTAGAACTTTCGGCTGGTCACTGGTCCAAGGAGCATCCTTTATACTTATAGCAATTGAATTTTGAAAAAATTTGAGTGGCGCTTGACGCGCCACTTCTTCTTCCAAGAGTGCAATGGGGATATACAAGAATTTTTGATGGTCCGACGTATAGGTGATGTTTGGAGCTGGGAATTCTATCCCCATGACTTGCTCAATCTCAAGAATTACCTCTGGTTCATCTTTCGACCAAGGTGGCTTAGAACTGGGGGTAAAGGGAAAGAACTCCTTTTCAAGTGAAGAAGGAGTTTCTTCAGGGATGATGGTTGGGACTTTAGAATGAATAGGGGTTAGAGGTAAAATTCTGCCTTGTTTTTCTTCCTCTTTGAACATGTTCACTAATGTTCTCCCAACATCCTCAACATCTTCATAAGATGAAGATGCTGTCTTGATTGTAGACTTGTGACCTCCATCATTCAGCTTCTAAGGCAACACAAGATCTGTGAAGTAATATTTAGCATCGGCGTAGTGAGTTTCGACTATAGGGAACAATCTTTTGTCATATAGACCATAGGCTATCTCCCATCTCCACTATACTTGAAGCAATGGTGCAACATCGATGGAACCACCCCTGGTCATAGAGCCATGGTTGACCGAGGAGAAGGTCATAGGAAGTGTCAGTGTGACTACATGAAACTGGGCATAATTGTTCAGCTCATCGATCTTAAAACGAAGGCGAACTGTGGTAGCTGGCTTCTCTCCTAACTGGTTGAACCCTTGAACTATGACGTGGGATGAAGTAAGAACTTTGGAACCTAACCCTAATCGAGTAAGGATCCTCCTCGAAATAAGGTTGACTGCCAACCCTCCATCTAACACAATTTGGTTGATGGGGAATGCATGTAATTTGCCAGTGACAAAGAGAGGGTGATTATGAAACTTTTCTCCTAGCTGCAGATCATCTTTTGAAAAGGTGATTGGCGTACATCCATCTAAAATCATTGAGCCCACTTCAATAGGTTCTACTTAGGTCTCGTATACCTCTGGGTTAGAAAGAGCTTGAATCAAAGCCATTCGATAATCATTATAGAGCATGAGGGTGTTGTAGATACTGAGTAGAGATGGAAGCTTCCGTAGATGCCCTATCACATCATATTTCACATTTTCTTGATCAAGGCCTTATGCTCCTAGTTCTGCCATTAGTTTGGGTGGTATGTTGGGTTGAGGTTTTGGAAGTGATTGAGTATATGGGACCAGAGGTGTCCCAGGGAATTGGAGGATAGGTGGATTGTTTGAGTTATTGGGATTGGAAAGGCACCCAGGGAGTTGTAAGATAGGTAGATTAGTCCTTGGATTAGGGGGCAGTGGCAGACTAAGGAACTTCAAGGTGCCCAACTTCGGCGGTGGAGGTTGCAGCGTCCTCCCCGATATGAAATTTATCTGTCCCGTGATGGATGTTGCTCCTAAGATTTCTACCATGTGGCGAGCTTCCTGAGAGTAGAAACTTTCCCCTCTTGACTCTCTGTATTTGCTCAAAGTCGGGCTTAGGGGCCCATTGGGGTTTCTCTGGCTTTCACGTTTTGTGCTTCTTTGAAGAAGGTGGCTCTGCCTTGACTTTAGCTGTTAAGGCATCAGAAATTGTTAGGAATCCTGCTGCCTATGCCAGGGTCTTTGTCAATCATTTATGTTGCATCCTTCTTATGTTGATCCCTTCGAATTCTCTATCGAGAGCCTCGAAGTCCGGGCATATCGAGGTCGTACATGCAAAAGACATAGAAGAGGAAGGATGAGAAGCAGAAGAAGAAGAAGGAGAAGGGTTAGAAGGTGGGGGACTTTTAAGGTCATTCCCCTCATCAGACCGATTTGGACAGATTTTCACGTCATCGCCAGGGTCGGAAGTGTGCAGGGGGTCTTTTAGGTCTTTCCCATGCTTAGACTGGTGGGGAGTGCTTTAAATGTTGTCACCCTCATTGGACGTGCTCTGAGTGGAAGATGACTCTGGGAGGTCCTCTCAATGAGAAGCAAGGAGGATAGTGTTTGGGATGAAATCCAGTAAATTTGGCACTAGGGGAAGGGGCCTGAGAAATTCTTGCTCAAGTGGCGGTTGAACCGTCTTGTTTTTCTAGCGAGCAGCCCTTGGTGCCCATCTCCTTCTGGTTTTCAGTGGTGGTGTTTGATGCGTCTCACTAGGCTTGTGAATGGCCTTAGCTTGGCGAACTGCTTCTTGTCTTAAGGACTTGAGTCTGCTTTGCCCGTGGTGTACTATCCATGGATGGGAAGTTAAGCGTTCAGTAGAGTATGAATCTTTATTAGGAAGATCCTGTGCTGGGAGGTCCTCTTGCATTAGCAGAATAGTGGCTTGGGGGTCACTTACTGGGACGTTGTAAAACTCCCGGCATTCCCTTATTTTCTTTGCCAATATATCATGGAAACGGGTGCATTCTCATAGGTAGTGACCGATACGGGCACCAACGGTCCACAGTGCCCTTAGCAAGGCATCGGGGTTGCCTTGCCTGCTTCAGTGTGATTATGCCTTCCTAAAGCATTATAACAAAGAAGGCGTGAAGGATGTCAGGGGCTGCATCTTCTTCTTGGACGGTTACTGCTTGGGAGGCATTAGCTGTCCCAAAGGCCTTCTTTAAGTCTTCAAGATTTATCTGACCCTTCTGAATCAGGGCCTCGATAATATCTTTCAGTGTGTAGCAGTCATTTGTGGGGTGATTGTTGCTTCGATGGGAAGCACAATAATTTGCCTGAGTGTCAAGTCTAGCTTACTTAGGGAACTTGGATTTTGGAAGCTGAATCATATTTTGTTCCAATAATAACCGGAATAGTGCAGGGACCCATTCCTTCTCAAAGGGGTGGACCTTGTTCCTATGCCTGGTGAAATAATCACCCCGATCAGGGTTGGCCGGCGGGGGTACTCAGTTGTACGACTATTATTGCCTGCCTGCCTGCCTGGGGAGCTATCTTCGTCGTGCTCACCCCTTTGGAGAGGTTCAAAGTTTGGGAGGGAGTCTTCTTTGGATTAGTGACCATGACGGCTGCACTGATTACTCCTTTTTGTTGGCTGCCCTGTGTGTTGGTTCAAGAGCTATCATTGCCCCGGTTGTAAGCTGATCTTGAAGACGGTTGTCGTGACCCACCATTGTGGCGTGATAAAATTTCTATGAGGACTTATTTGGAGATCAATTCTGACATGGACGTCGGATTAGAGGCCTCAACATGTAGAATGATCTCGGGTCGCATGTTTCGCATGCAAGTTTGGACTGCTTCCTTCTCGGGCATAGGACTACGATGGCGAGCAGCCAAATTTCTCCATCTTTATATGAATTGGTCTATGAGCTCATAGGGGTCATGAGTCTGGGTGAGAAGTTTGATGGTTTGAACCTCTCTCTCGACCTCATAGAAGCATTGATAGAACAATTTTTCCATTTCCTCCCATGTATGTACCGATTTGGGGGGAAGTCAAGCATACCATTGAAAAGCTGGGCTGTCAAAGGTTTCAATAAACAGACAGAGAAGGAGTCTCCCATCAGCCACTATTTCTTGACATGCTGCCTGAAAGTTGGCGATATGCTGATTCAGGGATGTGGTCCCGTTGAATAGGGGAAACTTCCCTTTCTTATAATATGAGGGAAACGACACCTAGTCAATATATGAAGGGTATGACCTTTGATAAGGAAATGCGCCCTGTATCCTCGAAATTTGCCTATTCTTTGAGCTATGGGGTCGCCATAGCATCGATGTCTTCATGTGAGATGGGGTGAGGGACATAATTGTCCTGTGAGGTAGAGGGAAGGGGCTGTGTTGGATGTGCACCATCAAAGTGATGGGAATTGACCTCATGATTAGCTGATTAGTGTGCAATGTCTATACGATCGATCTTTTCCATCATCGAACGCATATCCTCAAACTTGTTCATGCGGTCTTCTTGTGAGTCAGGTTCATCTACAACCATCATGTTAACTGTTTCTTCAGGGGGTCAACCCCTTGCTGCGGTTGAGGGCTTGCGACCTTGACGGGTCGCACGCGGCAGATCAGTCAGCAGGGGGTCAGCGTGCCCTGATTGACTCAACTTTTGTATGCCGATCTTGTAAGGATCGGTTCTCGATGGTCTTGAAACCGTGGCTAATGAGGGGTTGGGTCACTTTCAACAACATTAACTACAGTACAAGGCTCATGGAGCTTGTCTTCAAGCTTCGTCATCTGAAGAGGGTAGAAGGGGTTCAAGCTAAGAGGGTCATCAGAGCTGGTTGCCCCGATAGCCTTGGTGACTTGCTTGGTTAGAATTCGCATACCCCTATCATGTTTAGCCTCGAGGTTTTGATGGACCTCACACCAAAACTGTGAATCGGGACTGTGGCTAGTCAGCTCTTCTTGCACAAGAGAGAGTTATCTCCATCAGGTGCGGCAAAGGATGAGGACCAAGGACTAGAGTCATCTTTGGCCGGGGACAATGATAGACTCGATTTTCCATTAGGTCTTTTCCCCGAGCTCTCTTATAGGGTCAAGAGACATGACGAAATGATAAGGCTGGTTCAGGATGGTACTCTTGGGGAAGGTCTTCGAGTACCAAGGCTGAAGGTGCTTACTCAAAGAAGGAGGAGTAGGCAAAAGCATGGTTGACTCTTGAGGACGGCTGAGTAGAGGGCAAGGGGCTGTCTGAAATGATGACGCGTGTGCGCCCCTTGAAGAAGGATCACGGGTGACCTGGGGGTCAGCCCTAGCTTGAGCAAGTGGTTTGGCCTTAAGAGGTTGAGAACTGCAAGCGGGTGTTTGTAAGGGAACAGGTTGAGGCCTGCCCCTTACAGGGTGGCTTGTGTGTACTGAGTAGGAAGATGAGGAGGTTGTCTCCTGTGTACTGGAGTTAGCGCAATGACGGGGTTGCCCTGAGCAGTGAGATGCATGTGAGCAGCGTGTGTCAGATCTGGCCTTGAGAGGTCTGATCCTGAATGCTGACTCGAGGTAACACAAGGGTTGCCCAGAGGTGTGGCTCGAGTGGGTGACCCAGGAGTTTTGTGGTGTGTGTGAGGGGTGGAGGCTGTAGGGCTTTAGGGAAAGAAACTCGTTTTGGTGCAGGAATGTGGGGGGTAGCCTTTCCACAGACACAATGGCAGCTTGCTTGCCTTTTGCAGAGAGGGACTGAGTAGCCTTCCAGCGTACATTGGCAACACGATTGATAAAAGACTTGTTAGTGGCTGGGTGCATGCTGTGAGCAGTGGCATGTGCACCACCTATGTAGGGTGCCTTGGTGGAGGTTCCACCAGGGCAAGGAGATGGCAACTTAGGGATTTTAGGTCCCTCCTCATGCCAATCCCAGTTAAGACCTGGGAGCTAGACTTGGGGTCTTTGCTCAAAAGAAAGGTTGGGAATGAAGTTAAAAGAACTTATTCCCTGGGGACACTAGCGAATGTGGGGATGAGAAAATCACCGATTCGGATGAATGGGTTACAGAACCCAGCAGCCATAAGTGATGTGTGAATATAGAAAATAAAAGGAGAAACTTAGCCAAACAAGTACGATCCGACTAAGGGGTAATAAGTCCCTAGTGGAGTCACCAAGCTGGTTAGGTGCCTGATGTCACCCTTCGGATCTGGATGATCGGGCGGCACGCGTCTCAGGTTTCAAGGAGACCCAGGACTTTTGAGATCGCTCTCTTAGGAACCTTGTTAAAAAACAAGGGCAGGTATTACCAACCGATAGAGAGGAATTTAAGGTGGATTAGGGACTTACTCAGGCTGGCTCGTGTGGGCACCTTCTTAAATCACAAAGAAAGCCCCCTAGTATTAAACTGGTTCGGAATCGCCTCGCTTACTTGTATTCTCCTGTTTCTGTAATCATACACATATGGCAAATATTATAAGGCAGGTGGGTCAACAGACCTCACCTTACCTCTTTGGTGAACGTACACAAGCATGCACATTCAAAAGAAGAGAAGAATGAAAGAAGAAAGATGGGGGAGAGAAGAATTTGCCTAGGAGGGGAAATCAACACAGTGACTAAGCTGATCAGTAATTGGTCTAATGTGGCAGTAAAACAGGCTCGGTAACTCAGAACGGTTCAACAAGATTACTACTAGATGTCTACCAATACTGACTAGCTAAACACGATGGTTAGTCTGTCATGGCAATAAAGCGGGCACAATAATTCTGACATAATGACGTTATGGCTAGGCGACAAGACTACCATAATAGGCTAATCTCAAGCCCTCTTTAATAAAACAAAATAATAATAGAAATAACATATATCATAAAGAAAAACATAAGAACAGTAAGATAAGAGAATAAGGGAAAAGAAAGAAGGAGTGGGAAGAGAGAAAGAAAAAGAAGAATATGAGGGAAGAGAGAAAAACACAGATGGTGCTAAGCGTCGCTGGCTGTATTAGGAGGACTCAGTCGGCACAGAGCGTTACCGACTGGGTTAGACAAAAAAGAGAGAGGTAACACCATCAGCACTAAACATCGCTAGCAGTGATAGATAAAGAAGAGAGAGAAGATGCAGTCGACGTTAGACTTCGTCAACTGTTTTATACGAGAAGAGAGAGAGGATACAGTCAACGCTAGACTTTATCGACTTTGTTGGATAGAGAAGAGAGAGGATGCGATCAGTGCTAGGCTTCACCTACTGTGTTGGATAGAGAAGAGAGAGAAGATACAGTCAGTGCTAGACTTCACCGAGTGTGTTAGACGAGAAGAGAGTGGATGCAATCAGTGTTGGGCTTCACCTACTGTGTTGGATAAAGAAGAGAGGATGCAGTCAGTGCTAGGCTTCACCTATTGTGTTGAATAAAGAAGAGAAAGAAGATATAATCAGTGCTAGGCTTCATCTACTATGTTGGATAGAGAAGAGAGAGAAGATGCAGTCGGTGCTAAGCTTCACCGACTGTGTTAGACCAGAAGAGAGAGCGGATGCAGCCGACGTTAGGCTTCACCGACTGTGTTGGATAGAGAAGAGAGAAGATGCAATCGGCACTAGGCTTCGTCAAATGTGTTAGATCGAGAAGAGAGAGGATGCAGTCAGCACTAGGCTTCATCGATTATATTGGATAGAAAAGAGAGAGAAGATACAGTCGGTGTTAGGCTTCACCGATTGTATTAGACGAGAAGAGAGAGATGTAGTCGGCACTTGGCTTTACCGACTATGTTAGATGAAGAGCAGAAAGAGAGATAGAGTGAGAAGATGAGAGGGAGATAAAGATGAGAAGAATGGAGAGAGATTGAGATGAGAAGAAGAGAGAGAAAGAGAGATAGGGATGAGAAGAAGAGAGAGAAAGAGAGATAGAGATGAGACGAAGAGAGGGATAGGGATGAGAAGAAGAGAGAGAAGGAGAGAGAGAAGGAAAGATAGAGATGAGGAGAGAGAAAAAGAGGAGGAGAGATAGAGATGAGAAGAGAGAAAAAGAGGAGAGATAAAGATGAGGAGAGAGAAAAAGAGGAGGATAGATAGAGAGGAGAGAGAGAGGGGTAGAGAGAGGGGAGAAGAGAGAAAGTTACCTTACTGAAGGGTACGAGCCCTTTTCTTCTCTATCCTCTCTCTCCAAGATGCACCCACGAGTTCATGAGGAAATTGAAATTTTATTGATCGTTGTGTGAAATGAACCGAAGGTCCTTTACAATTTGGCTTTGCATGCTTATATAGAATTGGGCTAAAACATGGGTGTACACCCAAAACTACCTAAAATTGAAGATAATTACAATTTAATTGAATTTAAATAAATTCTAAAAATAGGTAAAAAGGACTGTTTTGTCTTTGCTGCTGCTCGAGAACTTGTGTGATCTTTCATGATTGATCCAGGGTTGTTCGAATGCCCGTTTGATAGAAAGATGATTATTTTCTTGTGGGGTTGGGCATGGCGATCGATTTGATATTAACTTCGAGCCATGAATCATGTTTTTACGCCATGATCATGAAACTTTAATTTTGGATGAATCTTGAAAACTTTGGATCGATTGTGTTCTCGTTCCTTGATGTTTCTTTCTAATTTCTTCACTGAATCACATTGAGCAAGCCGTCACGATAATGTTGCAACAAATGTAGTTAGACTTCGCGTCCGAACAAAGATTTGATCGTCTTGAGGTTTTGACCAAAATCTTAAAATCTGACAGCTGAAAATTATAGCAGCTTTGATGCCTTCGTATGTGAAATCCAACTGTTCATCGTACGTAAGGTTCGGACCAGAGATGGCCACGAACCTTACGCACATAATGCAATTGGTTTCGTGCCTATAGGGTATGCGAGCATCGTGATTTGGCCGACAGAGTAGGGCGTGCTGTTGCTGAATTTTTTGTAACTTTCTTCATGGATCAGTAACTTCTCTCTAGTTTTTCTCTCTGTTTGGACATCGTCTGGGGGCGTACTAGATATCGATTGCTCGTCTAGATGAGATGAACATGCTCACAAAATTTGAGCACGATTCAACTTGAATTGAGTGAGATATGGGCCTCGAAAGTGATTGTTATTTGTAAAAAACAACCACTTTTGATGGTGTTTGGATGCAGGGTGGCCACACGGGAACAGTGTGCAGCCTACCCCTTTTCAATATTTTACCCTTAACATTTTCTTGGAGTGCACAATTAAGCTAAAATTGTTTCTTTATGTTCACTACCTTAGACATGTTTGTTCGCGATGAAATTTGACAGGTGGCCTTCTAGAGTGATGATGAAGATTACGACCAATTATGGGGCAATTATGAGACTATCGAAATTTCTACTAATTTTGTGGGCTTTATTGAACTGGTTCCTTCTTTATTCTGCACAGGGACCTAGGTGTTGAAAAATGCATTCAAACACCGCCCAAATATGTACTGAGTTTGAGGGAAGCCGAGCATACCACTGGAAAGCCGGGCCATCAAGGGTTTCAAAACCCTGAAGGAGAAGGAGTCTACCATCAGCTGCCATATTTTGACATGATGCTTGGAAGTGGCAGGTATGCTGGTTTGAGGACACAGTTCCATTGAACAAGGGAAACTTCCCTTTCTTGTAATATGAGGGAAACAAAACCTGGTCAATGTATGAAGGGTACGACTTTGGATAAGGCGTTGCACCCTGTATTCCCAGGATTTGTCTGTTCTTTAAGCTATGGGTCACCATAGCATCGATGTTTGCCTGTGAGATGGGTGAGGGACAGAATTGTCCTGTAGTTGGAGGGAAGGGGCTGCCTTGGAGGTGCATCATCTGAGTAATGGAAATCGACCTCATGATTAGCCGAATGTTGTGCGACATCTATGCGATCAATCCTCTCCATCATAGTGAGCACCATCTCTTCAAATTTATTCATGCGCTCTTCTTGAGAGTCGCTAGGTTCATTTATAACCATTACACTGACTATTTCTCTGGGGAGGTCAGTGTTAGTCGCAGTTGAAGGCTTCCGGACCTGACAAGTTGCATGTGGCAGATCGGTCAGCATGAGATTAGCATGCCTCAACTGGACTCGAGTCATGTATGCCGATTGCGTGAGGATCGATTTTGGACGATCTTGGGACCGTGGCTGCTGAGTACTGGTTCGTCTTCTTCAACACTAACCACAGTGTAGGGTTCATGGATTTCTTCTTCAGGCTTTATCATATGAAGAGGGTAGAAGGGGTTCAGGTGAAGAGGGTCATCAAAGTTGGTTGTCCAGACCATCTTAGTTGCTGCCCTAGTCTGTAGACCTTTTGGCTTTGAGGTTTTGATGGACCTCATGCCAGAACTGCTATCGAGACTGCGGCTGGACGACCCTTCTGGTGTAAGAAATAACTGTTTCCATTAGGTGAAGCAACGGGTGTGCGTAAGGAACTGGGGTCATCTTGGGCCGAGGGGGATGAAAGACTTGATCTCCCATTAGGTCTTTGCCTCGAGCTCTCATATGGGCTCTAGAGACATGACCGAGGTGACGGGGCTGGTTCAAGATGGTACTCTTGGGGAAGATCTTTGAGTACCAAGGATGGAGATTTTTGCCTGATAGAGGAGGAGCAAGCAGAAGCACAGTTGACTCATAAGGACGTCTGAGTCGGGGGCAAGGAGCTGTCTGTGACGGCGATGCGTGTGCGTCCCTCGAAGAAGGATCACAGGTGACTTGGGGGGTCAGCCTGGGCTCGAGCAAGTGGTCTGGCCCTAGGGATTCGAGAACCGCGAGCAGGTGTTTGTAATAGAACAGGTGGAAGCCTGTCCCTTATAGGGTGTGCTAGTGTGTGTTGAGTAGGAGGATGTGGGGGTCATCTTCCATGTACTTGGGTTGACATAGCAATGGCATTGTCCCTAGTGGTTGGATGAAAATGCACAATGTGTGCAGGACCTGACCTTGGGAGGCCCGATGTTGGATATTGACTTGAGGTAACATAAAATTTGCCTCGAGGTGTGTCTTTAGTGGATGACCCACGAGCCTTATGTTGTGTGCGAGAGGTGGAGGCCCCAGGGTCTTTGCCTTGATGTGTTGAGCCTCTAAGGGTAATGTGGGGGGTAGCCTTTCGGCGACCCACTGAAGCAATGGCCACTTGCTTGCCTTTTGCAAAAAGGGACTGGGCATCCTTTTGACATGCCTCGGCAAAACGACCAACAAGTGACTTGCCGGTGGCAGGGTGCATGCTGTAAGTGGTGGAGTTTGTACCACTGATGCATGGCATCTTGGTGGAAGTTCCACTAAGGTAAGGGGAAGGAAAGGTAGGGACCTTTAAGTCCTTTCTCATGTCAATCCAAGCCAAGACCTGGGAGCTAGACACAATATCTTTGCTCAAAAGGAAGGTTGGGAATGAAGTTCGAGGAACTTGTTCCAGGGGGACGCTCGCGAATGCAGGGATCAGAAAATCCCCAATTCGGATAAATGGGTTAAGAAACCCAGCAGCTATGTGGTGTCTGAAAACAGAAAAACAAGGAAAAACTAGCCAAACAAGAACGACCTTACGAAGGGGTAGTAAGTCCCCAGTGGATTTGCTAAGCTGGTTAGATGCCTCGATCTTGCCCTCTGAATCTGGATGATCAGGTGCTACGCGTCTCGTGTTTCGGGGAACTTGAGACTTTGGGAATGCTCTCTTAAGAACCTTGCTCAAGAGTGAGGGCAGGTAGACCAACCGATGAGAGAGGAATTTAAGGTGGGTTCAGGACTTACTCGGGCATGTGAGAAGAAGACGAGATAAGTAATGAGGGAGAAACAAAATAGGGAAAGAGGAAAGAGAGAAGGAAGAGAATGAAGAAGAAAGGGAGAAGAAAGCAAGGGAACATGGGCAACGGTGAGAGAAAAGATAGGAAAAACATGGACGGCGATGAGCTCCCACAGTCCATGACAGAAGGGTATGAAGAGCGAGAAAATATGAGCGACAATGAGCCTCCACCGTTCGTGATAAAAGAATGAGAGAAGAGAGAGAAGACATGGGCGATGATATGCTTCCTCCATCCATGAAAGAAGAATGAGAGAAGAGAAAGAATACATGGGCAGCGATGTGCTGCCACTGTCCATGACAAAAGGTTAAGAGGAAAGAGAAAACATGTACGATGATGTGCTTCCACCATTCATGATAGAGAATAAGAGGAGAGAGAAAACATGGGCAGCAATGTGCTTCCATCGTCCATGACATAAGATTAAGAAGAAAGAGAAAACATGGGCAGCGATGTGCTTCCATCGTTCATGACAGAAGATTAAAAGGAAAGAGAAAATATGGACGGTGATGTAGTTCTGCTGTCCATGATAGAGACAAAAGAGGAGAGATAAAACATGGGCGGCGGTGTGCTTCCACCGTCCATGACAGACGATTAAGAAGAGAGAGAGAACATGGACGGCGATGTGCTTCCACCGTCTATGATAGAAGGGAAGACAAGGCGGCTTTGACAGAGGTCCGGCTCGCCACTCAGGTTAAGGCCCTGCTCGCTGCTCGTGTCTCTCAAGCAAGAAGACATCATGTTAGATGATAGACTCCACCATACATGAACAGAGGAGAAGGAGAGAGAACAAATAGACAGTCGGAAAGAGAAGAGAGAGAAAGGAAAGATTAAAAAGAAGGAAAGTTGATAAAGATGATTAGAGAGGAAATAGGAACGAAAGATAGACGAGAGGAGAGAGAATCTGAGGAGAGAGATAAAGATGAGGAGAGAGAGATGAGAGGAGGAGAGAGAAGGAGTGAGATGAGAGGAGGAGAGAGAAAGAGAGAGATGAGAGGAGGAGAGAGAAAGAGAGATAGAGATGATGAGAGAGATGAGAGGAGGAGAGAAAGAGAGAGATGAGAGGAAGAGAGCGAAAATTATTTTCATTAAAGGGTACTTGACCTTTTCTTCACTCTCCTCTCTCTCTCAAAGACGTGCCCACAATTTGAATGTGAAAACTCTCAAATTTTATTGATGATTATAAAAAATCAAGGGTTCTATAATAATTGTGTTCAACATGTACTCATAGAATTGGGCCTCAACATGGGTGGATGCCAAAAAACTACCTAAATTAATGATAATTAAAATTTAATTGAATGAAAATAAATTCTAAAATTGGATGCAAAAGGATTGTTTTGCCTTGCCCAACGATGTGTGAAATTCTAAAATAGTCCCTGTTATTGCCCTAGAACTTGTGTTATCTTCCATGGATGATTCGGGGTTTCTCTGGTGCCTATTTGACCAAAACATGATTTTTTTCTAGAAGGGCTTAGCATGGCGATTGATTTGATACCAAATTCGAGCCATGGATCGTGCTTTTAGGCCACAATCATACGTCTTACAATTTAGATGAATCTTACAAACTCCGGATCGATAATGTGCTTGTTTCTTAATGCTTTTCTTTAGTTTTTTCATGGAATCACACTAAGAATGCTGTCACAATCTCATGGTGAAAAACACAGCTCGATTTCGTGTCCGGACGAAGCATTTGTCGACTTGTGTTTTTTACTAGAATTTGGAAATTTAGTGGCTGAAATTTACATCAGCTTCGATGCCTCTGTGTGTGAAATCCAACCGTTCATCATAGTGGGCTTCGGATTAGAGATAACCTCGAACCTTATGCACATAATGCAATTGGTTTGACGTCGATCGGGTATGCGAGCATCGTGATTTAGCCGCTTGAGCGAGGCGTGCTCCTACTGAATTTTCTGTAACTATCTTCATGAATCATCAAATTCTCTCTAGATTTTCTCCCTGATTGGGTATTGTCATGGATCGTACCACATATCAAAATGCTCGTCTTGATGAACCAAACACGCTCACCAAATTTGGGAGCAATCCGATTGAGAACGAGTGAGATACGGGTCATTGAAGTTACTGCTCGGGATTGTGCACATTAGCCTCCTTTAATGGAGATTGGTGTAGGGAGGCCACACGGGAATAGCATGTGGCCTACCCCTTTTTAAATCTTTTACTCATAACTTTGTCTTGGAATGCCCGATTAAGCTGAAACTTGATCCATAAGGGTTTTCGACCGTGTCTGGTCTAATGGTAGTGGTACCACAGCTGTTTGACATACCAAGAATATAGTTCTAGTTACGAGGTCTGTCTCAAGGTGCTAAAGGCTAATTTTTATGAAATTATTTATTTGTTTGTGCTGCCTTAGACATGTCAGATTGAGACAAAACTTGACAGGTGGTCTTTTGAAGAGCTTAAGAAGATTTTGACCCATTATGGGGTAATTTTGAGACTATTGAAAATTTCACTATATGTTAAGGCTTTATTGACTGACTTCCTCTTTATTCTGCATCAAGGACAAAGGCACTAAAAAATGTCTTCAAACAGTCACTCACAAGCCCTCCAGGCAGCCTAGGCATCTTGCCTAGGGTTTGAAAAATCTCTGGTGCCCATATCACCAGGTATGGGACCATGAACTGGGGGAATGCTCTGAGTTCGAAGCGATAGTCACGGTGAAGGTACAAAAAGGCGACATTATTTGCACCATTCTTCCAAAACACTTCCAAAGCATCCGTCCAGTCCAAGAGGAAATCCCACTACAAGTCCCCTATGAGAATACCCTAGACCCTTCAGAGCCTTCAACTTCTCAGCCTTAGGAAGTCTACCGTGGACAAAGTAGGCTCAAGTCCCTGAAGCATGAGGAAGTCCACGAAGCTAGGGCTACTCATTAGCCCGATAGGATGGAATAAGCCCCTCCCCAAAGATAAAAAAATAGACGAGCACCCAAGTCATCTCACCGAAGGAACCATATCCCTCAGCCACCAGTCGAGGAAGAATTTCTCAAGCCTCGTCCTCCACAGCCAACCTTACAAGACTTCTTCCCAGGCGCAGCTCGCCCTATCCTTCCATCCAATCAGGTGGACGTCCTTGAGTCGTCAACTTTTCGAGACATGTCCAATACAGGTGACGACGTTAAAAGCATCTCTCAATGGTTAGAGCCAGGGCATGACCTAAAATACCCCCTGCACATGATCAATCCAGGTGATAACGTAAACAGCTACCCAGAACACTCTAACCCTGCTTATTCTTCTCCTCCTCCCTCTTCTTCTGTCACTTTTATAGGTGCAACTCGATAGTGCCCAAACTTCGACGCTCTAAATAGGGAGCTCGAAGGCACCAACATCAGTAGGTTGCATCGAAAGTGCCTAAGAAAGATGCTGGCCCAAGCGGTTGGATTCTTAACCGTCGCTGATTCCCTGGCAGCCCAAGCCAATATTGAGCCATCGTCAAGCTCCTGTTTCAAGAAGGCCTCCCATATGCTGCAGATCTCGAAAGTATCACCCAGCACGTGACAAATGAGTCTAAGATCAGGGAAGAATCTATAGCCAACACCTTATAGGCTCAAATTCCTCAAGTTTCTCTGATCCTTCACTTTTCCCTATACCTCAACCTCAAACCTCCACAGCCCTAATACAAATCCCTATTACTTCCCCGTCAGCTCAGACTGCACCGGCTGAACCATAAAGTCAGCCAATGTTACAAACTAAAATCCAACAAAAACTTGCTCCTAAACCTACCCTACCACCTATACCAGTGATAGGATCAGGAGCACAAAAAGCCGATGAAGATAGGGTGAAATATGATGTAGTTGGCAATTCGAGAAATCTTCCCTTATGCTGTCCAGAGACTACAATATGGCCCTAGTTCAAGCCCTTTCTAATACAGAGGTGTATGAAACTA
Organism: Amborella trichopoda; assembly: GCF_054954075.1. Classification (NCBI taxonomy): domain Eukaryota; kingdom Viridiplantae; phylum Streptophyta; class Magnoliopsida; order Amborellales; family Amborellaceae; genus Amborella; species Amborella trichopoda. The sequence goes on from NC_142340.1 coordinate 27,442,475, forward strand.
AAGTGGAGCCTATTGAGGTGGACCTAACCATCCTAAGTGGGTGCTTGACTATCACCTTTTTTGAGGACGACTTTCAATTGGGAGGCAAATTTCACAATCACCCCCTCTTCGTGACTAGTGAATTACATGCCTGCTCTATTAATCAGATTATGCTGGATGGAGGGTCAGCAGTCAACCTGATCCCAATAAGGATCCTCACCCGATTGGGATTAAGGTCTGGGTACCTCACTCCTACCCACATCATTATGCAAGGGTTCAACCAATTAGGAAAAAAGACGTTTGGGATAGTTTGTCATCGCCTCAAGAACAGTGACCTGAACGATTAAGCTTAGTTTCACCTAATCGACACCGATACATCCTACAATGTCCTGCTCGACCGCCCTTAGCTTCATGATCAGGGGGTGGTTCCTTCCACATTCCACCAATGCTTCAAATACAGTAAAGATGGGAAAAAGCACACGGTTTATAAGAGACCATTCCCTGTAGCTGAGACTCACTATGCCGATGCCAAGGACTATTTCAAGGATCTTCCAGCACTAAAAAATCCAAAGGATGATGACTGGAAGCCTATAAGAGAGACATGACCCTCATCTCATGATGATATCGAAGACCTTGGGCGAATGATTACGAACATGTTCAAAGAGGAGGAAAGACAAGGAAAGATCCTCCCCTTGCTTCCTATTTACCCAAGTATATCGTGCCACATCTCTGAGGTCATGGTGTCATCCCCCAAAGATGTAGCTTGCCCCTCTACTTCTACTTCTAATTCACCAAAATAAAATGACGAGTTAGAAGCAATTTCTGAGGTTGAGGAACCCTAGATGTAGATCTTCCAGTACTGAGGGTCACCAATACGTTGGATCAGTAAAAAAATCCTGCATGTCCCCATTGCTCTCCTAGAAGAAGAATTGGCAAACCAACCACCATGGAGGGTACTCCAAATTTCATCCTCCTTGAGTAAGGAGATCACCAGCAGCCAAAAGAAGGCCTTACACTTCTCAGATGCTCTCAGAGAAGGACAGGCAGACAAGGGTTAGCCCTCAGGCCCTCAGGAACAAGGCCCCATGGCAGAGTTGAGAAGTGAGGTTTGCAGCCTCCAGAATCAGTTGGAGGTTATGTGCGTCACTTGAAAGCACTTAAAGTATTTTTTCCCAGGGACTAAGACCTATGATGAGCTCAAGAGCAATGCACCTCGAATCGAAGCCAAGGCTCTCCCAGATTGGAGTATTTACAGCGAACAGGCTCACAAAATCATGAGAACCATGAATTATGAGCCTCTATCTAATCAAACACTAAGGGGTGCGGAAGCGACTGCTCCCCCATTCGAGGTCATTGAAGCCACAAAAGGTTGTTAAAAGACAAAGCAAGGAGTGGGGTATTCTTTTTCGTCTCACACTCTAAAAGGACAGAAACAATGAAGCAAAAAGGGAAGGAAGAATAAAAGATATGCATCACACAGAAAGAGAAAAGAACTGTTTCATTGATAAATTAAGAGGGCACTACAAGCATTATTTTCTTTACAATAGAAGAAATGAAAAGAAAAATAGAAAGAAGGTATTATAAAAAACTATAAATGATCTCATTGATCTCTCCCATGCACTCTTCGGCCGATGCCTTTGCCCACTGGATGTCTCCTCTCAACTCTGCCACCACCTCAACCTCATGCTCCATCAAGGCGGTCCCTTCTTCTAAAGAGTACTTGAGGGCCAAAATATTATTGGCAAGCACCTTATCCTTTGCTTACCAAGCCGCACTATCCTTCTCCAACTTGTCAAGCTTTGGCATCAATTGTAATATCTTCTCCGGCAGGGTCATCACCTTGGGGTGGCAGGTGATGGCCTCCTTAGCAAGGTCGGATCTCTGGGAGACTGTAGCATCCTTTTGCTGCAATTGAGCTTCTACCAGTTCATGGTGGCACATGAGTGAGGATTCCAAAGGGGGAAAAACTGAGCTCTCCAGCCACAACGCAATTGCTTTTTCATGCAACGCCCTTATTCTCCACCCTTCTAGCTCATTTATGACATCATCGAAGTAACCTCTTGTGCACCCCTGCAAGGGCGACCTGTCTTAACTGCTGGATTGCATTGTTAAGTTCAGTAAGAGGTAGACTCTTCAAGCTCTGCACGACCAAACGAAGCATGTCCATAATTATGACAGGCATCCCACTCAAGCTAGGCCTAAGCAATGCTGCTGGGGCCCCTGCAATGGAAGGAGCATCAGTTCCCATGGTAGGGCTTGAAGGGATGGTAGCCATGTGAGCTACTGACACTTCTTGAGGGACTGCAAAGCCCATGATCTCATCATTTGGGGCCCTAGTCTCAACTGCTCGGCCCTCACAATATCGCCCTCCTCACTTGGCTTTCAGCCTCACCATTAGCAAGCTTAGTCCCTCCAAGGCTAACCTCTTCTCCTTGCCCTTCGTTCTCTGAAGCATCGCAATATGCTCCAAAGAAGCGTCAGCCCTTTCAGGGCCAACTTCTTCTCCTTGCCCCCTCTCTTCTTGAATCTCCATCTTCGCCTCGGCAGATTCCACACCTCCCCCCTCTTCTTCTTCGCCCTTATCATCTAAAGCAGCCATTTCAGCTACTACTTCTTCTATTGGGCTCGTCGCTTTTATGGCTATAAGGCCCTCCACCCCTTCATCGAAAACTGAGGCTACCTTCTCTAAGCCCACAAGATAAGCCCCCTGAGGATGTCCTGTCTTTACATCCCGTACAGCTACATCACCTGGAGCAGCAACTTCCTGTTGCTCGGGTAGCCCCTCTTGAGTACCTGGGAACTAGCCTCCTTTATGACCACAAGCTCTCTTGGGGTTTTCCTTTCCATGCTCTCTACCTCGGTAGGTGCAGTAACCCCTTAGGCCTCAGAGGCCTTCTCCAACTTGACCGCCTCATCAATGCCGACATCGCCAGCCCCATTGATCTCTATCAGCCCTCCCCCTCAGCCACAAACGTCACTTCTTGGTCCGAAGCAATGTCGATCGGTGCAGTGGGATCTGAGGCACCAACCTAAGTCTCTGAAGATGGCTCAGGTGAAAGGGAAGACGAATCCTCAAGAGTAGAGGGCGATGTAAAAATAACAGGAGACCGTAGGACTCTGAGGAGCAGCCGACGAATCTTCCAGCTCCCGAACCACTAGACATTTGAGCCCCTTACACTTCTAAGCCCGATGATCTGGTGCACGAGGAACGGCCAGGGCAGCTTGCTTCCTCTTCTTCCCCTTCACTCGAGATGGTGTAGCAGTCTCAAAAGCATCCATTCAAGAAGAGCTAGCGGTAAGTTTGCTGTGAAGGTCGCTTCCTATCAAATTGTTCAACTACTTGACCGGGTGCTCTTCATACCCTGGAACCTTGTGCCCCTCATTCCATTTTAAATAGCATAGAGGTTGTCAAATATGCTCTCTGTCTTATTCTCCATTTCGAGAAACCGTGGTAAAGACTTGTCCATGGAAATTTGGCGGGGCCGCCCAACTTCGTGCCAATTCCAGGGGAAGCCTAGGGTGAATATCTACCCCAATGGAGGAGTCCACGCCATCTTCCTTTGCAGCGTGTCCTGACTCCAGCTGGAGTTCTCCCTTTTCTAGGGGTGGCTGGCTTCCCAATACCCCTTACTAGTGATTCACCACTAGCGTTCATAGGCCTTAGTCGCTGGCACTATTTTGCCAAAGTATGGCAGCACATACTTGTTGATCTCGGTGAACTCCAAGCACATGGCCCAAGCTGTGAGAATGTGCCTTGAGAGCCAGGTCTCACGATGGGTCCGCAACTTGTCTTTCTTCCTGTGGCTAATTTTTCTATATCGCTTCTCAAAGAATACCAAGAATAGAAACCCTTGGTCCATCCCATGCTGTCGGGCAAATCGATGAGGAAATACCCCTCAAGCTTGACACTATGGATGGTACGATAGCTAGAACCCCGCCTCAAACACTCAACAAGTACATCAGCTCCTTATGAGTGGTAGGAGCACCATCCAGACTCTTGCCCAGCTCATCGGTAAAATCGCGATCCATGAGGTTTCCAACCGGGAAGGCATGTCTACTCATATGAAGGTGGTCATTGTAGAGCAAGCTACGTGCATGACCAGGAGTATGGAAGATTGCTTTCCGCCCAGCAATCTTCAGGAGAAACATGCACATTGTTTCCTCCAACACCCTATTTATGAGGTAGGTGTTGGGGTAATAAGCCCCAAGCTAGCCATACACATAGTGGATGGGGAAAGGCATCTTGAAGTCCCCTGCGAAAGCTTTGCCGTCCACTATGCCGTTCCCTCCTTCAGCGCCCTGAAAGGCTTTTCCCCTGGACACGGCTCCCTAGCCATAATAAATGTGGCGTAAGACCGGCTGTGCAAGCACGTACTCTCTCTCCCTCTCCATGACATAGGCTACATAGAGCGTGCTTGGGCTTATAGTATCTTCTCCCCTAGGGAGAGCGAACTTACACAGAAAGAGCACCAGATACACAACTAAGAAGATGTGGTTGTTCCCGTTGTGAAGTTCAAATACTGGAGGGTTTCCCTTCATGGATGCCTTCCCCTTTCTTCTTGGGCTTGGACCGACCTCATCATTACAGTCTCCATCGAAGAATGCCACCAACTGGGTGAAGGAGATGTGTCCATGCTTGAACTTAGAGCAGAGCAGCTGGTAAATCCTGAATAACTCCTGCAATCCAGCTGGTGGGTCTTCTTTCCCGACCTGTTTACCTCAAAAAATGACCGAGTTTAGGGGTACGAACTTGTCATACATAGCACCAATGAGTGGGACCCCACTGATGAAGTATAGGTCTAGCAGAGACATCCCTGCTTCCCCATGATCAAGCAACCTTGTATTACTGACGTGGCTCCAGGTTTTCAATAGCACCTTGACCGTGTTCGAGCAACGATCATAGTATCCTGTCAAGCACTGAATGGGGATTTACAGTGAAGCACGCTTCAGAATGTCCTTGTATTGACTCAGCACCCTTACAGTGCAGGAAGAGTACCCTTTCAGCTATTAGTGCTCTCCTTGCACTCAAAGACCAATATAAGACCACTTCAGGCCTGGGGTCTTCACCATCCTCTGGCCTAAGGTCAAAAAGTCCTCACTTGAGGCTATGTTCCTGCTCAAACAACGGAAGAGTCCTATCCCTTCTTTTATACTTACATAGAGGCCTATCCCTTCTTTTATTCTTACATTCTCGTCGATGTCTTCTCTAACCTCAAAGCAGACACGGTCACTAGCAAAGGTGATGCTCAAAGGCCACCTTGGTTCACACAAAGCCTCGATGAGCTAGATTGGCTTACCCCTTACCAAACTTTCACCGTTGAATTCATTGGTGCCAAGCTCCCCTACTTACGTGAGGTTCTTCACGTCAGGAATGGCGTCTAAAGGCTGGGCCATGACGCTAGAGCAAAGGCTTCACCGCCCCGTGCAAGTTGCTAAGGGGCTGCGCTAAGGCTATCTTCAAAACACTAAGGCGTAGCGTTAGCTGCGTTCGTAAGGGTGTATCATCGGCTGATCACCTAAGGCGTAATGCCACCTGCAAGGCTATCGTCATGCATAGAAGGCAGGGCTATAAATGTGTGCAGAAGGTAGGGCTATCTCCATCTCACGACTAAAGGGGCTATCACCGTCTGCCAAGACGTAACACTGTCTGATGCGGGCAAAGGTGGGCTAACGCCATCTGCATCTAACACCGCCGTGCTCAAGCTGTTTGCAGGCTTCACATGTGCGGCACAACAAGTCCCTCAAAATCTGGGCACACCGCCTGCCATCCTCGACGTGGCCTGACACCACATGTGCAGAGAGTGACCGTTTGCCGTCCCACGACACTTCACCTCCTCTATTGTTACAGGCTTGCGACGCCTCGAGTTCTTACCGGTGTTTCCTTTACTCGCCGAGAACTCACTCCAACTCACTGAGAAGCCATTCCCCATCTTTTCCCTCTCTTCCACCGATGACCAAAGCTAACGAAAAACTGCCTAGAGTCCCTCGAAAGCCCTCTATGACCTCTAGGTTTCCCCTCCTCATACGTTTACGGTTCCCCACAACTCACCGGAATGTCATTGTGTTTTTGGTGAGCCCACTGCTACTCCTCCTTCTTCTCTTCTGATAACTAGAAGACCATCAGAATCCCCTGACCTCTCTGTAACTTGTCGACGACCACGAAACTACAGAAAAATCACCGAGGGTTCTCGAGACAGTGCCATGGAACTGGCAGAAGCTCCTCTGCAATGCTTGCAACTCCTCCCTTCTTCTTTTCTAAATCTCCTTGTTCCTTGCTCGAGAAGCCTTGGCACTCTTTGAAAACAATTCGCAAGCACTCTGCCAAGGTTCATGACTTGTTGGAGTTCATCGGAGAGCTCCTTAATGCCTGTACATTGCAGGTTTTGGCCAAAAGTTTTCGCCGGAAGTCTCTTGATGGAAGCTTTGGCTCTCTAACACTCTCTTCACTATTTTATCAAAGGTAAAATAGTAAATTGGGGTTTTAACCCCTTTTATAGTCTGCAGTGCCACAAAGTGCCCTTCACAAGTTCGAAATGATGCTCCAATCCTCGACTTTAGCCCGAAATTGGTCTAGGTCGGGGCGGGTAAAGTCGGAGGCCCAAATGCGAGTCATTGTCACCTGTGCCTCATGAATCTGCTGTCGTCTATTTCTATTGCTACACCTTAAAGCTGCACACGCCATCTAGAAGCTATCGTCATGAGCAAGTAGCTATCGCCGTGCGCTTCACTAAAAGGCTTAACGCCGCGCGCTTCACCAAAAGGCCTAATGCCGTCTACTTCATCCAAAGGACTAGCACCGCGTGCTTCATCAGAAGCCTAATGTCGTGCGCTTCATTCAGAGGACTAGCGTCGCGTGCTTCACCAAAGGCTTAATGTCGTGCGCTTCACCCAGAAGCTATCGCTATGCGCTTCACAAGCAGTTATTACCGCGCGCTTCACCAAAAGGCTTAATGCAACGCTTCACTAAAGGCTTAACGCCATGCACTTCACCAAAAGGCATAACACCACGTGCCTTACTCATGTTAACACTGTGCGCGTTACTTAAGTCTAGCACCGTGCCCCTAACATTTCCTTTGCTAGCATCGTGTGCTTGCTATAGCACTGTCGACTGTGGATTTTTCTCACTATCCCAATAGAGGTGCTCTTAGATCGTGACCTGTCATCCCCACAACCAAGCCACCACTTGGCATCCTCTGGGAGTCAAGTCTTCAGTTATGGCTCTGTTCCCCATGGAGCCATATTTTCTTACCACATTATGATCTACATGCACGACCCTAAACTGCATGATCCAAACTATAAGACCTTAAACTGTAGCGGAGGTCTAGTTGCACGACCTTAAACTGCATGGTCCTAGCTGCATGACTTTAAACTACATAGCCATGGTCTAAACTATCTGACCTTAAACTGTAGCAGAGGTGTTGATGCACGACCCTAAACTGCATGCTCTAACTATATGACCTTAAACTATAGTGAGGTCTAATTGCATGACCTTAAATTGCATGGTCCTAGCTGCATGAATTTAAACTGCATAGATGTGGTCCAAACTATATGACCTTAAACTGTAGCGGAGTTCTAGTTGCATGATCTTAAACTGCATGATCCTAGCTACAATACCTTAAAACTGTAGCGTACGTCCATGTAGCAAGATGTTAAATAGCGCGACAAAATAGTCCATTCACATGACTTCAAACTGTGAAATAGACATAGCTCTCCACCGGGAATATTCTACCACTATCCCCTGTGGGGATGCACCTGTTCTCTGGCCTACCATTCCCAGTGGAGTTACATGCATACCATTGCTCATTAGCCTCGTGGAGTCATATTTCGCCCATTAATCCCCAGTGGGTCCGCTTTTCACCGAACCACTGTCTCTATCCCCCAGGGAGCTTTACTTACATAGGGTCTAGGTGAACGAACCTAAACTGCATGGTCCAAACTATATGACCTTAAGCTGTAGCGGAGGTCTAGTTGCACGACCTTAAGCTGCATGTTCCTCGCTACAAGACTTTAAACTGTACATCCATGGTCCAAACTATAAGACCTTAAATTGTAGTGGAGGTCTAGTTCCACAACCTTAAACTGCGTGGTCCTAGCCACGAGACTTTAAACTGCACGGCCATGGCTCAAGCTATATTACCTTAAACCATATTGCACATCCTGGCCGCATGATGATAAACTACTTTGCACAAATCTTGGAGGCATGACCTTAAAATATGCCCCCACATACATACGCTCACAACCCCTTTACGTGCATTTTCACTCACGTCTTTCATAATCGACCCATCTGTGTGCGCTCTACACCTTCATTACCTCCTCAGTGAGTCTTCATCACCCTCCATCATTCCCCAGTGAGTCTCGCCCATGCTCACAAAATGGTGAACCATCCCACCATCCATACTCGTCGTTAGCTAGTGGGTCACCACTTTTCACCTTCCATTCATACATCATCCATCTTTCATAGGTAGCCTCGTGCCATCTCCCGAAAGTGAGTCAAAACTACTACCATACTCACTCCATGGCCTCAACAGACTGCCATTCATCACCACCACGGTCCAGCTGTATGACCATAAACTATAGTGCATATTCTAGTGACAGGACGTTAAAAGGCTTCGCACAGGTCCCGAAGGCATGACCATAAACACACCAAAAATAATAATAATGGGCATGGTGTATATCGAGACAAGGGAATGCCATGAGTAAAAATGACGGATGGGCATGGTCACGAAACCATGAGTAAGAGAGTTTCGTAAAAATAAAACCTGGGAATGGTGAAAACCCGAAAGGGTGCCGTGAGTAAAAATAGATGAAAAAGGGTGGACATGGCGGCAAGGTCATGGGTAAAAAGGGCTAAAAATAAAGGAGGTTGTTGAAAACCGTCTTTACGGTGCCACTTCCTTAGTCTAGGGGAAAACCTGCAAAGGGTGCTTGGACTGATAAAGTAGGTTGATATAGCATCACAGCCTCAACCAGCACCCAATTGCCAAATTGGCGTAATTTTGGCTAACGAGGTTAATACAAAATCCTCAGCTATTAGGATCTAATCACAACATAAGATGGCTCACTCAGGAGTGAGAGCCTCACAAGATCTCCAAAACACCAAAATAAAAAAATTCCTTGAGTGAGGATGTTGATCGAAGATCCCTCCAAAAACAAAAGGAGTCCTTGAGGGTGAGGACGATGACCGAAAGATCCCTCAAAAACCAAAAGAGTCTTGGAGGGTGCGGAGGATGAACAGAAGATCCCTTAAAATAAAAAAGAGTCCATAGGGTGAGAATGATGAACACAAGAGCCCTAAAAAACACAAAAATGGCCCTCAGGGGTGGTACCGTCTGATAGGGTGAGGATTATAAATACCAATCTATCCATGCCGCAAACTCTTATGATATGGTGAAGACATTAAAAACTACCCCTATGGTCCCATGAGGGTGAGGACAGCGACAAGATCCCTCAAAGTCTCTTCTCCCTCAAACTCTCCACTGATGGATCTGCGACAAATGCGTTCAAACATCTGAGCATCTTAGTTACATCATTGCGTGGATTTCTCCTCTGTGTTCACGTGGTCCTGTGGCTAGGAAGAAAAAAGACATAAAGTCGAAGAAAATTTTCTGAATGGTATCCTTCTTGCTTCTCTCTAAGCACAAAATTCATTGGGGCATGCTATTTGAAGACACTTTTCAGCACCATGTGTCCCCGATGAAGAATAAAAGAGAAGTCGATCAATAAAGCTTGGCTAACAGTGGAAATTTCAACTGTCTCAGAATATCCACAAAACGTGTCAAGATCTTTATAAAGACTCCTAAAATTCTCTTGCCAAGTTTCGTTGCATTCCGACATGTTTAAGGTAGTGCAGACGAAGAAACAGTTTCTGCAAAGTCAACCATTAAGACCCTGAACAGGACCCCTATAACTGGAACCCTATTTTTGGAGCATCAAACGGCCGTAGGACCACCACCATTGGATCCAACACGGTTGAAAACCTCAAGAAATCAAATTTCAGATTAAACAGACACTCTAGGAAGACGTTATGGACAAAAGATCGAAACAAGAGGAGCCGCTTACTATTCCAATGTGGCCACCCTGCAACTAAACTCTATTAAAGGATAGTCACAAATAGTGAACTTGCAATGTCCATATCTCCTTCGTCCGAGATCGGATTGCACTCAAACTTGTTGGAGAGTGTTCTTCTCGTCAAAGCAAACATTTTTGTATGTGGTACGTCCCATGACGATGACCGTGCTAGGAGAAAAGCTAAAGAGAAGTTCGTTATTTGAAGTCACATGTTGAAAAAAATCAAAAGGACATCCACTCACTCGAGTGGCCAAATCACAGCACCCGCAAGCTCGATCGACATGAAACCAGTTGCATTGCATGCGTAAGGTCCGTGGCTATCACTGGTCTAAACCTCATGTGTGATGAATGATTGGATTTAACACAAGATCAAGTTGAAGTCACTGCAGATTCTGGCAGTCGGAATCCCAAATTTCGGCAGACGGAATCCCAAATTTCCGCCAAAGTTCAAGATTGCCAAAACTTCATCCGAGCATCAAATCGCTTCCCATTTGTTGCAACGCAATCGTGGTAACATGTTCAGTGCGATTCAGCTAAGAAATCACAGAAAAAGATCAAGATGAAGACACACTATCATTCAAAAGTTTTCAAGATCTTCAAATTTCACGTTATGTGATTATGCCTTTAAATTCTGATTCACGGCTTAAAATTGATATCAAAATCATCGTAGCATCGAGCTCTGTGGAATGGCAATCATCTTTTTTTCATTCAAATACTGGATCGTTAATGGATTGTCTGAGAAGAATTAAGAACGTCCCTAGTTCTCAGCAGGGACTGTTTTGAAATTTACCCAATTGTTAAGCAAAAGCAAACCAGTCATTTTGCACCCTTTTTTCTTATTTTTCTTATTTTTAATAAATTGTAATTATCTCCAATTAGAGTTAGTTTTGAGTGATCCACCCATGTTTTAGCCCCAATATATAAATAGACGCTACCTCTCATTGTAAAAGAGGACGATCTCGATCTCTTTTGGACTCATAGAGACTCTTTTCATTAATAAAAATTCTTCTTTCACGAGCACGAGTTTGGTCATGTTTCTTCTTTGCAGAGAAAGAGAGAGAGAGGAGAGAGAATGTTTAGAGTGGTACCCCTCCTACCTTCAAGGTATTTTCTCTCTTCCTTTCTTCTTTCTTTGGTTTTTTTTTTCTCTCTTCTTTTCTCTCTTCTTCTCTTTCTTCTTCGTCTTCTCTACTGAGTCTTTCTCAGAGGCCATGCACGGTAGTGGCAGTGTTGTGCATGCCTCTTTCTCTCTTCCTCCTCCTATGACTTCGCAGGTCGCGCATGGCGATGGCAGCGCCATGCGCAAGCTTTTTTCTCCCTCTCCTTGTTCGTCTCTTTCCCTCAACATGGTTCGTGTATGTATTTGGTAGTCGTTGTGCAAAATTCCATCTGTAGGAGCACACGGTGAATCGGGCTGTGTTCAAGCAGCGGGTTAGGCACCTGTTTCGGTTCCAAGATTGGTGTCTTACACGACAACATGCATCGTCAACCGCGAGCCATCTTTCTTTATTCTCATGGGCCACAAATGGCGCTGCTCATCGCCATCTATAGGCGTGTCTTCAACGTCCTGTGTAAGCACAGACGATGATAATCATCACCATCCGTGAACATGTTTTTAGCGCCCTGTGCATACTACAAATGGCGATGCCTATCGCTGTCAGGGAAGGGTCGCGACGATGCTTATCACAGTACGCATGCTTCTCTTGCACCCTGTGCCTATCACAGACGGTGATGCCTATCACCACTTATGAAGGGTCGTGACAATGGCTATCGCCACTCGTAGGCTTCTGTTGCACCCTATGCTTGTCGCAGACGGCGATGCCTATCGCCGCCCATGAAGGGTTGTGACATTGCCTATCGCCGCCCGTGATGGGTCACAGTAATGCCTATCGCCACCTGAAAGCTTCTTTTGTGTGCTCTTTATTCATTTTTTTTTATTGTTTTCAGTCACAAAAGGTCCCAAAAATCGATTGTGACCAGAATTCAGGGATTTGGTGCTCCGAAACCCTGTTTTTTTAGGGCGACACTCTCAGTGTCGCCCAAATTCAAAGGTCTCAGAAACCTCTGAAAATTTGTGGATATGTTCTAGGGACTCTTTTGTGATTGCAAAGAAACATTTATATAAAAATAAAATTTTTAAAAATAAAGACAAAAAATATTTTTCAGTTCAATCTAGGCTTTTCTACTTTACTTAATTTTAATTGATGTCATCATAAATAGTTTTCTGTCATGATTCTTCTAAGATTAAAGTAGTCTTATTTCTTCAATGTTAACAAGATAAAAAAAAGAAAAAAAATGTTTGGTCGACACCGACCATGTCGCCTACCTTGTAAGGGCGACACCACTCGTGTTGCCCAACTGCAAGTGTCCCAAAAACTTTCTAGGACTGCACAGGACCATTCGAGGGAAGTTTGGCTCCCTATTCACCAATTTTTGACCTAAAATAAAATTATATATATATATATATATATTGTTTCAGATATATCTGTTCTGTTTATGCCCTTTTGATTTTATTTTGGTTTTTTAATTTTGACTGAAATCATATTTTCCCTGCTTTCACCATGCATAGTTTAACTGTGTTTCATCAAAAGTAAAAAGATAAAAAATTAAACAATTAAAGAAAAATACATTAGGGTTACTTACCCCTCCAAATCTAGACCCACTCTTGGTCCGAGCCGAGACTCGTGCACCATCTATCTTAGTCTAGGTTCTAGCATAGGTCTAAGCTTAAAAGTTGCCTCTAGATCTAGACTAGGCTTACCCTAGTTCAGGGTCTTAACCAAAATCCATTGAGTTTAGTAAGTCTAGGTTCTAGTATAGTCTTAACCTTGGTCTTAGCTAAGGTTTCTACCCCTATGTTAGGTTAGGTTTGTCTTAAGTCTAAGTTTAGATCTTACGTAAGTCTAGATTTTAGAATCCAGGCAAAAGCAATCACCATGTCAGTCACTCAAGGCGACCATGATGACTGCTCCTCGACTGACTCTAAGCCTAACCTGCCCAAACCTAGCGACAACTATGCTGCAATCCCTTTGAGTTATCGAAAGACCTCAGGACAATCCATTATCCAATGCCCAAGTCTTCAATTAGAGGCAGAGTCCCAAGCATCTACTCCTAATCCTGAGATCTGTGTGGCCTGAAAAGTAGGCTCCTCTCGAAAAACCTTGAATAGTCAGGGAGTCTGACCAGCGTCGTCCTACCGAGGATTTTAGGCAACCAAGGTAGAAGTCGAGTGAGGGAAGAAATTCATGAAACATCTAAAGCCAATTCCCGTAACTCGAACCAAGATAACTCTGAGTTGTTGGTCTAGGGGTTCTAACCCAACCTCGAGCCACCATAGTACAGTTCATGATGTCCTGAACACTGTACGAAGCAGAGGTGTCCTTAGGCGAGATAAGCATCCAAGCTGTCCTCAAAAGTCTAGTTGACCTAGGTTACACTGTTCATTCCCCAGCTTACCGGTTGATCCCAAACCAAGTTAGTGGTATAGGTCAACCCTTAGCACAACTGAGTCAGCTAATTCTTCAATTGGTCCCTCTGGTTCATCCGGTCCAACAAACTGTGCAATTTCTGCAACCAGTGGCGACACCTATGGGTTAGTATGCCCCTCATGAACTAATGTATCAAACCGCCCCTGTGATTGTAGCTCATCAATCTCAGGCCCATGCAGGCTAACATATACCCCAAGTTTACACTTAGCAGTGTATGCTTGGGAACCCACCAACTAGTGGGCCTACTACCATGCCAAATATTCAACAAGAAGACACCTTAAATTCAATGCAAGATATGCTTGTAAGAATGGGCATGCATGAAATTCTACCCCCAAAGGCCAATGTTCATGAGACCCTTGGAGGCATGGAAGGCCTTCCCTGAGATTTTTTGTCCCAAAATTTAGAAACAAGTTCAATGGGAAGAGCGATCCAGATACTCACGTCAAAGCGTACCTCCTCTCCGTTCGAGCTTTGAGAGATAGGCCTAACCAACTGAAGGCCATCTTTTCAGAAACAGTAACCGGTGAGGCCTTGAACTAGCATCGGAGAACAATGTCTGCTCGACCACACATCACTTCAGATGAAATATTCAACCTATTCGTCTCTCACTACTGCCGGCCGACACCAAGACCTCTCTCCTTGGGCGAACTCAGTGCAATAAAACAAAACCCAGGAGAATCCTTCAAGGATTTCATCAGTTGATTTCGCAAGGTGGCAATGCGGGTCATAAAATGTCCATTTATAGACCTAGCCAAGATCTCCATAGTCTTAGAGAACTCTGCTCCCGAGTACAGGACCTTCTTCAACCAAGGTCTTATGCCTCACTCTTTCGACTGCATGATCGAGTAGGTGGCGCGACATAAAAGGGCCAGAGGGACACCCCTCAACATGAAGCCTGACAACAAGCCTATAACAGCTCCCAAAATAAGAACAAAAAACAAGGGAAATGCTTTCGATCAGGTTAATGAGATCGTCGTTAACGGATCAGCCCAAGGTTCAGCTGCTCAATGCAACAATCTGAATCCAAACAGAAGGGGTCAGCCTAGCGCCAACGCTTAAAATAATAACCAAAGGTGAGAGGATAATTTCACGCCTCTCAAAGACCTATTATAAAAAGTGTTGGAATTATGCTTGGCTAAGAATATGGTTTATCTCCTTCCACCATCTGAACCACCATTTTAAGTAATGGATAAAAGCAAGTGGTGCAAATGGCATCAAAACCATGCTCGTGATACTCAAAACTGCATATATTTGAAACAGGTGACTCAAGGGTTAATCAATAGGGGGAACATCACTGTCGCACCTAGAAATCACTTTGTCGAAGAGCCTAATCAAAAGATGGGTATCTTCACAAATCCTCTCCCTAAAAATATGGTCACAACGATCGAAAAGCTGAGAGCTCAAGACAACTCGAAAGAGAACCTTGTTATTCACATGATTGATTGTGGAGACGAAGAAGAGGATCCCAGTTAGTTCATATTGGCTTGTGATCATCACTTTCAAGAACCCGAAGAAGATCTTTTAAGCCTCCTAAGAGGAAGCCCTTCATCTCCAAACCTCGATAAACTTCCCAAATGTGACTGATATGACGAAGATGACACATTAGAGATTTATATAGTCAGGACCAATGAAAAGGCATCATCTTCCAAACAAGGGGCCAACACCGCAAAGTCTCCCATTACACTTGCTAGGGCTGACCCTATCGAGCTTCAGGTTGGCGAGGTCGACTCCTTAACCCGAAGAGGCCGAGTGTTCAAACCCATTCAATTGATGGCCGATACTCTCGATGAAATAATGGAATATAGCTCAAAAACCAAACAACCAAGGGGGGGGGGGGGGTAGATCACAAGCTGAACAAGGAAATTCAAGAATCTGCAACAACCTACGATCTACCAGCTCATCTCAGGAAGATCCAGGCTCAAATCTCCATCTTGGAGCTACTTGCCAATTCACCAGCACATAGAGCCCAAATTAAGAAGGTCCTTGCCAAGACACACATCCCGAGCAACACACAGACAGATGAGTTATGTGGAATGATCAACCAGCTGATGGCACCTACACCAATCATTTTCACAGACAATGACATCCCAGTCAGCTTCAACTGAGTTCATGTCCAACCTTTGCACATCACCATCTTCATGCAAGGATATGAGATACGTAGAGTGCTTGTTGATAATGGGGCATCCTTAAACATACCCCCTATGAAAACAGTGAAGCAGATAGGCAAAAGCCCATATGACTTCGAGCTATGTCAACTACCTATCGCTGCATACAACGAAACAAATGACAAGCTGAAGGCATACTACCTCTCATACTCAAGATCGGCCCTACCGTCCAAGTGATAAAGTTTTATGTCTTGGACATAAAACCTTTTTTCAACATGCTGTTAGGAAGACCGTGGCTGCATGAAAACCTTGTGGTCACCTCTACATTCCATCAATGCCTCAAATTTCCAACTAAAAATGGTGTCGCAAAGGTATGTGCTGAAGCCCCTACTTTTATCAATCCTAGTATACATAACAGGAAGCTAGCCATAGGGGTCGAGCTCGGAGAAATCCCTCTCGCTTCCTTGGAGCAATCCGATTGTGTCACCTTACGCCTAGAGGTCGGCGACCCTATTCCTCAAAATTTGTAAACTTCTGCATCGATGGATGACATTATCCAATGTCAACATCGACACAGTTTTGAGTCCCTCGAAGCTTGGCACATGCTCTTCTCCCAAGGCTTTCAACCAAGCCAAGGGTTGGATAGCCAAGGGCAAGGCATACCAGAGGCAATTTCTGAATCATTCAAAGCTAAAACTGAAAAATGGAGATCGAAGAGGTCTAGGGTGTTCTCTCACCTTATTGCAAAGCTGAATGAAGCCTTCAACCTATTCGGGCTTTTTATCTGGCGAAATTCAAAGCGTCGATCCTCTCGATGCCCGTCCTTCAAAATGGCCTAAGGTGATCCATGAATCCCCAACAGGGAATAACTCTTCTTCCACATCTCAACACACACAAGAATTGGGAATTGAAGACCTTTTTGCTGACCTGGATTTGAAGGTATGCACAATCGGCTCCAACACAGCCAAGTGTGCTCATCCACTGATTCAAATTCATGAACAGAATTGGTCGATCACTCCCCTATCTCGAGAATTGCTGGAAGCATACCAGCAACACCTTCAAGTCCCGGTGCTAAAAAACGGATAAGCGCAAGGTGGCCATCTAACCACTCTGCACGTCCAATCCCCAACATTTCTCTTGCGTGTCCCATAAGGGACACCTCTTGTGTTATTTTAAAAACCGTTTAAAAAATCAAAACATGATAAAATTAATAATAATGAAAAAGAATTTTTAAAAATGACGAACACTCAAGATAGCCCTATAATGGTGCACAATACCCAACATGACGAATTGGAGGACTAAGACGAAGATCAAGAGAGCTAAGAGTCTGAAGAAATCCCTCAACTTGAGGAACTCACTTTCCTTGTTAAGCAATTCAAGAAGAGGTTCAATAGTGACCCAACGACTATCATCGAAAGGACGATCGACATAAACATAGGAACTGAAAAGGACCAAAGGTTAACCAATATTGGAACCTCCCTATCTCCTGAGGAGGGGGAAAATATTATTTCCTTTCTCAAGGAATATGGCGATGTCTTCGCCTGGTCATACGATGATATGACAGGGCTAGATCCCACATTGGTGCAACATCATCTAATATTCAATGAAGGGGTCAAGCCTGTAAAGTAGAAACTTCGATGTCAGAAGACCCACCTTGAGCTCAAAATTTTAAAATTTTTTTTGACAATTGCTCAAAGAAAATTTCATTACTCCGTCGATTACTCAGAATGGTTGGCCAACATAGTGGTTATACTCAAGAAAGACGGGAGGATCTGAGTGTGCGTCGATTATCGAGACCTGAATAAGGCATGCCCAAAGGACAATTTTTCATTACCAAATAGAGATGCCTTGGTCGAAAACACTGCGGGGCATGAGATGTTGTCATTCATGAATGGCTTCTCTGGCCACAATCAGATCCTCATGGCAGAAGAAGACCAAACCAATACATCATCCATAAGTGCAATGGGGAACCTACTGCTACTGTGTCATGCCCTTTGACCTAAACAATTCAGGGGCAACTTATCAGCAGGTACTGACTAGCATCTTCCGTGACTTAATGCAGACCATCATGGAAGACTATGTCGATGACATTTTGGTCAAATCGAAGACCAGGCATAATCATCTCACCAACCTGAGAACCATTTTTGAAAGACTTCGGAAACATCAACTCAAACTGAATCCGTAAGCCAAAGAGGCATTGAGGTGGACTCATCCAAAATACGAGCCATCACTGGAATGCCCTCTATCCAGAACATCAGAGAAATTCATGGGCTCCAAGGTCGCATACAAGCCATAAGGCATTTCATCTCACAACTAGTAGACAACTGCATGCCGTTTAATAGACTACTCAAGAAAGATACCCCATTCATATGGGATAATGAGTGCCAAGAAGCGTTTGATCAAATCAAGGAGTACCTCACCAAACCTCTCGTCCTTAGCCCTCCAAGTTCAGATAAACCTTTGTTCCTATACATGTTAGTGAGAGATAAAACCATGAGGGCAATGTTAGGACAATACGATGACCATGGAAAAGAACAAACAATATGCTACATTAGCAAGACTATGGTGGAGCATGAGACAAGATACACGGATGTGGAGAAGCATTGCTTGATGCTTGTGTGGGCCATGCAGAAGTTAAGCCACTATGTCTTATCTCATTCAGTCAAGCTCATCTCAAAATTAGACAAGTACCTATTTAAGAGACCAGTCCTGAATGGACATTTGGCGAAGTGGAGAATGCTATTGAGCGAGTTCGAGATTGAATATGTTACTAAAAAATAGATCAAAGGACAATTCATTGCTGACCACTTAACTGAATACACATTGCTAGATAACGCTCCCGTCAACATGAATCTCCCTGATAAGAACCTCTTCACAGTTGAGGAATCCGTTTGGGAGCTATACTTCGATGGTGCAAGGAATGAATACGGGTCATATATGGAGTCATACTATGCTCACCTGAGAAGATTTTCATGCCAACAATCATCAAATTGAATTTCCCATGTACCAATAACGTTGCTGAATATGAAGCCTTGATTGCCGGGCACGAGAATGTCATAAGAATGAAAATTCAACAAATACAAGTGATTGGTAACTCCTTACTCGTCATAAACCAAGATCAAGGGATTTGGAAGGTGAAAGAAGAAAAGCTCAAGCCCTATCAAGAAAAGGTGAAAAATATGATCCCATATTTCATGAAAATCACCTTTCAGCATGTAACTAGGGAAAATAATTGGTTCGTCGATGCCCTCACGACCCTTGCTTCAATGATTGATATTCCTCCAAAAATCACCACGCTACCATTCTATATCAGGAACAAACATAATCATTGCTCACCAAGGATCGAAGAAGCAATAGAGCAAGAAATGAGAACGATGGAGAAGAGTCTCTCGTGGCTTCAGATGCGCTAGTTAAGGCAAAAGCATGGTTCCACGATGCTCTGTCCTTGCTAAAAGATTGAAGGAGCCACCAAAAAGGATAAAGTAGCCTTTCGAAAGATTTCTATGGGATTCTTAGTATGAGGTGATCTCCTGTTCAAAAAGTCCTTCGATGGCATCATTCTACAGTGTCTTGATCAGCTACAAATCAACCAAGTACTGATAGAGTTACACAATGAAGGAGGTCATTCTGACACAGTCGCCTTAGCTCAGAAAATTAGGCGTCAAGGCTATTATTAGACCACCATGGCTGAAGATTGTTGCAAGTTTGTAAAGAGGTGTCCCAAATGTCAGCTTTTTGGAGACCTCATCCATGCACCGTCCGTACCACACAAGTCAACACCGCCTGTATGGCCATTTTCCATATGGGGTCTTGATATCATCAAATTGATCTCACTGAAAGCCTCAAACGGCCACCGTTTTATATTAACGGCTACAGATTACTTCACCAAATGAGTAGAAGCTTCATCATTTGTCAAAATTGAGGGACAACATGTTGCACGTTTCATAAAGAACAATATTGTATTCAGGTTCGGTGTTCCTAAGTCAATCATTACTGACAATGGATCCAATCTCAAAAATAAAAAGGTCTCTAAGGTGTGCAAAAAGTTTGGGTTAACATAGAAATTCTCCACACCTTACTACCCTCAAGGAAATGGACAAGCAGAGGCTACAAACAAACGACTTCTCAGAATTATAGACAAAATAATAGAAGGTGGCAAAGATTGGCACGAAAAGCTACATGATGCACTACGAGCCTACCAGACAACTGAGAAGACTCCTATTGGCATGACCCCGTACTCATTGGTGTATGGTATGGAAGTAGTGTTACCCATTGAAGTTGAGATACCATCTCTCTTGGTGCTTATTCATAAAGATTTAGATGAGCAACAAAAGATCGAAGCACGAATCACTGCCCTCATTAATTTGGATGAAAGACGACTGCGAGCAACACAAAATATTGTTGCTTACCAGCATAGAATCAATAGGGCATACCAAAGTAAAGTTGTTCCTCGATAGTTCAGGGAAGGGGACATGGTACTCAAGAAAGTCTTCCACACTCCTGCAAACCCACACCCTTTAGGCAAGTTCAAACCTAATTAGGAGGGGCCATTCGTGGTCACCAGAGTGCATGCAGACAATTCTTACAAGATCAAGAATCAGAATGGGTGCAAGCTCAAGCACCTCGTCAATGCAATGTATCTTAAAAAATAATACCCGTAACATGCTCAAAAGAGTGGTGAAAATCTGAAAAGGCATAAACAACTAATAAATAAATAAATAAGAAGAAAAAAGAAAAAAATGGACGTGGTGAAGACTTGAAAGGGCATCGGGGTAAAAAGAAAAAAAAAAAAAAATCTCCAAGAAGGAGCTTTTGAGTAAAAAACACTCAAGTACAAACAAGTACTTGCAAGTTCCAACAATACGACACAAGCAAACTCTGAGGACAAAGACTCCTCCTAAACCCTGCAGGTTCCCAACAAAACTAACTCAGAAAGATGTAGGAGCGTGATATGAATGGAAAACCGAAGTGACTTCAACGAATTCTGGAAGAACATCAGGACCTCTCCAAGATGAAAGCTCAGTAAGAATCTAGAGAACTCTTCATGGACTTGCGAAGCACAGGATTAAAGCTCCAAAGGTAAAAAGCAACTTCGAGACTTTTGAGTTCTCATGATCCAACAAGGTAATCCTTTCATCATCTTTGGGTAAAATATATTAAAGAAAGTGACTACTAAAGGGGTAGGTGGCAAAATTGTAAGGCCCACCCCTTTTAAAAGCGCTTTTTCAATTTGATTGATACAACCCTCCATTTTCAAAACCCTTTTAGAAAGGACTTCTTCCATACTATAAGAGGTTAAACTGTCAGTCGATCTGGCCTCATTCTCAACGCTAACTTCCTACGCCTATTATGAAGGCTTGAAACTAGCCGGCACTCCAAAGTTGTATGAGTATAACTACCAACTACCACGTCTCGAAGATAGGTGAACCTCGTCAATGAAGATATTGCCTAGTCAGGGAGCATTTTTTCTCTCGACTGGATCCCTTGAGGTGAAATGAGGCAAGCTCATCCCTGTGTGTGCATACGGTTTCCCAAAGTCCTATTCAGATAAACATCAAGCTCGTGCAACATTAAAAAGCTGAAAAAGGAAAAACATCAAACTCGTGCAATTTTAAAGAGCCGAGACATGAAAAACGTCAAACACGTGACGTAAATAAGCCGAGACAGGGACCGTACAGCCCCGTATGACATGAAAGGTCAGGTGTATCCTGGGCACAACCACCCTGTTCAATGGAAAAACGTCAAACTCATGCGATGTAAAAGAGCTGAGACAGGGACCGTCTATTCTCGTATGATATGAAAGGTTGGGTGCATCCAAGGCACAACCACCCTGTTTCAATGAAAAAATGTCAAACTCATGCGATGTAAAAGAGCCGAGCCAGTTACCATCTATCCCCGTATGACGTGAAAGGTCGGGTGTATCCAAGTACAACCACCCTATTTGATGGAAAAACATCAAACTCGTTTGACGTAAAATAGTTTAGACAGGACCGTCTATCCCCGTATGACGTGAAAGGTCTGGAGTATCCAGGGCACAATCACCCTGTTTTATGGATAAATGTCAAACTAGTGCGATGTAAAAGAGGCGAGGTAGGTATCGTCTAGCGCCATATGACGCAAAAATGTCGGGTGTATCTAGGGCACAACCACCCTGTTCGATGGGTGTATGGTCCATCGCTGCATGATGCTCAACTACTTAGAGGACTCTATGGTTGCAAGAGATTAAACTGCTAACCAACCATGTTTTTCAAAATCTCTCTTTTCAAAATTTTCATTATATGTCTTGTGTTTTTCAAAAACTTAACCTATCCTTGCTTTGGGTTTTATTTCAAATCTCCTCCTACTTTCAAAAAACTTCTAAAAAATTCTTAAAAGAATGAAGGAGCTTGGATACTAGTATATGATGATTACCGCATTGCCGCGCTGCTGCCTCGTCTCTCACTTTGGATTCGGCCAGACAAGTCTCTTCCTATAGAAATCCTTTTCCTATAGATAACTTTAGGATACCCTAAGGAGATTAAAGAAAATGCCAGGGTTAAAAATTCAAACTACAAAAACCCCTGATGTTAAGTGGCATGGATAGAAAATCCCACTAGAGTTTCAAGCTTGTGTAACTCATCGACATCTCATGCCAAAAACCCTAAAAGGAAAAATGCTCTAGGTGGGTTAACTCGGTGAGCGCATTGACTTGGAGGGATAGTTGGTGTGCTCCCTGACCATGTGACCTCAAGTAGAAATTTAAAATGTCTATTTTATCTTTGACATTCACCTACCTCTTGAAGGACAGGGAACACCAAAGTTTCTACGTCTTTACCAATCACCTATCCCTCGAAGCACAAGGAGTGCCAAAGAGGGGCAACGATAGACACCCCATTTTAAATCTGGAAAACTCTATGATTTTCTAAACCCTTAGGACCATATTATCCTAGTAGACCCAATTTAATTACTTCAAAACTATCCAAATCCTATCCCAATTTGAAGTAGAACCCAAGAGCTTTCCAACCGTCCAAGAATCACTTGAATCGGACCTACGGATAAAAAGATATAACAAATAACAATTTAGTCCCTTTGAGACCAAACTGTCAGGCCACGGTCCGGGCTGTAATGGGCCTGACAGGCCCAGACGCGGGCTGATGATGCGGTCAACACATTTGATGATGCAGTAAACACATTTTCTTTAATTAGATAAGGTAAAAACTTCAAGATAAATCCAAAATTTTTTGAAAAAACTCCAAAATGTTTAGGAAAAATCACCAATTGAATCTTATAAATACCCCCTCTCTCAAACCCAACAGGAGAGAAAAAGAGACCAAAAAAACCTTAGAAATTACCAAAATTAAGAAAATTAACCAAAAATAGGAAAAACCCTTAGAAAATTCCTAAAATTTTAGGAAAAATCCCAATAAATTAGAAAAAATACATAATTCAACCTCTGGAGATCACAACACCCTTAGAAAACCACGAAAATTCTCCTCCAGACCGACAGCTTTAGAAAAATTTCTAGATTGAAAACCCTAGAGAAGATAGAAACCCTAGCCACCTGAAGTCCTAACCTCAAAGACTGAGAAAACTTAGACCTAAGGCACAAAAACCCTAGATCAAAACTAGAATTAGGGCACAACCACCAAGATCTAACCCTTTACATTAAAGATTTGTTGGTCCACATTCGAATCAAAGAGGTAAAGGGGATCGGTTCTCATAAGGACGAGCCCTCGAAGGCTCGAGAATCCAGGGCCATCAGGCCCTGTTTGATATTATTTCTTCCTCTCTTTATCTTCTTTTTTTTACAGTTTTACTTCTTTTATTTATTTTTGATCAGTTAACTTGTCTTAACAATCTTATTTTAATGCTCTGGATTATGCTGACTCTGCCACATATTTGAGAGTACATCTGCTCGTTTTCGGGCAAATCTGGTCTCAGATCTGAATTCGATATGTCCCACTTTCTCTACCACTTTATTTACATCTTTTTAATTAGTTTAAGGTTTTAAAATTCGAGAGATCTTCATCGGAAGATCTGTCAGATTTTCATCTTAAGCACACACCCATGCTTGTCAGGACGCCTTGCTAAGTGGGCATTATTGCTGATGGAATTCAACATCACACATGTCCCACAAAAGGCCATCAAGGACCAAGCTTTGGCTAATTTTCTCGCAGCACATCCCGTACCGGTAGAATCTCCATTATCAAGTGACCTCCCTGATGAAGAAGTATTTTGTGCAACTTGCTCATGCGTGGGAGATGTACTTTGACGTAGCCTTCCAATCTGATTGCGGAGGCGCTGGGGTGGTATTCATGACCCCGAAAGGAGGAGTGCTTCCCTTATCCTTCTCTCTCACCAAAGTCGATTCCCATAACAAGGCAGAATCTCAGGCCCTTATAATTGGGTTGGAGATGGCCTTTAATCTAGACTTGGAGCAGCTCAATATCTATGGCGATTCTGAGTTGGTTATTCGGCAACTTAAGGGGATCTATGACGTGAGAAAGGGTACTCTCAAGCCCTATCATGATACTGCAAAGTCATATATGGCTCAGCTTGAGGATGTTTCTCTAAGTCACATCCGCTGGAGATTAAACTCGTAGGTTGATGCACTCGTGAAGCTCGGCGCTACAATTCAACGGTCTTCACCAGGGCCTATACCCATTTGGGTCGCAAAGTGGAGACACATTGAGCTGAGAACCGCAGTGGACACAGATGATGAGAGAATTCTCTTTCGCGAGTGTCCACCTTATCAATTAGGGGTGCTTTTGGTAGTCAAAGATGTCATTAAAGCCTAACAGAAAATGGCATGGAGTCAAAGTGCTGAAGTCGAAAGGCTAGAACCAGAATTCTTCGATCGAATGCATGTAAAAGTTGAACAGGTAGACGATTTGAGAGAGTCCATCATCAATTTCATAAAGCACGATAGATTGCCTCAAGATCGTATTGAGCGCAATAACATGCGCATAATGTCTACCAAGTACACCCTCCTTAAAGGGGGTACTCTTTTCCGCTGACCTTTTGATATAATTATGCTCAGACATGTAGATGCACAAGAAGAAAATAAGGCATTAGAAGAAGTGCATTCAGGCATTTGTGGACTGCATCAGTCCGGTTCTAAGCTTTATGAGCGGATACACAAGCTGGGGTATTATTGGGCTTCAATGATTGCTGATGCCAGGTATGTCAGATGCATTCAAGTCTTAATCATCAGCCTCTAGAGCCCTTACGCCCTATAGTGGCATCATGGCCCTTTTCACAATAGGTTATGGACATTGTAGGACCTATTGATCCTCCTTCAACAATGGGTCATGTCTTCATTCTAGCAGGTACGAATTATTTCTTCAAGTAGGCTGAAGTGGTCCCCCTCAGGCAAGTTCCAGGGGCTGAGGTGGCCATCTTTATGTGACATCATATCATATACTGATTTGGAGTGCCTAATCAGATTACATCAAAAAATGGCCCTCAATTTAGAATTCATCATATTGATCGCTTGGTCAATCACTTCGGTTTCGAGTGGAAGTACTCAACTATGTACCATCCTCGGGCGAACGGCTTAGTTGAGGCCTTCAATAAAACTCTATGTGGAATTTTGAGGAATTTAGTATAAAAAACAAGGAAAAATTGACATGAGAAACTTTTAGAAGCCTTGTGGGCCTATCGCACTATCATAAGAAATGCCACCGATTCCACCACCTATTCCTTAGTCTATGGGGGTGAAGCAATCTTACCCCTCGAGATTCAACTGCCCTAGCTTCGTATCGCTATACATCAAGGTCTAGCTTGAGATGAGAGGGTCAAGCTTCGTTACCAAGAGTTGGATGCATTTGAGGAAAAGAGATTGGAAGCTCAACAAAATCTTGAGCTCAACTAGGGGAGAATGAAAAGGGCCTTTGACAAGTCAGCCAAGGTCTGCTCATTCACCCGTCCAGATTTGGTTCTAGCTGTAAAAAGGCCGATTGTTATGCATGGATGGCGTAAAAGTAAGTTTGAACCTAAGTGGGAAGGCCCTTTTATAGTCAACAGGGTCTCACGAAATGGTGCTTACATACTGGCACATCCTGATGGAGAGGAGGCGATGCCCCCCATTAATGGCCGATATCTAAAGAAGTATTATCCTTGATACATGTTTAAAGACTCAACCTGCTAAGGAGTTAAGGATAGAAGAAAGAAACGATGATGAAAAGGAAAATGAGCAAGTCAATTCAATAAAGCTTAATTCTTTCATTGAAAAAAAAATACAAATTCTACTCAGAAACTCATTATTAGGGAAGTTACAACGATATATCAAGGGTTGTTCCTCAATCTGAGGAAAAGAGAATGGCTGACCCCAGGGTTGCTCTTGCATCTGAGGAAAAGAGAACGACTTACCCCAGCATTGCTCTTGCATCTGAGGAAAAGAGAATGGCTGACCCCAACATTGCTCTTGCATCTGAGGAAAAGATAACGGCTGACCCTAGTGTTGCTTTTGCATCTGAGGAAAAGAGAACGATTGACTCCAATGTTGCTCTTGCATATGAGGAGAGGACTATTACAGGCCAAAAAATTTCTCTCACGTCAGAAGCGTTGCTCTTGCATCTGAGGAAAGAGACGGTTACAAGCCAAAAGTTGCTCTCACATTATGAGAAGCTGGAAGCGCTTTGATCGAGAATATCAAACATACAATGCATAATTCTCTGGCAAGGAACTGGCCTATAATGGAGAGCATACCTTGTTCACAATGAGGCCCTTCCATAGAACAACATGAAGTTCACAATTGTGCTGAAGGACTTGGCTTCCAATAGGCTTCATAAGCCAGGCCTCACCATTGGTTATCACCCTTTGCCAACCCAAGTCGTTGCCGTGCACAATCACATCAAAAGATGATTCACCACCGTTCATGACAATATCACTGAGGGAGCAGCTACTGCCACACACGACTAATGTCGTGTGTGTCATGTTGATGACTATGCGTGACTAAGGCACTGACTAGTGCTGTGCGAGACTGATGCTGGGTGTCTTCAAAAAGACCAACGTCGGCTACACTCCCAAGGGCTAACCTCAGTTGTGTTTCCAAAAAACTAACACCGATTGTGGCTTTGAGGAGTAACGCCGGCTGTGTCTAACAAAGGGCTAACGTCGATTGTGTTCTCTATCGCCGTGCATGCTCACTCGTGATGCTTCGATTGTCAGCGACAGTGACTATTCATCTTCCTTAAAGACCCTTCGTCTTCTCGTGACCTTTCGGTTCCCGCGATTGTTCAATTCTCCCGACCCTTTCGTTCTCGCGACTGCTCCAATTTTTGTGACCCTTCGGTTCTCGCGATTCTCCAATTCTCGAGACGCTTCTGTTCCCACGATCCTTCTGTTGCTTGTGCCCCTTCGTCTCCCTAGCAACCATTCACCTTCCAATGGTTGTTCATCATCCTACGACTTCTCAATTTCTTGTGGGGAAACCACTTTCACTCACCAGAAAACTCACTGGCAGGCCTTCCCTTCTTCTTTCGGATAGTGGAAAACCACTGAAAAAATCCCAAAAACCAGTTGAAGTTCACTTACTGCTCCCTGCAACTACTTGGATCCCTTTACCCTTCTCTAGTACTCCCAGAACCACTACCGTAACCTCTATAGACTCCGACCAACTCTCGGTTTTGCTCGCATTGCCTGCTTTTCAACTCCAGCAGTAGTGACCCTCGCGAAGCCCTCTGCGCAAACTCTGCTAGTTCTTTCTTGACGACGTGCTTGCAGACAAACTCTTCGTTCTCTGCCAAAATTCCCGTTGGGAGCTCTTTCTCTCTTACTGTTAAAATCCTTAGCCGCTTTTACCTTCAGTAAAACGGTAAAAATGGGGTTTTGCCCCCTTATATAGAAGACGCTTCCTCGAAGTGACCCTCACAAAGAAAGAATACTAGATAAGTCTTTGAAGCCAACGCGACAATGGGCCGAACCGGGTCGGGCTCCGACCCAAGACCCGAACAGAGGCTTTCTGCCGTCAGTGCAATGCTAAGTGTCAAATGAAAATGAACCAAGGCCATGCTACGCCCAAGCTTGAGGCCCGATCTCTGACCAAAGCTGCTCACAACTAACGACGCATGACTAATGCGTCACGTGAAACCTCGCAACTAACGTCGCGAGTGAAACTCCTTGACAAACGCTGTGAGTGAAATGCCCTGATGAGCGCCACTTGTGAAATAATGCAGCATGCCAACGATTGTTCAATGCAACCCATGATCCTCAGTGGCTGAACATGATCATCACTGTGAGTGTTCTACCATCATCCCTAGTAGGAGTTACACTAGTGCCGCAGCCCATCATCCCTATTGGAGTTAGGTGTATGCCAAAAGGGTCGTGATTACCCCTTCAATCCCCATGGGTTAGTCTCGCACCAAGCTATTCCCCATGGAGTTTCATCTTTCACCTTAAAAAATCCATGCTTACCCCCAAACCCCCAGAAGTCCGCTTTTGTTTGCCACTCCTCATTGGGTCACCATCTCCGTCTAAGCCCTCTACTTGGATAGAGCCTTAACTATTTTATCCCCAGGGAGTCAAATTGCTATCCATAGGCCTATCCCCCATAAAGCTTCACCAACATGGCAACCCACACAATGGTCTGTGCTGCATAACCCTAAACTGCACAGCATGGTCTGTACTGCATGACCCTAAACTACACAACTATGGTCCGCGCAGCATGACCCTAAACTACATAGCCATGGTCCGTGATGCATGACCTTAAATTGCACAGCCTTGATCTAGGTGCACGACCCTAAACTGTATGGTCCAAACTAAATGACCTTAAACTGTAGTGGAGGTCTCGTTGCATGATCTTAAACTACATGGCCTTAGCTGCATGGCTTTAAATTGCATAGCCACAGTCCAAGCTATATGACCTGAAACTGTAGTACACGTCCTGGCTGCATGACGTTAAAAGGCTTAGCACCATGGTCCAAATTATATGATCTTAAACTATAGCGGAGATCTAATTGCACGACCTTAACTACATCGCCTTAGCTGCATGGCTTTAAATTGCATAGCCACAGTCCAAGCTACATGACCTTAAACCATAGTGCACGTCCTGCCCGCATGACGTTAAAAGACTTAGCACCATGGTCCAAACTATATGACCTTAAACTGTAGTCAAGTTGCACGACCTTAAACTGCATGGTTCTAGCTACGTGACTTTAAACTGCATACCATGGTCCAAGCTCTATGACTTAAACTATAGTGGTCGTCCTGGCCACATGACGATAAACTTCATTGCACAGGTCCTGGAGGCATGACCTTAAACTCGCCCCCACACATGCACACACGCTCTTTATGTGCATTTTCACACACGTCTTCCCTAACCAATCCGTCCATGTGTGCACACCACCTTCATCAACTCCCTAGTGAATCCCTTAATTACCATTTATCAGTCCCTAGTGAGTCTCACCCATGCTCACAAAACGGTGAGCCATCCCGCCATCCATACTCGTTGTCAGCTAGTGGGTCAGCACTTTTCACCCTCCATTCATATGTCATCCATCTTTCATACATAGTCTCGTGCCATCTCCCTAAAAGTGAGTCAAAACCACCATCATACTCACTCCATGGCCTCAACAGACTGCCACCCATCTCCACTATGGTCCAGCTGTATGACCTTAAATTGTAGTACACGTCCTGGCCACATGACGTTAAAAGGCTTCAAACAGGTCTCGAAGGCATGACCTTAAACATGCCCTCAAAAAAAAAAAAAAGAAAAACGAAAGAATAACGGGCATGGTGTATACCTGGACAAGGGAACGCCAAGAGTAAAAATGACGGAGGGGCATGGTCACGAAACAATGAGTAAGAGAGTTCCGTAAATAAAAACCTGGGCACGGTGAATACTCAAAAAGGGAACCATGAGTAAAAATGGAAGAATAAGGGTGGACATGGCCGAAAGGTCATGGGTGAAAGAGTCTTAAATAAAAGGAAGTTGGTGAAAACTGTCTCTACGGTGCCGCTTCCCAAGTCCAAGTGCAAGCCCACAAAGGACGCTTGAATCAATAAACCGATTGATGTAGCGCTTGCCTTAACAGGTGGCTTCAGCCCACATTCTAAAGAGAAAAATCCCTAATGTCACAATACCAAGACCTAAAAGTACGAGCATCAAGCAAGATTTTGACAGCCTGAGTCCATTTACAAAAAGGACTCGAAGGACAAAATACTTGCCAAGAAGGCAAGACATGTCTCATGAGGAAGAGCATTATTCCCACAAGGTCACTAACGCATTCCAAGATGCCGAAGACGCCCCTAAAACCAAGTCAGCCAGACCTTGGACTTGTTATGCAGCAGTAGGATTGAGCCCTCAGGGGACCCCTTGGACAAAGAAGAGAGGTATCCTAATTGTTGAAACTGCTAGCAGTAGGCAGAGGTTATACCCAAAGTTTCTCACCTCAATAAACTGAGGTACCCTGCCCACCGAAGACAATCTGGTGCACCACGAAGATGGATGCCAACCAAAGGCCCTTCAGCAGACCATCCAGAATAAACAACAAAACAAACAACCCAGATCAAATGGGAAAAATGCCCTTCAACATGGCACTCAACCGCCAGACGGGCCTGATTCTGACCAACGAGGTCCGTACAAAATCCTCACCTATTAAAATCACAAATAGTTCCTTGAGGGTGATGACTTCGATAGGAACCCTCCAAAATTCTCTTCTCCCCCTAAAGTTTCAATGGATGAACCTGTACATTGCATCCAAACGTCTGAGCATCTTAGTTATAGCCTTGCGTTGATCTCCTCGGCATTCACGTCGTCCTGTGGCTAGGAAGAAAAAAGTAATAAAGCCGAAGGACATTTTTCGAATGTTGTCCTTCTTACTTTTCTTGAAGAACAACATTCGGTGGGCAAGCTGTTTGAACACATTTCAGCACCTTAAGTCCCCGATGCGGAATAAAAAGGGAAGACGGTCAATAAAGTCTGAATTATAATGGAATTCTCGACAGCCTCATAATTTTCTCAGAACAAGTGGAAATTCTCATAAGACCTTCAAAAGGCCGCATGCAAAGTTTCATTGCAATTCGACATGTTTAAGGTAATGCAGACAAAGAAACATTTTTCGAAAAAATCAGTCTCTAGCACCGTAAAAGGGACTTCATAACTAGAACTCTATTTTTGGCATGTCAAATTGCTATGGGACCACCGTGCTTAGGTCCGGCATGGTCGAAAACCCCTATGGGTCAAGTTTTGACTTAATCGGATACTCCAGAACAAAGTTATGGGTAAAAGACTAAAAAGGGGTAGGCCACACACTATTCCAGTGTGCCCTCCCTGCACCAAATCACCATTAAAGGTGACTATTTTTACAGTGTTGAACAATGACTTTCGGAAGCCATATCTCACTCGTCCAGAGTCGGATCATGCTCAAATTTTGTGAGTGTGTTCTTCTCATCAAGATGAGTATTTTGATATGTGGCACGCCCTGTGATGATGCTAGAGTAGGGAGAAAAGCCAGAGAGAAGTCA
Organism: Amborella trichopoda; assembly: GCF_054954075.1. Classification (NCBI taxonomy): domain Eukaryota; kingdom Viridiplantae; phylum Streptophyta; class Magnoliopsida; order Amborellales; family Amborellaceae; genus Amborella; species Amborella trichopoda. The sequence continues at coordinate 27,473,562 of NC_142340.1, forward strand.
TTGATTCGTGAGGGAAGTTGCAGGAAATTCAGTAGCGACACGTCTCGCTTGAGTGGCCATATCATGACGCTCGCACATCGGATTGACAAGAGACCAGTTCCATCGCGTGCATAAGGTTCAGTGCTACAATTGGTCTAGACCCCTTGAGTGATGAAGGGTCAAATTTTAACGTAAATTCGACAAATTTTCTATCAATTTCGGTCATCGAAATTCATATTCCAGCAAAAAACCCAAGACTACAAAATCTTCATCTAGGCATGAAATTGAGTTGCGTTTGTTGCCACACGATCATGACGGCATGCTCAGTGCAATACAGTGAAGAAATCATGAAGAGACATCAAGATATGAGCACACTATCGATTCAGAGTTTTCAAGATTCGCACGAACTTTCAGTCGCATGATCATGGCTTAAAAACACGATCCATGGCTCGAAGTTGGTATCAAATCAATCGCCATTACAAGCCCTACTAGAAAGCAATCATATTTTTTTTCAAACTGGCACTAGAGCAACTTTGAATATTCCATGGAAGATCACACACATTCTAGGGCAGCAGCAGGGACAATTTAGAATGTTTTTTGGGCATCCACCCATGTTTGGGCCCAATTCTATAAATACATGTTAAACCTAATTGTAAAATGATCCTCTCTCATACTTTCAATTGATGAATAAATTTTGAGTTTTTACATTGAGTTGGATAGGCATGTCTTGGAGAGAGAGGAATTAAGCCAGTACCCCTTGTCCCCAAGCTAATTCTCTCTCTTCCTTTCTTCTCTCTCATCCTTTTTCTCTCTCTACTCTTCTTATTTTTTAGTTTCTGTTCTCTCTCCTTTCTCTCTCTTTTCTTTCTTCTTTTCTCTATTTTCTCTCTCTTCCTCTCTGTGAACATGGACAGCTGTGGTAGAGTCATGCATGCCTCTGTCTTCCTTTTCTTTCTCTCTTCTCTCTCTTCTTCTTCTTCTTCTTTATCTTTCTGCTCTTTCTCTCTGCTTCCCTCTGTCTGAACGTGCATGACAATCGTAGCACCATACATGAATTTCTCTCTCTATTTTATCTTCTGTCTAACACACACAGTGATGGCAGTGCCGTGCGTGTCTCTTTCTATCTCTTCTCCTTCTTCCTCTTCTCCTTCTTTATTTGTTCTCTCTCTGCTCTATCTTTCTCTCTGTCTGAGCGTGCATGGCGATAGCAGTGCCATGCATGAACTTCTCTCTCTATTTTCTTTTCTCTCTCTAATACATTTGGTGGTGGTAGCGCTGCGCGTGTTTCCTTCTCTCTCTTTCCTTCTTTCTCCTCTAGCACTTTCTTAATTTCTTTCCTTCTCTTTCCTTCTTTCTCCTTTGACTCTTTTCTAACCGCTCCTCACTTTCCTTTTCTCTCTCTTCTTTCTTTTCATCTCTCATTGTTCACTTTCCTTTCTTCTTTCTCTTCCCTAAACTCTCTTTTCTTCCTCTTTGTCTTTCTTTCTCTCACCCTGTATTTCTTTTCTCTCTCCTCTCCAGTCTTGCATGACGATACCCATCGCTGTGCATAACATTCTCATTCTTCCCTTATCCTCTAAAAACATGCACAGTGAGTTGAGACTTAACTCGAGTGGTGGGCCAGGCTTCTGTTCAAGTTTCCTCTTCCTCATGTTGTGCTCGACGATGCCCATCGCTGGTCATGACCTTCCTTTCCTCATTCTTCGACAGGACACTAAACTGGGCCCTTTCCCAAGTGGCCTATCGGGTCGTGTCTGAGTCTCTCATGACACGAGCAGTGACGCCTAGCGCCGCATGTGTCTTTCTCTTTCTTGTTCTTGTATGTTTCCTTTGTCATGGGCGGTAGAGCCCATCACCGTCCTTGCTCTTTCTCTCTCCTCATTCCTCTGTCATGAGCGACAAAACCCATCATCGTTCATGCTCTTTCTCTCTCCTCTTTCCCTTATCATGGGTGACAGAGCCCATTGTCATCCATGCTCTTTCCTCTTTCCTTTGTCATGGGAGATGGAACCCATCATTGTTTATTCTTTTTCTCTCTCCTCTTTCCTTTGTCATGAGAGTAGAACCCATCGTCGTTCATGATCTTTCTCTCTCCTCTTTCCTCTATCAAGACTAGTGAAACTCATCGCTATCCATGCTCTTTCTCTCTCCTCTTTCCTCTGTTATGAGTAGCAGAACCCATCGTCGTCATTCTCTTTCTCTCCCCTCTTTCCTCTATCATGACCAGCGATACCCATCACCATCCATGTTCTTTCTTTCTCTTACTTCTACCTTCTTTTTCTCTCACTTGCTCTCTCTCCCCATTCCTTCTGTCTCTCCTTTCTTTTTCTTCTCCCTTCTCTCCCTTTTCTCTCACTTCTTCTCTCTCCCCCTTCCTTCTATCTCTCCTTTCTTTTTCATCTCCTTTCTCCCTTTTCTCTTTCTTCTTCTTTCTCTCCACATTCATCTTTTCTCCTTTCTTCTCTCTTCTTCTCTTCTCTCCTTTCTCTTCTATCTCCTCTCTTTCTTTTCTTCTTCTTTCCTTCTCTTTTCTTCTATATCTTTTCTTATCTCTCTCTACTTTTCTTATCTCTCCTCTTTCTCTTTCTTTTTTTTTCCTCTCTCATTTGACCTAGGAACAAGTCTAGCATTGTCTCGGTAGTCTCATTGTTGAGCAACATTGCCATTGTGCTGGTCTAAGTTACGATGCCCGTCTTGCTGCCACATTAAACTCATCATTGTGTCAGGCTGGTTGGTGGTTGTGTTATGTCATTGAGTAGTATTGTCGTCGTGCCGATCCTCGTTACCGTGCCCATCTTGCTACCATGTCAGGTCAATCATCATGCTAACCTAGCCACTGTGCTAGGCTAGCCACCTGGTTAAATGTCTCTTTCTTTTCTTTTCTTCTCTCTTCTTCCTTCTCCCAAACCCTCTTCTCATAATTTCTTCTCTTTTCTCCTTTGAATGTGGATGCTTGTGAACATTCATCCAAAGACAAGGTGGGGTCCCTCGCCCCACTTGTCTTGTAAAATTAACCATGTGTGTGTGATTGCAAAAACATGAGAGTATAGGCCAAGGGAGGCGATTCCGAAACCAGTTGTACGATTGGGGGGCTTTCTTCGTGATCTAAGAGGGCACCCATACGAGCCAGCCTGAGTAAGTCTCGAACCCACCTTAAATTGCTCTCTCATTGGTTGGTATACCTGCCCTTACTATTGAGCAAGGTTCCCGAGAAAGCGATCTCAAGTCTTGGGTTCCCTTCAAAACCCGAGATACATGCCATTAGATCATCCAAATCTGGGGGCATGATCGAGGCACCTAACCAGTGTCGCCCAACCTAGTTTGACTCTAAATCTTCATTTTTTGGCAAGACAACCTAGTGATCAATGCTGAGCAAGAATCTGCCATTTTGGGAAGATCTGGTCTGAGAGACACACCTTGTGTCGCCTAGCCTAGATAGACCCAAATTGGACGATTTTTGGCAGGCACCATCTTGATAGCCCCATCACCTACCCTGCATTGGACATTTTCGATTTCGAGCATCTTGACTTGGGGTACACATTGTGTGTCACCTAGCTCTGACAGCCCAAAAAGGACAGTTTCTGCTTGCCAGTGGTTTCTCCAACTATTTTAGGTCAAATTTCTTGAATTTGGCCAATTTTGGCAGGGCGACACACCTATTGTCGTCTAGACCCAAGACCCCAGAAATGGCAAATTCTGGCTGGTAATTTGCTGGTGATGGTAAGTTCCCTTTTTGAGTTAATTCCCAATCTATAAAAATGAAAAATTCGTGGCTTTAGAGAAAGGAAAAAAAAAGATTGAAAATTTAGCCGCCTTTGCTCAGAGAAAGTTATCCCTTGACCTCTTAACTTGGTAAGCCTATGAAACCCGAATTTGAAAACCCTAACCTTAAGCCTGAGAAACCTTAACCTAGACCTAGGGATATTTCTAAACCATCTCTAGGGCACAACAACCCTTTTAAATAAGAGATCTTCTGGCCAACTTCTGAATTAGAGAGGCAAAGAGGATGCCGGTTCAGATATGAAAGAGCCCTCGAAGGCTCGGGGGTCCCCGGCCATCCGGCATGGTTTGGTATTATTCTCTTATCCTTTCTTTCTTATTCGTCTTACTGTTTTGATTTTATTTTGATTAATTTTGGTTAATTTGCTGCTTTGAACTCGTGTTTTAATGTTTTGGATCATGCTGGCTCTGCCACGGATCTTAGAGCAGATCTGCTCGTTTCTAGGCAGATCTGGCCGTAGATCAGAATTGGATTGTCCCACTTTCTCTACCACATTATTTTTATCATTTTAAGGTGCCAAAATCCGAGAGATCTTCGTAGGAAGATCTGTCCGATTTTCATTGTAACACCCTTGTGTGAAGCAGTTTAACGTCATGCAGTCAGGACGTGCACTATAGTTTAGGGTCATCCAGCTGGACCGTTGTGCAAAGCAGTTTAACGTCATGTAGCTAGGACATACACTATAGTTTAAGGTCATACAGCTGGACCGTTGTGCGAAGCACTTTAACGTCATGCGGCCAGAATGTGCACTATAGTTTAAGGTTATACAGCTGGACCGTTGTGCGAAGCAATTTAACATCATGCAACTAGGACATGCACTATAGTTTGGGGTCATACAGCTGGACCGTGTATGAGTCGCCATGCATGTGGGTCGCCAATGAGGGGTGGACTCACTGGGAGATGTGAAGTGCATGAGGCCCCATGGGGAATGAGCCTGTGGATGATGGTCTGACTCACTAAGGATGAAATGGCCAAGACGATTTATGAGCAGTGGGTTTAGATGGTGATGGACTCACTAGGGATAGGAAGTGGGTATGACTCCCTGGGGATAAAAGGTTATGACTTGAATATGCCTCCAATGGTAGTGGACTGGTGTTGAGTGTTGAACTTTGCCAATGTGCACCCGAGCAGGCCTACTAGGGAAGGCATGGGTGGGAGTGCATGCAAAAGGTGTGGGTGCAGATGCGAAAGGGCTGTGGTCGGTGATGGAAAGTGTGAATGACAGTGAGTTGCGCATGACAGTGAGGTGCACTCGGTAGCAGGTCGTGGAGGTCAGACATTTACAGCAATAGATTGTGCAAGGATGGCTCTTCAAGGGAATGTGTTTAGTGCACTCGGCAGCAGCATGTGGCGAGGGACACTCGGTGGTAGTCCGACGCGCTCGACGGTATGTAGACGGTAACTCCTGACAAACGATACGCTCGGCGGTGGCACACGGCAGCTCGTGGTAAGAGATCTGTTAGACTGTGGCACCGACAACTCGTGGCAAGAGATGTGCTTGGCAGTGGCACACGACAGTTCGTGGTGAGAGATGTGCTCGACGGTGGAATGCTGAGGTTTGGGCCTGGGCCTAAACCCGACCTGGCTTGTCGCCAATTGATCTCCCTGACTTAGTTGGGATTTTCACTTTGTGCGAGGCCATTTTGGGCAACCCCTTTTATCGTTTTACCTTAAAGTAAAAATGATTGAGAGCTTTTAACAGTGGGAGAGGGCTTTCTGGCGAATCAACGAGATTTTTTGGTGATTGTGCACAAGGGTTCGTGCATTTCTGGTGGGTTTTATGATGAACCAGGTTCCAGCGGGAAGACCCGTAGACTGCCGATGTTTTTTTGGTGAACTGGGTAAAGCAAGAGAAGGTCTGTCAGTGAGCTGTAGAGGATCATCCAACGAGCGTGAGGGCCAATAAGGGTGCGAAATTTTTTTTTGGTAAGAACAAGTGTCTACCGAGGTGAGTCGAGGAGTTTTCAGTAAGGCCAAGGGATTTTATGGTGGGTTGCAGGATTCTAACAAGACTCCAAAGTTTCTAGGGGGTTAACCGAAGGGTTGCTGGTAGTTGAAACATTGAAGGGCAGTTGAGTGGTCACAGGGTGACCGAGGGGTTAGGCAGCCGAGGGGTCACAGGGCAACCGAGGGGTCAGGCAGACGAAGGGTCATCGGGCAGCCGAAGCGTTGCATGAGAACACTTGGCTGGTGGGCACGTGTAAAGAAACACACTTGTTATGTTTTTGTGCACAGCGCGTAATCGCGCCCGGCAGCGAGCGTGTTCGACAATGGTTGTGCACGGTGGTGGTCGTGCATGATAATGGTCATGGACTGCAGTGATCATACACGGCGATGAACGCTCGCCGCATACCCAACAGTTATCGCGCTCGACAGTGAGCGTGTATGACAGTAAATGCACGTGGCGGCTTTCGTGTTCGGTAGTGAACACGCACGAAAGCTTAGATTGCTGGGTAGCCTGAACTGTTACTCAAAAGGGGAAGTCCTCGTATTCGCTGGCAAGACCTTCTAGGAGCATTCCTTTGATGAAGAACTTTCTGAGCGGGGACTTTGAACTGGTGACTTTATTGATGATAACTCAGTTCAGGGGAATCCCATCTGGCTTGCAGAGTCTGTTGGAAGCCCAATCCTTCAGCACGATTGTGAACTCCATGTTATTATGTGGAATGGCACCTATTGCGAACAAGGCATGTTCTCCATCTCAGGCCAGTTCCTTGTCAGAGAAGTCTGCTTTGTATGTCTGATATACTCGAGCTAAAACCCTTCTCTGTTCTTTTGATGCTGGAGAGACACTAGCGATCAACTGCTCTCTTTTCCTCAGATGCAAGAGCAACGCTAATGGTTAACTGCTTCTCTTTTCCTCAGATGCAAGAGTAACACTGATGATTAATTGCTTCTGTTTTCCTCAGATGCAAGAGCAATACTGACAAGCCCCCACATTCATAGGGTTGAAGTTTTTTGAGATTTTTGCATTTGTAACGAAAAGTTGTATCTATAACTTGTAGTTTCTCTTAATGAAACGTTTTGCTTGTTTGCATTGATTGTCTCCCTTTCTCTTTTCATCTCATTACCTTTGCAACCTCTGCTTCCTTTAAAGGTAATAAGCCTGCCACACTTTCTCTTCTTTTTTTGAGGAGTTTTTAAGGTCACACCTCCGGGACCATTTAAGTGGTGTGTTTATAGAGTCATACACCAAGACTCAAAGGCATGTTTAAAGTCTTGTCTCCGAGACCATAAGGATCATGGGTAGTACCTTTTCAGGTAACGTCCATTGATGGAGGCCATTGTATCCTTTCCATCAGGATGAGCTAATATATAAGCTCCATTTGGTGACACATTTCTAATACAAAAGGGCCTTCCCACTTTGGCTCAAACTTCCCTTTACATTGTCCATGCATGACGATCGACCTTTTTACTGCTAGAACTAAGTCACCACAAGTGAATGAACGGACTTTGACTGACTTGTTGAAAGCCCTCTTCATCCTCCCCTGGTGGAGTTAAGGGTTCTGTTGAGCTTCCAATCTCTTTCCATCAAGTGCGTCTAATTCTTGGTAGCGCAACTTAACCTATTCATCTTTCTTCATATCATGATATATAGCGATGAGGAGCGATGCAGAGCGAAGGAAGTTGAATCTCGATGGGTAGCATTGCTTAACTCCCATAGATTAAAGAATAGGGAGTAGAGTCGGTGGCACTCTGGGTGGTGGTGCGATAAGCTCATAAAGCCTTGGGAAGCTTCTCATGCCTATTTTTCCTTGTCTTTAACACCGATATCCTCAGAACACTGTAAAGGGTTTTGTTGAAGGCTTCGGCCAAACCATTTGCCCGAGGGTGGTACATAGTAAAGAACTCGAAATCAAATTGGTTTACCAAGTGATCTATGTGCTGGCTTCTGAACTGGGGACCATTATCTGATATGATCCGGTCTGGCACACTGAATCGGTAAATAATATGATGTCGCATGAAGTTAGTCACTGATTCCCTGAGGACTTGTTTGAGCGGGATCGCTTCAGCCCATTTTGAGAAATAATCCATAACAACTAGGATGATGGTATGGCCTAATGCTAAGGGAGGGTCAATGGGTCTGACAATATCCATATCTCATTATGAAAAGGGCCATGATGTCACTGTAGGATGCAGAGGCTCTGGTGGCTGGTGAATGAGGTTTGAATGTATCTGACATACTTGGCACCTTCTGGCATAGGTCAACGAATCTACGACAATTGATGGCCTGTAATACCCCAACCTGCATATCCTTTTGTAGAGCTTAAGACTGGACTAATGAAGGCCACAGACCTCGGCATGCACTTCCTCTAGTACTTGCTTTGCTCCTTTTATGTTGACGCATTGAAGACGGATGCCACCGAAGGATCGTTGAAAGAGAGCATTTCCATCAAGAAGTGTGTATTTGGTGGACATTCTTCATATACTGTTGCGCTCAATGCGATCATCCTATAGCCGACCGTGTTTGATTAAGTTGATTATGGGTTCCCTTTAAACCTTAACCTGTTCGATCTCAGCACATATTGGATCAAAGATGTCCCCTTTTTGTTTCTCAAACTTATTACCTTGGGCCTGCTTCGCCTTCCTTTCAGCTTCGAGAGCATCCTTAGTAGTGAGGAGTGCCTCGAATGGATAAGGAGGGAATTTTGAGAAAATAATCCTTTCATCATCCCCATCTAATTCTCTAACCAGCTCAATGTGCCTCCATCCTGCTACCCATATAGGCATGGGTTCCTTCGAGGAGATTTGAATAGTGGCACCGAGCTTAGCAAGGGCATCAGCCTTGGAATTCAACCATTTGGGGATGTGCACTAAGGAAAAGTCATCGAGGTTTTCCATCAAGGTCTTGACAATGTCATGATAAGGCTTGAGGCTGTCTTTTCTCACATCGTATATCCCTTTGAGTTGTTGTATTACTAGCTTGGAGTCGTCGAAAATGGCTAATCGCTCCAGTTTCATGTCTATGGAAACTTCAAGCCCTATTATGAGCACTTGATACTCAGCCTCATTTTGCGAGTTGGTCTTTACGAGGGAGAAGGATAAGGGAATGAAGCCATCTTGAGGGGTTAAAAATAATATTCTAGTACTGCCTCATTCAGACTAACAGGCCCTAGTAAAGTAAACACTTCTTCATGGGGGAGGTCACTTGATAGGGGAGATTCTGTCGGTACTGTTTGTGGTGTCAGGAAAGCGGTCAGGGCTTGGCCCTTGACGGTTTTTTGTGGCATGTACTTGATGCCAAATTCCATATGCAATAACTCCCATTTAGCTAAGCTCCCTGAGAGGCAAGGGCACGTCATGAGGAACTTGATGAGGTCAGCTCTTGAGATAAGCTGCACCTCATGACCGACCAGACAATGATAGCTTTTGGGCAACAAAGATTAATTCCAGACACATCTTCTCAATTGGTGGGTAATTCTTTTCAGCCTCTTACATACTGTGGCTAAGGTAGTACAGAGCGACTTATTTCCCTCCGTCATTGTTTTAAGCCAGAAGCGCACTGAGCGCCTTGTCAAGGGCTGTCACATATAGAATGAGCGGTCTTCCTAACACTGACATGGAGAGTATCGGGGGGCATAGCAAATACTCTTTGATATCATCCAACGTGTTCTAACATGCTTCATGCCATATGAAAGGAGAGTCCTTGTTCAACAGGTGTGTAAAAGGCGTACAACGACCTGAGCAATTGGAAATGAATCTCCGAATATAAGCAAATTGTCCTTGAAGAGACCGAAGTTCGCGAAGCGTTGTTGGCGATGCATTCCTTGAATTGCCTTGATCTTGACAGGCTAGATCTCCAATCCCTGATATCTGACAATGAACCCTGAGAATTTCCCTAAACGTACGCCAAAGGCGCATTTCAAGGGGTTAATTTTGAGCTGATGAAGGCGAAGCCATTCAAACACTCGCTCAATGTTCTGCATGTGAACATCCTTCTTTTCGGATTTCACCACCAAATCATCTACGAAACATTCCACCTCCTTGTGGAGCATATCCTTGAAAATTGTGGTCATTGCTTGCTGATATGCAGCACCTGTATTCTTCAACCCAAACGACATCATCATGTAACAGAAGACCCCTTTGAAATTCAGGAGGTAGTGGCCTTCTCATCCTCTGGTGCCATCCTTATCTAATTGTACCCCTGAATATCCATCCATGAAAGAGATGATTTGGCAATGGGCTGTGAAATCGATAAGCATTTATGGGAACAGCAATGGGAAGTCGTCTTTTGGACATCCAGCATTTAAATCGCGGAAATCAGTTCAAAACTTGATTTACCCATTCTTCTTTTTAACTGGTACTACGTTGGCGAGCCATTTTGGGTATTTCACTTCTCGAATAAAACATCCTTCCCTTAATTTGGTTACTTCAGCATCAATCTACATTTCAGATTAGGTCGGAGCCTTCTCGATTTTTGCTTTAAAGGTTTGAAGGATGGGTCAATGCCAAGTCGATATACTGCGACTTGGGGATCAAGACGGGGGCATTTCATGATAGTGTCAGGCAAAGACATCTTGGTTTTCTCGTAGGAAGGCAATATAATGTTCCCTCTCATTTGGCAACATGTGAGTTGAAATAAAAGTTGGCCTCGGGTCATTCTCATCGCCCAAGTTTATTTCCTCGAGATTGTCAGTCATAACTTGTCCACCTTCTTTTCATTCCTCAGGGGTGTCGTCGGTCGGTGATCCAAAGGGTCCTCCATTGACCTCGAATGTCTTGACCTCAAAGTTTGTAGGTACCCATGCCCTTGACATCTCCACCTCAAATTGGGCTTTGATAGTATAGAGCATGGCGGCTACCTCTACTGCTTGTTTGCTTGATGTGGGGTTGGCTTCAAGGAGAGGTAGTGCATATAAATGAGAGAGTGAATTTGGGGGCGTCTAGAACAGGGCTCAAAGAGTATGAGGGGAGGGTCTTATGATTAAACGATCATGGATACCACCACCACATCATTCTCGTTCTTACAGTCACCATTTTCATATACTCCTGAATCACCGTGGGCTTTAGTGGTATGAAAGGTTGCAAGGTAGGTTTAGGTAGTGGAGGTTGGTTTTGGGGTACCGGCTAACTTTGCTATGCAGCCGGTGTGGATTGAAGAGTTGCCGAGGATTGTGTGGGTAAAGATTGTGCCACCAGACTTGGTGCCGACTAGTCAGGTCGTGGAACTGAGTTTGATGTGAATTGGTTAGATTGGGCAATAGGGCTAGGTGCTTGTAAGATAGAGGATGTTGGAAGTTGAGGGTTTGTAGATGGTTTGGTATATGGGACCAATGGTGATCTTGGGATCTTAAGGAGTGGTGGATTGGTTGGTGTGTTAGGATAAGGGATGAGTGGCAGACCAGGGTACTTCAAAAGCCTCCATTTCTGCACAGGTAGCTGTAACATTTTGCCTGACTTTAGACTGATTGGGTCAGTGTTGGTCACTGCTTCAGAGATCTGCACCATGTGGCATGCTTCATGAGAATGGAAGCTTTGCCCTCTTGACTCTCTTAGCCATTGCTGAAAGTCGGGCTCAGGAGGCCTTTGAGGTTTCTTGGCCTTGTGATTTTTGTGCCGCTTGAGGAGATCCTCAATAGTGGGAGGATATTTCCGTTGGCTCTAGATGTCAAGGCATCAGCGACTAACAGGAACCCAGCCCGTTGGGCCACAGTCCTTTTTAGCTGCTTTCGATGCCACTTGCTAATGTTGCAACTTTTGAGCTCCTTGTCAAGAGCCTCAAAGTTTGGGCATTAGCAAGTTGACCCTGTAAAAGACATGTTCGCAGAAGAAGAAGAAGGGTTGGAAGTATCTAGGATAGAAGAAAGGGGAGAGCTTTTAAGGTCGTCAGTCAGATTGGATCGATCAGTGGAACTTTTAACATCATCACCAGAATTGGACTTGTGCAGGGAATCTTTTAGGTCTTCAGCCTACTTGGACCATTGAGGGGTGCTTTTTATGTCGTAACCCTTATCGGACGTGTTGGGAACTTGAGCAGAGGAAGGCTCAGGAATTCCTTCTTGACTAGATTGCGAGTCTTGGTCAGTACCAGGGACTAACTCGGGGAGGAAATCCTGTGGGGTTGGCAACAAAGGAAGGGGTTTGAGGAATTCAACCTCAGTCTGAGGCTGAGGGGATCTTCTCTTTCGACCAGTGGCTCCTGGTGCTCGTCTCCTTCTATCATTTTTGGGAATGGGCATAGGCTGGCCAGGTTCACGAGGCTTGTGAGCCGGCCTTGCTTGGCAAACAGCCACCCTCTTCATGGATTTTCTCTTGCTTTGTCCTCGATAGACCTACCATGGTTGGGAAGTCTAGGGTTCATCGGAATAGAAAGGATTGGGCAGCACATCATCACAGGGGGTTTGTGTTTGAGCGATCTCTTGTGTTGAAAGTCCATTAGATTGAGCACGATCCTCCAGGATAGAGCTGACGGAGCACCTGCCTCATACTTTCTCTGTCATTATAGCTTGGAAGTCAAAACACCCTTCTAGGTCATGGCCTTGTATTTGGTGATATGGGCACTAGAGGTTCTCAGTCCCTCGTGTGAGGTGCTTGCGATGTCTTGACGGCTTCAGTGTTACGACCCGTACTTGGAGCATCATGCAAAATAACACTTGAAGAAGGTCTGGTAGTAGTTCATCAAGACAATGTACTTGCTCCGCTTCTTCTTGAATCGTCACTATGTGAGATGCTTCAACTGCCCCGAATGCCGTCTTGAGGCTATCGAGCTGTATCTGCCCCTTTTGAATTAAAGCCTTGATGTGATCCTTGAGGGTGAAGCAATCCTGAACATGATGCTCCAACATTCTATTATATGCACAATAACTCTTATGGGTGGCAAAGTCAGCATCTTCTGGCCTTTCACCTCAGGCAAGGTGATCATCTGTGGCTCAATCAACATTCGGAGTAAAGTTGGGACCCACTCCCTATCAAAGCTATAGACTTTCTTTTTCTTCTCCTCCTAATAGTCCTTTTCGTAGAGATTCCGAGATGGAGGCACCTTATTGTAGGACTGGGATTTCTGTTGGCTTGCTTGAGGTGGGCCCTGAGTGTTTGCAGGGTTCACCCCCTTAGAGAAATCCAGAGTTTGAGGTGCAGCCTTCTTGAGGTCTGATACAGTGACAACAACTCCTTTCTGTTGATTTTCCCGAGAGTTGCTACGACCATTACTAGAGCTTTGATGTTTTCCCCATTTGATGATGGGAATTGAAGTTTGCCATGGTGCTTAAGGAGGCTCTCTATCCAGATTGCTTTGGAGATCAGATCCGATATAGAGGTCGGGTTTGACACCTCGATATGAAAGGAAATCTCCGGTCGCATGTTACGCACACATGTTTGGAATGCATTGATTTCAGACATGGGGGTATGTAGCCAGATCTCTCCATCTTGCAATGAATTGATCAACCGGCTCATCTGAACCCTGGGTTAATGTGAGAAGCTCAATAGTCTGGGCTTCTCTTTCAACCTCATAGAAGTAGTTGCAAAATAATTGTTCCATTTCTTCCCAGGTCTGCACTGAGTTCAGTGGGAGTCTAGCATACCACTTGAACGTTGGCCTGCCAAGAGTTTCAACAAACTGATGGAGAAGAAGTCTCCCATCAACTGCTGTTTCTTAACATGCCGAGTAGAAGTGGGCAATATGTTGATGTGGTGAACACGTGCCTTTGAAAAGAGGGAATCTCCCCTTCTGGTAATTAGGGGGAAACGGGAGCTGGTCAATTTAAGATGGATAAGGCTTCCGATACAAGGCTATATCTTGAATGCCTAGGATCTGTCTGCCTCGCAAATTGTTAGTGATTATGGCATCAATGTCGGCTTGTGAGACATGCTGAGAGGAGGAATGATCATGAGAAGGAGGCGGCTGCCTCGGCGCTAGATCGGCTAGATGGGAAGAATTGGCTTTCTGGTGAGTTGAGTTCCCAGGGAGCCTGGTACTTTCCATCAGCTAGATCTTCTCCATCATTTTATGCATCATGTCCTCGAACTGATTCACACGGTCTTCTTGATCATCATTGTGCTCCTCAATGACCATCACATTGACCGTTTCTTCAGGGAGGTTACTTTCTTGTGCCGTCGAGGTTTAACGTACCTGTCTGACTAGGTGCGACAAATCAGTCAGCCAGGGTTCAGCATGCCCTGACTGAACTCTAGCCTTGTACGCTGATCAGGTCAGGACCATTGCGCGACGGTCTTGGGTCCGCAAGGTGTGAAAGGTTGGGTCGTCTCCTATGATATTGACAACAATAGAGGATTCTGGCTCCTCCACCTTAGGCTTGGCTACGGCCTGTAATGGATAAAATAGGTTCTCGACCAAAGGATCAGCATGCTTACTTGCCTCGAGTGCCTTGGGTTCTTCTCTTCGCACTATTTACATGCCTCGGCCATGTTTGGCTTTCAGGCTCTGGTGTACTTCCCTCCAGAAACTACACTGGGACTGTGATTGTGAATGTTTCGCTTTCTTCAAACATGACTGAGCCGTCTTGATGAGGTGCGGTAAGGAATGCGGGCCAGAGACAGGAGTCAGCTCGGGCTTCTGTCTTGGCTTGGGGAGAGACAGGGCATGGAAGACTTCATCACCCAAGGGAGCTTTGCCCTACGCTCTTTTGTGAGCTCCAAAAATACGGCCTATATGGAGAAGGTACTCTTAGGGAAAGCCTTTGAGCACCAGGTCTTACGTGGTTTGTCAGGAGGAGCAGGGACAAATGCGGGAGGAGTCAGCTGCCAATGACCTTTTGGTTGGGAGCTTGGAGTAAGCACGTGTGTGCCATTTTCTGAAGGGTTTCGGGTGACCTGAGAATCAACCCGAGCACGTGTAATAGGTCGGGCCTTAGGGGGCCGAGGATTACGACCATGTGTTTCTGAGGGTATGGCCTTGTGATCACCCCTCACAGAGTGAGTAGGCATGTGTTGGGAGGGGCGACGAGGGAGTCGTCTCTCCTGAACTCGGATAAGCGTAATCAGAGTGCTGCCTTGAGTAGTGCAATATGTATGCAACATATATAGGGCCGGGTCCAAGAAGACCCGAACCTGGACGGTGGTTCAAGGTAGCCTGAGGGTTGCCTCGAGGTGTGGCTCGAGTGGATGGACCATGAGCTCTGATGCATGTGTAGGAGATGGTGGCCTTAGGGCCTCCTCCTCCATGTGTCAGGCCTCTTGTTTCAGGGGCCCGATGTGACTGAGAGTGGGGAATGGCCTTACACACTTGAGCACCGACAGATGAATTGCCATGCGCAGGAAGGGAAGGGATGGCCTTATGGATACCTTGAGCAGCGGGACCAGGAAGTGACTTGCCTGCAGCAGGGTGCATGCTGTGTGTGGTGGCTAGTGCGCTACCTATGCAAGGTGCATTGGTGGAGGGTCCACCAAGGCTGAGAGACGGGGAGTGAGGGACCTTTAGGTCCCTCTTCGCACCAATCCAGGTTAAGACATGGGAGAATGACATAGGGATGACACTCAAGAGGAGGGTAGGAAATGAGGTTCGCTATTCTTGAAGCGGACTCATGAGTTTGGGGATTAGAAAGTCCCCGACTCGGATGAAGGAGGAAACATAAAAAAGGAAAGTCAAACAATGACGATCCGACTATGGGGTAGTATGTCCTCAGTGGAGTCATCAAGTTGGTTAGGTGTCTCATCTCGCCCTCCGGGTCAGGATGACCTGACGGCATGGTTCCGGGTTCGAGATGGACCCGGGACTTAAGATCGCTCTCTCGAGAATTGTGTAAGGAATATGCGGGAATTTTTGAGTTTTGGCCAGAATCTAGAATCCGATGGTCAGAATTTCAGTTACTTCGTCGGCTTCGTGCATGAAATCTGACCATCCATCATGTACGGGGTTCGTATCAATGATAGCCCTGGACCTTACGTACACATTGGAATTAGTTTAACATTGATCTGTTGCACGAGCGTCGTGATTTAGTCCATCGAGTGAGGCGTGTTGCTACTCAATTATCTGCAATTTCTTCACGGATTAAAAACTTCTCTCTAGCTTTTCTCCTTGCTTGGACATCGTCTCGAGGCCTCCCACATATCGAATTGTTCGTTTTGATGAGAAGAATATGCTCACCAAATTTGGGAGCGATCCGACTTGGATCGAGTGAGTTACGAGCCCCCAAAGTGACTATCTGTGACTGTAAAAACAGCCACCTTTAATGGTGTTTTGGTGCAATGAGGCCACACGAGAATAGTGTGTGGCCCCTCATGTTTCAATGTTTTGCTCATATCTTTGTTCTGGAGTGTCCGATTAAGCCAAAACTTGGCCTGTAGGGGTTTTCAACCATTTTAGATCTAATGGTGGTGGTCCCACAGGGATTTGAGACACCGAAAATGTAGTTCCAGTTGTAGGTTTGTTTCAGGGTGCTAGAGGCCATTTTTTTTGAAAATTGTTCCTTTGTGTTCACTGCCTTAGACATGTTAGAATGCAACGAAACTTGACAGGTGGTATTTTGGAGTGCTCATGATGATCTTTACCAATTATGGTGCCATTCTGAGACTATCAAGAATTTTCATTGTTTTGTAGGCTTTATTGACTTGCTTCCTACCAAGGACTAAGGTGTTGAAACATACGATCAAACAACTTGCCCGACCAAATGTTGTGCTTGAAGAGAAGTGAGAGGGATAGTCATTTGGAAAGTTTCCTTCGGCTTTTACTTTTTTCCTTTCTAGCCACAGGACCACGTGAACGCCAAGGAGATTCACGTAATGGTGTAACTAGGCTGCTCAGACATAGGGATGCATTGTTGGCGGGTCCGTCAGTGGAGACTTTAAGGGGATAAGAGAATTTTTTGAGGGATCTTGTCGAAGTCCACACCCTCGTGCGGACTGTTTGTGATTCTGAATATGAGGATTTTGTACGAAGCTCGTTAGTTAGAGTCGGGCACATCTGACCATTGAGTGCCATGATGAAGGGCATTGTTGCCATTTTGTCTGGGTTCGTTGGGCACTGTTTGCTGCTACACCAAGTTTTCTTTTGATGTTTAGAGTACCACTTTGGGTCTCGAATACCGTGTCCAGTAGGGGGCAGTGTTAGCCGATCCCGAAGGTTTGAGCCTGTCGACTAGGCGAGCTGAAGTCTCTGGCAGATTCTCCCCTTGCTTTATCAGTATCTTACCTCTGTAATGTTTGTTTCATAGAGTGTAATTGTGACCTCTTGAGAATAATGTTCTTTCTCATGGAACTTGTCTTGCCGTCTTGGCGAGTCTTGTGTCTTTCAAGTCCTTTTGCAACTGAACTCAGACTGTCAGAATCTTTTCCTTGAAGCTCATGTTTTTGGATTCTTGGTTTTTATGTCACCAAGGATTTTCTTCTTTTGAGTTAGGATTGAAGTCGCCTGTTGGGGAGAGTGTTGCATCAACCTGGTTATTAATCCAAGCATCCTTTGTGGATTTTCGCTTGGTCTTAGGAAGTGGCACCGTAGAGACGGTTTTCACCAACTTCTTTTTATGGGGTTCTTTTACTCATGACTTTCTGGTCATGTCCACCCATTTTTTTCATTCTTGCTCACGATGCCCTTTCGGGTTTTCACTGTGCCCAATTTTTTTATTTATGGAACTCTTTTACTCATGGTTTTGTGACCATGCCCATCCATCATTTTTACTCATAGCATTCCCTCGTTCAGATATATACTATGCCCATTATTCTTTTCTCTTTTTCTTTGTGAAGGCATGTTTAAGGTCACGCCTCCAGGACCTGTGCGAAACAGTTTAACGTCATGCGGCCTGGACATGCACTATGGTTTAAGGTCATACAGCTCGACCGTGAAGGTGATGGATGGCAGTCTATGAAGGCCATAGAGTGAGGAGATTGCTCGGGGCTACCTATAAGATATGGATGATGTATGAAATGTGAGTGGACGATGGTGACCCACTAACTTACGACGAGTATGGATGGTGCAATGGTTCGTCATTTTTTTGAGCATGGGTGAGACTCACTGGGGAATGAGGTATGTGTTGAAATGAATGGACTCACCGAGGAGGTAGTGAACGTGGTGCCGCACACTATCAGGTAGGTTAAGAAAGGCGTGCGTGAAAGTGCACATAAAGGAATGTGTGCGTATGTGGGGGTGAGTTTATGGTCATGCCTCTGTGACCTGAGCAAAGCAGTTTATTGTCATGCCATCAGGACATGCATTATGGTTTAAGGTAGTACAGCTGGACCATGGTTGCTGAGCCTTTCAACATCATGCGGCTAGGACATGTGCTATGTTTAAGGTCACACAACTAGATCGTGGTTATTTAAAGTCATACGACTAAGACCATGCATTCTAAGGTTGTGCAACTAGACCTCCGCAATAGTGTAAAGTCATATAGTTTAGACCATGGTGCTGCGGAGTATAAGGTCATGCAGCACGGACCATCGCTATAGTTTATGGACATATAGATTGAACCATGTGATTTAAGGTCGTGCGTCGAGACCGAGGCTGTGCAGTTTGGGGTTGTGCAACACGAACACATGCCGTGTATTTTGAGGTCGAAAAGAGCGAGGCTAGGCAGTTTAGGGTCGCACAGCAGGGACCGAGGCAGTGCAGCTTAGGGTCATGCAGCATGGGCCGAGGCTGTGCAGTTTAAGGTTGTGCAACACGGATCGAGGCTATGCAGTTTAGGGTCATGCAGCATGGATCGAGGCTGTGCAATTTAGGATCGTGTAGCATGGATCGAGGCTGTGCAGTTTACGTGCAGCACGGATAGAGTCTGTGCAGTTTAGGGTCGCGCAGCACTGACCGAGGCTGTGCAGTTTAGGGTCATGCAGCACGGACTGAGGTTATGTAGTTTAGGGTCTTGTAGCACAGGCTGAGGCTGTTTAGTTCAGGGTTGTGCAACACAGACCAAGGCTGTGCAGTTTAAGGTCATGCAGAACGGATTGAGACTGTGCAGTTTAGGTCATGCAGCACGGGCCGAGGCTGTGCAGTTTCAGATCATGTAGCACGGACCGAGGCTGTGAAGTTTTAGGGTCTTGCAGCACGGATCAAGGTTATGCATTTTAAGGTCATGCAGCACGGACCGAGGCTGTGTGGTTTAGGGTTATGCAACACTGATTGAGGCTATGCAATTTAGGGTCGTGTAGCACTGACCGAGGTTGTGCAGTTTAGGGGTGTGCAGCACGGACCGAGGCTGTGCAGTTTAGGGTCATGCTGTACGGATTGAGGCTGTGCAGTTTAGGGTCGTGTAGCACGGACCAAGGCTGTACAGTTTAGGATTATGTAGCACGGACTGAGGCTGTGCAGTTTAGGGTCGTGCAACATGGATTGAGGCTGTACAGTTTAGAGTCGTGAAGCACGAACCGAGGCTGTGCAGTTTAGGGTCATGGAGCACGGACCGAGGCTATGCAGTTTTGGATCGTGTAACACGGTTCGAGGCTGTATAGTTTAGGGTCATGCAACATGAACCGAGGCTATGAAGTTTAGGGTTGTGCAGTACATACCGAGGTTGTGCAGTTTTGGGTCGTGCAGCAAGGACCGAGGCTGTACAGTTTAGGGTCGTGCAGCATGGACTGAGGCTGTGCAGTTTAGGATCATGCAACATGGATCGAGGTTGTGTCGTCATGTAGGCGGAGCTCTGTGGATGGCAATTCGACTCTCTAGGGATAAAATGGTTAAGGCCATTCACAAACTAATGGCTTAGATGAAAATGGTGACCGGATGAAGGCTGCTCAATAGAGGTAGACTTCATTAGGGTTTAAAGGAGTAAGCGTACTATTTGGAGAATTGGCTTATGAAGATAACTTGACTCCCTGGGGATAAGATAGCTTGGTGTGAAAAAGACTCACCGGGAATTGAAGAGGTAAGAATGACCCGAACCCCACTGAGGATAATGGGCTGCAATATGGGTGACTTCTACTGGAGGATGAGGGATAGCTCTTGACTTCATTTGGGAAGTCACAGTTTGGATGCAATAGCCCGTGTGTAACTCCAATGGGGATGACACATCATGGCTTGGGAGCAACTTCACTAGGGATACTGGTAGGGCATACACTGTTGGAAATACAGTTGGTGCCATGTGTAGCGTTAATGGTCTGTTGCGAGTATTCAACCAACGTTGAGTTCTTACAACATAACCAGCACTGGGTTATTAAAGATCGACCCTTGATGTTATCTGAAGTCAACTTTCTCTGAGTTAACCGGTGCTAGGGTTGTTTCTGGAAACACACTCGGCATTAAGTCAACCAGCGCTAGGGTTGTATTAGGAAACTCACCCGGTGCTAGGGTTGTATTTGGAAACTCACGCAGCTCTAAGTCAACCAGCACTAGGGTCGTCTTGAAATTTACACTCGGTGCTACGTCAATCGGTGCTGGGGATGAGAGTTACCTTGGGCCTCAGGTTGAGACCTGACCCGACTCGTTGTTGCTTGGCTTCCCTTTGATGCAACCGGAATTCGAGTTTGTGAGGGGCATTTGAGGGCAGCGTAGTTTATATAACGGGGTAAAATCCCGTTTGCCCTTATTTTTCACCAAGGGTAAAAACTTAAGCAACAATTTTCTTTAACAATGAGGAGAGGGTGTGCCCAGTTGAAGTTCCAGCAAGCAGTAAGACTTCTGCAGGAGTTTTACAGGGATGATTCTTCGGTAAACATTAGGATTCTGGCAAGGGTCCTGTAGAGAAAACCTTCGGTGTGTGGACTTTGCCTAGAATTGGTGAAGATGCAAAGAGAGTAGCAGGGAGAGAAGAATCATCCGGGAAGTTTTCCACGAAAGAGAGGAAATTCTGGGTGCAGTTTTCCTTTCTGGTAGGGATTTTTAGGGGTTTCTCGTCGATTGTGGAAGTTTTTCGGCACTGCTCGTGGTGTTGCAGAAGTTTTTAAGAACTTAGGGGAAGTTTACAGGAGTTTTTTGATGAGGTTCTGGTGAAACTCAGGCAAAAAATACAGGCGGGAAAGTTCTTCAGTGGATTTTCGAGCTTATAGGAAAAGTTTTGACGGGAGACGAACGGTCGCAGGAGGTGGTCAGTACGATTGTAAGAGGTGAGCAATCATGGGGAAGGCGTACGGTTGGTGACAGTTTGGCCTTCGTCCTTGAAAATCGTGTGACCATTAAGGAGGTGCGAAAACTTAAGTTTTGAAAAATGAGGAGTCTCAGGAGGCGAACAGTCGCGACAGAGCTAGCGCTAACAGAAGTGAAACTGGCGTGATGGTTTGGAGTGCCGACACAACCGGTGTTGAACCTTAAGAAAGGCAACCGGCGCTAAGGGCTAGGAGCACAATCGACATTGGCCTTTGGAGAACACAATTGGTGCTAGCTTCAGTCGGTGCTTGTCAACACATGTGGCTTATCACGATGTGAAGAAAGACGCTCGCGTATGATGGTAAGTCATGTGCGGGGTTCGCAGCGCTCGACAATGAGCTACGTATGACGATGTTCATGGGTAGGCAAAAGGTGGCGAAGGATGGGGCATGACTTGTGGTACATGTTGGAAGCCAAATCCTCCAGAACGACAGTGAGGTCCATGTTGTTCTGTGGAAGGGCATCCATTGTGAACAGGGCATGCTTTACGTCATAGGCCTGCTCCTTGTCAGGGCAGCCCCTCTTGTATGTTTGATATACACATTGAATGGATCCTACATTGTATGTTCGACATACACGTCAGATGAGGTATCTGGCTTGTATGTTTGATATACACGTCAGATGGACTGAGGCTAACTTCTTAGAGTGGCTTTGCTTTGTCTTCTGACTTGTAACCATCCTCTTACTCATCAGATGAATTAAATCTAACTCTCCAAATGGTTTCGCTTCTTCTTCGTGAGGAGGGTCATTCTTTTGTGGGTTTGCTTCTTCTTATTCCTTTCATGGGACGGGCATTTGTTTTGGCCTGTAGCCGTCCTCTTACTCTCAGATGCAAGAGCAAGAGTACAAGTTTTGGTTTGTAACCATCCTCTTATCCTCTGACGTAAGAGACTTGTAACCTCCCTAGTAATGGGTTATTGTAATTAATTTTTACTGTAATAAAAAAAAAAAAATTAACATTTTGTTTAGACTATCGTGCTCGTTTTTGCATTGAGTCCCTTTCTTTTGAATACACATCACGGATACTACTTCTTTAGGTATCGCCTGTTGATAGGGGGCATCGCCTCCTTTCTGTCAGGATGTGCCAATATGTAGGCTCCATTGGGCGAGACCTTTTTGACTGTAAAGGGACCTTCCCACGTAGGCTCAAAATTCCCTTTATGTCGGCCATGCCTAACAATAAGCCTCTTGATAGCTAAGATTAGATCACCACGGGTGAGCTAGAAGATCTTGACAGACTTGTCAAAAGCCCTCTTCATTTTCCCTTGGTTGAGTTGAAGGTTCTGCTGAGCCTCTAGCCTATTTCCATCAAGTGCATCCAATTCTTGATACCGGAGCTTGACTCTCTCATCTTCGGTTATTCCTTGGTGAATAGCGACTTGTAATGAAGGGATTTGTATTTCGAGAGGTAAAACTGCTTCACCCCCATAGACTAGAGAATAAGGAGTGGAATCGGTAGCATTTTGTGTAGTAGTACGATAAGCCCACAGTGCTTCGGGAAGCTTCTCACGCTAGTTCTTCTTTGTTTTTGATACTGACTTTCTTCAGACATTGTACAGAGTCTTAATGAAAGCCTCAACTAATCTATTCACCCGAGGGTGGTACATAGTCGAGTACCTCTATCCGAAACTAAATTGGTTAACTAAGCGATCAATGTGATGACTCCTAAATTGAGGGTCGTAGTTAGATATGATCCGGTCGGGGACTCCGAAGCGATATATGATATGATGTCGAACGAAGTAGGTTACCGCTGTCCCAAGAACCAACTCAAGGAGGACCGCTTCAGCCCACCTAGAGAAGTAATCTGTTGCAGCTAGAACAAAAACATGGCCCATTGCGGAAGGGGGTTCAATAGGCTCTACGATGTCTGCACCCCATTGTGATAAGGGCCATGATGCAACCGTTGGGTGTAAGGGCTCTGGAGGCTGGTGAACCAGGCTGGAGTGTATTTGACATACTTGGCAATTTTTAGCATAGCTTAAGGAATCAGTTATCATGGAAGGCCAATAGTACCCCAACCTGCATATTCGTTCATAGAGTTTAGGACCAAACTGGTGTAGTGCGATTGTAGGCTAGTTGCCCTTGGAGGGAGCACAATTCTCAAAGTGTCGTCGGTGACGACATTTCTTGGATTGCTCTGATCTTGATTGGCTCGACTTCAAGCCCTCGATGTCTGACTATGAACCCCAAGAATTTTCTGGAGTATATGCCGAAAGCGCCTTTTAGCGGGTTCATTTTAAGTTGATGAAGACACAAACGCTCGAATACCTTCTCAAGGTCTCTTGTGTGAGCATCCGCCTCTTCAGATTTTTCCACCAAATTGTCTACATAGCATTCCACTTCTTTGTGCATCATGTCTTTGAAAATGGTCGTCATTGCTCTCTGGTATATGGCATCAGCATTTTTTAATCCAAAAGGCATCATTGTGTAACAGAAGACCCCTTTTGGAGTTAAGAATGCAGTGGCCTCTTCATCTTCAGGCCCCATCCTTATCTGATTATAGCCGGAGTATCAGTTCTTGAAGGAAAAGGTTTGACAGTGAGTGGTAGAGTCGATGAGCATCTCGGTGAATGGCAACGGGAAGTCATCCTTGGGACATGCGGTATTCAAATCAAAAAATTCAATACACACCCTGATTTGACCATTCTTCTTCTTGACCAGAACAACATTTGCTAGCCATTTTGGGTACTTGACTTCGTGAATAAAGCCGGCTTGATTGAGTTTGTCATCTCGACATCTATCTTCATCTCGAGGTAAGGCTTGAACCTTCTCAATTTTTGTTTGACGGGTTTGATAGTCGGATCAATGTCAAGAGGGTGAACAGCTACTTGAGGGTCAAAGCCTGGCATCTCGTGATAATGCCAAGCAAAGACATCACGGTTAGCTCACAAGAAGGTAGTGAAATGCTTTTTCTCTTCTGGAGACATATTCGCTGAAATGAAGTGGGTCTAGGATCTGCTTCGTCTCCAAGATTTATTTCTTCGAGTTCATCAGCTATGGTCTGACCACCTTCTTCCCATTCTTCTGGTTCCTCTTGGAACTCTTCATCATTATTTTTAGAAGTCTTTTCATCAACCTCAAGCGCAGAGACCTATGACCCTGAAATCTCTGCTTCCAATAGGGTTCTAGAGCATGTCATGATTTTTGTGCCTTGCTCGGATCGAGGGATAGAAGCTTCGACCTTAAACATGGGAAGCCAATCAGGCTCTAGGAGCTTGTTTTGGGGTTAAGCAAAGGTTGAGCGTGAAGTGTACTCGTAGGAATCACATGGCCCTTGCACAGATGTGTGTAGTGCTTGCTCTGCAGTGACTTGTGCTTCATAGACTTATACCATATGACAAGCCTCTTGAGACAAGAAACTTTGCCCCCTTGATTCTCTCAGCCTCTGCTTGAAGTCGGGCTCAGGGGCCACTGGGGTTTCTTTGGCTTCGAATTCTTGCGCTTTTTTGAAGAAGGTGGCTCTACCTTGGCATTAGCTTTCAGTGCATCAGCAATTGTTAAGAATCCTATTGCCTACGCCAGAGTCTTTCTCAATCATTTTTGTTGCGTCTTTGTTATGTTTGATTCCTCAAGTTCTCTATCGAGAGAATCGAAGTCCAGACATATCAAGGACGTACCTGCAGAAGACATAGATAAGGAAGAATGAGAACTAGGAGAAGAAGGAGAAGTAGGGTTAGAAGGTGGGGGACTTTTAAGGTCGTTCCCCTCATCAGACAGATCTGGACAGCTTTTTACGTCATCGCCAGAGTTGGACGGAAGCAGGGGATCTTTTAGGTATTTCCCTTTCTTAGACAATTGGGGAGTTCTTTTAAAGTCGTCACCCTCATTGGATGTGTGCTAAGTGGAGATGAGACGCGAGCATCCTCTTAACAGGATGAAGAAGGAAAAAGGATTGTGCCAGGGATGAAGTCCAGCAAGATTGGCAACGGGGGAAAGGGCCTAAGAAATTCCTGCTCGACTACATGGTGAGCGGTCTTCTTTCTTCGACGAACAACCTTTGGTGCCCTTCTCTTTCTGGTTTTCTAATGTGATGTCTTATTCATCTCGCTGGGGTGGCAAACCACTCTAACTTGGTGAACCACTTCTCGTCTTAAGGACTTGAGTCTGTTTCAGCCATGGTATGTTATCCATGGTTGGGAATCCGAGGGTTCCATAGAGTCTAAGTCATTAATAGGAAGGTCCTGGTTTGTGAGATCTTCTTGTCCCGATGGACAAGTGATTTGGAGATCAGTTACGGGGAGATTTTAAAATTCTTGACACTCCCTCATCTTCTCTGAGAATATATCAAGGAAAGATGTGCATTCTGACAAATAATGACCTCTTATTTGATGGAATGGGCACCAATGATCTTCAGTCCCCTTAGCAAGGCGACGGGGTTGCCTTCTGCTTCGATGTGATTATGCCTTCCTGAAGCATTATAATGAATAAAGCATAGAGGATATCAAGCATTTCATCTTCCTCTTGACTGGTTACGGCATGGGAGGCCTCAGCTGCCCCGAAGGCCTTCTTCAAATCTTCAAGCTTTATCTGACGTTTCAGAATGAGGGCCTCAATGATATCCTTTAGCATGTAGAAATATTTTGTGGGATGATTGATCCTCCGATGATAGGCGCAATAATTCGCTTGAGTGTTAAGGTCAGACAACTCAGGGAACTTGGTTTCTGGAAGTTGAATCATATTTTGCTTTAATAGTAACCAGAGCAGCACAGGGACCATTTCTTCTTGAAGGGATAAACCTTGTTCTTATGTCTGGCGAAATAATCACCCCGATCAAGGTTGGCTGGTGGAGGTACCCGATTGTACGACAATTTTTGCTTGCCAATCTGGGGTGTTACACCTTTAGAAAGGTCAAAACTTTGGGAGGGAGTCTTCTTTTAATCATTGACCATGACGACTGCACTGATTACCCCCTTTTGTTGGTTGCCTCGTGTGTTATTCTGAGAGCTATCATTGCCCCGGTTGTTTGCTGAACTTGTAGATCGTTGTCGTGTCCCACCATGATGGCGTGATAAACTTTCTATGCGAACTGATTTTGAGATTGATGCTGACATGGAGGTCGGATTGGAGGCCTCGTCATGTAGAGCGATTTCAGGTTGCATGTTCCGCACGCAAGTCTGGACTGCTTCCTTCTTAAGCATAGGATTAGGATGGCTAGAAGCCAGGTTTCTCCATCTTGATATGAACTGATCCAAGGTTCATCTAGTTCTTGAGTCAGGCTGAGAAGCTCGATAGTTCGAACCTCTCTCTCGACTTCATAGAAGCGTTGATAGAACAGTTTCTCCATCTCCTCCCATGTATGCACGAAGTTTGGAGGAAGTCGGGCATCCCATTGGAATGCCTTGCCATCGAGAC
This sequence comes from Amborella trichopoda, assembly GCF_054954075.1. Lineage (NCBI taxonomy): Eukaryota > Viridiplantae > Streptophyta > Magnoliopsida > Amborellales > Amborellaceae > Amborella > Amborella trichopoda. Next base: position 27,499,646 of record NC_142340.1, read on the forward strand.
TCTCAATGAACTATTGAAGAAGAAGTCTCTCATCAGCCGCTGTTTCCCGACATGTTGCCTGGAAGTGGGAAATATGCTGGTTCGGGGAGGTGGTTCCACTGAATAAGGGAAACTTCCCTTTCTTATAGTATGAGGGGAATGGACTTGATAAATATAAGAGGGCTAAGGTCTTTGATAAGGCTTCTCACCCTATATCCTCGAAGTTTGTCTGTTCTTTAGGCTATGGGTGACCGCAACGTCAATATCTAATTGAGAGATCGGATGAGGGACATAATAGTCCTGTGAGGTAGATGGAGGGGGCTACCATGGAGGTGCACCATCAGAGTGATGGGAATTGAGCTCATGGTTAGCCGACTGGCATGCCATGTTAATACAATCGACCTTCTCCATCATCGTATGCACCATGTCCTCGAACTTGTTCATACGATCCTCTTGCGTATCACCAGGCTCGCTTACGACCATTACGTTGATCGTTTCTCTAGAGAGGTCAACGTTAGTGGCAGCTGAAAGCCTGGGAGCTTGAGGTGTCATACATGGTAGATCAGTCAGTAAGGGGTCTGGATGCCTTGACTGAACTCGACTCCTATGCGTGGATCGCATTTGGAACGGTTCTAGACGGTCTTGGGACCATGGCTACTGAGTGGTTGGGTCTTCTTCTGCGATAGTAACCACAGCGTAGGGCTCATGAAGCACTTCTTCAGGCTTCATTGTCTGAAGGGGATAGAAGGGATTCAAGTGAAGATGGTCATCAAAATTGGCTGTTTTGACTGCCTTGGTCACCTCTCTAGTAGAAATTCGCAGACCTCCATCGCATTTAGCCTTGAGATTTTGATGGACCTTGTGCCAAAACTGCGATCTAGGTCGCGGTAGGTCAACTCTTCTTGCACAGGAGAGAGCTGTCTTCGTCAGATGAGGCAATGGATGGGGGCCAGGAACTGGAGTCATCTTGGGCCGAGGAGGATGAAGGAATCGATCTCCCACGAGGTCCATGCCCCGAGCTCTCTTATGAACTCCAAAGACATGACCTAAGTGATTGGCCTGGTTTAGGATGGTACTATTGGAGAAAACCTTCGAGTACTAAGGCTGAAGGTGCTTGCTCAATGAAGAAGGAGCAGGTAGGAGCAGGGTCGACTCATGAGGAGGCATGAGTTGAGGGTGAGGGGACGCCTGTGATGGTGACGCGTGTGTGACCTTCGAAGAAGGATCTTGGGGGGCCAGGGGGTCCACCCGGGCTCGTGTACGTGATCTGGCCTTAGGAGGCCGAGAACTACGAGTAGGTGTCTGTAAGAGGTGCAGATTTGCCCCTTTCATGGTGCGCTTGTGTGTGCATAATAGGAGGACAAAGAGGTCGTCTCCTGTGTACTCGGGTTGTCATAATAACGGCGTTGGACACGGACTCGAGGTAACATAAGGGTTGCCCCAAGGTGTGGCTCGAGTGGGTCACCCACGACCCTTGTGGTGTGTGTGAGGGACGGAGACCATGGGGTTTTTGCCTCGAAGTGTTGAGCCTCTAGGGATAGAGACCAATGGTGCAAAAATTTGGGGGTTAGCCTTATGACAACCCACAAGAGCAATGGTAACTTGCTTGCCATTTGCAGAAAGGGATTGAGCAGCCTTTCAGCGTACCTCAGGAACTTGACCTACAAGTTACTTGTTGGCGGCTAGGTGTATGCTGTATGGGGCAACATAAGTGCTCCTCACGCAGGGCGCCTTGGTGGAGTATCCACCAGAGCGAAGAGATGAGGAGTGGGGGACCTTCAAGTCTCTCCTCACACCAGTCCAGGTTCAGACCTGGGAGCTAGACAAGGGGTCTTTGCTCAAGAGGATGGTCAGGAACAAATTCGAAGGACCTTGTTCCCTGAGGACACTCTCGAATAAGGGGATAAGAAAATCACAGATCCGGATGAATGGATTACAGAACCCAGCAGCCATAAGTGAGTATGAAAAGAGAATGAACGCAGATAATAAAAAAAGAGACTAGCCATACAAGGATGATCTGACTAAGGGGTAGTAAGTCCCCAGTGGAGTCGCCAAGTTGGTTAAGTGCCCCGATCTCACCCTCCAGATCCTGGAGGGTCGGGCAGCGTGCGTCTCGGGTTTCAGGGGAGACTTGAGACATTTAGGATCACTCTCTTGGGAACCTCGTTTGAAAACGGGGGCAGGTGTTACCAACTGGTGAGAAAGGAATTTTAAAGGTGGGCTCGGGACTTGCTCGGGTTGAATTGCATGGGTGCCTTCTTAGATCACGAAGAAAGTCCACCAGTAATAAAACTGGTTTGGAATCGCCTCCCTCGGCTCGTATTCTTCTTATTTTCTACTTTTCTGCAATCACACACGTATATGACAAAGGTTATGGAGCAGTTGGGTCAGACCTCAGACTTTTCCTCTCTGATGAACGTACACAAGCATGCGCATTCAAAAAGAAGAAAGAAAGATGGGGGGAGAGAAGAATTCGACCAAGCGAGAGGATCAGAGCAGTGACTAGGTTGGTTGATAATTGACCTAACGTGGTAGCCAAACGGGCTCGTTAACGAAGACCAGCTCATGAGATCACCACTAGATGTTATTACCAATATCGACCAGCTAAGCACGATGGTCAGTCTGTCGTGGCAGTAAAGCTGGCCAAATGATCTTGGTGCAACAACATTACGGCTAGACGAGAGGCCTGCCATGAGATGCTAACCTCAATTCCTCTTGGTCAAACGTAAGAGTAATAGAGGAATGGTTTAAAGAGAAGAAAGGAATCGGTATTAGGAGAGAGAAGAAGGAAGAGAGGAGGGAGAAGAAAGGAGAGAAGTGCAGTCGACACTAGACATTATTGATTGTTTCAAGAGATGAGAGAGGGTGGAAGCCGTCGGCGCTACGTCTCACCAATTGACAAAAGAAGAGAGAGAGAAGCAGTCGGTGCGAGGTCTCACAGACTGACAGAGGAAGAGAGAGAAACCAGTTGATGTGAGGTCTCACCGACTAACAGAGAAAGAGAGAGAAAACCAGTCGGTGTTAGGTCTCGTCGACTGATAGAGGAAGAGATAGAAACCCAATTGGCGCTAAGTCCCGCTGACTGATAGAGGAAAAGAGAGAAACACAATCGGCGCTAAGTCTCATCGACTGATAAGGGAAAAGAGAGAAGATCAGTCGACGCTAGGTCTTACTGACTGATAGAGGAAGAGAGAGAACCCAGTCAGTGATAGTTCTCGTCGACTGACATAAAAAGAGAGAGAAAACCAGTCGATGTTAAATCTCACCGACTGAAAGAGGAAGAGAGGGAAACCCAGTCGGCGTTAGGTCACATCGACTGACAAAGGAAGAGAGAGAAAACTAGTCAGTGCTAGGTCTCGCCGACTGATCGAAGAAGAGAAAGAAGGCACAATCGGTGTTAAGTCTCGTCGACTGACAGAGAGAGAGAGAGAGGAAACCAACTGGTGTCTGGTTTCATCAACGGATAGAAGAAGAGAGATAAGATTGAGAGAAAGAGAGAGAAGAGAGGGAAAGAGATAGAAGAGAGAGAAAGAGAGAAAGAGAGCAAGAGAGAGGAGACCAACCGACACTAAGCCTCGTCGGTTGCATCAGAATGGGACAAATGGAGATAGAGTCAAGGAGAGAAGAAAGAGAAAGAGACAGAGAAAAGAGAGAGAGAGAAAGAGAGATAAGAGAGAGAAAAAGAGAAGATAGAAAGAGAGAGAAGAGAGAGAAGAGAGAGCAAAGGAGGAGAGAGAGAGGAGTAAGAAAGTTACCTGCTCGAAGAGTACCGGCCCTTTTTTTCTCTCTCTTCTCTCGCTCTAAGACGTACTCACAGGCTCAAGCACGGAATCAAAATTTTTATTCAATCTTCAAACCATCAACTGAAGGCTGTGGGGTCCTGTTTATAATGAGGCAATGCCTGTTTATATAGAATTGTGCCTAAGCATGGGTGGATTGATCAAAATTAGACCTAATTACTAAAAAATTAAGATTTAATTGAATTAAAAGAAATTCTAAAAGTGGTATAAAAGGACTGTTTTGCCCCTGCCTAACAATGTGTGGAATACCAGAACAGTCCCTGCTGCTGCACGAGAACTTGTGTGATCTTTCGTGGCTGACCCAAGGTTCCGTTTGATCAAAATATTATTGTTTTCTTGTAGGACTCAACATGATGATCATTTTGATACCAACTTCGAGCCATGATCACGAGACTTTAAATTTTTTTGAATCTTGAAAACATCGGATCGATAGTGTGCTAGTTCCTGGATATTTTTCTACAATTTTTTAGACGTACTGCACTAAGAATGTCATCATGATCGCATGGCAACAAATGGGACGCAATTTGGAGGTCGAACGAAGATTTCGCAACTTTTGAGTTTTAGTCGGAATCTAGAATTCGACGGCCGAAATTTCAGTTACTTCGTCAGCTTCATGCATGAAATCTGATCGTCCATCATGTACGGGGTTCGGACCAATGATAGCCTTGGACCTTACACACACAATGGAATTAATTTGGCGTTGATCCATTGCGTGAGCGTCGTGATTTGGTCCATCAGCAAGGCATGTTGCTACTAAATTTTTTGCAATTTCTTCACGGATTGGCAACTTCTCTCTAGCTTTTCTCCCTACTCGGACATTGTCTCGGGGCATGCCACATATCGAATTATTCGTCTTGATGAGAAGAATACGCTCTGGGAGCGATCTAACTTGAAACAAGTGAGTTATAAGCCCAAAAAATGATTGCCTGTGACTGTAAAAACAACCACCTTTAATGGTGTTTTAGTGCAGTGAGGCCACATGGGAATAGTGTGCGGCCCTACTTATTCAATGTTTTGCTCATATCCTTTTTTTAGAGTTTCAGATTAAGTCGAAACTTGGCCCATAGGGGTTTCGACCGTGCCAGATCTAATGGAGATGGTTCCATAATGATTTGAAATACCGAAATTTTTGTTCCAGTTGTAGGGTCCGTTTCAAGGTGCTAGAGGCCATTTTTTCGAAAACTGATCCTTTGTGCTCTCTACCTTAAACATGTCAGAATGCGATGAAACTTGGCAGGTAGTCTTTTAGAGTGGTGATAAAAATTTTGACTAATTCTGGTGCCATTCTGAGACTGTCAGGAATTTTCACTATTTTGCAGACTTTATTGACCTGCTTCTTACCAGGAACCAAGTTGCTGAAAAATACGTTCAAACAATCACGTGGAATGCCCCCTAGCCTGTGGTTAGTTCAGAATCATCTCCCTTGACCTATTTCCCCTAGCCTGTGGTTAGTTCAGAATCATCTCCCTTGACCTATTTCTTCTTACTTGCATCCACACACACATTAGAGCACATACAAGTAGGTTTAAGGACCCCACCTTGTCATAGGGTGAGCGCACATGTGTTTGTGTATTCAAAGAAGAATGAAAGAATCAACATAATGAAGTCCATGTCAATTCGACAGCCTTATGGTGTCTCCTTGACAGGGGACTCTTTATACATATCTTATAGTAAAGAAGGAAAGAAAAGGGGTGAGATAGAGAGGGTGAAAGAGAAAAGAAAGAGAGAAGAAAAGAAGAAGGAAAGAAGGTTTGAAGGCTGGTTTGCTTTTCACCTAGTACTTCGAAGAAAGGAGAAGGAAACTGAAGGCTGGTCTTCTTTTCCCCCAGTAGTTCAAAAGGTAATGTTTACTTTTTAGAAGAGAGAAAAGATGAACAAATGCAGGTTTGGTTTTCACCTAACTCTTCAGAGAAAAGCTATTTCTAGAGAAAGAAGAACAAAGGAACGAAGGCTAGTTTGTTTTTCACCCATCCTTCAGAGATATGAGGGATGAAGGTTGGTTTGGCTTTCACCCAACACTTCAAGGATAAAGAAACGAAAGTTATTTATTTTAAAGAGAGGAATAAGAAAAGAGATAAGAGAGGGTAAAGGTTAGCTTAGCTCTCACTAAACCCTTCAAAAAGGAGAAAAGACGAAGAAAGAAGAAAAGTGAAAGAGAGAGATGAAGTTTGACTGGGTGGTAAGGCTGGCACAATGACGAGATTGGCGCGATAGCTGCTCTGGAACGGTAGCTAGACGGGCTCGATAACTTGATCGGCACGACGGTTAGACTGCTCGATGATAAGATTGGCACGACGGCTGGTCTGGCACAACAGCTGGTCTGACGTGGTAGCTAGACGGGCTCGGTAACTTGATCGGCATGATCGTTAGATTGCTCAACGACAAGACCTGAACGGTGGCTAGCCTAGTGTAGTGACTGGTCTGACGCGGAAGCTAGACGGGCTCGGTAACTTGATTGACACGACGGCTAAACAGCTAGACGATAAGATTGGCACGACGACACACGATTTTGCCTGCCCTTCAGTCAAACAAGCAAAGAAGAGAAGGAGAAGAAAGGTGAAAGAGGTCGTGTGCGATAGTATGCACTGCCGTGCAAGACAGAGAGGAAAGAGAGAAAGATGTGTCACGCCCGACAGTGTTCATCGCTATGCAAGACAAAGAGAGGAGAGAAGGTTACGTTGGGCAGTGTGCACTACCGTGCGATACAGAGAGAAGAAAGAAGAGAAAGAAGGTTGAGCTCGGCAGTATGCACTGTAGTGCAAGACACAGAGAAGAGAGAGGGTTGTGCTCGGCAGTGTTCACTGCCATGCACAACAGAGAGAGAAAGAAGAGAGAGAAGGTCATGCTCGATAATGTTCACCATCACGCACGACAGAAGAAAGAAAGAAGAGAGAGAAGGTCGTGCTCAGCAGCGTTCACTATTGTGCATGGCTGTAAAGAGAAAGAAGAGAGAGAAGGTTGCGCTCGATAGTGTGCACTACTGTGAGAGACAGAGAGAAGAGAGAGGGTCACGCTTAGCAGTATTTACTACCGTGCACAACAGCGAGAGAAAGAAGAGAGAAAAAGAGGAGAGAAGTGAAAAAGAAGAGATGAGAGAGAAAGAGAAGAAGAGAGATAAAGAAGAGAGAAAGAGGAGAGGAGAGAAAGAAGAGAGGAGAGAGAAATAAGAGAGAGAAAGAAGGGAGGAAAAAGAAGAGAGAGAAAGAAGAGAGAGAAAGAGAAGAGAAGAGAGAAAGAGAAGGAGAGAGAAAGAAGAGAGAAAGTTACCTTTCAGGCCTAGGGGTACCCATCCAGATTTTCTCTCTCCATTCTTTCTCTCCAAACTATGACCCAAGACTCACGTAAAAAGTAAAAATTTTATTGATTGAGGATGGATCTTTTACATGAAGATGGTATGTGCTTACATAAAGTGAACCCAAACATGGGTGTACAATCAAAATTTGACCTAATTGTTGAAAATTAACAATTAATTGAATTAAAGAAAATTAGGAAAATAGGGGTAAAATGATGATTTTACCCCTTACCCATAAATCTTGAAATTCCAAACAAGTCCCTACCATGGCCATGCAATCTTCACGATCTTTCGGGATTTGTTCGGGGTCCATCCGGTCTTCATCTGGCTAAAAGATTTTTATTTTCTTGATCGGCTTGGGAAGACGGTCGTTTTGATACCTATCTTGAGCCATGGATCGGACTCTCAGGTCATGATCACGACGCGACAAAAAACGAGAAAATGTGCAACCCTATATTTAAGATTCGATCTGTTTCTTAGTATTCTTCACAATAGCATGATGAGCAAGTTACTATGATCATTCTGCAAAAAAAATGACTCGATTTGTTGCCCAGACGACCGTTTTCCAACTTGGGAAACTTTTACTAGAACTTGGAACTTGGTGGCCGAAATTTGCAACTATTCCTTCCTAATTTCTGACGAATCCAACTGTCGATCATGCATGAGGTTCGACATGGAGGAAGCTCTCAACCTTCTGGTCATAACGGGCCATTCCTTGCTTCGATCCGATGTGTGATTGCCGTGATGCGAGCGTTTGATCAAGGAGATATGTTGTTGGAAACTTCCTGCTACTTTTGGACCTTTATGGTTAACTTCTCTCGGCTCAAGTTAAGCCATCATGCATGCCACATATCAAATCGATCGGGTCGATGAGACAACATGCTCCAAAATTTGGGCTCTATTCCACTCGAGATGAGGATGATGCGACCATGGAAAGTTTTCTCTCGAAATGGTGAAGCGCAGTTTCCATTAATGGAAACTGGTTCACCGATACGACCTACCCAGTTTAGGTAACTTGGTCAAGAAGCGTCTGAATGTGTCAGAAATTGGTACCCAAGGATTTTTGAGAATTTTGAATCCAATGGCGATGGTCTGGAGACCATTTGATGCTCTGATAATGGTGCTATAGTTTAGAGTCCATTTTTATCATGATAGAGGCAAAATTTCCCTAAATGGTTTTGTTGTTTACACTACCTAAAACTCATCAGATTGCGATGAAACTTTATAGATGTTCTCAGGAGGCCCTTAAGCATGATCTTGAACCTTCTTGGGAATGTCTGAGACTGTCAAAAATTTCATTTTTGGATAAGGGTTTATTGACATATGGCTTCCGTAGTCCACAGGCTTTTGGTACCTACGGACCTAGGTCGCGAACTGCTCTCTCCTTATTCGTATGGGGGATACAAGTGATGGAAAGTAACCTCAAATAAAGTGTCCAAATTTGTTGAGTACAATGTTAAATTACTCCATAGCATGAGCACCCTAACGTAACCCTATTTATATAGACATATGGAAAAATCTTGGGTGAGCGCATTATCTCATGGAATAGTATAAGCCCAACGGCCCCGATTGAATCTGGGCCGATCTAACGAACACGGATGTCTTGTAGTGTTTGAATTTTTGTTTTTTTATAAATTCAAATTACTTGAAATTTTAGGCTAGTGTTCTTCTCATCAAGCCACACCTAATAAAAATATAAAAAAATAATTCGTGAAAAACAAATTGATCAAAATACCCACGCAATCTTTCAGGGGTAATTTGGTCAATTTAATTCTTGTAAATTTTTTTTTGATATTTTTTGAAGACTCACCTATTTTTGATGTACACACGCTCCAAATTTCAAGTGATTTAGATTTATAGAAACAAAATTAAAATTCAAACACTACAAGACATCCGTGATCATTAGATCAACCCAGATTGAGCCAGTAGGCTCACCCTAGCATCTTCCTATATATATATATCACCATTAAATTTGATACGGATCTCTAAAAAAGTTATTACATGGGTGTGAGCTTGAATTTTCTAGAGATCAGTGCCAAATTTAATGGTGATCCTTTGGGAAAGAATACAACAAGGTTAATAGCCCTAATACAAAATAGAGGACATCTTATATAGAAAAGGCTATACTTCCTATCATTGTAATTGAAAATAAGCACTCTCTAAAAGAACCAAATGAAATTGCAGAGCTATATCTAATAGATAATTTACATTCTGAGTTGGGTCATAAAACCTGTTAATATTATGAAAAAATATCGACTGAAACTGAGTCAATCAGAATGGTTCGCAACTATAGAAATTGATGTTTAAACCATCTCCTGAATTACGCAAAAATAAATTTCGGTTACAACTTGTTAGCACTGAATTTTTTGATGAAGTAATTACTAGATTAGGAAATTTTAAAATTGATGATAAACAAAAACTAAAAATCGATATCCTTGAATCTTCAAATAATATGATTGAAGATATTACTGAAGAATGCTTACAAAAGGACTTAAAAGAGCTTGAAGAAATGTTTAAGCAATCTTTGAACAATAAACCAGCTGAAATAAATAAGGTAGGTTACGGTCTAAAAACAAGACCTACTACTCATACTAAAATGTATTATTCTAGCCCTTCACCTGTAAATATCCAGCATGAGGAGGACGTCCTTATGGGTTATGCTATGTACGATGGCAAAGCCATTTAGAGTGGAATCTAGATACCCTTAGTGAATATCGGATCCTTACTTTGCTACGGCATAGGATGATGCATGCTACGATAAGTATAAATAATGGAAATCTGGATCCAGATGTTGTTAAGGCTATTATTACTGGATTTACTAGGCTATGGTGGGATGATTATCTCAATGAACAAGAAAAGAGTTATATTCTGTCTGCTAAAAGGAAGTATGTTCCGACACAAGAAATTCAACCTGGACAAGTGCAAAGTATACAGTATACTGAAGATGATATAATAAATACTCTGTTGTATATGATTGCCTTACACTTCATTGGTAATACAACTATCCTGACTCAAAGACAGTCAGACTTACTCCAAAATCCGAGATGCCCTACCTTGTCCCATTTCAAATGGTATAAGGAAACTTTTAACTCCATACTTCTAACACTAGAAGACTGTAGGGCAGATTACTGGAAAACCCAATTTATAGCTGGACTTCCTACGCTACTTGGGGAAAAGGTAAAAAATAGGCTTAAAGCCGAAAATAATGGAAAATTAAATTATTCTAACTATACTCTAGGAGAATTATCTGTAGAGATATGTGCTACAGGTTTAGAAATTTATACAAACTTAAAACTCAAAAAGTAATTAGAAAAACAAAACCTAACTAAAAGAAAAGAATTAGGAGATTTCTTTGAACAATTCGGGTTTGAATCTATAAATCCAAACCCCATATTGCTCACTCAAGAAATAAAGAATCTTATAAATCTCATAAGAAAAAATTGAGAAAATTTAAGAAGAAATTCTCAAAAAAAACTAAACCAGAAGATGAAAAGGAAAGATTTTCTAAAAATAAAAGAAATTCAGTTATTTATTGAAAATGTGGTAAGTATGGCCATTATGCTAATAAATATCATATTAAAAAGAAAATAAACAACTTAAACACTGATGAAGGTCTTAAAAAGCAATTATGTCAAGCACTGCTCCCTTCCGATGATGAAGAAATAGACTAGTTGAAACTATTAATATATTAACTGAATCGGACTCTGAAACTTCAACAAACAATGAAGATTGCAATAAAACATATTGTAGTTGTGACTATTATAAATTAGTAGTATTAATGAATGGATTACATCTGAATTTTTTGACCAAAGAGGAAAATCTAATTCTAGATATATTTGACAAAATAGAAGATCCAATAGCAAAAAGAGAATCCTTAATATCTTATATGGCTAATGTCCAAACCTAAGAAAGCACTTCCCAACAAGAAGTACAATACGAAAAACCAGTGTATGATTTCAAAACCATTATCAATAGAATAAAATAAAAAGAAACAATTTATAAAGAACCTTCTACCCAAGATTTCAAATTCGAAATCAACAATATAAAACAAGAAATAAAACTTCTTAAAACAACATTGGAAGCATTTACATTTATTCCATAGGATTATTTTAAATGCTGGACTTGTTGTCTCTGCCAAGAAAATCAAATTATATCAAACCAATATTAGATTTCTTGGTCATAATATTTACCAAGGAACAATAGTTCTCATTGACCGTGCTTTACAGTTTGCTGATAAGTTTCTAGATATCACAACTGATAAGTCTCAACTACAAAGATTTTTTGGAATCCTTAATTATATTGCAGACTTTTCTAAAAATCTGGTGCTTGATTGTAAACCTTTGTTTCAAGGTCTTAAAAAGAATATGCCAGATTGGGGGGAAGTGCATACCATGGTGATCTGAAAAATCAAACTCAATACCAAACAATTACCATGTTTAGTTATAGCTCACTCAAAAGCCTATAAAATTATAGAAACTGATGCTTCTAATCTCGGATATGGGAGAATGTTAAAACAAATATTTGCACCAAATGAGAAATAAAAGCTAGTCAGGTTTACTTCGAGAGTTTGGAATACTGCTCAAAAGAATTACTCAGCCATCGAAAAGAAAATTTTATCTTTAGTGAAATGCATCACTAAATTTGAAAGTGATATTCTACATCAAGAATTCCTTATACGAGTAGACTGTAAAGCCACTAAAGACATTTTAAAAACAGATGTTAAAAATATAGCATCTAAGCAAATATTTGCTAGATGGCAAGCCAGCTTTTCTGCCTTTGATTTTAAAATTCTCCATGTCGAACCCTTGAGTTTTAAGCTTCGAGGTTAATGCTTTTAACAAATTGGGATCAGACAATGAGACCGAGAAATTTTGATAGCAGTTAAAATATGTATGGCATTCACAAAGGCTAGAGTCAACCATTCCTAATAAGGAATCAAAGAAATTTATATGCCTAGTGTCTCTTAGGCATAAAAAGACTGAATTATTTAGTTACGTTCTTGTTAGGGGTTTAACCGCTATTTGCACTAATCCTATATGCAAATAGTTACATCCTTTTTTCTTATGTTCTTCTATCCTTTCTTTGGATAGAAGAGAGAACGTTTCTTGTGTTTCAATAATATAAATAGTTCGTTCAATCGTTTTATAGCATAATCACTTTTAAATTGAAATGTTCCCTTTCAGTGTATTTCATATATAGGTATTTTAAGGATATTTCAATTTTGTATGCTTTTCTCTATATTGGAGATATAGTTTCCTCAGTACTTTTAATATTGCTTATATGAGAACCTGAAGAACTTGCTTCATTATTAAAAGTTCGAGATCCAGACCTAAACAATCCAGTCATCAAGTTAATTACCACAATTATCCTTTTTCTATTTCACAATCAACGGGATAAATGTTTGGGCGACTTACTCTCCTGTGCTTATGAGCTCTACCGAGACTTAGGGTTCAACAGAATAGGACGTACTATTAGAACGACTTTAAGGGTTGTCCCACTCAAACTTGGATATAAACCTTTTAATAGTAAAAAAAAACCAACATGGCTCTGATACCATAAAAGAACTAATAACATGATCTAAAATTTAAATAAGATCTAAGATTTAAATAAGCACAACTGAAACAGGCAAACAGGAGTAACTGGTTCGGGACGTATTTCGGTACTTCACTCCAAAAGCATTCACACATAGAGTTTGTTACAAGCACTCAGGGAAATACTCACAAAGTAACACAACTGAATTTTCAGACTCGAAAGAGGGAGAGAGAGAGAATAGACTTAGAGAGAGAAGAACCAGGGTCAGACTTCCTAACTCTCGATGCCTACATCTGATGTTGGCTTTATTCTTTATAGATGAGGAGTCCGGAATTCAAAATATCTTTATGTGATCATGATTTGGCTTTTGGACCGGTGGCAACCATATATGGTCGACAGGATAAAAGCTGCTACAATGTAAAGCAAAAGCTGCTACAGTAAGATTCCCATAGCTTCAATAATTTATGTCTGTTACCTTTAATTATTGCTGGATGACATATGTGCAAGCATCACTTTCTTTGGGCCTTCGTATCCTGGATTATTTTGGAGTCGAGCCGACCCGATACATATGCCTTAGTTTTTAGGAGTCAAGACAGTGTAGCAGTTATCTTCGTTTTCTTGGGCATAGTTTTCTTCTTTTTCTTTTGAGGAAGCTATTGACATATCATCCTGTTCTTCGTCCTTTAGAGCTAATAGGAGCTGTCGTTTAAGCTACTTTGACAATTCTGGATTTTGCTCCTTTAAGAGCTTAAAATAATGATTAATCTTATTAGGATTTGGTTCTTCGATATTGGCTGATTTTAGCCTCTTAATCTTTATCTTTTGCAGAGATATATGGGATTCGTCTTATGAATCCCACCATTTTATGAGTATTCTCCTTTGGAGGTAAGGGAAATAATCCCACTCATTACTGTTGGGGGTAATAGAAAATTCCTAAGTATCCAAGGGACCTTATATAAGGCCGTGAAGTGTATGAGCATGTCTACTAAATTCACCCCTCTATTAGAGATTTGAAATAATTCAAAAGATTGTTTTAGTATTGAAGGATAAATATCTGTAGAAGGACCCCAAGCTAAATGGATCCTAGCAATTCTTTGAGGATTAAACTGTATTTGAACTTCCCCACTTGGGAATTCTACAATTGTATTAATATTAGTAGTCTCGACAGTTCTAGAAGGAGTTTCATTATGCAAACTCCAATTAGTTTGTAATCTAACCTGGTCCTAGGTAATAGTCTTTGGGATTATTGGATTGGATTTTTCCACATTAGTCTGAAAATATATTGTTTGTCCTCTTTTGTAAATTTTCTTAACATCAGGGCTAATACTATTCATAACTTTATAACAGATACGATAGATTATGGCAATATTTTGAGACCCAATCTCCATGTCGAACCCTTCAGTTTTAATATTCAAGGTTAATACTTTTAACAAATTGGGATCAGTCAATGAGACTGAGAAATTTGGATAACAGTTAAAATATATAGGGCCTTCACAAAGGCTAGACTCAACTATTCTTAATAAGGAATCAGAGAAATTTCTATGCCTAGTGTCTCTTAGGCATAAAAGGACTGAATTATTTAGTTTCGTATATGCAAATAGTTATATCCTTTTTTCTTATATTATTCTATCCTTTCTTCAGATAGAATAGAGAGCGTATCTTGTGTTTCAATAATAGAAATAGTTCGTTCAATCGTTTTCATAGCATAATCACTTTTAAATTGAAATGATCCCTTTCTGTATATTTCATATACATGTATTTTAGGGATATTCCAATTTTGTATGCTTTTTTCTATATTAGAGATAACAATTTCTTCAGTATTCTTAATATTGCTTATATGAGAACCTGAAGAACTTGTTTCACTATTAAAAGTTTGAGATCCAGACCCAAACAATCCAGTCATCAAGTCAATTACTACAGTTATCCTTTTTTTGTTTCACAGTCTACGGGATAAATTCTCTGGCGACTTAATCTCCTTCGCTTATGAGCTCTACCGAGACTTAGGGTTCCACAAAATAGGACACACTATTAGAATGACTTTGACGGTTGTCTCGCTCAAATGTGGATCTAAACCTTTTAATAAGAAAATTAAACCAACATGGCTTTGATGTCGTAAAAGAACTAATAACAAGATCTAAATTTAAATAAGATCTAAAATTTAAATAAGCACAACTGAACTTACATTAAGCCAGATCTAAAATTTAAATAAGCACAACTGAACTTACATTAAGCAATGAAGATAATTGGCAAACATGCGTAACTGAATCTAAATAAGCACAACTGAACTTACATTAAGTAATGACAATAACTGGCAAACAAGCGTAAATGTTCAGGGACGTATTCCGGTACTTCACTCCAAAAGCATTCACACATCGACTTTCTTACAAGTACTCAGGGAAATACTCACAAAGAAACACAACTGAGTTTTCAGATTCGAAAGAGGGATAGAGAGAGAGAGAGAGAGAATAGACTTAGAGAGAGAAGAACCAAGCTCAGACTTCCTAACTCGATGCCTTCATCTGATGTTGGCTTTGTAATTTATAGATGAGGAGTCCAGAATATAAAATAGCATTTTGGAGTCCGAATATATCGTTATGTGCTTGTCATTTGGCTTTTGGACAGGTGGCAACCATCTATGGTCGACAGGATTAAAGCTGCTACATTGTAAAGAAAAAGTTGCTACAGTGTAAAGCTGCTAGCGTAAGATTCCCGTAGCTTCAATAATTTATGTCTGCTACCTTTAATTATTGCTGTGGGATATATGTGCTTGCAACATTTTCTTTGGGCCTTCATGTCCTAGATTGTTTTGGAGTCGGGCTGACCCGATACATATGCCTTAGTTTTTAGGAGTCAGGACGCCAAAGCAGTCATCTTCGTTTTCTTTGGCATAGTCTTCTTCCTTTTCTTTTGAGGAAGCTATTGACATATCATCTTGTTCTTCATCATTTAGAGCTAATAGGAGTTGTCGTTTAAGGTCTTTGTTTGACAATTTCGGATATTGGTCCTTTAAGAGCTTAAAATAATCATTAATCTTATTAAGATTTGGTTCTTTGATATTGGCTGCTTTTAGCCTCTCAATCTTCTTTTTTTGCAAAGATATATAAGATTCATCATATGAATCCCACCATTTTATGAGTATGCTCCATTGGAGGTAAGGGATATAATCCCACTCATTATTGTTGGGGGTAACAGAATATTCCCATCTAAGTATCCAAGGGACCACATATAAAGCCGTTAAGTGTATGAACATGTCTACTAAATTCATCCCTCTATTAGAGATTTGAAATAATTCGAAAGATTGTTTTGGTATTGAAGGATAGATATATGGAGAAGGACCCCATTATGGAAATTCACTCATATTAGTGTTGAGACGAAATTGCAAGAACCAATTATGGGTCCATATTTGATTTTAGAAGCATAAGATCACATCCCATGCTTTTATGTAGTCATAGTAATTATATGCTCTTAATTTTAGGGCCTCTGAAAGATTCTTGTATTCCATTGGATCAAATCCCCATTTTTCATAGAATATAGTGCTGAAAATTTGAAATTTGGAGTACTCAATGGTTCTATTATTTCTATAGTTGCGAACTATTGTGATTGACTTAGTTTCAGCCAATATTTTTTCATAATATTCACAGGTTTTATAACCCAACTAAGGATGTAAATTATCGATTAGATATAGCTCTGCAATTTCATTTGGCTCTTTTAGAGCGTGCTTATTTTCAATTACCATGATAGGAAGTATAGCCTTTTCTATATAAGGTGTCCTCTATTTTGTATTAGGGCTATTAACCTTGTTGTATTCTTCCTTTGAATTAGGAGAAGGCATATTTTTATTGCTTGATGAGGCTTGATTAATCATTCTTCTCCTGGTATCCCTGCAAAAACTTGAGAGTCAAGAAGTCTGGACGGGAATTCTATTCCCCTTTTATGTATTCAATTTTATAATCAAAGGAAGACAAGATGGCTTTCCATCTAGCAAATATTTGCTTAGGTGCTATATTTTTAACATCTTTTTCAAAAATGTCTTTAGCGGCTTTACAGTCTACTGGTATAAGGAATAAATGATTTAGAATATCACTTTCAAATTTAGTGACGCATTTCACTATAGATAAAATTTCCTTTTTGATGGTAGAGTAATTCTTTTGAGCAGTATTCCAAACTCCTGAAGTAAACCTGACCAGTTTTTCTTGCTCATTTGGTGCAACTCTTTGTTTTATGATTCCCCCATATCCGAGATCACAAGCATCAATTTCTATAATTTTATAGGCTTTTGGGTGAGCTATAACTAAGCATGGTAGTTGTTTAGTTTTGAGTTTGATTTTTCGGATTACCATGGTATGCACTTCCTCCCACTTTAGCGGATTCCATTTAAGACGTTGAAACAAAGGTTTGCAATCAAGCGCCAGATTTTTATAAAAGTCTGTAATATAATTAAGACTTCCAAGAAATCTTTGTATCTGAGATTTATCAATTATGATATATTGAAACTTATCAGCAAATTGTAAAGCACGGTCTATGGGAACTATTTTTCCTTGGTAACTATTATGACCCAGAAATCTAATATTGGTTTCAAATAATTTGATTTTCTTGGCAAAGACAACAAGTCTAGCATTTAAAATAATCTTATGGAATAAAAGTAAATGCTTCCAATGTTGTTCAATCGATTATGAGAATATCAGAACATCATCTACATATGCAATTGAAAAGGTGGTGTATGTTGACTTACTCTCCCTCTTCATAGCAGGCGCTGCTCCTCATTCATAGACGACGATGCCACAAACAGTGATGCCCCTCATTCACGTGCGGTGCTGACTTACTCACTCTCTTCGCAGCTGGCGCTGCTTCTCATTCACAAATGGTGATGCCACAGATGGCAATGCCCCTCGTTCACTTGCGGCACTGACTTACTCTCTCTTCTTCAAATGGCATTGTCCCTTGAGTCACTGTCGGCGATGCCTCAAACGGTGTTGCCACTCTCTTGTTTCCGCGCGACACTCCTCCTTGAGTCACAGATGGTGATGCCTCTCGAACCACAGACAGCGATGCCTCTCGAACCACTGACAGCGATGCCTCTTCTTAGCAGACTCCTACCACCGTGAGTGTTACTGTGACCAGGAAACTTTGTCCTTACATCGTCCCCCCCTTAGAAATACTTTGTCCTCAAAATCATTAACTTAATTAATTGAATAAATGGGGGTATTTATCCCGTATCTCATCTTCTCGTTCCCAAGTTGATTCTTCCCTCGACTGATACTGCCATAAAGCATGGACTAGAGGAATCTCTTTATTATGTAATACTTGAATTCTTCTATCTGATATCTCAATTGGTTGTTCAACATAAGTCAAATCTTCCCTAATCGGGATTGGCTTATACTTCAAGACATGGGACGGATCGGGCTGATACTTTCTCAATAGTGACACATGAAATACATCATGAATGTCAGCCAACTCGGGCGGTAGGGCCAATCGATATTCCACGACTCCAATTCTTTCTAAAACCTCGAAGGTTCCAATAAATCGGGAACTCAGTTTTCCCTTTTTGCCAAATCTCATTATGCCCTTAGTTGGTGATACCTTCAGAAAAACCCGATCACCTATTTCAAATTCTAGATCTCTTCTCCGATTGTCAGCATAGCTCTTCTGCCGACTTTCTGCTGTTTTAAGTCTTTCTTGGATTATAGCGATCTTTTCTGAGGTTATTTGAACAATCTCTGACCCTAAAAGCCTCATTTCATGGAACTCGTCCCAACATATAGGAGATCTGCACTTCCTCCCATATAATGTTTCAAAAGGGGCCATCTGGATACTGGCCTGAAAGCTGTTGTTATAAGCAAACGCTATCAAAGGCAGATGATTATCCCAGTCTCCTTTTAAATATGTGACACATGACCTCAACATATCTGAATGTCCTTTCTGACTATCCATCAGTCTGAGGGTAAAAGGTTGTACTAAAAGTGAGTTTGGTCCTCATGGCGGACTGTAGACTATTTCAAAACCTTGACGTAAATCTAGAGTCCCTGTAGGACACAATACTAACAAGCACCCCATGCAGTCTTACTATTTCCTTGATATATAGTTGGGCCAACTTATCCAAGGTATAGGTAGTATGGATCGACAAGAAATGAGTAGTTTTGGTGAGTCGGTCCACAATAACCCAAATACTATCATGCCTCATACCTGATCTAGGCAGGCCAGACACAAACTCCGTAGTTACGTGCTCCCACTTCCACTCTAGCATAGGTAAGGGTTGTAACTGCTCGGCAGGTTTCTGATGTTCAACCTTCACTTATTGAAATGTCAAACACTTTGAAACAAGCAGCGCTACATCTCTCTTCATATTATTCCACGAAAAGACCTTTTTTAGATCCTGATACATTTTTGTCCTCCCTAGATGTACCATATAACGGGAGCGGTTTTCTTCCAAGATAGCCCTTTTTACCTTCTCATTGTTAGGGACACAATCCCGACCTTTAAATCTCAAAATTTCATCATTGCTCAAAGAAAAATCCTCCTTTCCTTCTGACTTTATTTCCTCGAGAATTTTTGTGTGCTGAGGATCTTCCTTTTGTGCTACTCGGATTTGCTGAAAGAGATGGGGCTCTACTCTTATACATGAAATTATTCCTTTCCCATCATCAAGGGGCAAAGCTGGGTGCCATTCTACTGCATCTTCTAGTAGTTTCAACTCTTGGACCATCATGTAAACCATCAACACCACGGGCTTCGTACTTAAGGTGACTGTCATGATGTTTGTCTTACCCTGGTGGTAGTTGAAGGTATAATCGTAATCGTTGAGCAAGTCCATCCATCTTCTTTGGCTCATGTTCAATTCTTTCTAAGAAAATAAGTACTTAAGGCTCTTATGGTCGGTGAACATTTTAAATTGCGCTCCATATAGATAATGCCTCCAAATCTTTAATGTGAAAACCACAGTCGCCAATTCCAAATCATGAGTGGGATAGGTTTGTTCATACGACGTTAATTACCTGGAGGCGTAGGTTATAACATTTCCTTGTTGCATTAATCCACACTCAAGTCCTTTGTGAGAGGCATCAGTGTAGACTATAAAATCTCCATTCCCCTCAATAAAAGTCAGTATCGGGGCTGTAGTCAATCTTTTCTTCAATTCCTGAAAATTTCTCTCATAGTTATCAGACCATACAAACTTTACTTCCTTCTGGGTTAGGCGGGTTAGAGGAAGTGCTATCTTTGAGAACCCTTCCACAAAACGTCTATAATACCCTGCCAGTCCCAGGAAACTATGGACTTCAGATACATCCGTTGATCTTTCCCACTTAGGCACAACCTCAATCTTACAAGGATCAACTGCAATCCCGTCTTTGGAAATGATATGGCCAAGGAAGCCACGCTTGGGAGCCAAAATTCACTTTTACTCAGCTTGGCATATAACTTCTCTATCCGTAGAGTTTGGAGGACCATTCTTAAATGTCGTTCATGTTCTTCTTGATTCCTAGAATACACCAAAATATCATCTATAAAGGCCACTACAAATTTATCCAAATAGGGTTTAACAACTCTGATTATTAGATCCATATAGATGGCTAGGGCATTTGTTAACCCAAAAGGCATGATTAAGAACTCGTAGTGATCATAACGAGTCCTGAATGCAGTCTTGGGAACATCCTCTTCCTTAACCTACAACTGATGATACCCTGACCAAAGGTCAATCTTAGAAAATATTTGGGCTCCTTGTAGTTGGTCAAATAAGTCATATATTCTGAGCAATGGGTACTTATTCTTCACTCTAACTTGATTCAGCTATCTATACTCAATGCATAGTCTTAAGGTCCGTGCCCCATGGTGACACATCTTCTGGTCCTTTGACTAGACAGTCCTTCACTAGATGGCATGGTTTACCGCAACAAAATTAGACCCTGGACTTTCTGATGCACTCATCTGCCATATGAATACCCAGACCATAGTGAGAGCAGACTAGGCGTTGATTGCTCCATACATCACTCTAAAAAGTCCCTGGGATCTTGACACTGCCTTGATTATTTCTCCCCTTCAACTCTCTCTTTGGAGGCAGTCGCGCTTTCTTCTTAAAACTTCCATGCTGTGCGACTAATCTCCCTTCTCTCCTTGCTCAAAAGTATTTGCAATATCTTTTTAACTTCAGGGCACGAACCACCAGCGGGGAGAAGGTCTTGAGGTTTGCCAATATAATCATCCCCCTTATATCGGGCCGAAGGCCCCACTCAAAGTTACTAACCTTTATGTAGACACCCCATTTTAAATCTGGCCAATTATGTGGTTTTCTGAACCCTTAGGACCACAATTAAACTAGTAAACCCAAATCCATAGTTCACATAGCCTACCATGTGATCTGGAGCCAATTTGCCTGCCTAGAACCCTGCAGAAACCCTGTTTTGACCCAGATTTTTGTAAATTCCCTATTTTACCAAAAAATCATTAAAAATAGTAACACAATATTTTTTTATCCAAACTTTCTCTGAGAGCTTCACAAGTCATTGAGGAACACACCAGAAGTGAAAAATATCAATTTTGACAAAAATTGATGCGTGTGGCATGACTTGTGCCGCTCAGATCCGAGAACTTAAAAACACATTTTTGACTGAGCCTTTGGTGGGTTACGAGAGGATACTCTCCCCAAAAAAATTTTCCCCCATTTTAGGATATTTTGGGGAAAATTTAGAGGGTGGATGGAGAGAGAAAAGGGGAGAGAGAAAAATGCAGAGAAACCCTAACAGAGGAAGAGAAAACGATAGAGATGAAAAACCTGAGTGAACGGCATGAGAGAAAACCCTGAAAGTCGTGTCAGAGAGCCTATGCCTTCTGATAGAAACCCCAAATATACCCTTAGGAAAGAACTCACTACTAGAGACTTGCTGATCGATATTTGGACTAGAAGGGCAAGAGGAGCTGATTCTGATACGGGTAAGCCCCAAGGGCTCGAGAAGCTCAGGCCATCCGATCTGGTATGGTAACATTTCTTCCCCTTTTACAATTATTTATTTGGTTTTCTTCATTTAATCGTGACTTTAACTCTGTTATTTTGATTTAAAATCGTATTTTTGATATCTTGGATCATGCTAACTCCGCCACAGATTTGAGAGCAGATCTGCTCATTTTTTGGCAGATTGGCCTCAGATCTGAATTCGATCTGTCCCACCTTCTCTACTATTTCATTTTCATCAGTTTTAAGGTGTCAGATCTGAGAGACCTTCATCGGACGATCCTCTCTGATTTTTCATGATAAACAGTTTGGTGCCCACTGAGGGGCAAATCTAGCATGATCCAAGCATCAAAATTTTGAAAATCTCATAATCTTTTGAAACTTTTGCAGGCATGTTCTAAGTACCATTTTGTGACTGTTCCCAAAGTTTTAGATCAAAATAAAATATTTAAAAATACAAAAACATATGTTTTTTATTTTATCTACAGTCCGCTCATGTCGCTTTATTTTAATTTATTTTCATTAAAAACAAATTTTTTTTTTGTTTCTCTAAGTTTATAGTAAGCTTATTTTATCAAGATCTACAATGAAAACATAATTAAAAGAAAAAAAGAAAAAAAAACAAATTTTTTTGGGCGACACTACACCTGCCACCCAGGCGACACTTGGCGTGCTGCCGAGCTGACAAAGGCCATGCTGCCCAGGCAACACGGACCGTGCCGCCCAGGTCTAGGGCGACACGCTCTCTGGTTACCCCCATCACCCAATTCATAATTTTTTGAAATTTTGCAGGCTAGGTCCTAATACTTTCTTGTGACTGCTCAAAAACGTTTGGAGAAAAATAAAATTTTTAAAAATACCAAAAAAATATTTTTCTTGATACAAGTTTGTTCTATCTGTTGTTCCTCTATTTCACTTTATTTTAATTCTATTTCATAAAAAATTCTGATTTTTCTGCTTTTGCAAGTTTCAGTAGCCTTATTTCATCAAGATCAACAAGATAAAAATAAAATAAAAAATAATAAATTTTTTTTTTGGGCGACACGACACGTGCCGCCCAACCTACAGATGAGACACTACCCATGCCGCTTGGGCGACACGGTCCATGTCGCCCTATCACAGAGGTCTCAGAAAAATTCTAAGACCCCACAGGCCTGTTTCAGAGCCTTTTTTGTGCTTGTTCACCAATTTTTTGGCTTAAAAATTTTTTTTAAAAAATATAAAATTTTTTTTTGCTTCAGATAAGTCTGTCCTGCTCCTGATTTTTTCTTTTTTATTTTAATTTATTAATTTTGACTGAAACCATTTTTCCCTACTCTCACCATGCTTAGTTTAACTGTATTTCATCAAACTTAAAAAAGATAAAAAATTAAAAAAAATATACATCGAGGGTTGCTTGCAACTTCCCTGAACTATGTCCCATTGGAGTCACCCTCGACTTGGGTCGCGCTCCACTTAGCATGGACTATGCCTAGTTTCATTGTTCTGACTTTAACTTCTTAAAGGTTCCTCACCCCTCTATCTATATTGTGCTTCGAGCGAGTTTAACCTCGAAGCGCGCATCGCTAGGCACGATCAGCACCGAGCGTTCAGTTGTTTTCTTTCTTATTGTGTGCTTGTGTGCTTGACATTATTTTTATTTGCATGCTTCTTTACACACTTTAGTATACCGACTGGGAATCCCAGAAAACCAGAAAGCAAAATTTTTTAAAACCCCCAAAATCCGTATTAACAGCGTGAAGGGAACCTAGCATTGAGAGCCGAGACGATTGGGATTCGCATAACATTAAATATGAGTGCCCCTCCGTAGTCCTTTGCCTCAAAGCAACTTCGAGTATAGTAGGACCTGGTGAACATCCTATAACAAGAGGCCATGACCTATGTGGAGACCTATATCAGCCTAGCCGCATTTCAATAGTTAGGAACCCACTGTCAAGCCAAGCCTACCCATAATCAAACTAG
Organism: Amborella trichopoda; assembly: GCF_054954075.1. Taxonomy (NCBI): domain Eukaryota; kingdom Viridiplantae; phylum Streptophyta; class Magnoliopsida; order Amborellales; family Amborellaceae; genus Amborella; species Amborella trichopoda. Next base: position 27,523,155 of record NC_142340.1, read on the forward strand.
GTCAAACCTTTTGTGTGCTTGCTTGCTTATTAATCTTAGGACTTAGCCTGAATCTACTTTTGGCTTGAGCTGAGCCCTCTAGGTCCAGGTTCAGACTTGTACCTAGCCTAGCCCAGGTCCGAACCAGGTTTCACCTTGGTCCGAGCCGAAGGCTCGTTCCTAGCTCATCTTCGATCTAATCTAGGTCCACGTTTGGTTTGATCATTAAAACTCTCTGAGTCTAAGTCCAAGCTTGTACCCATCCTTGCCCAGGCCTGAACCAGGTTCACACCCAGGTCTGAACCTAGGGCCCCTCTTGGTCCGAGCCGAAAGCTCGTTCCTGGCTCATCTTTGATCCATTCCAGGTCCACACTTGGCCTGATCATTAAAACTCTCTGGGTCCAAGTCCAGGCTTGTACCCAGCCTAGCCCAGGTTTGAACCAAGTTCACACCCAGGTCCGAACCTAAGCCCCCTCCTAGTCCAAGATGAAGGCTCGTTCCTATTTCAATCTTGATCTAGTTTGGGTCCCATCCGGTCTGAGATTCAAAACCCTCTAGGTCACCCAGCTCTATCTGGTTTGAACCAGGCTCACACCCTGGTCTGAACCTAGACCCACCCTTGGTCTGAGCCGAGACTCATGCACCATCTAATCTAGATCTTAGTTTAGGTACCAGCATAGGTCTAAGCATAGAGTTGCCTCTAGAGCTAGACTAGGCTTACCCTTGTTCAGGGTCTGAATCAGAACCCATGGAGTCAAGCAAGTCTAGGTTCCAGTCTAATCTTAACCTAGGTCTTAGTCAGGGTTATACCCTTAGAATAGGATAGGTCTACCTTAAATCGTCGAGTTTAGATCTTACCTAAGCGTAGACGCCGCCAAGAGCGATTACCATGTCAGTCACTCAAGGTGATTATGATGACTGCTCCATGGTTGACTCTAAATTGAACCTTCCCAAACTTAGGGACCAGTATGCTGCAATCCCTTGGGATTACTGCTTGAACACGGGCCAATCCATTATTCATCATCCAGGACTTCAATTAGAGGCCGAGTCTCAGGGATTCACTCCTAACCCTGAGCTCTATATGGTTCGAAAAGTTGGCTCCACCAAAAAGACATTGAATAGCCAGGGGGTCCGACTAGGCTTTGTCACATAGGGAACCTTACGTAGCCACAGTAGGAGTCGCGTAACCTTAGGCAAGCAAAGTAGGAGTTGTGTGAGGGGAGAGGTCCATGTTGTATCTAATGCCCCCTAGAAGTCACACCCAGATAACCTTGAGGCTCAACGGTCTCAAAATCAAGACCCAACTAGGTCTAGGAGGTCTAACCCAGCCTCTAGACACTATAGGATGGCCCATGACGCCTTGAATACGGTACACAGTAGAGGTGCTAATCTAGACCGACCCTTAGGTGAGATGGACATCCTGGCCGCCCTTAAGAGTCTAGTTAATCTAGGTTGGTCCAAGCCCCAGTTCATGGGTCGGTCCTAAACCAGCCTAATAGCATAGGTCAACCCTTAGCACAGTCGAGTCAGCCGTTTCGTCAATCGGTCCCTCTGGTACATTCGGTGCAACAAACCGGGCCATTTTCGCAACTGGTGGAGACACTTATGGGTCAGTATGTCCCTCAGGCACAAATGTATCAAACGGCCCTAGTAACTACGGCTCATCCATCACAGGCCCAAGTAGGCCAACATCTACCCCAAGTCCTGACTAATCAGCCTATGCTTGGGAACCCACCGACCGGTGGGCCTACTCTCATGCTCCCAACAAGAAGGCACCTTAAAAGCGATACAATATATGCTTGTAAGGATGGGTATGCATGAAATCCTACCCCCAAAGGCCTATGTTCATGAGACCTTTGGAGGCATGGAAGACCTTCCCCTTGGGTTTGTCATCCCAGTGTTTAAAAACAAATTCAATGAGAAGAATGACCCAGATATTCATGTCAACGCGTAACTCCTCTCCGTCCGAGCCTTGCAAGACCGGCTAACAAGTTGAAGGCCCTGTTTTCACAAACTTTGACCTGTGAAGCTTTGAACTGGCATCGGAAAATAATGACCGCTCAACCACACATTACCACCGATGAAATGTTTAACCAGTTCGTCTCTCTTTATTATGGGTCGACACCAAGATCTCTCTCCCTGGGTGAGTTCAGTGCCACAAAAAAAAACCCAAGAGAATCCTTCGAGGATTTAATTGGTCGATTTCGAGAGGCAGCGATGTGGGTCATCGAATGTCCACTTACGAACCTAGCTAACATCTTCATGGCCTCGAAAAATGCCGCTCCTGAAAACAGTACTTTCTTAAGCCAAGGCATTGTCCCCCACTTTCGACTATATGATCGAGTGGGTGGCATGACATGAAAGGGCGAGAGGGACACCCCTCAGTACTAAGCTCGATAACAAACCCATTACGACTCCCCAGAATAAAAATAAGAGCAACTATAAGGGGAACGCTTTCGATCAGGTTAACAAAGTTGTCGTTAACAGACTGGCTTAAGGTTTAGCCACCCAGCACAATAATAGGAATCAAAATCGAGGGAGTCAGCCTAAAGCTAATGCTCTAAATAACAATCGAAGGCAAGAAGACAATTTCACTCCTCTCAAGGACCCGTTAGAAAACGTGCTAGAGTTACTCTTGAAGAAAAGCATGGTTCAACTCCCGCTACCATCTGAACCACCATTTGAGGTTAAGAATAAGAACAGATGGTGCAAGAGGCATAAACAACATGTCCATGATACCCAAAACTATTTCTACCTGAAGCGAGTGATTCAAGGGTTGCTTAATAGGGGCAACATCACTGTTGGACCTAAAAATCAACGTGTTGAAGATCCTAATCAAAAGATGGGTATCTTCACAAACCCTCTCCCAAAAAAAATGGCCACAACGATCGAAGAAACCGGAACTTCAAGTACCTCAAAGGAGGATGTTGTCATTCACATGATTGAAAATGGAGACGAAGAAGATGATCCCAGCCAATTCATATTTTCTTGTGATCATCATCTCCAAGAAGTTGAAGAAGATATTTTGAGTCTTCTTAGAGGAAATTCTTCATCCCCAAACTCTAATGATCCTCCTAAGTGGGACCAGTATGATGAAGATGTTGCTCTCGAGACTGACATGTTCAAAGCTGATGAAAATGGATCGTCTTCCAAACAAGGGGCCAACACCCTGAGGTCTCCCATTACTCTCGTTAGGGCTGACCCTATAGAGGTCCAAGTTGGTGAAGCTGATTCCTTAACCCGAAGAGGTCGAGTGTTCAAACCCATCCAATTGATGGCTGACACTCTTGATGAAAGAATGGAAGCCATTTCAACAACCAAACCACCAGCAGGGGTGGCAGATCATGAACCTAATAAAAGAACTCAAGGACCTGCAACCACCTATGATCTACCGACTCATATCGAAAAGATCTAGGCTCAAATCGCCATCTTGGAGCAGCTCGCAAATTCGTCAGTACATAGAGCGCAAATTGAAAAGGTTCTTGCTAAGACCCACATCCCGAGCAACACAGAACCGGATGAGTTGTGCGAGATGATCAACCAACTAACAGCACCAACGCCAATGATATTCATGGATGATGACATCCTAATTAATATCAATCTCTTTCATGTTTAGCCTCTTCATATAACTATTTTCACGAAAGGATATGAGATAAGGAGAGTGCTAGTTAATAATGGGGCATCCCTGAATATATGCCCTATGAAAATAGTGAAGTAGATAGGCAAAAGCTCGGATGACTTCAAACCGTGTCAATTAACCATCACTGCATATGATGGGATCAAGAGGAAGGCTAAGGGCTAATTGCTTGTCACACTCAAGATTGGCCCCACCATTCAGCCGGTAAAGTTTTATGCCTTGGACATAAAACCTTATTTCAACATGCTGCTAGGAAGACCCTGGCTCCACAAAAACTTCTTGGTTGCCTCCACACTACATCAATGTCTAAACTTTCAACAAAAAATGGCGTTGTAAAGGTTTGTGCAGCCCACCCCATAAAAAATTAAAAAAAAATAAAAAAATGTTTTTAGGTGGGTGACACTCCTAGTGACGCCCTGGCTACACGCCCTGTGTCTCTCAGCTTTGGGCGACACTCCCCGTGTCTGATCCCAAGACATTTTATTAATAAAAAATCATCTTTTTTATAAAATGACTTTTTGAAATAAACTGTTTTCAAATATTTTGAAGTACATTGGCTTCGGACATCCTGTCAAATGAATGTCAAACTCGTGCGACAATAAAGAGCCGAGATAAGAAAAACGTCAAACTTGTGTGACATTAAAGAGCCGAGACAGGAAAAACGTCAAACTCTTGCGTCGTTAAAGAGCTAAGATAGGTAATGTCTAGCCCCGTATGACGTAAAATGTCGGATGTGTTCAGGGAACAACCAGTCTGTTCAATGTGTTTAGGGCATAACCACCCTGTTCAATGTGTTCAGGGCACAACCACTCTGTTCAATGTGTTCAGGGCACAACCACCCTGTTCAAACGTCTAGTCCCGTATGACGCTAAAGGTCAGGTATATCCAGTTCAACATCAAACTTGCGATGTAAACGAGCCGAGATAGGTAACTTCTAGCCCTGTATGACGTAAAATGTCAGATGTTTTCAGGGCACAACCACCCAGTTCAATGTTGTTCAAGGCACAACCACCATGTTCAATGTGTTCAAGGCACAACCATCTTCTTCAAATGTCAATCCCCGTATGACATAAAAGGATCGGGTGTATGGTCCACCGCTGCATGACATTAAACTGCTCTAAGGGGTCTACTATTGTAGGAGTTAAAACTGTTAACCAACCTTATTTTTCAAATATCTTTCTCGTTTCAAAATTTTTACTATATGTCTGTGATTTCAAAAACTTTAATTACTTTGTTAAAATCGTAACATGTCCCTGCTCTGGGTATTATTTCAATTCTCCCCCTACTTTCAAATTTGTTAAAACGACTTTTAAAATAAAGGAGCTTGGACACCCGTATATGATAATACCGCGTTTGCCATGATTGCCTCGTTGCTGCTTCGTTTCTCACTTCGGATTCTGCCTGACAAGTCTCTTCCTATAGAAAGCCTTTCCCTGTAGACAGCCATAGGGAAACCCTAAGGAGATCAAAGAAAATGTCAGGGTTAAAAATTGAAATTGTGAACACCCCTGATGTTAAGTGGCATGGCCAGAAAATCCACCTCGAGTTTCAAGCTTGTGTAACTCATCGACATCTTATGCCAAAAACCCTAGGAGGAAAATTCCCTAGGTGCGTGAGCTCTGTGAGAGTTGGAGGGTTGGTGTGCCCCCTGACCATGTGACTTCAGGATGAAATTTAAAATGTCTGCTTTATGTTTGATTTTTTCCTACCCCCCGAAGGACAGGGAACATCTGAGTGTCTACTTTTTTGCCACTCACCTGTCCCACGAACTACAGGGAATGCCAAAGAGGGGCAACTGTAGACACCCCATTTTAAATATGAAAAATTATGTGGTTTTCTGAACCCTTAGGACCACACTTAACCTAGTTAACCCAAATCCATAGTTTACATAGCCTACGATGTGATTCAGAACCAGTTGGTCTGCCCAGAACCCTACAGAAACCCTGTTTTGACCCAGCCTTTTATAAATGCCCTGTTTAAGAAAAAACTCATTAAAAATAATAAAAATTTGATCTTGACCCAAAGTTTCTTTGAGAGCTTCACAAGAGGCTGAGGAACACACCAGAACTGAAAATTATCTATTTCGACAAATTGATGTGTGCGACACGCCTCGTGCCGCCCAGATCCAAGATCTCTTAAAAAAGTGTTTTTGATTGAGCCTTTGGTCGGTTACGGGAGAATATTCTCCCTAACAAATTCCCCTCCCTTTTATGATCTTTTGGGGACCATTTAGAGGGGGGACGAAGAGAGAAAATGGGATGGATGAAAAAAATGAGAAAAACGCAGAGAAACCCTAATAGAGGAAAAGAAACTGATAGAGACAAAAAAACCGAGTGAATGACAGGAGAGAAAACCCTGGAAATCGCATCAGGGAGCCTTGGCCTCATGAGAGAAACCCCAGATATACCCTTAGGATAGAACTCACTACTAAAGACTTGCTGATCGACATCTGGGCCAGAAGGGCAAGAGGAGCTAGTTTTGATAAGGGCGAGCCCCAAGGGCTCAGGAAGCTCGAGCTATTCGGCCCGATCTGGTAACATTTCATCCCCTTTTACTATTATTTCATTTGTTTTCTTCACACAATCTTGATCTGAATTTGGTTATTTTTATTTTAAATCGTATTTTTCATATCTTGGATCATGCTGGGTCCATCATGGATTTGAGAGCAGATCTGCTCATTTCTGGGAAAATCTGAATTTGATTTGTCCCACCTTCTCTACTATTTCATTTTCATCAGTTTTTAGGTGTTAGATCTGATAGACCTTCATCAAAAGATCCTCTATGATTTTTCATGGTAAACACTTTCGCACCTCAAAGTTAATAAAATGTGGCACTTATTTGAAGAGTTCAGCAAATTTTGCTGCATATTTCTCTACAGACATCTTTCTCTGATGTAGCTCTATAAATTCTACCTCTTTCCTTTCCCTTACAAAATTGAATAAAATACTTCCAGAAAATTCTCCCAAGGAGTTATAATTCCTGACCTTTCCTACGAGTGTTTTACTGAGCTCCACCAGTGCGCAGCTCCTTCAAGCATAAACGTACCCAACCTAACCTTCTGCTCATCTGTACAATTTAGAACTTCGAATATATTTTCTACCTGCCTTCTCCATCTCTCAGCCTTCTCTACTTCCCCATGCCCCACAAAGTTTGGAGGTGCCACCTTCCTGAATCTTTCTATCAAACTACTATCGCTTTGGTAAGGGACAGGGGTAGACAGGGCCGGCATATATTCTCTCGTTATTTATGTCATAGCCCCCAAGGTTCTAAAGAATTCACTGAAGACCTCAGTGTTCTCATTACTTGAACTCACGTTGTTCGTACAAGTCCTCGACATCTTCATCCTAAAACACAAAAACCCAATTACTAGCCTATCAAAAAACTATCCTAAAGACACTCCTAAAACTTCCTAGGCCAACAATCCTATCTTGGCTACTTTGATATCATAAACTGTCATGACCCCACCCCCTGACCCTATACTTTACAAGCCAGAGGCAGCAGAGTGCAGAACCTCGACTTGAGGTGGAGAACGCCACTCGGATCGGAGTGGCTCAATCGCATGAAAACATGGAATCAAGAGCAAATCATGAAAGTAAGACTAAAAACTACACATAACGACAGATATTAAACGAAAAGAATAACCATTCCATTTCACTAGATATCCAAAAGTTCTTACAATCTTCTTCAAGGCACTAACAGCTCCAAAAAAATACAAAGTGTGAAGTAAACATTACAGTGGTAAGACCACCAAAAACATATTATAGAAAGCTTCCAAAGATGGCTCTTCAAACTTCAAGGTTCAACCATCCGAGCCCAACACAGCTACCCGCCTTCAGCTCAGAGACTAACACTTTCACTCTACAGTCATGTAAATAAGATGGAATTAGCTAACAACCCAGTAAGCTGATCTACACCATTGCATCCCAACTTTGTGACAGTGATAACAATAAACATTGCATACTAATTCATAGAATATCAAGAAGAGTCCCTCTATGATGCCTTTCAGTATTCTAACAATATAATGATAAAAGCAGTTCAATACACTACGTATAAGTCAATATTACTTTACTTTAGGCAGCACAGTAAGTTTAACAGATCACAACTACAGAAACTAGAGAGGACTACTCTTGAAATAGAAGTTTCATTGCTCAGGCTAAGCCAATTATGTAGCTTGAAACCTCTACCCTCATTCAAGAGGAAGGACAATGACAAGTGGGTGTCCCACTTCATAATACCCTCACACACACACACACATCCCCAACTCGCTTTGAGGTTTTCGATAAGCAAGGGGCTTGCAAGACATGACCCGCTCTTATGCCTTTTTGATGAGAGAGCATTACACTACCATTGGGTGACCCAATGCGTAGTGCCCCTTAAAATTTGGGGGAGGTGACCTACCCTATTATCCAGGTCACTTTTTGACCCCATTCCTGTCATTGGGATTGAGGTACAGTCAATTAGTTTTCGACAAAGCAGTATCTAACCACCAATGGGTGACCCATTGTATGGTGGTCAAAGGCAAAGTATCTCACAGTATAAACAATATCACATTACCTACTACCAATGGGTGGCCCATTACGTAGTAGTCACTATCACAGTAACAGTAGCAGTATCACATTAACAGTAGCAGTATCACAGCCGAGTGTTACAGCTCAATTTTATGCAATTATAGGCAATGATGTGTGTTCACTAATAGAGTCGTAACTTTTGGTTCATTTGGAATTTGAAAATGGTTCCAAAACCAATTTTAAACTAGCTACAACTATCTTTCACAAGGGGATGGTTTGAAGACAATTGGACCCCATTTGGCCTCTTAGAGGTACAAGAAATGGGGGTTTGCTAGCTTCACCCTACTGTATACATGAGACAGTGACATACCCTGCTTTGTATCTCCATAACTCTCAATCCATGAAGTATTTTGAGAAAATTTCATAATAAGCATTTGAGCCAAGACACATATATTTCTAACAAGGGTAATTTCAAAGCATTTTGACTCCATTTAATTGTTCAAAGATCCATTCCAAGCAAGGTGATAGCTTTGATTTTTATGAAAACTATCCCCAGTAACATATTTTCACAAAATGATGCATGACTTTCCATCTATGAGGAATATCAAAATAATTTCTCATGCAAGGTCAAGCCAACTCAAAGACCTTTCAAATGGACATGGTTTGACAAGAAATGGACTTCATTTGGTTAGTTAAAACCAGTGACCACAACAGTGACAGTGAAAGATCTAGGGAAAAACCACCAATAGTGACATACTTATATGTTTTGGATTATAACTTCGTTTTTATAAAGAATTTTGAAAGTGGGCAAACATGAACATCTTAATAGACTTTCCTAACCTTCTAATGGTCGTGATTTGGGGTCAATTGGACTTTGTTTGGTCATTCAAAAGCCCCTTAAAAGACATGAATGTTCCAAGAATTTCACAGTAATACTTTACATGCCTCAAGAACATGTTCCATAACCTTCATTTCATGGTAATAAGCAGGATAACAACTACTCTCATTCATGATGTACATGCATAAACAAACATTTCTTATAGGATTTACATTAATTTCCAGTATCCACATTATCATAGAACAAAAGCCCCAATTTCAGTGAATACAATATTAAATACGGTGTAAGGAATCACCACATCACATACACTTTTATTACTCATGTCATAATCATATAAATTCATGTACTTTTATGCCTATGATGAAATGATGATGGATCCACTTACTTGAACAACAATGGTTCCTTCTCCAAACCTTCTTTCACAACTTTTTTCCACTCCAACAGCGGCTGGCTTCTTCAAGTCTTTCGCCTTAGAGAGAGAAATGAGGGAAGAATGAATGACGTGGGAGTGAGAGGGGAGGCTTAAGTACTCATGTGGTTGGGGTGGCTGTCTAATTGGCGACAAGTGGCTTAAAGTCTGGACAGGTGACACTCAAGGTTGCATGCACTCAGCAGGTGCCACCAACTCTCCATGCATGTCAATGACATAGATGGCGATGCACTAATGTTTTCTCCATCACACTGCCGTGTGTGAAACTTCTTTTTTCCATATGCTCACGGCATTTCCGCCACCCCTTTGTCCTTACACAGGCGGCGATGTCTCTCCCATTTCACAGTCGGTGCTGACCTTTCACGCGCGGCGCTAACTTAGTCTCCCTCTTCACAACTGGCGCTTCTCCTCATTCACAGACGGCGATGCCACATACAGCGATGCCCCTCATTCACGCGCAACACTGACTTACTCTCTCTCTTCACAGCAGGTGCTGCTCCTCAGTCACAGACGACGATGCCCCTTGTTCACGTGCAGTGCTGACTGACTCTCTCTTCTTCAAACGACATTGCCCCTTAGGTCACAATCGGTGATGCCCCAAGCGGCGTTGCCCATCTCTCCTTCACACGCGGTGCTCCGCCTTGTGTCACAGACAGTGATGCCTCTTGAACCACGAACGATAATGTTTCAACACATTTTTCAGCACCTTGGATCCTCTATGCAGAATAAAAGAGAAGCCGATCAATAAAGCCTTGACATACATTGGAATTCTCGACATACATTGGAATTCTTGACAGTCTCAAAATTGTTCCAGAATGGGTCAAAATCTTTCTAAGCACTCCAAAAGGCCACCTCTCAAGTTTCGTCGTAATTCGACATGTCTAAGGCAGTGCAGACAAAAAAACAATTTAAAAGAAATCAGCCTCTAACACCCTGAAATGGATCCCATAACTACAACTCTATTTTTAGGACGTCAAATAGCTGTGGGACTACCGCCATTGGATCCGGCACGGTCGAACACCCCTAGGGGTCAAGTTTCGGCTTAAACGGACATTCTCAGACAAAGTTATGAGTGAAACATTATAAAGGGATAGGCTGCATGCTATTCTCGTGTGGCCCCGCTGTACCAATCTCCATTAAAGAAGACTGGTTTTCACAATCATGAGCAGCAACTTCAGAGACCTATATCTCACTCGTTAATAATTAGATCGTACACAAATTTTGTGAGTGTGTTTCCCTCGTCAAGACAAGCGTTTTGATATGTGGCACGCCCCCAAGACGATACCCGAGCAGGGAGAAAAACTAGAGAAAAGTTGGCGATTCGTGAAGACAATTGCAGAAAATTCAACAGTAACATGCCTCTCTCGAGTGGCCATATCACGACACTCACATACTTAATTGACGTGAAACCAATTGCATTATGTACGTAAGGTCTAAGGCTATGTTAAGTTTGAACTCCGCATACGATGAACGGTTGGATTCGGCATACGAAGGCATCAAAGTTGCTCAAGATTCCAGCTGTCGGATTTCAAGATCCAGCCAAAAACCCAAGATGACAAAATCTTCGTTTGGGCAGAGAACATAACAATGTTTCTCTGAGCTAGGTTATATATATTACTTTTCATCTGTTTAGTTAGGAATTAAGAGTAAAATGCTGCTTTCTATTAGCTATTCATCTGTTCTGCCATTAAGATTTAGCTATGTACAAGAGCCAATAGTACTCAAGAGCAAGCAAGGCACTTGAAATCCAATAACATGCTTTTGGTTCTATGGGTAAACAAACCCAAGTTTTGAATCAAAACCATATTATGGCAAACCTTGGTTATGTTAATACTTGGTTTTTCAAACAAGACTTGTTTTAATGGCTTTCACTGGCACCCAGGATATGCAAATCTCATGTTTGGATTATTTTTTTGTATGACCTGGTTTGCTATTGCACACGGAGAGAGAACATATCAAACTTGAAATTTTGAGATAGTTTCTCTCTTTAAATAATTTGAGATAATTTTTCTCTCTAAAAAAATTAAAATTTGATATAGTTTCTCTCTCCAAAAATATTATGAGAAAATTTCTCTCTCTAAAAATTTCAAATTTTAGATCGTTGACAATTCTCTCAAAAATTTTGAGATAGTTTCTATTTTTAGAAATTTTCAGGTAGTTTTCTCTCTAAAATTTGATATAGTTTCTCTCACTAAAATTTTAAGATATTCTCACTCTCTAAAACTTAAAATTGAGATAGTTTCTCTGAAATTTTTTAAATGATCTCTCTTTAAAAACTCTTAGGTAAATTCTCTTGCAAAATTTTGATATAGTTTCACTCTCTAAAATTTTAATATACATTCTCTCTCTAAAACTTGAAATTTGATATAGTTTCTCTTACTAAAAACTTTGAGAAAGTTTGTGGTTGTTTCTATATCTAAATTTTGATACAATTTCTCTCTCTAAAACTCTAAAACTTTAACTTTGACATAATTTCTCTCTAAAATATTTTAGGTAATTTCTCTCTCTAAAATTTGATATAGTTTCTCTCTCTAAAATTTTAAGATACTATATCTCTAGGATTCTCTCTAAAATTTTAAGATACATTTTATCTCTTAAACTTGAAATTTGAGAGAATTTCTCTGGCAAAATTCTTGAGATACTTTCTCTCTCTAAAAACTTTTGGTTAGTTAATTCTCTAAAATTTGATAAAGTTTCTCTCTCTAAATTTTTAAGATACTTTCTCTATCTAAAGCTTACAATTTGAGATATTTTCGCTCTCTAAAATTCTTAAGATAGTTTCTCTCTCTAAAATTTTAATATACTTTCTCTCTCTAAAACTTACAATTTGAAATACTTTCTCTCTCTAAAAAATTTTAGGTAATTTCTCTCTTTAAATTTGATATAGTTTTTCTCTATAAAATTTAAAGATACATTTTCTCTCTAAAACTTGAAATTTGAGATGGTTTCTCTCTCTAAAATTCTTGAGATTGTTAATCTCTTTAAAAAACTTCGGGTAGTTTCTCTATCTAAAGTTTGATATAATTTCTCTATCTAAAGATTTTAGGAACTTTATCTATTTAAAACTTAATATTTGAGATAATTTCTCTCTCTAAAATTTTTGAGAAGGTTTCTATCTCTAAAACTTTTCAGGTGATTTTTCTCTCTAAAATTTGATATAGCTTCTTTCTCTAAAATTTTAAGATACTCTTTCCCTCTAAAACATGAAATATTATATAGGCTCTCCATCAAAAGTTTGAGGTAGTTTCTCTCTCCAAAAAGTTTCAATAGTTTCTCTATCTAAAATTTGATATAGTTTATCTTTCTAAATTTTTAATATGCTTTCTCTCTACAACTTAAACTTTGATGTAGTTTCCCTCTCTAATTTGTGAGGATATTTTGGCAGTAGCAATTGTATTTAATAAAGTCGACTGCTCCAGTGTGTGAATTTTTTTAATCATGATTTTATTATATTATATTCCGTGCTTGTACAAAGTCATGTTTTGGATAACCTAATTTTTTTCTTGATTTTGTGTACTCATGTTTTGACCAATTTTCTTAGTTACAGAAAACGTGATCATACTTTCAAAAAAAGTTGCCAAACATGTTTTTATGCAAGAAAAACCTGCAAGCATCTTGAGGGAAATTACTATACGTATAAATCCAAAGACGCCCCCCGATTTTAGTTTTCTAGGACTGAAAACCAGCAGCATGAGCCCGCGGCATGACATTTAGATTGAACAAAAATTCGCCGACACTGCAAAATCATTCTTTCTTTTTTGAAATAAAGAGTCTACATTCAGTGGCTAGTAAGTTGTCTTCACCTTCTTTAATTTAGATGATGCTCGTGGGGGCCGGGCTTCACAACTTGTTCAAACATGCAATGTTTTTTTTGTTTTTTTTGTCCGACATGATCGAATTATTTTATTGATATTGAACGTCACGCAACGTATATCAATGGATAATGGATTTTCATGGTGGATTTTAGTGACACAATTATAAGGGGCTCCTTCCTCTCATCTTTATAATTGCAGACGTCTTGGAACTCAAAGACGTGAGGATTAAATATCTCCTTCGTGGACCCTTTGCAAATAATGGCACTCTAATTTAAGAATTTCTGCTCATGCTATGGTTGACCTTGTACAATCTAATTTAATGCTATGAGCATTTAGGACCTGTTGCTTGTGCTATAGTTGACCATACCAAAAGGGAATAAAACGGATTATTTAATAGTATCTTATTTTGTCAAAACTTAGGCGTGAGTATAAAAATTGGATTTATGGGATTTGACCCTTGCTAATATGAAAAGACTTTATACTTGCTAAAAGTAAGATGCACTTTAAAAACTCGTAGGAAAATACTTAAGTTGGAAAATTCTCCACCTGTTTATCTCAATCTTGATCTCAGGATGTATAGATGTGAAAAATAACTTCATATTGTCATAAAAGTAATGCTTCTTGCTACAAATTATCTGGACCGTTCACTTTCAAATTTTTCAAGGGGTTATAAATTTGCTGATCTGCACCATTTTTTAACATCTGAAAATTTCAGAATTTCTAGCCATCGTAGGTTATATGGAACCAGAGCCGCACCTTTGTACATGATTTTTGGAGGTGCGCCTTATGCTAACTGTTTAAATTTGACTTATCATATAAACTACCCCAATAGAAGATGGGTATTGTTTATATAGACTTAGGCTATTTGTTTTTTTTGGGGTAATTCAGTGGAGATAACGAACCCCTACTTGTTTTTTAAATCATTGGTGGTTTTTTAATGTATTAGGTGAGAATGGAAGCTTAGATCTTAGCTGGGGTACAAGTGGTGCTACCACCATGACCCCAACCCCATTCTCAAAAGTATTAGAAAAGGGTGGAGATTCTTGTTTCTCTACTCTCTTTTTTTGGGTGAGTCAGAGAAATTGAGCCTAGGGCATAGTGTTGCAAATCGTTAAGCTCTAACCAATTAAGCTTAGGCTTTTTTCCTTAGACTGAGGCCCTAACCAATCAAAGTAAGGTGCACATTTAAATAATGTCGAAACATGTTGCTTCAGTATTAGAAATGGTGGCCTGGAAATTTATTTCTATTTCTAATTAGAAAATTTTAAAATTTAAAAATAGTGCAGATCGAGCAAATCTATGAACACTTGAAAACCCTAAAAATTGACGGTCTAGATAATATATTACAAGACGCATTATTTCCAAGAGTTGTAATTTATTTTTTCTGATATCCATATATCTTGAGGGAGAGATGATCGAATTGAATGTTTTTAGCGTTGAAACAATCACTCTTAGAGAATTTTTTGATGTGTGCCTTGATTCGATTGTTTAGGGCCTTGCCCTTATATAGACTTCTACCATCAAAAAAAAAAAAAAAAAACAAAAATAAGAATAAAGTGGAGCTCGATGGAAATGCTTACTATGTGTGGGAAGTGGGCCCTAGATACATGTCATCAACCCAGTTCAAGATGTCGATAGTCCTCACACCATCGCCGTCCAAACCATCTGTAGGAGAGCGATAATTCAGTGACCACTTCTTTTCCATGACAGTGTGTAATGATATACGGACCCTATGTGCAACTTATCTTTTCAAAAAAGAAAATCATGGGCTATTATGTCCGATGTCACGGTAATAGAAGAACAGTACTTTAGAGAAAAACATATTTTTATTTTTTGGTGGAATTGGTGTTTAGGCGAGATAGAATTTGAATTTGGATTTGCCTAATATTATTTTCTAAACAGGATGACAATTAATTTTAGCTAGAGTCTATTATCTTATCTAAAATTAATATACTTTGCCTAATATTATTTTCTAAGCCATTATGTATACTATTATTTGATTGTTTTAATATGTTCGAAGATTCGTTCCTTTTGAATTTTAAAGCAGCAGTTCAATAACCCTCCAGCTGTCCGTTTTTACGGACAATTTGGATTTGTGAACTTATCACTATAAGTAGTGTTCTAGGTTATGATTGCGTAAGTGCTGGAAATCGCATAAGAACTCAAGTGTTTTGAGTGGATTCCATGAAAATGGGGATTTGTATTTTAAGAGATAGTAATTATCATGATTATCATCATCATTTTAGCTTATTTTTGAATTAATTGGGATCCGCTACATAAATATTGACTCTCCATTCTGCTTTATTAAATGGCGTATCTTCAATGATATCATAAGTCCCTATATCTTTTTGGGCTACTTATGTTCAAAGAGAGGTAGTAGTGTATTGTCGTTTATATAATTGTCTGGGTTATTCACCCAAGGGTAACATAGTCATTTATTCTTTTGCAATATACTTATGTATTTTTTTTCTATGTAAATGGTATGTGAGTAATTTGTGTGAAGTGGGTTGTCTTCTCTCAAGCACGAGCCAATGGAATCTACATGTCTCTCTCTGCTCAAGCACGAGCTAATGGAATCTATCTGTCTCTCTCTCCTCAAGCACGATCTGCCTCTCTCTCTAAATATTACATTGCATCTCTCCTTCTCTGTTTCTCTGGTGATCCACTCTTCCAACCCCTTCTCCCTGCAAGTCATTCTTCCAACTTCCAACTCCTTCTCTTTGCAAGTCAGCATGGCATTCACCATCAGTACTCATGTCCCTACACACAAGCACAAAATGATGTTGCGGAACGTAAACACCGTCATATTATTGAGAGCAGCCTTTCAATGATGTTTGCAAGTGGTCTCCCACAGTTTCTTTGGCCAGAAGCCTTCTCCACTGCAGTATAATTTATTAATAGATTACCAAGTTATGTGTTGGCCTTCATATCTCATTTCCAAATGCTTTTATGTAGGAAACCTGATTACTCCTTTCTTCGTATATTTGGGTGTGTTTGCTTTCTACATATTCATCCATCTCAAAGAAACAAGTTCTCTCTTAAGGCTCAAGAATGTGGTTTTGTTGGATATAGTTTAGAACATAAAGGTTATCGTTGTTATAACAAAGTGTCGTGCCACTTCTTTATTGCCAGATATATAACTTTTGATGAAACAAGGTTTTATTTTAAGGATCATTGTTCTCCAGCTCATACAAGTAATACCATGCCAAATAAAATGCAAGTGCCTACTCCCATATCCTCTCAATGGTAGGCAGAAGCTCTTTGTCAAGTCCCTTCTTCTTCTGTGGCTACGGAAACAATATCTCAGCAAAAACACCCTTACTCAATCATGTTTGATTCACAACCTTTTTTCTTCAATGGAACACTCACCACAACCTATTCTTTCACTTATTTCAAACCTTGATGCATCTCCCATCACATCACCTAACCTACATGAACCACCCTCCGAAGACCTACCTATGCCACAACATCATTCCTCTTGTTCTACACAACCTCCAAAACACCTATCAAATTACTATGTCAACTCTGCAGCTACTTCCACTCCAAACTCCACCTTGCACAATGCAAAAACTAAGTACCCAATTGAATGGTTTACCTCTTATTGTGAGTTGTCTTCCAATCATAGAGCCTTTGCAATGCAAATTTCCCAAACCCAAGAACCAATTACCTATGAAGATGCTACCTCTGACACTGGTTGGCTAGCTTCAATGAAAGAAGAAATCGATGCCCTTAAAAGGAATAAGCCATGGGTTTTAGTACCATTGCCAAAGTAAAGGTCAGATCCAATGGCTCAATAGAAAGACTAAAGTCAAGACTGGTAACCAAAGGGTTTAGTAAAAAATATAGCATTAATTATGATGAAACTTTTTGCCCAGTTGCTAAGGCTCAGTTGTATCTTGGCTATAGCCTCTAAACTCAATTAGAAAGTTCATCAACTTGATGTAAAGAATGCATTCCTTCATGGTGACTTGAAAGATGAGGTGTACATACAACGACCCAAAGGCTTTGAAGATCCCTTGCATCCATATTATGTTTGTAAACTCCAAAAGGCTGTCTGTGGTCTCAAGCAAGCTCCTCATGCATAGTTTTATAAATTTAGCTCCTCACTCAATAATATTGGTTTTCAAAGAAGCAGGGTTGACTGCTCTTTATTTTTGAAAAAGTCAACATCAGGTATCATTATGCTCTTAATTTATGTGGATGACATTATCATTACTGGAAATGATATGAGAGGCATTGACCACCTTAAGAAGGTTTTGAAGTTGAAATTTGAAATAAATGACCTTGGGGAATTTAAATACTTTTTAGGTATTGAAATTCATCGAACAAGGGGAGGAATTGTTCTCACTCAGTACAAGTATATCCTTGATCTACTATCTAAAGCTAAAATGTTGGAGTGTAAGTTTGTACCTACCCCTGTTAAAGTCAACAAGAAGCTACAGACTGAAGAAGGGGTGCTCCTACCTAACCCATTTCTTTATAGAAGCATTGATGGCAATCTCCAGTACCCTTACATTTACACGCCCTGACATTGCCTATGTTGTAAATACAGTATGTCGGTTTATGCAATCTCCTCAACAACCTCATTGGGAAGCAACCAAAAGAATTTTGAGATACTTGAAATGTATTATACATAATGGTTTATTTTATGAGTCCTCTAGATCTCTAGATTTTAAAGCATACAATGATGCTGATTGGGCAGGATATCCTAGTCACCGTCGCTCCATTACTGGATTCTGCATCTCCTTGGGCAAAAGCCTTATTTCATGGAGAAGCAAGAAATAAACATTAGTATCAAGATCAAGCAGAGAGTCAGAATATAGAGCTATGAGCACTATGGCAGCAAAAATTACTTGGTTGTGCATGCTTCTTAAAGAAATTGGAGTTTCCTTGACCAAGTCTACCACTCTAGCCTTTGATAATCAAAATGCAATGTGATTAGCTACAAATCTTATTTTTCATGCCCGGACTAAACATATAGAGGTCGATTATCACTTCATCAGGGAAAATGTCATATCATGTGTTATTTTCATGGTATTCGTTCCTTCATCCCATCAGATTGCAGACATGTTCACCAAAGCATTGACTAGAAGTAAATACCTCGAGTCAATAAACAAGCTCTCAATGCACCAAACACATGTTCGGCTTTGGGGGGGGGGGGGGTGGGGGGGGGGGAGGGGGGGTTAAGAGAGATAGTAGTGTCTTGTCCTTTCTATAATTATCTGGGTTATTCACCCAAGGGTGACATAGTCATTTATTCTTTTGATACTGATGTTTTGTAACATAGTCATTTATTCTTTGGTAACAACATCTTTGTGGGTATACCCCTTTCCCTTTTCAGTCCATCCAGTTGGACTAATTTGTACCTCCTAACAAGTAATGTACTTAGTCAGCATCACACATGGCCAGCCCACCTAGCTCTACTCTCTCTCATTTTATCGCCTATTGGTGCCACATTTAAATTCTCTCAAATATATTCATTGCGAATTCTATCCCTTATTGTCTTGCCACTCATCCATCTCAACATCCTCATCTCCGCTACACTCATTCCATAGGTTATTGTTTTTTGTTCGTCCAACATTCTGCCCCATAGAGGAATGTAGGTCTAATCGATGTCCTATAGAACTTGCCCTTCAGCCTCAATGGTAAGCGGCGATCACATAAAATGACAATAAAACTATTTAAATCCTCAGTGAATGGAGTAATCTTTTTTAACTCCATATAATTCAAGTTTTGTGACAACTTAACATTGTTTCTTGAAGAAAAAAAATTGGTCAATAATGATGGAATTCCAGATGTTAGATCTTCATCGGGTGGTTCAAATAACATCTCACTATTTGAATATAATAATTTTTTTAGAAATCAGATCGCGATGAAATTTTGGGCATGCGTACTAAATGAGGCGTGCAAGAAAAAAATACGAAACAAATATTTTTTCAATATAAAATGACCAAAATATCCCTAAAAATGATGGGAGTAATTTGATCATTTTAATTTATTTAAAGTATTGTTTTTATATTTTTATATGGTGAACAAAAATTTCATCAAAAAAAAGACTAAAACTCAAATAATGTTATGTATTGTTGAACCACCCGATGAAAATCTGACCATCAAGTTTTAATACAAGAAGGTCACAATTACTCTTGTCTATTAGATTTCAAATCAAGTAGTTGTGAGTATGTCATTGGACTCAAAGTTCCAAGAAAAAAAAAATATTAAACTTTGTGTCACATCCCAAGCCATCCAATTTGATATCTAATGGCTATTAAAACTTGTGACATCCTTATAGCAAACATAAATGGTCTTATGTTATACAATCCCTACAATATTTGTAATTATAAAGGAAAAGTCCTCACTTCCTATGAGATCATTTTTTCTATTTAGGAGACTAGATCGTGCACTAATGAGGATTATTTTAAAAAAAAAAAAAAAAAAATTTTTGGTGATCTTAACCCTCTATTTTTTAGACCTACTGGAGATGAGCTATGATTGTAATTTCCTTCGGTAAATAAACGTCGACGAAATCTTCAAAGAAGTAGTTGAAACTTGCTTATTTCCAAATCTCTCAGGGTTCCAGGTTTAATCAAACACAGGATTCACTCGAATAACACTAGACGGATTATCATGCACGATATTTTCGAATAATCAGTATCAAAAGTTCCAGCTTCTAAGCTCAAGAACTTCCAGCTCTCGAGACGATCTTTGAGTTATTAAACAATCCGCAAGTTTCCATCAATAAATTTGGATAAAACACAAGTCGTAAGGGTTGGTGGAGTGGTGCTCTCGACGTCCTACTTATATTTCTGCATTCCACTCCTTACTTTGATGTATTATCTATCTTTGCAACACAAGGATATAATATTCTTAGAAGGTCAAACAATAGTTTATATCTTAGAAAAAATGCAAATTGCTGGAGAGCCAGTATCATAGATTATCATTGCAAACACAAAGATGGGTAAGTTTCTTCTCATTGTCGTGGGGCTTGAGAACAGAGTATTACTTTTATTTTAGTGTAAGATGGAGCATTACTTTTATGCCAAAAGATATCCTACACCTTTTGAAATTTTTTTTCTAAATAGATAGACAGAGTATAATTATTTGTTTTCTAAATTGTATCCTTTATGTAATAAATTTTTTTTATTTTTTGGGTAAGTCAGTGATGGAGAAGGCCCCCGACTTGATTTTTTTATTACGTGAAAATGAAAAATACGTTATCTTACAAGCCTAAAAAAAAAAAAAAATGTTTGAGATTGAATAGAGACCATATATTTTTTAAATGTTAGAAAAGTCAAATGTCAGTTTTCTTTTTTATAGAAAAATCATTAAAAAATCCTCCCAAGTAAGTATTCTGACTAAGGGAGTACAAATAAAATATGGTCCCGAGATCTGAGACATTTGGAGTCTGAATGCATGAAGTCACACACACGCGAGTGCGCGTGTACACACACATATATACTGAGAGTCATGGATGTGCATGAGTGCTTTTGTGATCTTGATAGTTATCACATATGTCGTTTACCCCAGTAATTGTAATTTTTCATTCGGTGTAAAACAAAAGTTGATAATAATTCAGATATTTATCATTTCATGTTTATTTGGAATGTAAAGTGTTGAATGCCGAAGATATAACTTAGCTCCTTGTGATTACGGTTTGTCAATGGTAATAGTTTGAATATGCAAGTAGCAACAAATTTATTTACTATTATTTTATGGAATTATAAAAATAGATATTTATTTATTTATTTTTAAAAAAAATCTGAAGGTTTCTTCCAAATCAACCAAAGCACCGAATTGCTACATTTTTCGCTCCAAAGCAAAGTAGACACCAAAACAAATCTAACAACCTTGGCATGAATTCAAAGGGAGGTGCATCCAGGTTTTAGTCGTCCTCATGGCTCATTAAATTTGGTCACACTATCTCATATTTTATTGACCCTTTTCTTAATTTTCAGTACATGTCCATATGTGGTAACCCATTCCTCATCTCTCAAAAGCAAATGTTTGCATTGAGGTGGTTGAAAGATGAGGGCCAGGAATCCTGGTTTTATATAACGGGATCGACCTTATTCTACGTGTTGGTGTTATGTAATTGCCGGTGGTTTATGTTCATTAAGACGGTATGACCTAGCTGTCTGGATTACCGGGTTGTTATGTTGGTTCAAGATTTGTGGCTTCAATTTTTGTGTTTTGAGATTTGGCGCCCTTTACTGATAAGAAACACTTTGCATCTTTCTTCTCCACGAAAATGTATCCTCGAGATGCAAGGAAAGTGAAGTTTGATAAACTATTTTGCATGTACAATTGCGCAAGTACTATAAGATCCAATGCATAAGGTCTCTTTTCTTGATAGAGAAAGCTCACAAAGTGTTTGACAATTGGTAGAAAATTAGTGTGAAAAACAAATGGATAGTCCCATTTATAGAGAGAATATGTTCTTTCACCTATATCTAACTCATAATAACCAGACTCATTTTCAATTAAATTCACTTTGGTGATTATAGCCACCCATTTTTCTTCTTCAGAAGTCAAATTAGATTGGTTTTGGATATTTTGGGCTGTCTTCCTGTGTGGACCCTCTTTAAAATATTGTCCTGGTTTCCCACAAATGTAATAATTGGCCTTTTTTCTTTAAGCATGTTGTTTTTAGATATGCCTTTTTTACGCTTCAATTGAAGATTTCTTATTTTGAACCATGTCCTTGGACTGCTCCACAAGGTTTACCTTGGACTGAAAATCCTTATTTGATCTAGTTTCCATTGCCACATCTTTCATTTCCTGAAGCCTATGCTTTTCCTCAATCTAAAGAAATTGTTAAAGTTCAACTAGATCAACATTAACATTTTTACGTTTCATTTTCTTTTGGTACCCTCCCCCTCTCCATGATAGTGGTAACTTGTGACTGATGGCTCCCACATGGAAAGCCCCATTTAACTATATTCCATATATTTTATGTTCACTAATGGTACGTTTTTAAGTCATATACTTGACTGAGTATATGTTTATTTTCAGTGATTATAAAGTATTGATAATTGGAAACAAAAAAACCTTTAATTGCGAGACTCGGTCTTATATTTGATCTATAATTCACTTCATTCTGCATTCGCCATCGACAGTGACACATACCTGTCATAAATAGATTTGTAAGCATGTAGAGAATGTCCTTTGAATACAAAGAAATCCCCCATCCACTTTTAGTGAAGCTTTAATCTCTCCTCTCGTAGGCGTGCTTGTTCCTTGGTCTCTCTTTCCACTCGTAATGATGCCTTCGGCACAGAATTGCTGAGAACGTAGGTCACCCTAAGCATAGTTAACATGCTTAACATGAACCGGAGGTGAGGGTACTCCGCGATGATTTACATGAAACAAGATAAACTTAAAATTGGAAAGAGTTTATGGCTTCTGTTGAATTACGGTGTATGGAAAATAGGCTTATTAGACCTCGTTCACATATACCATGGACTATGTTGGCTCAAGATTCGCTTAAATTAAAGATTGAAATCTTTGAAAGAAATCAAAATGCAAGTTTTTAAAAATACTTTGAAAGAAGGAACTACAAGCAATAAAGTTCATTTCAAGGAAGGACAACTAACTTGATTAGGCTAGGCTCATGGACTGACATTCGGACTTGGGGCATGGATCAGACCAAGATGGTGTGGGGCAGCCTTCTCCTCTGGCTTGAAAATTGCTGGAGCATGGAGAAGCTCTTGCTTGAATATAGAGGAGACCTGAAAGGTATTGAGACCTTGAGAAGACTAGGGTTTATACTTGTGCTTTTGCTTTCTTGGAACTTGGGAGAATTTGGATATTGTTCCCTAGACTTTAAGAGACATTTAGATTTTCTGAATTTAGAGGGATCGAGTTTGGTAACCTAAGTTTTCTAGAATTTCAGGGTGGTCGAAAAGATAAAGTGGGGTCAAGAGGTAAAATATCGGGGTTTCATTTTACTCTAGGGCAGTCCCAAAGTGATAATTTCATATATATATATATATATATATATATAAATATATATAAAAGGACCACAATAGGAAAGGAGACAAGTGGCTCGATTTGGGCCTATAAGTTACAAGTAACGCACTATGCATTACTGTTCTGGTTTGAGCCAGGATTGTGCTATGGCCCTGCCACCTTCCTTGCATGTTGTCTAGTGGTTGGATTTAGCCATCATGGCGGACATTGGGAGGTCAACCAATGGTTCCCCCACTTTTGTGCCCGATTCCTTGAACACGTGTAATTAAGGCTTAATTAAGATGATTAGGAGCCTAATTGGAGTTATCCTAGGGTTGAGCCAAGTTTAGGAGGGTGGTTTTAGAGTCTATTTAGATTAACTAGGTAGATCTAACCTGATTAGGTAGGGTTCAACCCAATTTGTCAGGTTCGGTAGACTTAGGGTTTTTCTAATGGTGAACTCCTATGGTATTCTTAGGATATTTTCTAGGTTTTATGAATAATATTTTATGGTATAATAGGCTAGACTGGTTCTTAGTGTGGTTTATGTTGGAGTATAAGTTGGTCATGCAAGTGCACATACGTTGAAAATTTTGTGTACTTGACCCCTTGTATACACCCTTTACATACAAATTACATCAAAATTCCACCAATGATACACTGATGTAGACCTCATCATTTATTGACACAAAACTCAAAAAATAAAGATCTTATCACGTTTAAGAAGCCCCATCATGAATTTATGTTCTATTGAACATGGGTATGTTGCATCATTACAACCCATTACGTAGACAAAATCCAGCAACATACACTTGTGAAGCATTAGCAAAATACACTTCTGAAGCATTGCATTAAACATTTTGAAAATTTTACAACTTCCATACCAATGCAATCTCTTACAAGATAATTAATAAGCCAATGAGAAAATATAAGTCCTGTTGGGCCTGATTTCTCGTCATACCGGGTCGGCCCTATTCAAGTGACCCAGATGAAAGAATCCTCTCTCGAACAACCGCGGGGCCCACATACTTGTGCGTGTGTGTTGGTGACGTGTGGATAGGAACTAACAAAAAGAAAAATTTAAATCGGCAAAGGAGGGCTCAAGCACCTACCTCACCATTTTGGATTCCAGGGACGTGTCTGCGCAGTTCACCCTCTTAGATCACTTTAGAAAGCCCTCCCACAGTCTTCGCAGTGCGGTTTGAATTTGGCACTGGCTTTGCTACACAACCCTATAATCACACTTGCCTATGGCTTTTGAAAGGTATACCTCGGCTTTTCGATTATCAATATTAGAGGTTTTGAGGGGTAGGGGGTTAAGTTTATGGGTTGGGAGATTCATAGGGAAAGAGGGGAAAGAAGATAAAAAACAAGAAGTTTGATCCGAAAAATGGGCAGCCTCCTGGAGTCATCTCTCCCAAGAGGTATATTGGGTGTACATTTGGTCTTATACAAGGCTAGATACATTATCATGAACACCCAAAAAAGATTGGGGTATGAATGACCACTGAATAAGTCATTAATAAGCTTTTGCCTTGAAGATATATTGCTTAGTCCCTATACAAGACTGAGTGTGTTCTAAACGGAAGCTTGATTGAAGATGTCAAGTATGTAGCGATGTCGGTAACACACACTTGATAGATGTCTTAACAGATGAGTATTGTTCTTGGTGACGACTGTTCACATATGTCCCTCAAAAATATTTGTTGAGGTCTTATATGCCTCAATGTCTTGAAATGACATAACATGGGCGATACTGAGACTTGGCTTAACTTGTATCTGTATCCACCATCAGATGAGATATGCTTTGATTGACACCTTAGAGCTTTGTCTTCTAAAATTAAGCCGAGACTCTGAAGGATCCATGCTTGAGGCATTACAACCCTCCCCCTTAAAGTTTCATGTCAATCAGCAGTTTAAAGCTGCTTGGAGATGGCTTAACCCATCATCTTCATATCTCAGTAGTTTAAAGTTGCCCGGAGATAGATTAACCCATCATCCTCATATCTCAGTAGTTTAAAGCTGTCCGGAGATGGCTTAACCCATCATCCTCATATCTCAGCAGTTTAAACCAATCCGGAGATGGCTTAACTCATTAGCAATTTAAAGCTGCCTGGAGATGGTGTAACCCATCATCCTCATCGCCCAACAGTTAGAGCCTTAAAAGCTTTATGCACTATGCGACATTTGGTTACAAAAGGGATCTCTTCCTCGAGATGAGGGGGTTTCTCATGAAAATAGATCCATTGGATTCTTGACTCGTTTCTTCATCACCCTTAAAAGGTGTAGCATGGATTGAGTTGAACAATAGAAGCCATTGCAGCCCGCTGACATCAGTGATGGATTTCTGATTTTGCTCTCGCGAGATCATGAGGTTTGAATGCTTGAAATTCAAGATGAGTATTAGTAATTATCATCAAGAAATACCAGTGTGAACAACCCGAATAGTGAGATTAGTAGCATGAAAGGATAAACATGACAGATATCAGCATTATGAAGATAATAATTACGCCCTGCAGATTCTGTGATTCAAACGAAAGGATGAAGATGACGGGTGAAGATTTAAAGATAGGAAATGCGTGGTTATCCTTTGAAAAAAAGCAATAATTGGTTAATATAAAAAGGGGATCTCTTGATTGAAAAGGAGTCACACATTTCTTATAGACAGGTTAGCAGAGAAAAGCATTCTTGCGAGGTTTAACCTCAGTAAGAGTTAAGTGAGAAAAGAAAGTGATATACTCAAAATACGAAGAGAGAGATAATTATCTCTTAGGATTCACTTGAGACCCATTCTCTTAGGAAAACTAGACTTGAAGAATAATATCCCTGTGTACATTCATAGTTATGTGGGCCAATATTCCCCTAATGTTATCTTTTCTCTTTGATATGTCTGCATATTTTCTTCCTTAGAAACGAATGTATATGTTTCAAGGCCATATCAAAGGTATTCATCGCATTTTTCCTTTTGTTTAGCCGATGTAAATTGTAATAGGGGATTAAACCTTTGGAATTGTTCAGTTCCCAGTATAACATAAAGCCTGTATTTTTTATATGGAATGCACGAAAATTTGGTCTTGAACGTGATGTTGTAAGGGCCGCAAGTCAATTGAGCTTGATCACTCATGGTAGTAGACAGAAGGAAGTCTAAAGAGACGAAAGCACACTCCCGACGCTAAGGGCAAAGGATAGCACTGTCTGTGTGATTTGGCCTAGTACCATCCATGTAACATGGAGGCAACGTCGTGTGCAAGTGAGGGCATTGCTGTAGGTATAGGGGTTGACGTCGTGTTCATGAGGAGGCACCGCTGCACGCGAGCTTGGGTAGCATCGGCTGTAAAATTGAACTTATCGTCGGTCAAGGTAAAGAGGTGGCAGAAAGAGGGCGAGTTAACACCGTGCGTATGCCAGACTAACGCCACGCATGAATGGAGGCATCATCACGAGAATAAGGAGTAACGCCGTGCACGGCGAGAGGTAGCATTGTCTGAGAATTGGAGAGAGAACGGAGAAGCCTTAGCATTGCCGGTTGAAGCAATGCCACGCATCGACTTGGGGCATTGCTATCTGGAGCGTCGCCGAGTGCCTTACCGTCTGGAGCATCACCATGGGCGTGTGTTGCTGTCTGAAGCATGTCCGGTTGAAGCAACACCATGGATAGACTTGGGGCATCACCGTCTAGAGCATCGCCAAGCTCCTTACTATCTAGAGCATCACCTCGAGCGTGTGTTGCCATCTGGAGCATCGCCACAAGTGTGTTGCCTTCTGGAGTGTCGCCTCCTGGAGTAACGTCGTGTGTGGTTTGCCAAGTGTGCAGTTGTCAATGATGTCAACGTCACGCTGTACCTGTCAGCGTTACGTGAATCACGCCAGCCACAACTCATTTCTCAACCACCCAGCGACATCAGCCAAAGTTGGCGTCACCTACCCACGTGCCTATAAATCGTGCACCTTCCCACCCTCAGCGTCGTTTGCCTCCCTTTCCTTTTTCCTTTCCCCTTCCCTAAAACTTTCTCTCTCTAGAGCTTAGTGTGACCATTGTGCTACTACCATTGGGTGACTACCAACAGGAGAAAGAGGTGACCTGCACGTGGAGGATTCAGAGCGTCGTGACCATAGGTAAGTGTACTTAGTGTTGTGCCGCCCTTAAGGCTTTCATGGAGTGATGGAATATGAAGGATAGGAAAAATGATATATTAAGATGCGTGAACATAAAATGCATGGAAAATGAAAAATGAGTAGTCATCCATTGCTAATGAACTTGGAAAAAATATAAAAGTAATCCCCATGCCAAACTTGCTAAGTTGACTTGTAAAATGGTGTGTATCATGTGGTAACATGTTAATACTTGTGGGAAGGAAAATTTTCCAGAAACTGTGAGGGCTCTTGCTCTGAGATTTTCGCTAGCCAAACGGGACCAAACTAGTCTTGAATGAGAGATATACATGCTCACTTCAAGTTTACTTTATATGCCATATTGAAATGCTGTATAGATTGAAATATGTGAACTAAAACGTTGAGACATGTAACTGTTCATAATTGCTGTAAATTTCAGCAACTGTGGCTTACTTTGGGCCATGCCTTTGCCCTAGACAAAGACTTCCAAATGCCCTTAAATTACACTGATGGAAAGCTTTGTGAATGGGCTCTAATGTGCATGTTTTGAGATGTCCAAAATTCCCTATAAATTTTGAGTTATGCCTCAAGAAGCATTATCACATCACTACTACTCTTTTCCAGCAACTATCACTTGTCTGAGGCCAAGCCTTTGATCTAACAAATGAGGCCCGATTTCCTTGATGAGTGAAGTATTTAATTTTCCCATTTAGCTATTAATTGAAACATTGAATTTTTCTTGATTTGTGAAAAGAGGGAACGCTAAATGATAATTTCTATGCTTGTGCCATAAGATTATGTGAATGATGCTTCGCCACAATGTGTTATGTGAAAAAGTGATATGGCAATATCAATGTGATAAATTCATGATGAAAGTTTCATGATAAGTGCCAAATTGCCAATAATGATAACCATGAGTAAGTACTCCATTCTAGCTTATGTGATGGGTGCTTTGTGCTAAATGTCATATTGTTATATTGAAAATGTGATTTATCTGTTATAAAGCATTGAATTGGAAAGAATGAATTGAATGCTCGAGCATAAGAAGAGGCATTAATGATGGCCACTACGCAATAAGACACCCATTGGTAGTGGTTAGTGTTCTGTTATATCGAGGTGAGACTGGCCACTGCTTTAATGATACTGGCAACTATGCGATGGGACACCCATCGGTAGTGGAGATTTAGACACTGAGAAAGTAGCATTGGCATATCCCCTAACATGAACAATGATAGGAACGGGTTAGGGGAGGAAAGAGGGTCACTCCCTAAGATTTATGAGATGAGATATGTTATTGATTGATGTATGGCAAGGTAAGGGCCTATCGAACCACCAATGTGCGCTGGGGACTGTGTGCGTGAGTTAAGGGTATTATGGAGTAGATTACCCCATTTGTCATTACCCTCCCTCCTGTGAGATGGTAGAGATCTTAAGCAATGGGATTGGCTTAGCCTGATGGATAGGGCTTATACTATAAGAGTAGGTTGTCGTACTCCCGCACTCTGTCGCCCTCTGGTGGGGGTCAGGGGGAGGGGACGTGACATAAGTGAACTAGGAAGTGACTGTGTAATGAATGGATTGTGACTGTGATTTTCTATAGTTGTAATGACTGCATGATATTGTCTATAATTGATACACGATGTTGTCTCTAATTGATGCATAATATTATTTATAATTGTGTCACGACCCCGCCCCCTGACCCCTCACCGTACAAGCCGGAGGGCGTCAATGTGCGGGATCTTGACTGGAGGTCACGTACGTCACTTAGAACGGAGTGACTCAATACTATATAAAAAGGTAATCAGTGCAAACCACTAAAGAAAGCACAAACTCCCACAAGAAACAACAAGAAAAGATGGATAAATTAAAACCATTCATGTCCATATGCATTCATCTCCAAAATCTCTTTACAATCAGTTTAAGGCACAAATGGCCCACAAAATAAAAAGTTAACATAACACACACATCTCGGTGGCATCGCCACCAAAACACCTACTATGAACAACTTCTACAAAATCCTTTCTCCAAAAACTCCAAACACCACACGTTTGGCACTCGAGCCTGTTGCCTGCCCTTCAGGTCAAGATTATCATTCTAGAGTTATGAGAGAAGAAATGGAATGACAGCTAACAGATCGATAAGTATATCTACACCATTGCATCTCAAATATTATAACAGTGCTAGCAGATAGCAGTGCACACTTATTCACAAAATATCAAGGGGAAACTTTCTAGAATGCCTTTCAGTAATCTAACAGTGAAATAAGAAAAGCAGTTAAATCGACAAAGTATAAATCATAAATCATTCCACTTTAAGCCAAACAGTAAGGTTACCAAATCACAGTTATAACACTTAGAGAGGCTTACTCCTGAAGTAGAAGATTCATTGCTCATGCTAAACCAATCTTGCCACTTGAAAACTCTACCCTTACTCTGGTGGGAGGACAATGACAAGTGGTTGCCCCACTTCGTAATGCCCTCACATACATATACACACACACATCCCCAACGTGCTTTAAGGTTTTCGATAGGCAATGGCCTTGCAAGACACGACCCTCGCATATGCCCTTCTGGTGAGAGAGGGTCCCACTACCATTGGGTGACCCAATGCATAGTGCCAAAATAATTGGGGGGTGCGACCCACCCAATTTCTTAGTTTACTTCCCCACCCCAGTTCTATCATTGGGGTCGTGTTATAGTCAACAATTGCCGGCATCCAGTATCCAACTACCAACGGGTGATCCATTGCATAGTGGTCAGTCACAATATATCACAGTTTATCATTATCACAATGTATGATGATCACAGCTTTCTCCAGTATAACAATATTGACTACCAATGGATGTCCCATTGTGTAGTGGTTAACCCCATGATATAACACAGTATAATAGTCTCACAGTGTGCCACGATACAACAGTCCTTACTATCAATGCATAGTGATCAGTTGCATAAGGCCTTACAATATCAATCACAGTGCCACAGTAACAGTAGCAGTATCACAGTAATAGTGACACTATCACAGTAACAGTGGCTAGATCACAGTAACAGTGGCAATATCACTATAACAATGACAGTATCACATTAACAGTGACAATATCATAGTAACAGTGGCAGTATCATAGTAACAGTGGCAGTATCATAGTAACAATGGCAATATAACAGTAATAGTGACAGTATCACAGTAACAGTGGTAGTATCACAGTAACAGTGGCATACACTACTTTGCATCATTATAATCTGAAATCGTGAATTTGAGATAATTTCCAAAATAAAATTTCAATCCAAGACATATATATTTCTAATAAGGCTAATTTGAAAGAATTTGGACTCCATTTGGTTGTTCAAAAGTCTGTGCCAAACAATGGTGATAGTTTTGGTTTTTATCAAAACTGCCCACAGTGACATCTCTTCATAAAAAGACATATAACTTTCAATCTAAGAGGAATTTCAAAATACTTTCTACATGAAACATTTATCCCACTCAAATATCTTTGAAATGGCTAGGGCTTGACAGGAAATGGACTTCATTTGCTTAGTGAAAACCAATGACCACAACAATGTTAGTGTAAAATCCAGGAAGTAGTCAAACAGTGACCTACATGCCCATTTTGAAATACGTAAGAAATCTCGACAATTAATAAACAAAAAAATTTTAATAGACTCACATAGCTTTCTAATGGTAGTAATTTTAGGTCAAACGGACTTTATTTGGCTATTCAAAATCCCCTTACAAAAACATGCATATTCCTAGAATTTCACAGTGAGGTTACACATGCCTTAAGAACATGTTCCATAATCTCAATTTCAAGGTAAAGAATATGCTAGCAGCTTTATTTCACGATATACACATATGAACATGCATTCATTACAGGATTTGTAAACCATACATTCATTTTAAGCATCCACATTCATCATAGAACCAAAGCCCCAATTTTCAGTGAACAAGGCATGAAAGTCATCACATCACATACCCTTTCTTACTCTTTTCATAAGCATCTAAGTTCATGCATTCTCATGGCTATAATGCAATGGTGAGGAATAAACTCACCTAACATTCAATGGTATCTCCAAATCCCTTTTTCACAGTCCCCTCAAGCTTCTAACAGTGGCTTCTTCAAAGGAGTAACAATGGGCTCAAGGGTTGGCTCTAGTGCGAGAGAGTAGGAAATGAGTGGCGACAGAGAGAGAGAGAAGGGCTTAAGTACGTTGTAGGCTGGGGTGGCAGTCCTAAGGTTGACAAGTGGTAGCACCATACAAGGAACATGATAATACGAGGCAACATGCATTCAGTTTGTGGCAGTCTTAATCACGCACGGTGGTGACACAGTAAGCGTTGCACAATCGGCATGACACAGTCGGCGCTAGCTCATCTTCTCCCATCTTACCGCCGTTTTTGAAATTCCTCTTCTTCTCATGCATTCACGACACTAGGCCTCTTTACACACATGGCAATGCTTCTTTCTCCCTCCTCTTCATGGCCAGCGCTGGCTCTTTCTTCCTCTTACATAGTCGGTGCTGGGTCACATACATAGCCGATGCTGGGCTCATACACACTTACACAGCCAGCATTGGGCTCATACACTGCTGGCACTGCATCTCTTACACAGCCAATGCTGGGCTCATACACACTTACACAGCCGGCGCTGGGCTCATAAACAGCCGACGCTGGGCTCATACATAGTCGACACTTGCCTTCTTCCTTAGTGTCGGGCTTGTGCTTCCTTATCTCTACTGCCGTGAGTGTCTTAGTCTAGAAAATTGTGGTCCTTACATCACCGCCCCCCTTTAATAAGATTTCGTCCTCAAAATTGTCTGTTAATCAAATAGATGGGGATACTTATCCCTGATCTCATCCTCCCGCTCCCAAGTTGATTCTTTTTTTGAATGATACTGCGACAACACACAGACAGAAGGGATTTCTTTATTGCGCAATATTTGTACTCTCTTGTCTGGTATCTCAATTGGTTGCTCGACATAAGTTAAATCTTCTTGGATTAGGATTGGTTCATACTTCAAATATGGGACGGATGAGGCTGAAATTTCCTCAACAGTGATATATGAAAGGCATCATGAATATCAACCAACTCGGGTGGTAGGGATGTCGATATTCCACAACCCCGATTCTTTCTAAAATTTCAAAGGGTCCAATGAATCGTGGACTTAGTTTTTCTTTCTTGCCAAATCTCATAATGCCCTTAGTTGGCGATACCTTCAAGAAGTCCTGATCACCCAATTCAAATTCGAGGTCTCTTTTACGATTATCGACATAACTCTTCTGTCGACTTTGGGCTGTTTTGAGTCATTCTCGAATTAAAGCAATCTTTTCTGTTGTCATTTGAACGATTTTTGGTTTTATCAGCCTTCTTTCACTGACTTCATCCCAACATATGGGTGATTTGCACTTTCTCCCATACAGTGCCTCAAATGGTGTCTTCTGAATGCTGGCCTGGAAGCTGTTGTTATAAGCAAACTCTACTATAGGCAAGTGATCATCCCAGTTTCCTTCAAAATCGACAACACAGACCCTCAACATATCTTCCAGGGTCTGAATAATCCCCTCTGACTGCCCGTCAGTCTGGGGGTGAAACACAGTACTAAAGATGAGTCTCGACCCTAATGATCAGACTGGGGTCGAGAAGTAAACTGAGAAATTGGGTCCCCCAATTATTTTTCTGCTATGCATTGGGTCACCCAATGGTAGTGTGACACTCTCTCGTCGGAAGGGCATATGAGAGGGTCATGTCTTGCAAGGTCACTGCCTATCGAAAACCCCAAAGCGCACTGGGGATGTGCGTGTGTGTGTGATGACATTACAAAGTGAGGCACCCACTTGTTATTGTCCTCCCTCTTGAGTAAGGGTAGAGGTTTCAGGCGGCAGGATTAGCTTAGCCTGAGCAATGAATCTTCTACTGCAAGAGTAAGCCTCTCTAGCTGCTATAACTGTGATCTGGTAACCTTACTATTCAGCCTAAAGTGGAATGATATATCAATTATACTCTGTGTAGTGAAATGCTTTTCTTATTTCACTGCTAGATTACTGAAAGGAATTCAAGAAATTTTCCCCTTGATATTTTGTGAATAAGTGTGCACTACTTTCTGCTACCATTGTCATAATATTTGAGATGCAATTGTGTAGATCTACTTACTGGGCTGTTAGCTCATTCCATTTCTTCTCTCATAACTGTAGAGTAATAATCTTTATGTGAAGGGCAGGCAACGAGCTTGCGTGCCAAACGTTTGGAGTTAGGAGTTTTTGGAGAGAGGATCGTGCAGAAGCTGTTCATAGTAGGTGCTTGGTGGTGGTGGCACTGTGATGTGTGTCTTATGTTAACTTTGTATTTTGTGGGCCATTAGTGCCTTAAACTGATTGTAAAGAGATTTTGGAGATGAATGCATATGGACATGAATGGTTTTAATTTATCCATATTTTGCTGTTGTTTCTTGTGGAGTTTGTGCTTTCTTTAGTGGTTTGCCCTGATTACCATTTTATATAGCATTGAATCACTCCGACATGGGTGACGTACGTGACCTCCGATCGCGATCCCATACTCTGATGCCCTCGGCTTGTACGATAAGGTCTCAGGGGGCAGGGTTGTGATAGTTATGGCATCAGAGTAGCCAAGACGAGATTCTTGGCCTAGGAAAGTTTTAGAAGTGTCTTTAGGATAGTTCCTAGATAGGTTAGTTACTGGGTGTTTGTGTGCTTGGTTGAAGATGATAAGGGCTCGTGCCAACATTGCAAGTTCCAATAACGAGACCACTGAGGCTCTCGGTGAATTCTTCAGGACTTTAGGGGCTATGATGCAAATGATGAGAGAATTAATGTCGACCCTGTCTACCCCTGCCCCATATCAGAGTGATAGTGGCTTGATAGAGAGATTTAAGACGATGGCACCTCCGACCTTTCTAGGACATGGGGGAGTAGAGAAAGCCAAGAGGTGGAGAAGACAACTGGAAAGGTTCTTTGATGTTCTGCACTGTACCGATGACCAGAAAGTTAGACTGGGCACTTTTATGTTGGAGGAGAAGCTGAATATTGGTGGGGCTCAGTAAAGCAGCCTCGTGATAGGTCAGGAGTTGTAACTACTTGGGAATATTTCCTAGAGGCTTTTTATGAAAAATATTTCTTTGACTTGGTACAAGAGAGGAAGGAGGTTTAATTTCTAGAGCTGCAAAAAGGAAAATTGTCGGTAGAGTAGTATGCAACAAAGTTTGCTGAGCTGTTGGGGTTAGCACCACACATAGTTGACACAGAGGCGTGAAAAGCAAGTAAATTTGAGAGGGGGTCTTCGACTCGATATAAGGGGAAGGATAATCTCGTCCAACCTCTCCCCATTGGTGGACCTTGCATTAAAGATTGAGAGAGACTGTGAAGATTTTCAATTAAGAAAAGAAAGGAGAGTGGGGACCGCGCTGCATGGAAATTTTAAGAGGAAGACTCGACCACCTCCAAAGAAAGAGTATAAGGGAAGAAATAATCAGGGCAGTGTAAAGATTCAGAGAACCTTCCAATGTGACATAAGGGAAAGTCGGTGCCCAGCCTGCCCTCACTGTGGATATAGTAACCACACTGCAGTCGAGTGCTTCACAAAGGCCAGGGCATGTTTTTGGTGCGGCAAGCCGGGCCATTTTGTGAAGGATCGCCCGGTGAAGAGACCAGAGCATCGACCAAGGACCCAAGGTCGGGTTTTTGCCTTGACAAAACGAGAGGCTAAGGAGTCGACCTCCATTATCTAAGGTACGCTTTCTGTATGTGGAATGGAAACAAGAATTGAATCTTCCTACTCTTTTATCGCACCGCATTTTGCATGCCAAATGAATGTTAAACCTGCACAACTTGACTGGATCTTGGTTGTATGCACATCCATGGAAGAATCTTTAGAAACTGATATAATATTTAAACATTGTGAGGTTGTGCTTGGAGGGCACATTCTACCAGTAGATTTGATACTCTTAGATATCCAGGATTTTGATATCATTTTGAGCATGGACTGGTTGTCCATACATCATGCAACAATCAATTGTTATGATAAAACTGTAACCTTTAGACATCCGACTCAGCTTGAACTAAACTTTATGGGCATTAAGGTTGTTTCTCCTCTACACCTTATTTTGGCACTTTGGGCTTCTCGCCTGTTGGCCAAAAGATGTGTCGAGTACCTGGCTTATGTGGTGGAAAATAGGGATGCCCAGTCTAAGTTGGAGGAAATACAGGTGGTGAGGGAATATCCAAAAGTTTTTCCTGAAGAGTTAACCTATCTGCCCCTATTGAGGGAGATAGAATTTGAAATAGAAGTAGCCCTTGATACTACTCCCATTTCTAAAGCTCCTTATAGGATGGCCCCAACTGAGTTAAAGGAACTAAAAGAGCAATTACAAGAGTTATTGGACAAAGGGTTCATCCGGCCTAGTGTATCACTGTGGGGCACACCAGTTCTATTTGTAAGAAGAAAGATGGGACATTCAGGCTATGCATTGATTATAGACAACTGAATCAGTTCATGAAAAGGAACAAGTACCCCTTGCCCAGAATTGATGATTTGTTTGATCAACTTCAAGGGGCCCAAGTATTCTCTAAGATTGACCTCCAATCAGGCTATCATCAATTGTGGGTTAGAGAAGAGGATGTTTTCAAGACCTCATTAAGGACCCGGTATGGTCATTATGAATTTTTGGTGATGCCGTTTGGATTAACCAACGCCTCAGCTATCTTTATGTATTTAATGAACCGAGTTTTTAGACCCTTCCTGGATAATTTCGTGGTGGTATTTATCGACGATATTCTGGTGTATTCGAAGAATGTGAACGAGCATGAACAACATCTAAGGATGGTCTTCCAGACCTAAAATTCTGAAAAGCTGTATGCTAAGTTAAGGAAGAACAAATTTGGCTCTCGAGCGTGGCTTTCCTTGGCTATATTGTTTCAAAGGATGGGGCTGTGACCCTTGTAAAATCGAGGTTGTACTTAAGTGGGGAAGGCCAACAAATGTATCAAAAATCCATAGCTTCCTGGGACTGGCAGGTTACTATAGATGTTTTGTAGAAGGATTCTCAAGGACTTCCCCTGACTCGTCTAACGCATAAAGATGTAAGGTTTGGGTGGTGAGATGCCTGTGAAGAAAGTTTCCAAGAACTAAAGAAGAGACTGACCACAGCCCCAACACTGACTTTACCCGAGGGAAAGAGGATTTTGTAGTTTACACTAATGCCTCAAATAAAGGGCTTGGGTGTGTGTTACTGCAGATAAGAAAGGTTATACCCTACGATTCCAGGCAGTTAAAGCCATATGAGCAAAACTACCCCACTCATGATTTGGAGCTTGCGGCTGTGGTGTTCACCTTGAAAATTTGGAGACACTATCTGTATGGGAGCCAATTTAATGTGTTTACTGACCATAAGACCCTTAAGTATTTTTTTTCTCGGAAAGAGTTAAACATGAGACAAAGAAGATGGATGGACTTATTAAACGATTATGACTGTACGATCAACTACCACCCGGATAAGACAAATGTCGTAGCAGACGCTATGAGTAGAAAGCCTACGATATCGGTGGCTCATATGATGGTCCGGGAGATGAAGTTGGTAGAAGATGCAATAGAATGGCACCCGAGCCTACCCCTTAGTGATGGGGCGGGAACAATTTCATGTTTAAGGATGGAGCCCCAACTATTTCGGTAGATCCTAGTGACACAAAAAGATGATCCCTAGCTTAAGAAATTTCTCGAAGAAATGAAATCAGAAAGAAAAGAAGACTTTACTGTGGGTAGCAATGAATTGTTAAGATTTAAGGATCAGATATGTGTTCCAAGTGATAAAAATGTAAAAAGGGCTATTTTAGAAGAAGCACACCTCTCCCGCTACACGGTGTATCCAGGAAGTATGAAAATGGATTAGAATCTGATGAGGGTCTTTTGGTGGAATAATATGAAGAGGAACATAGCACAATTTGTTTCGAGGTGCTTGACTTTTCAACAAGTGAGGCTGAACATCAGAAACATGCTGGACTGTTACAGCCTTTACCAGTGCTAGAGTGAAAATGAGAACACGTCACTATTGACTTTGTGTCTGGCCTACCCAGATCAGGTACTGGGCATGATAGTGTTTGGATTATTGTGGACCGATTAACTAAAGCTTCTCATTTCTTGTCGGTCCGCACCACCCATACCCTGAATAAACTGACCTAGTTGTATATCAAAGAGATTGTAAGGTTGCAAGGAGTACATGTTAACATTGTATCCGACAGGGATTCTAGGTTTACCTAAAGATTTTGGAACAGTCTGCAATCAGTCTTGGGGACAAATTGATGCATTGTTGCTTGGATATCTTGTTTATAATTGATGTACCGTTCTGATGACCAATATAAGTGACTGTTGCACTACCACTGATTATGATCTAATAAATTGTTTATTGCACATGGGGAGACTTGTTACCAAAGCATAACACTAGATCTGTTTACTGAGCTTCAAAGCTCATTCCCCTTTTTTCCCTCCTTGTAGACGGAAGGTGGCAGGTTAAGAGTTGGGAGTGTGGGTTGCAGCTAAAGATCTAAACGACCACTCTGAGAAGGATTGTTAGATCTTGTAAGTAGCTGGGCTCTCAGCCCTATTTGTACTATTTCCTTTGAATCATGTAACTCTGAGCCCTAGAGGCTTAAATTCTATTGTACTACTTTTAGGTTGTAATGTAATGAAACATATTTTCCTATGAATGAAATTGCTTAAGTTTTAAATTTTTAGGCTCGTGAGCATCAACTCTCCTTGGTTTTATCGAGAATAAGGCTTTGAGTCTGCTCCTACCCAAGTAACAAACGCTACATTGGGATCACGAACCGGCGCCCAGTCGCCCTCCGCCATCAGGGGCATGACGGTCGGGCGTGGGGTCATAGCAGTTATGGTATCAGAGCAGCCATGATAGGATCCTTGGCCTAAGGAGTTTAGGAGAGCCTTTAAAATAGCCTTGGGGTTGACAAGTGCCTGGGTGCTTCTATGGTTAGGTTGAAGATGCCGAGAGCTCGTACCCACAACGTGCGTTCCAACAATGAGAACACCCAGGCACTCGGTGAATTCTATAGGACTCTGGGGGCCATGACCCAGATGATGAAAGAGTCAATGCCATTTCAGTCCACCCCTACCTCAAAGCAGAACAATAGTAACATAATAGAGAGGTTTAAAATGCTGGCACCCCCAACCGTTTTGGGGCAAGGAGGGGTAGAGAAGGCCGAAAGATGGACGAGACAGATAGAGAAGATTCTAGAAGTATTTTACTGCTCAAATGAGCAGAAAGTTAAACTTGGGACCTTCATGCTAGAAGGAGAAGCCGAGCACTGGTGGGAATCAGTGAAGCAAACCTGAAGGGAGCTAGGAACCGAAACCATCAGAGAGAACTTTTTGGTAGCGTTTGATGAGAAATACTTCTCAGACTCAATTAGGGAAGGGAAAGAAGTAGAGTTCATTGAACTCCAACACGGAAATGTGACTGTGGAACAATATGCCGCCAGGTTCACGGAGCTGTCTAGGTACGCGCCCCATATTATAAACACCGAGGTGCGAAAGGTGGCCAAATTTGGAAGGGGTCTACGGCCAGATATAAGGGGTAGAGTAATGTCGGCCAACCTAAAGTCATACGCCCCGTTGGTAGACCTTGACCTGAAGATATAGAGAGACTGCGAGGACTACCGATCGAGGAAGGAAGGAAGGATGAAGGTTGTGTCATTGAGGAGGTTCGGGAAGAAACCCCGACAAGTTCCAATAAGAGATGTGAGAGGGAGCCCATACCAGCTGAATCCAAAGATCCAAAGGAATGTTTCGGGCCATGTGGACGTTGATCGATGCCTGACTTATACTCATTATGGGAACGATAACCACACTGTCGAAGAATGTTATAGGAGGAGGAACGTGTGCTTAAAATGCGGCAAGCCCGGTCATTGGGCTTGAGACTGCCCTATGACGAAGATCGAGGATCGCCAGAAAACCCAAGGATGAGTGTTCGCCCTCACGAAAAAATCGGCAAAGGCTTCCACCTTAGTGATCCGAAGTACACTCTCAATCTGTGGTATTAAAGCTAGAACCTTAATTTATCTTGGATCTTCTCACTCATTTTTTGCACCCCATTTTTCTTTCCATTTGAATGTTGCACCTGCACACCTTAACTATACCCTAGTAGTATACACACTAATGGGAGGTTCTATTGAAATTGATAGAGTGTATAGGAAGTGTAAGGTTTCAATTGGTAAGTATGATGTGCCAGTGGACCTGATTCACCTAGACATTCATGACTTTGATGTTATTTTGGGCACGAACTGGTTGTATACCCACCATGCTACCATCAATTGCCATGAAAAGACAGTAACTTTTAGGTGTCCTAACCAAGCAGAGTTGCACTTCGAGGG
Source organism: Amborella trichopoda (assembly GCF_054954075.1). Classification (NCBI taxonomy): domain Eukaryota; kingdom Viridiplantae; phylum Streptophyta; class Magnoliopsida; order Amborellales; family Amborellaceae; genus Amborella; species Amborella trichopoda. Next base: position 27,562,807 of record NC_142340.1, read on the forward strand.
CATTAGAGATACTTCCCCTTTACGCCTCATCTCTGCTCTCCAGGCTTCCCGTCTTTTGACTAAGAAATGTGAAGGGTATTTGGCTTATGTAGTGGAAAATCGGGGTGTTCAGTCCCAGTCAGAAGGGATACCAGTGGTGAAGGAGTACCTTGAGGTATTCCTTGAAGAGCTGTCGTCCCTACCCTCGGTAAGGGAAATTGAATTTGACATAGTTGTAGTCTCGGGCACTGTGCCCTTGTCTAAAGCCCCGTATAGGATGGCCCCTGCAGAGTTGAGGGAATTAAAAGAGCAGTTGAAAGAATTGTTAGGCAAGGGGTTTATCTGACCCAATGTGTCACCCTGGGGTGCACCCGTCCTGTTTGTGGAGAAGAAAGATGGTTCCCTGAGGCTATGCATTAAATATAGATAGTTGAACCAAGTAACGGTGAGGAATAATTATCCTTTCCCAAGAATCGATGACCTCTTTGATCAGCTCCAGGAGGGCCAGTATTTTCAAAGATCGATCTCCGCTCAGGGTATCACCAACTAAGGGTGAAGGAAGGAGACATCCTGAAGACGGCCTTTAGAACTCGATGCGATCATTACGAGTTCCTTATGATGTCGTTCGGATTAACCAATGCCCCTGCCGCATTCATGGATCTGATGAATAGAGTGTTCCAACCTATTTTGGATGACTTTGTGGTGGTCTTCATCGATGATATTCTGGTGTATTTGAAAAGCTGGGAGTTACATGAACAACATCCATGATCCATTTTGCAAACTTTAAAGTCAGAATGGTTGTATGCCAAATTAAGTAGGTGTGAATTTTGGCTCCCCAGCGTAACCTTCTTGGGTCACATTATTCTAAAGATGGGATCGCTGTCGACTACTCTATGGTTGAAGCCATGCTTAAGTGGGAGAGACCAATAAATGTGACTGAAATTTGTAGTTTCTTGGGGCTAGTTGGATATTCCAAGCACTTTGTGGAATGATTATCGAAAATGACACTTTCCCTAACTCGACTGACCCAAAAGAGCGTAAAATTTATGTGGTCAGAAGATTGTGAGAGGAGTTTCCAAGAACTTAAGAGGAGACTGGCCACCACCCCAATCCTAGCATTGCCCGAGGGAAATGAAGATTTCGTGATTTATACTGATGCATCCCAAAAGGAGCTCAAGGGTGTGCAAATGCAGAGAGGTAAGGTCATTGCTTATGCCTCCAAGCAATTAAAGTCGTATGAACAGAACTACCCCACTCATGATTTAGAACTCACGACAATAGTATTTGTGCTGCAAATATGGAGGCAATACCTCTACGGGGTGGTCATTAACCACAAGAGCTTCAAGTACTTGTTTTCTCAAAAAGAGTTAAATATGAGGCAAAGGAGATGGATGGACCTATTGAGCGACTATGATTGTGCAATTGAATACCATCCAGGCAAGACTAATATGGTAGGCAACGCCTTAAGTCAGAAAAACATGGTGTCCATGGCTCAATTGTTGGTGCGAGAAATGAAGTTATTGGAGGATGTAGTGGTGTGGCACACATCTGAACCTTTTGGTGAAGAAAGTGAAGTATTTTCATGTCTAAGGGTGGAGCCCCAACTCTTCCTACAAGTCCGAGGGGCTCAGAAATAAGATTCCCCACTGATGAAAATCCTCGAAGAATTGAAGATGAAGGGAAAAGAGGATTTCTCCATAAGCAGTGATGGACTGTTACGGTTTAAGGGCCGAATATGTGTTCCCAATGACGAAAGTACAAAAAGGGCCATTCTGGAAGAATCACACCACTCTCGCTACACGATACACCCTGGTGGTACAACATGAAGCGAGACGTGGTGTAGTTTGTGGCTAAATGTCTAATGTCCTAATAAGTGAAGGCAGAACATCAGAAACCTACTGGACTATTACAACCCCTGCGCATACCAGAGTGGAAATGGGAACACACCGAAATGGACTTTGTCTCTGGGTTACCAAGGTCAAGTGTAAGGCATGATGGAATTTGGTTCATAGTGGACCGACTTACTAAGGCTACTCACTCCTTATTGGTTCGCACGACCTATATGTTGGACAAGTTCGCCCAGTTGTACATCAGAGAAATTGTGAAACTTCATGGGATTCCTATTAGCATTGTGTCAGACAGGGACCCCAGGTTCACTTCTAGATTTGGGCATGTCTATAATCAACTTTAGGAACTGAGCTTTCTTTTAGCACCTCCTTCCACCCCCAAACAAACGAACAGTCAGAAAGGACGATCCAAACTTTGGAAGACATTTAAGAGCATGCGTTACTGATTTTAAAGGAAGCTGGGAGGACCACCTACCTCTGGTGGACTTTTCTTATAATAATAGCTCTCAAGCCAGCATCCAGATGGCACCTTACGAGGCCTTGTATGGAAGGAAGTGCAGATCGCCCATCTGCTAGGAAGAAGTAAGTGAAAGGAAATTACTGGGGCCCGAAATAATTTAGCTAACTTTTGAAAAGATTTCCTTAATTAGAGAGTAGCTCAAGACAACCCAACATCGACAAAAGAATTACACCGATAATCGCAGGAGAGACCTCAAGTTTGAGGTGGGAGACAGGGTCATCCTGAAGGTATCACCAACCAAGGTCATTATGAGGTTTGGTAAGAAAGGCAAACTAAGCCCATGGTTCATTGGGCCTTTTGAAATCCTGGAAAGAATTGAGAGTGTGGCTTATCGACCTGCCTTGTCACCTTATTTGGTCAATATCCATAATGTCTTCAATGTATCCCTGTTAAGAAAGAATCAACCTGACCCGTCCCATGCTCTAGAGTACGAGCCAATCCCACTCAGGGAAGACCTAACCTATGTTGAGTGACAAATTAGGATATTGGATCAAAGAGAGCAGGTGTTGCACAATAAAGAAATTCCCTGGGTTTGGGTGCAATGACAATATCACACAAGGGAAGAATCAACGTGGGAATGGGAGGATGAATTAGGAAGTAATACCCCCACCTCTTTGAATAATGATTTTGGGGACAAAATCCCTTTTAAGGGGGGGATGATGTAAGGGCCACAATTCAATTGAGCTTGATCACTCGCGGCAGTAAAGAGAAGGAAGTCGAAAGAGACGAAAGCACACGCCCGGTGCTAAGGGTGAAGGATAGTGTCGTCCGTGTGATTTGGCCTGGTGTTTTCCATGTAACATGGAGGCAACACTGTGTGCAACTGAGGGCATTTTTGCGGGTATAGGGGTTGATGCCGTGTGTACGAGGAGGCACCATAGCACGTGAGCTCGGGCAACACCGGCTGTGCGATTGAACTTATCGCCGTCTGAGGTAAAGAGGTAGTAGAAAAGGGAGGATTAATGCTGTGCGTAGGCCAGACTAACGCCACGTGTGAATGGAGTCATCATCGTGAGCATAAGGAGTAACTCCATGCACGACGTGAGGTAGCGCTTGTTTAAACACATATTTTTCCACCTTGGTCCCGACGGAAAAAAGAGGAAGCAGGTCAATAAAGCTTCAACATAGAGTGGAAATTTGGACCACCACAAAATAGACCCATAACTGGTCAAGAGCTTCATAAGCATTTTAAAAGGCCACCTACCAAGTTTCATCACAATAAAAAATATTTAAAGCGGTGAACACAAAGAAACAATTTCGACAAAATCCACCTCTAGCACCCTGAAATGGATCCCATAAACTACATTTTTGGTGTATCAAACACTTGTGGGGCCACTACCAATAGCTCCGGCATGATCAAAAACCCCTATGGGTCAAGTTTCGGCGTAATCGGGCACTCCAGGATAAAGTTATGGGTAAAATACCAAAAAGGGGTGGGCAGCATACTATTCCCATGTGGCCACCTTGCACTAAAACACCATTAAGGGTGGCTATTTTCATAGTCAGGGGCAGTGACTTTTAGGGCTTATATCTCACTCGTTCCAAGTCAGATCATGCTCAACTTTTGTGAGCATGTTCGTCTCATCAAGATGAGCGTTTCGGTAGACCGTTTGCCCCATGAAGAAGCTCGAGTAGGGAGAAAATCTTGAGAGAAGTTGCTGATCCGTGAAGAAAGTTGCAAAAAATTCAGCAGCAGCATACCCCACACCGACGGCCAAATCACGAGGCTCACATACCCGATTAGTGCGAAACCAATTGCATTATGTGCGTAAGGTCCGAGGCTATCTCTGGTCCGAACCTCGCATACAATGAATGGTGAGATTTCACACATGGAGGAGTTGAAGCTGTTGTAAATTTCGACCGCTAGATTTCAAGATTTCGACAAAAAACTCAAGACGATGAAATCTCTGTCCGGATAGGAAATAGAGCTGTGTTTGTTGCAATGTGATTATGATGGCATACTTAGTGTGACTTAGTGAAGAAACTGAAGAAAAACATTAAGAAACAAGAACACTATTGATTCCAAGTTTTTAAGATTCATCTAAAATTCAAGTCCCATGATCATGGCTTAAAAACAAGATTCATGGCTCGAAGTTGGTATCAAATTGATCACCATGCCAAGCTTTATAAGAAAACAATCATCTTTCTACGAAATGGTCATTAGAGCAACCATGGATTAGTCGTGGAAGATCACACAAGTTTTTGGGCAGCAGCAAGGATTGTTCTTGAATTCCACACAGTGTTAGGCAAGGTCAAAATAGTCCTTTTGCACCCATTTTTAGAATTTCTTTTAATTCAATTAAATTGTAATTATCTTCAATCTTAGGTAGTTTTTGGGCATCCACCCATGTTTTGGCCCAATTCTATATAAACATGCAAAGCCAAATTGTAAACACCCATACACAATTCTTCAATATTCAATAAAGACTTCATTTTTTCTTGATTGTGTGGGTGCATCTTAGAGAGAGAGAGGAGAGAGAAGAAAATGGTTGGTACCCCTTGATAAGATAATTTTCTCTCTCCTCCCCTCCCCTCTTTCTCTCTCCTCTTTGCTCTTTTCTCTTCTCTCGGCTATCTCACTTGCTCTCTCCTCCCCTCTTTTCTCTCTCCTCTTTTCTCATCTCTATCTTTCTTTCTCTTTCTCTTTCCTCTTTACTCATCCCTATATTTTCTCTCATCTCTCCCTATCTCTTTCTTGCTTTTATCATTATCTCTTTCTCTCTCTTCCTCCTCTAGTCTATCATGTCTCTATTCTTCCTTCTTTCCTTCATCCATCCATGGCGTACCTCTTACCTGGTGTGATGTCTTCTTGCTTTTGAAACACAAGCAGTGGGTTGAGTCTTAGCCTGAATGGTGGGCTGAGTCTCCGTCAAAATCCCCTCTCTCTCTCTTGTTCCAAACAGCGGAAGTCCTTCGTTGTCTGTGCTCTCACTCTCCTCCCTCTTCTGACTCAGCTGGCGAAGCCTTAGAGCCACCTATCTCTTTTGTCCTCTTCTAACTCAGCCGATGAAGCCTTAGCACCGCATGTGTCTCCATTCCCTTCTTCTTCTAACCTAGACGGCGAAACCTCAGCACTGCCTGAGTTTTCTCCTTCTTTTTGCCTCAGACGGTGAAACCTCACCGTCACTTGAGTTTTCTCCTTTCTTCTGTGTCAGACGGCAAACCCATAGCACCACCTGAGTTTTCTCCTTTCTTCTATCCCAAATGGTGAAACCTTAGCACCGCTTGAGTTTTCTTCTCTCTCTTTCTCCTAGCCCAACCGGTGAAGCCTTAGCACCGCCTGTGTCTTTTCTTTCCTCTTCTTCAGTCTCAACAGATAGAGGTCCATTGCCATCTGAGTTTCTTCCTTCTCCCTATCTCATTGCCATATGTGTCTCTCTTCCTCTTCCTTCTCTCTCTTACTCCTCTCTGTTTCTCTATCCTTTCTTCCTCCTTCTCTTTTTTTCTCCGTTATCCTCTCATGCTCTTCTAACTTCTTTTTCTTTCCTCTTCTTTCTATTGGTTAGGTGCCTCGATCTCGCCCTCCGAATCCTTTTAGGGATCGGGTGGCACGCATCTCAGGTTTCAAGAGAAGACCCGGGATGTTTTTGAGATCTCTCTCTTGAGAACCTCATTCGAGAATGAGGGCAGGTGTTACCAATCGATGAGAGAGGAATTTAAGGTGGGTTCAGGACTTACTCGGGCTGGCTCACGTGAGCGGCCTCTTAGATCACGAAGAAAGCCCCCCAGTAATAAAACTAGTTCGGAATCGCTGCTCTTGACTTGTATTTTTCTTGTTTTCTACAATCACACACATGGAAAAGGTATAAGACAGGTGGATCAGACCTCACCCTTTTCCTCTTTGATGAACATACACAAGAATGCACATTCAAAAAGAAAGATAAGGAAGAAAGATGGGGGAGAGAAGAATTTGACTGAGTGGGAGGATCAGAGCGGTGACTAAGCAGATGAATAATTGACATGACATGGTAGTAAAACTGGCACGATAACTAAGACCGGCTCACAGGATTACTACTAAATGTCATTACCAGTACCAACTAGCTGGGCACGATCGTTAGTTTGTCATGGTAATAAAGCGAGCCAAGTAATCTTGGCACAACAACATTACAGCTAAACGACAAGACTACCATAAGAGGCTAACCTCAATCCCTCTTAGTCGAATGAAAGAGTAACAGAATGATGGTTATGAAGAAAGAACAAGAAGTGAAGTAAGAGAAGAAGGGAACAGAAGGAGGGAGAGAGAAGAAAGGAAGAGAAGAGTATGAAAGATGGGAGAATAAAAGAGAGAGAGGGAAGGAAGACAGTCAGTGCTAGGCATTGCCGACTGTGTTAGAAGGAAGAAAGAGAAAACATAGTCGGCATTAGGCTTCACCGACTGTGTTATACAGAGAAGATGAGAGAGAAAATACAATCGATGCTAGGCTTCACCGACTATGCTTGAAGAGGAGAGAGGAAACATATTCGACGTTAGTCTTCATCGACCATGAGGAGAAGAGAGAGAAAATACAGTCGGTACTAGGCTTCATCAATTATCAGAAGAAGAGAGAGAAAATGCAGTCTGCATTAGGCTTCATCAATTGTGAGGAGAATGGAGAAAACAGAGTCGACATTAAGCTTCATCGATTGTGTCAGAAGAAGAAAGAGAAAACATAGTCGATGCTAAGCTTTGCCAATTGTCAGAAAAACAGAGAGAAAACACAGTAGGCACTAGGCTTCATCGATTGTGAGGAGAAGAGAGAGAAAATGCAGTAGACATTAGGCTTCACCGATTGTCAAAAGAAGAGACAAAATATAGTCGACGCTAGGCTTCACCGATTGTTAGAAGAAGAGAGAAGGAGAGACCGAGTCGGCGCTAGGTGTGCACTAGTTATGATAGATGATAAGCAAGAGAGAGCGATCGAGCCGGTGTTAGGCTTCGCCGATTGTGATAGAAAAGCAGAGAGAGAAATTTAACTAATGCTAGACTTCGTCGATTGGCTTCAAAAGAGAAGGAGAGAGAAATTCAACCGGTGTTAGACTTCACCGACTAGCTTCAAAAGAGAAAGAGATAGAGACAATAAGAGATATAGAGATAAGAATGAGAAACAAGGGAGGAGAGAGAAAGAGATAGAGATGAGATAGAGGGGAGGAGAGAGAAAGAGATAGTGATGAGATAGAGGGGAGGAGAGAGAAAGAGATAGAGGTGAGATAAAGGTGAGGAAAGAGGAAGAGGGGTGGAGAGAGAAAGAGGGGTGGAGAGAGAAAGAGGGGAGGAGAGAGAACGAGATAGAGGTGAGATAAAGGGGAGGAGAGAGAAAAAGAGGAGGAAATAAAAAGTTACCTGCCCGAAGGGTTTCGACCCTTTTCTTCTATCTCCTCTCTCTCTCTCTCCAAGACGCACCCAAGAACTTCAATAAGAACGAAAATTTTATTGAATCAATGAAAAATTAACCGAAGGTCCTTACAATTGGCTTTGCACGTTTATATAGAGTTGGGCTAAAACGTGGGTGTACACCAAAAAACGAGCTAGAATTGAAGATAATTACAATTTAATTTAATTTAAAAAGATTCTAAAAATGGGTGCAAAAGGACTGTTTTCCCACTGTCTAACAATGTGTTGAATTCCATGACAATCCTTGCTGCTGTCCGAGAACTTGCGTGATCTTCCCTGGCTTACCTGGGGTTGTTCTGATGCTCGTTTCATCAAAAGATTATTGTTTTCTTGTAGGGCTCGGTATGACGATCATTTTGATACCAACTTTGAGCCATGGATCGTATTTTTGAGCCACGATCACCAGACTTTAAATTTGCTTGAGTCTTGGAAACTTCAGATCGATAGTGTGCTCGTTCCTTGATGTTTCTTCATGATTTCTTCATTGAATCACACTGAGCATTCCGTCACGATCACATTGCAACAAATGTAGCTTGATTTCATGTCCGGTTGAAGATTTTATCGTCTTGACTTTTTGACCGAAATTTTGAAACCCAACAGTCAAAATTTACAACAGCTTTGATGCCTTCATGTGTGAAATCTAATCGTTTATCATATGTGAGGTTCGGACAAGAGATAGCCTCAGACCTCACACACATAATGCAATTGGTTTCGTGTCAATCAAGTATGCAAGCATCGTGATCTGACTAAATGAACGTGGTGTGCTGCTACTAAATTTTCTGCAACTTCCTCACTGATCAGCAACTTTCATTTAGTTTTTTTCTATGCTCGAGCATCGTCATGGGGCGTAGCACATATCGAATTGCTCGTCTTGATGAGATGAACACGCTCACCAAATTTGGGAGCGATCCTACATGGAACGAGTGAGATATAGGCCCCAAAAGTGATTGCCCGTGACTGTAAAAACGAGTCACCTTTAATGGGGTTTTGATGGAGTTAGGCCCGACAAGAAGAGTGTGCGATCTACCCCTTTTAAGTATCTTTCATATAACTTTATCTTGGAGTGCCCGATTAAGCCGAAACTTCACCCATAGGGATTTTCGACCATACCAAATCTAATGACAATGGTCTCACAGCTGTTTTATGCATCCAAAGTATGTATTTAGTTACAGGATCCATTTCAGGGTGTTAGAGACCGATTTCGTTGAAATATTTTCATTGTGTTCACTGCCTTAAACACGTCTGATGGCAATGAAACTTGGCAGGTGGTCTTTTGAAGTGTGGATGAAGATCTTGACTCATTCTGGGGCTATTTTGATACTTTCAAGAATTTCCACTGTTTTGTAGGCTTTATTGACCTGCTTCCGATCAGGGACCAAGGTGCTGAAAAATAAATTCAAACAACTTGCCCCACTGAATGTTGTGCTTCAAGAGAAGCAATAATGACAATCATTCAGAAAATTTCTTTCAGCTTTTACTTTTTTTGTTCCTAGCCATAGGACGATGTGAACGTCGAGGAGATTCACATAATGGTGTAACTAGGATGCTCAGATGTAGGGATGCATTGTTCACGGGTCCGTCTATGGAGACTTTAGGGGGAGAAGAGAATTTTTTGAGGGATCTTGTCAAATTCCTCACCCTCATGCAAACTATTGGCAATTCTGAAGCTGAGGATTTTGTATGGACCTCGTCAGTCAGAGTCAGGAACGTCCGGCAATTGAGTGCCATGTTGAAGGGCATTGTTCCCATTTGGCCTGGCTTTATTTGTTTGCATTTGGTTGGTGTTGTTTGCTGCTACACTAGTTTTTCTTTTGATGATCAGAGTACTACTATAGGTCTCGCCTACTGGCTCCAGTAAAGGGATGTTTTGTTAGTCGATCCCGAAGGTCTTGGCTGGCTAGGTGACCTGAAGTCTCTGGTAGGTTTCACCCTAGCTTTGTCAGTTTCTAGCCTTTGTAGTGTTTGTTTCTAGAGTGCATTTGTGACCTCATGGGAATAATGTTTTTCCTCATGAGACTTGTCTTATCATCTTGGCAAGTCTTCTATCTTTTGAGTCCTTTTGCAACTGGACTTAGGCTGTCCAAATATTTTCCTTGAAGCTTGTATTTTTGGATTCCTAGAATAGTGACACCAGGGATTTTCTTCTTTTTGAGTGAGGACTGAAGTAGCAAGTGCTGCATCAACCTATTTATTGTCCAAGCGTTCTTTGTGGACTTTCGCTTGAACTTGGGAAGCTGCACGGTAGAGATGATATTCACCAACTTATTTTTATTTTGAGGCTCTTTTACCCATGACCTTTCCACCATGTCCACCCTTTTCATCAATTTTTAGTCACGATGCCCTTTCGGGTTTTCACCGTGCCCGGTTTTTATTCACGAAACTCTTTTACTCATGGTTTCGTGACCATGGCCATCCGTCATTTGTACTCATGGCATTCCCTTATAAAGGTATACACCATGCCCATTATTTCATCATTATTATTGTTATTTGTGAAGGATTGTTTAAGGCCATCCCTCCGGGACCTGTGCGAAACAATTTAATGCCATGCGACCTGGACATGCACTATGGTTTAAGGTCATACAGCTGAACTGTAATGGAGATGGATGGCAGTCTGTAGAAGCATGGAGTGAGTATGTTTGTGTTTTAAATCACTTGGGAAAGTGGCATGAGGCTACCTATGAAAAATGGATGATGTATGAAATGTGAGTGTGGACGATGGTGACCCAGCAACTTACAATGAGTTTGGATGGAGGGACGGTTCACCCTTTTGTGAGCGCCGGTGAGCCTCACTAGGGAATGAGGAATGGTGATGAAGTTAATGGACACACTAAGAAGGTAATGAAGGTGGCCAGCACACTAATAGGTAGGTTAGGGAAAGCGTGCATGAAAGTGCACATAACGGCGTGTGTGCGTATGTGGGGGTGAGTTTATGGTCATGCCTCATGGACCTGTACAAAGCAATTTATCGTCATACGGTTTGGACGTGCACTATGGTTTAAGGTCATACAACTGGACCGTGGTTATGCAGTTTAGAGTCAAAAAACTAGGATCGTGCAGTTTAAGGTCATGCAACTAAACCTCTGCTATTGTTTAAGGTCATATAGTTTGGACCGCGGTTATGCAGTTTAGAGTAATACAACTAGGACCTGGAAGTTTAAGGTCATTCAACTAGACCTGGGCTGTGCAGTTTTAATGTCATGCAACTAGGACCATGCAGTTTAAGATCGTGCAACTAGACCTCTGCTGCAGTTTAAGGTCGTATAATTTGGACCATTCAGTTTAGGGTCGTGCATCTAGACTAAGGCAGTGCAGTTTAGGATCATGCAGCATGGACGGGGGCTATGCTGTTAGGGTCATGCAGCACGTACCAAGGCTGTGCAGTTTTGAGTCATACAGGTAGGACCGTGGTTATGTAGTTGAAAGTCATACAACTAGGATTGAGGCTGTGCAATTTAGGGTCATGCAGCATGGATGCAGTTTATGGTCAGGCAGCACGAACCGGGGCTGTGCAGTTTAGGGTCATGTAGCACGGACCGAGGCTATGCAGTTTAGGGTCATGCAACTAGACCTGAGCTGTGCAAGTTTATAGTCATGCAACTAAGACCATACAATTTAAGGTGCGCAACTAGACCTCCGCGACAGTTTATGGTTGCATAGTTTGGACCATGCCGTTTAGGGTCATGCCTCTAGACCATGGCATGAGTCGCCATGTAGGTGAAACTCCATGGGGAATAGGTCTGTGGGAGGCAATCCAACTCCCTGGGGATAAATTGGTTAAGGCCATACACAAGCAGAGGGCTCAAATGGAGATGGTGGCCCAACGAGGGATGGTGAACGGAATCAGACTTCATTGGGGATTAGGACGGCAAGCGTGGCTCCGTGGGGTTAAAATGAGACTCTATGGAGAATTGGCTTTTGACAGGTACCCCGGCTCCCTAGGGATAAGATAGCTTGGTGTGAAAAAGATCCACTAGAAATTGAATAGGTAAGAATGACCCTAACCCACTGGGGATGATGGGCTGCAGTGTAGGTGTGACTCCTACTGGGGGATGAGGGACAGTGGCTCGCTGCTGACTCCATTGGGGATAATAAGTCATGGCTTGGGTGCAATGGCCTGGCTGCAACTCCACTGGGGCTAGTGGTGGGACATACATGGCTTCAACTGGAGATAGGAGACAATAGACAACTTGAAATACAATCTATGTCAGGTGTAGCAATAATTATTTCGTGCGAATGTTCAACCGGTGCTAAGTTCTTAAAAACACAACCGGCGCTGGGATGTTAAAAACTCAGCTGGCATTGTAAACGACCCGTGATATCGTTTGAACACAATCGGCCCTAAGTCAATCAACCTTAGGGTTGTTTGAAATTCACCCAATGCTAAGTCAATCGGCACTAGGGTTGTTTGGAATGCACCCGACGCCAAGTCAACTGACGCTAGGGTTGTTTGGAATTCACCCGATGTCAAGTCAATTCAACCGAGTAGCCAATGCTGGGCATGGATTGATGAGAATTACCTTGGGCCTCGAGTCAAAGCCTGACCCGGCTCATCGTAGCTTGGCTTCCCTTGGATGAGACTGGAATTCCCAGTTTGTGACGGGTGTTCGAGGGTAGTGTGGTCTATATAAGGGGGTGTATTGTCGCTCTTGTTCATGTGTCAGATGGAGCGGCGAGATGTGGTGATGGTTGGCATTCGCTCTTGCGTCAGGCGGCACTGAAGGATGTGGCGACAGTTGTCAGTGGGCAAATTTTGAGAGTAAACCACTAAACCCTTTATAATGGCTATTCTTCTTACCAAATTCCTTATGTGAAGAGGCTTCCAAGGGAGGACGAAATTGGTGCTTGTGATTTTACAAGCGAGGTTTTATCAAGGGGTGAGCCGATTTAGCTGACCCAGCCAGTATGCGAACCAGAGTGGCCCCTCAGTGTAACTTTCATTACTGACCCCGTTTGTTTCGAAGTACGTGATGGCAATGATGGCAACATCAGTACTGAAGAAGGGGTGGCACTTCTTCATTGCATGCATAGGAACTTAGCTTCTAGGGAGAACTTGCCTACCTAAGGGAAATGAATGGTCCAGGTAAAGGGACTACTAATGTGGTCAGCAAAAGGCGTCCGAATTCGAGGGGAGCACCAATACTTGAAGGGATACTCTTCTTGGACTACAGAGGTATTGGGGTCGTACAGAAGTACTCTTGAATGTGCTTCACTATGAGCAGCAGTCCATTGTTCGGAGAACTACTATGACTGTTGCTCCAACTTAGTAAAGGTGTGTACTGGAGACATGGTGCCATGTTAGTAATACCTGGCTTCTTGGACATGCAGAAGCATGAATCTCTTTACTAGATCTTCATTTTATTAGAGGTCTCCCGATGATCGGTGCTATGTATGATGAGTTTGTGCTCCCGAACTCGATCATCTTTAGTGGCGCTAACTTAGGGGATGAAGAGCCGCCTGTCAGTCTTCAAAGATCTTCGAGGCCTACTAGTTGATTGCCTCCCGGTCTGGCAATGGGTAGGGTCACCTTCACGGAATGGGTGAAATTATTTTGTAGGGATTATCCCGAGGGTGGTTAGGGCACTCCGAAGGGGACAGGGAAAGCTGCAAAGGAGACGCCTCCTGTACATCAACTTGAGACCGATGATGACCGTGTCTTCTTGACCACGTATTTGGCCTTATTTTTGTGCAAATTCATGCTTCCTAGCTGAGGGGATGACATTCGTCCAGGTGATATGGCCAGAGGGCATGCGATATGGCCAGAGGGCATGCGATATGGCCAGAGGGCATGCGATATGGCCAGAGGGCATGAGTATGCCCTTGCTCAGCCAGTCTTGATGTCTTGGGGTCCATCTCCCATGGAAAGGCATACAAGGGCAAAAAAACGAGGGAATGGCATTGTAGGAGGATATGCATTTCCTGGGGATTTCAAAACTCCATTTCCTGTGCATTATGTGTACGGGTGGCTAAGAGCCTATTTCCTTGAAATCTATGTTAAGCATCAATGCGTAAGAAATAAACTGTGGCCATTCCTGATGAGGATTGCCAACCAGAGGGCTATCTTTCATACCCCAAGGAAGGCTCGAGGTTTATTTGGGAATGACTCTTTGAACATGAGGCGGGTCCGCTTCCCAGTCGGGAGCTTCACCGACCGTGCTTTTATTGATGAGTTAGGGAAGGAGCTAGACGACTCTCCAACAACCATTAAGGATCTCATGTTCATCCTAAACATCAGAGGGGAGTTCTACCTTATTGGACTCTGCACAATACCAGGTTCTAGGGGTACTTCCCCCATCGCTTCGCCCTTTAGCACGGGCTTGAACAAGGCTGCCCCTTCTCAGTGTTTTTCAAAAAGCACTGGAGTAAGGTGGACAAGAGGAAGACGGAAGAGTTTGGAACTTTACGTGAGTGCTAGCGTATACGGACCGCTTGATCTATGTGTTTAGAGATGACATAAATCAGTAAATATGTATTACCTCACTTTGACAGAAGGGTAAGAATGGCCAAGGCCTATGTGAACTGATGGAGAATCACCAGCAAGGGATATTGGGATAAAGATCACCCTTGGAAAGGGGCGAACGGTAACTGATGCTAGGATAGCAGACAAAGGAGACTGGTAGATGCTCTTACTTCTGATGTGGTATTTGCCTTAGATTATCCCTCTAACAGGTGAGCTTTAGGGCTTTCGCGCAAGATAGCAACAGATGAGGCCTCGTCAGAATTTCTTGCAATGAAGATGACTGGGAGTGTCTTCGATAATCTTAGTTCCATCTTCAAGTGATCCCCATAGTAAATTAGTCTCTGGCTATGAAAAGTGTCCCCCACAGGACTTGAACGCCCTAATTGAGAGTGGTCCCCATAGTAAATTGGCTAGAGGGTCCTCTCAGGGAGATGGATCTGAAGCGACCGCTCCTACTCCAGCTGGGGGAAAGAATTCGATCGATGTCGATAATTGTGCACCGTCGTTAGTTAGTGGGCGTACTCAGAGGTGCAAGAGTGCCAACCCTCCTATGATGTCAGAACCAAGAGGTAGCTCTTCATCTTCTAATCTTTTATGAATTATCTCAGTATCATCCTCTGCACTCTCTAGACCACCTTTTGCTTCTCCTAAATTGTCTTCTTTTTCTTCAAAAACTGAGGCAGACGACTCTGGCCGCTATGAGCCCATTGCCATTGCTTCTGATCGGGAGGTGACTCCGAATCATTTGGTGGTAAATACAGGGGTAGTCCCTGAGTCGACGGTAGCTTGGACGGGTACAAATGAGGCTGCAGGTCCCAAAGAAACTGCTTCAGTAAGGGAATCTGATGTTGATGTGGTCTTTGTGCATCAGTAGCTCAATGCCCCATTTGAGGCAAGGACTATGACTCAAGAAGAAGAGCCCGTAGTTGATGATGCACCTGAGCAATGAAAGATTGCTGCCTCCATGGTCCCAGGTCCTGAAGATGAGGGGACTGAGCTATTCATGGCCGAGGTTCTAGCCGTTGAAGGTGCAACCCAAATGGAAGAAGTCGTGGCTAGAGCTGAATTGGCTGTAGAGGAGGCGATTCCTGAACTTGCCAATGCTGAAGTGAAAGATGAAGAGCAAGGGGAACAGGTTTCTTCAGAGTTTGCTGGGACTGAAGTAGAGGTCCTTATAGGAGAAGGTCAAGGAAGGGAGGCTGACATTGAGGAACCTCGGTAGGTTGAGGCTTCTTTAGCAGTAGTAATCCCAACAGCACCATCTAGGCCCATTTTTAGCGGGTTTTCTAACATGATTGTTGGCATGCTTCGAGCAGGCCTTCAGGGCTTAAGGGAGTTTCCTTTCAACGAGCTAGGTAAAGATTCGGCACGACTGAAGGATTTTGCTACGACCACCGCAGTTGGGAGTACACCAAAAGAGATTTCCCATTTTAATGCAACTCTAAACAAATTGGAGAGATGGCAGTTGAGGGTACGACATCATGAGGAAGAAACCAGCCTGCTAGCATTCTTGGAAGAGTCGATCTTGCGCCGTTGTGAGAAGATAGATGCTTGCATCGATAAGAAGGCCACGATAACTGGCCGTCAGCAAGATCTCCAAAGGGAGGCGCAAGGAAGCTTCAAGAGAATGATCGAAATCAGAGAAGAGATGCGAATACTATGGTAGGAATTCGCGGGCCTTGAGACGGAGATGGTTCAGAGGAGGGCCATGGAGGCCTCATTGGTTGAAGATTTTCCGAACTCAATGGAAAAATTGAGTCGAAAACTATGGCGATGGAAGAAGAGATTCAAATGGTGGCGGAACTCAAGGAGCTTGTCCAGGGCAACCGAGACTTCTCCTGCAGCGCGCAGCACAGAGATCAATAAGATGATTGATAGTTTCTGAACATGTCATTTTCTCTTGCCAGTACTTTGTAAAAGTTTTTAAATGATGAATAAATTGCTTCTCTCATTTGATTGACTTTGCTACATGATTTCATTCTCTTCTTACTTTTGCTTCACCTCATGTGATTTCTCTTTTTTTTTTTAATGCCTCTCGACACTTTATTGCCCTAAGAGGCTACTACCCTAGGCCTTATTTAGCCCCATGGTGGGCTACCGTAGCTTGGATAGCTTCAAAATGGGGAGTCGTTGCTTTTTCTCCTCTTAATGTATAATTGGCCAAGGGCTCATAGTTCATTTTCCTCATGATTTGGTGAGTCTGGTTGCTATAGATAGTCCATTCAGGAGGGGCCTCGGCCTTCATTA
Source organism: Amborella trichopoda (assembly GCF_054954075.1). Taxonomy (NCBI): domain Eukaryota; kingdom Viridiplantae; phylum Streptophyta; class Magnoliopsida; order Amborellales; family Amborellaceae; genus Amborella; species Amborella trichopoda. Next base: position 27,579,228 of record NC_142340.1, read on the forward strand.
GTGGCTCATTTACTTCAAGCTTATCATAGCATTTAGTCTCTGGCACGAACTCCTTGAGATGTTTTGAAGCGATATGCATGACCTCAAACTGACTCTGAAGAATGTAAACTTTGGTTCTTAAGTTTGCTAGGGGATCCTGCCCTTGAGGGGAAGAAAGTTTCCCTTTATCGAACTGCTCTCCTCTTAAGAGATCGGCGAAAAGTAGAACTTTCAGCTGGTCATCGGTCTGAGGAGCATCCTCTATACTTATAGGGACCGGATTTTGAAAAATATTTCGTGGTAGTTGTCGCGCCACTTCGGCTTTCAAGAGCGCAATGGGGATATGCAAGACTTTCTATTGGTTTGGTGTATAGGTGATCCTTGAAGCCAAGAATTCTATCCCCATGGCTTGCTCAATCTCAAGATTGACCTCTAGTTCATCTTCCGACCAAGGTGGCTCAAAACTGGGGGCAGAGGGCGAAGACTCATTTTCAAGCGAAGGAGGAGTTTCTTGAGGGATGATGGTTGGGATGTTAGAATGAAGGGTGGTTAGGGGTAAAATTCTGCTCTGCCTTTCTTCCTCTTTCAACATGTTCACCAATGTTCTCCTAACATCCTCAACATCTTCATGAGACAAAGACATTGTCTTGATTGTAGACTTGTGACCTCCATTGTTTGGCTTCTGGGACGACGTTAGATCTGTGAAGTAATATTTAGCATCGGCAAGTGAGTTTTAGCCATAGGGAACGGTCTTTTGTTAGCATAGACCATATGTTGTCTCCCATCTCGGTTATACTTAAAACATTGGTGTAATGTTGATGGAACCACCCCCTGGTCATGAAGCCATGGTCGACTGAGAAGATTATTGCAAGAAGTGTTGGTGTCGATTACATGAAACTGAGCGTAATCGTTCAACTCACTGATCTTAAAATGAAGGCATATCATGTCAGCTAGTTTCTATCCTGATTGGTTGAATCCTTGAACTGTGACATGGGTCAGGGTAAGATCTTCGGACCTCAACCCTAATCGAGTAAGGATCCTCCTTGGAATAAGGTTGACTGTCGACCTTCCATCTAACATAATTTGATTGATGGGGTATGCGTGGAATTTGCCAGTAATAAAGAGTGGGTGATTATGAAATTTTTCCCCTACTGCAGATCGTCCTCTGAAAAGGTGATTGGCATACATCCTTCTAAAATTGCCACGTCGACCTCAATAGGTTCTACTTCGGTTTTGTACACTTCTGGGTTAGAGAAAGCTTGAACCAAAGCCATCCGGTAATCCTTTGAGAGCATGAGGGCGTTGTAGATACTGAGAAGAGCTAGAAGTTTCCGTAGATGCCCTATCATATTGTATTTCACCTTTTCTTGATCCAGGCCTTGTGCTCCTAGTTCGGCCACTGATTTGGGTGGTATGTTGGGTTGAGGTGTAGGTTTGGTTATAGAAGGTTTATTTTCGCCATCTGGCTGACTTGATTACACAACGGGCTTGATTTGCGTGAAGGAAGTTTGAGGTTTTGGAAGAGACTGGGTGTATGAGATGAAAGGGGTCTCAGGGAATTAGAGAATCGGTGGATTGTTTGAAGTATTAGGATTAGGAAGGAACCCAGGGAGCTATAATATAGGCAGACTAGTGTTTGGATTAGGGAGGCAGTGGAGGACTGGTGAACATCAAGGTGCCGACTTTTGCAGTGGAAGCTGCAGCGTCCTCCTTGATCTGAGATTTATCTGCCCCATAGTGGGTATTGCTGTTGAAATTTGGACCATATGGCAAACTCCCTAAGAGTAGAAGCCTTGTTCATTTGATTCTCTCAGTCTCTGCTCAAAGTAAGGCTCAAGGGGGCCACTGGGGATTCTTTGGCTTTGACTTTGTGCTTCTTTCAAGAAGGTGGCTCTGCCTTGGCTTTAGCTATCAGGGCATCAGCAACTGTTCAAAATCCTGCTGCCAGTGCTAGGGTCTTTCTCAATCATTTTCACTGCATCTTGCTTATATTGATTCCTTCGAATTCTCGGTCTAGAGCCTCGAAGCCTGAGCATATCAAGGTTGTATCTGCAAGGGCATAAAAGAGGGGGAAAGAGAAGTAAGAGAAGAAGAAGGATATGGGTTAGAAGTTGGGGGACTTTTAAGGTCGTTCCCCTCATCAGACCGATCTAGGCAGCTTTTTACATCATCACTAGGGTCTTTTAGGTCTTTCCCTTGCTTAGATCATTGGGGAGTACTTTTAATATCGTCACCCTCATTGGATGTGTGCTGAGTGGGAGATGGCAAGGAATGTCTTCTTGACAGGATGACGAAGGAAGAAGGATCGTGCCAGGGATGAAGTCCAATAAAGTTGGCAGTGGCAGCAGGGGCCTGAGAAATTCCTGCTCGACTGTGGAATGAGCGGTCTTGTTTCTTCGGTGAGTAGCCCTTGGTGGCCGTCTCTTATAGTTTTCTGAGGTGATGTTTGATTCGTCTCGTAGGCTTGTGAACAACTCTAGCTTGGCAAAATGCTTCTCGCCTTAGGGACTTGAGTCTGCCTCGGCCATGGTAGACTATCCATGTCTAGGAAGTCGAGGATTCAGCGGAGTTCGAGTCATTGATAGGAAGGTCCTCCTTTGTGAGATATTCTTACCCTAATAGAGGAATGACTTAGGGATCACTTACGGGGAGATTGTAAAACTCCTGACACTCCCGTATTTTCATTGTGAATATGTCAAGGAAGCTTGTGCATTCCGACAGGTAATGGCCTCTTGTCTGATGGTATGGGCACCAAAGATCTTCAGTCCCCTTAGTAAGGGGACAGGGTTGCTTTGCCTGCTTCAGTGTGATTATGCCTTCCTGAAGCATTATAATGAAGAAGACGTAAAGAATAGTAGGCATTTCATCTTCCTCTTGGATGGTTACGGCATGGGAGGCCTCGGCCGTCCCAAAGGCCTTCTTTAAGTTTTCAAGCTTTATCTGACCCTTCTGAATCAGGGCTTCGATAATATCTTTCAGTGTGTAGCAGTCATTTGTGGGATGCTTGATCCTCCAATGGCAGGCACAATAATTTGCCTTAGTGTCAAGGCCAGGTTGCTCAGGGGACTTGGCTTCTAGAATCTAGATCATATTTTTTTCCAATAATAATCGGAACAACACAGGGACCCATTCCTTCTCGAGGAGATAGACCTTGTACCTATGCTTGGTGAAATAATAACCTCGATCAGGGTTGGCTGGTTACGACTGTTGTTGCTTGCCAACCTAGGGTGTTACCTTTGCCGTGCTTCCCACTTTAGAGAGGTCTAAAGTCTGAGAGGGAGCCTTCTTTGAATTAGTGACCATGACGGCTGCACTGATTACCCCTTTCTGTTGGCTGCCCCATGTGTCATTCTAGGAGCTACCGTTGCCACGGTTGTTTGCTGAGCTTGTGGATGGTTGTCGTGTCCCACCATGATGGCATGACAAACTTTCAATGCGAACTGATTTAGAGATAAACTCTGACATGGAGGTCGGATTAAAGGCCTCAACATGTAGAGCGATCTCGGGTCGCATGTTTCGCACGCATGTTTGGACTGCTTCCTTCTCTAGCATAGGATTAGGATGGCAGGAAGCCAAATTTCTCCATCTTAATATGAACTGATGTACGGGCTCAACGGGGTCTTGAGTCAAGGTGAGAAGGTCAATGCTTTGAACCTGTCACTCAACCTCATAGAAGTGTTGATAGAACAGTTTCTCCATCTCCTCCCATGTATGCACTGAGTTTGGAGGAAGTCTGGCATATCATTGAAATGTCGGGCCATCGAGGGTCTCAATGAACTGTCGAAGAAGAAGTTTCTCGTCAGGCGCTGTTTCTCGACATGTTACCTGGAAGTGGGCAATATGCTGGTTCCGGGATGTGTTTCTGTTGAATAAAGGAAACTTCCCCTTCTTATAATCTGAGGGAAATGGGACCTGATCAATATACGAGGGGTATGGCCTTTGATAAGGTGTCGCACCCTGTATCCCTAGGATTTGTCTGTTCTTTAGGCTATGGGTGACGATAGCGTCAATGTCGATGAAGGATAGAATTATCTTGTGAGGTAGAAGGAGGGGGCTCCCGTGGAGGTGCACCATCATAGTGATGAGAATTGACCTCATGGTCAGTCGACTGGTGTGTGGTGTCGATACGATCGATCTTTTTCATCATCACGAACACCATATCCTTAAACTTGTTCATGCGCTCTTCATGAGCATCACCGGGCTCGCTTACAACCATTACGCAGATCGTTTCTATACGAGGTGAACGTTAGTGGCAATTGAACAAACTTGGCGGGTCGTACATGGTAGGTCAGTCAGTAGAGAGCCAGCATGCCTTGACTAAACTTGACTCTTGTATGTTGATCGCGTTTGGACCGTTCTTGACGGTCTTCTTCTGTAACAGTAACAATAGCACAGGGCTCATGGAGCTCTTCTTCGGGCTTCATCTTCTGAAGGGGGTAGAAGGCATTCAGATGTAGAGGGTCGTCAAAATTGGTTTTTTTGACTGCCTTGATCACCTCCCTAATCAAAGTTTGCATACCTCTATCGTGTTTAGCCTTGAGGTTTGATGGACCTCACGCCAAAACTGTGATCTAGGTTCTGGGGGGTCAGTTCTTCTTGCACAAGAGAGAGCTATCTCCAGCAGATGCGACAAAGGATGAGGGCCAGGAACTGAACTCAATCTTCCATCAGGTCAATGCACTGAGCTCTCTTATGAGCTCCAAAGACACAACCAAAGTAACGGGGCTGGTTCAGGATGGTTCTCTTGGGGCAAACCTTTGACTGCCAAGGCTGAAGGTTCTTACTCGATGAAGGAGGAGTGGGCCGCAGCAGGATTGAGTCCTGTGAAGGCTCCGAGTCTAAGGCAAGAGGACGTCTGTGATGGCGACACATGTGCGCCCCTTGAAGAAGGATTACAGGAGACTTGGGGGTCAGCCCGGGCTCATGAAAGTGATCTGGCCTTGGGAGGCCAAGAACTACAAGCAGGTGTCTGTAAGAGAACAGGTGTAGGCCTACCCCTTACAGGGGTGCTTGTGTGTACAAAGTAGGAGGACGAGGTGGTCATCTCCTATGTACTCGGGTTAGCATAAAAATGGCGTTGCCCCGAGCGATGGGATGCATATGAGTAGCATGCATAGGACCTGGCCTTGAAAGGATGGATCTTGGACATGGAATGAAGATAGCATAAGGTTACTTCGAGGTGTGACTTGAGCGGGTAACCCACGAGCGTTGTTGCGTGCGTGAGAGGTGGGAACTGTGGGGTTTCCGCCTCGATGTGTTGAGCCTCTAGGGATAGAGACCAATGGGGAAGAAATGTGGGGGATAGCCTCAAGGCGACCCACATAAGCAATGGTAGCTTGTTTGCCTTTTACAGAAAGGGACTGAGTTGCTTCCGGTGTACCTCAGGAACACGATTAGCAAGTGACTAGCCGGTGGCTAGGTGCATGCTGTGTGGGGCAACAAAAGTGCTGCCCATCCAGGGTGCCTTGGTGGAATTTCCACCAGAGAGAGGAGATGGGGAGTGAGGGACCTTTAAATCCCACCTCACACTGATCTAGGTTAAGACCTGGGAGCTAGACAAGGGGTTTTTGCTCAAGAGGATGGTTGGGAACGAAGTTGAAGGAACTTGTTCCCTAGAGACACTCTCGAATGCAGGAATAAGAAAGTCCTCGATCCGGATAAATGGGTTATAGGACTCGCAAGCCATAAATAAAATGTGAAAGATAATGAAAGGATAATAAAGAAAGAAACTAGCCAAACAAGAACGACCCGACTAATGGGTAGTACGTCCCCAATGGAGTCGCCAAGCTAGTTAGGTGCCTCAATCTCGGCTTTTGAGGAAGACCCGGGACATTTTTGAGATCGCTCTCTCGAAAACCTCATTTGAGAATAGGGGCAAGTGTTACCAACCGATGAGAGAGGAATTTAAGATGGGTTCGGAACTTACTCGGACTGGCTCGCATGGGCACCCTCTTAGATCACGAAGAAAGCCCCTAGTAATAAAACTGGTTTGAAATCGCCTCCCTTGGCTTGTATTCTTCTTGTTTTTTGGAATCAAACATATGACAAAGGTTATAATATAGGTGGGTCAGACCTCACCCTTTTCCTCTTTGATGAATGTACACAAGCATGTGCATTCAAAAAGAAAAATAAGAGAAGAAAGACAGGGGAGAGAAGAATTTGACTAAACAAGAGGATCAGAGCGGTGACTAAGCTGATGAATAATTGGCCTGACGTGGTAGCAAAACGGGCTCGGTAACTAAGACCAGCTCATAGGATTACTAATAGACATCATTACCAGTACCAACTAGCTAAGCATGATGGTTAGTTCGTCATGGCAATAAAGCGGGCCAAGTAATTCTGGCATAACAACATTACTGCTAGACGATAAGACTGCCATGAGAGGCTAACCTCAATCCCTCTTCGTCGAATGAAAGAGCAACAAAATGATGGTTATGAAGAAAGAATAGCAAGTGAAGTAAGAGACGAAGGAAACAGAATGAGGGAGAGAGAAGAAAAGAAGAGAAGAGTATGAAAGGCGGGAGAATAAAAGAGAAAGAGGGAAGGAAGATGCAGTCGGCGTTAGGCATTGCCGGCTGTGTTAAAAGGAAGAGAGAGAAAATACAGTTGGCACTAGGCTTCATTGATTGTGTTATACAAAGAAGAGGAGAGAAAAGATGCAATCGGTGCTAGACTACACCAATTGTGCCTGAAGAGGAGAGAGAAAATGCAATCGATGCTAGGCTTCACCGACTGTGTGGAGAAGAGAGAGAAAATGCAGTCAGCGTTAGGCTTTACCGACTGTCAAAAGAATAGAGAGAAAATGCAGTCGGCACTAAGCTTCACCGACTGTGGGGAGAAGAGAGCTAAAATGCAATCCACGCTAGGCTTCACCGATTGTGTCAAAAGAAGAGAGAGAAAACACAGTCGATACTAAGCTTCATCGACTATCAAAAGAAGAGAGAGAAAATGCAGTTGGTGCTAGGCTTCACCGACTGTGAGGAGAAGAGAAAGAAAATATAGGAGGCGTTAAGCTTCACCGACTGTGTCAGAAGAAGAGAGAGAAAACACGGTCGACACGAGGCTTCACGGACTGTCAGAAGAAGAGAGAAGGAGAGACCCAGCCGACGCTAGGCTTACACCGATTGTGATGGAACAGAAGCAAGAGAGAGAGATCGAGCTGGAGCTAGGCTTCCCCGACTATGACAGAAAATGAGAGAGAGAAATCCAATCGGTGTTAGACTTCGCAGACTTGCTTCAAAGAGGAGAGAGAGAAATCCAACTGACGCTAGACTTCACCGATTGGCTTCAAAAGAGAAGGAGACAAAGATGAGAAGAAGAGAGATAAAGAGAGTTATGAGAAACAAGGGAGGAGAGAGAAAGAGATAGAGACGAGATAGAGGGGAGGAGAGAGAAAGAGAAAGAGAGAGAAAGATGGGAGGAGAGAGAACGAGTGGAGGAGAGATAAAGAGAGAGAAGCGAGATAGGGGGAAGGAGAGAGAAAGAGGGAAGGAGAGAGAAAGTTACCTGCTCAAAGGGTACCGACCCTTTTCTTATCTCTCCTCTCTCTCTCCAAGACGTACTCAAGAACTTCAGCAAGAATGGAAATTTTATTGAATCAATGAAAAATGAACAAAAGGTCCTTATAATTTTTCTTTGCATGTTTATATAGAGTTGGGCTAAAACGTGGGATTACGCCAAAACACTAGCTAGAATTGAAGATAATTACAATTTAATTGAATTTAAAGAAATTCTAAAAATGGCTGCAAAAGGATTGTCTTGCCCCTACCTAACAATGTGTGAAATTTCAGAACAGTCCCTACTGTTCCTCTAAAACTTGCGATGTGGCTGACCCGGGGTCGTTTTGATGCCCTTTTGATCGAAAGATTATTGTTTTTCTTGTAGAGCTCGACATGACAATCATTTTGATACCAACTTTGAGCCACAGATCGTGTTTTTCAGCCACGATCACGAGACTTGAAATTTGCTTGAATCTTGGAAACTTCGGATCAATAGTGCGCTCGTTCCTTGATATTTTTTCGTCTTGAGTTTTTTATCGGAATCATTAAATTCGATGGCCAGAATATATAACAGCTTTGATGCCTTCGTGTTTCAAATCCAACAGTTCATCGTACGTAAGGTTCGAACCAGAGATAGCCTCGAATACCTATTCATATCTTCTTCTTTTCTTTTCACCTTCTATCTCATCTGTCTCTTTCTGGTCTCTCTTCTTTCTTTTACACTCTCATTTGATCAAGAAGGGTGGTGACTAGCCTTCAATGACAGTCCTGTCGTTTAGCTATAATGTTGTTGTGTTGGTCATAGTTACTTTGCCCACTTTATTACCACGACAGACAAGTCATTGTGTTTAGCTAATTTCTTTTGGTACAATCATCTAGTAGTAACTCTGTTGAGCAAGTCTGAGCTACTAAGCTTGTTTTACTAGCATTACAAGTCAATTACCTACTAGTCAGATCACTGTGTCGGTCTCACCACTTGATCAAATTATTCTCACCCCAATCTTCATCCTCTCATTCTTCTCATCTTTTGAATGTGCACGACTGTGTACGTTCACCTGAAGGAAAGGTGTGATCGCTTGACCCACCTATCTTGTAACATTTTCCAAATGTGTCTGATTGCAGAAATAGGAGAATACAAGCCATGGGAGGCGATTTCGAACCAGTTTTACGACTGGCGGGCTTTCTTTGTGATCTAAGAGGGCACCCATGCGAGCCAACCAGAGTAAGTCCCGAACCCATCTTAAATTCCTCTCTCATCGGTTGATCCACCTGCCCTTGGTTTTGAGCAGGGTTCTCGAGAGAGCGATCTCAAGTCCCGGGTTCCCCTGAAACCCAAGACATGTGCTGCCAGATCACCTAGATCCAGAGGAAAAGATCGAGGCACCTAACCAGCTTGGTGACTCCATTGGGGACTTACTACCCCTTAGTCAAATCGTGCTTGTTTGACTAAGTTTCTCCTTTTATTTTTTGTATATTCACTTATGGCTTTCAGGTTCTGTAACCCATTCATCTGGATCGGGGATTTTCTTATCCCCGCATTCGCAAGTGTTCTCAAGGAACAAGTTCCTCGAACTACGTTCTCAATCCTCCTTTTGAGCAAAGACCCTGACTCTCTCTCCCAAGTCTTAACCTAGATTGGCATGAGGAGGGACCTAAAACTCCTTAACTCCCTATCTCCTAGCTCTGGTGGAACCTCCACGCAGGCCCCTTGAATCGGCAGCACTTCTATTGCCGCACACAGTACCCACCCTTCCTCCGGCAAGTCACTCGTTGGTCGTATTGTCGAGGTATGCCAGAAGGCTGCCCAGTCCTTTTCTGTAAAAGGAAAATGGTTCCCATTGCTTCTGTGGGTTGCAGCAAGGCTACCCCCCACATTCTTGTACCACCACGAGTCTCTATCCCTAGAGGCTTGACACATCGAGGCAGAGACCCTGGGGCCTCCACCACTCGCACACACCATAAGGCTTGTGGGTCATCCACTCTAGCCGCACCTCGGGACAACCCTTATGTTTCCTCGAGTCAGCATCGAGAATCAGACCTCCCAAAGCTGGTTTCCTGTACATGTTGCTCATGTTCATCCCACTGCTCAGGACAACGCCGTCATTGTGCCAACCCGAGTACACAGGAGGCGACCTTCTCGTCCTTCTACCTAGCGAACACAAGCACACCCCGTAAGGGGCAGGCTCCCACCTGTTCTCTTACAGACACCTGCTCGTAATTCTCGGCCTCCTAAGGCTAGACCACTTGCTCGAGCCAGGGCGACCCCCTGGTCACTTGTGATCCTTCTTCAAGGGGCGCACACACGTCGCCATCACATACAACCCCTCGCCCTCAACTCAGCCGTTCTCATGAGTACACCCTACTCATGCCTGCTCCTCCTCCTTCGAGCAAGCACTTCCAGCCTTGGTACTCCAAGACCTTCCCCAAGAGTGCCATTTTGAACCAGCCCTGTCATTTCGGTCGTGTCTCTGGAGCCTAAAAGAGAGGTCGGGGCAAAGACCAGATGGAAGATCAAGTCCTTCTTCTTCCCCGACCCTCATCCTTTTCCACACTTGATCGAGATAACCCTCTCTTGTGTAAGAAGAGTGGAACAACCGCAGTCCCAACCACAGTTCTGGCACGAGGTCCATCAAAAACTCAAAGCTAAACGCGATAGGGGTCTGTGAATTCTGACCAAGGAAGTGACTAAGGCGGTCGAGGCAACCAGCTCTGATGACCCTCTTCGCTTGAATCCCTTCTACCCTCTTCAGATGACAAAGCCTGAAGAAGAAGTCCATGAGCCTTGCACTGTGGTGAATGTTGTAGAAAATGACTCAGCCACTCAGCAGCCGCGGTCCCATGACAGTCGAGAACCGGTCGTCACGCGATTAGTATACAAGAGTCGAGTCCAGTCAAGGCATGCTGACACCCTGCTGATTGATTTTCTGCGTACGACTCGTCAAGTTCGTAAGCCCTCAACTGTACTTAAGGCTAACCTCCCGGGAGAAACAGTCAGCGTAATGGTTATAAACGAACCTGACTTGCAGGAAGACCGCATGAACAAATTCGAAGATATGGCGCACGCGATGATAGAGAAGATTGATCGTATAGACACCGTACGACAATCAGCTAATCATGAGGTCAGTTACCATCACTCAGATGGAGCACCTCCAAGGCAGTCCCTTACCTCTGCCTCCCAGAACAATTTTGTTCCTCACCCCATCTCACAGGCAAACATTGATGCTATGGTAAACCATAGCTTAAAGAACAGACAAATTCAGGGGATACAGTGTGTAATGCCTTATCAAAGGCCGTACCCTTTATACATTGACCAGGATCCATTTCCCTCAGATTGCAAGAAAGGGAAGTTTCCCCTATTCAATGGAACCACCTCCCTGAATCAGCATATATCTCACTTCTAAGCAACGTGTCAAGAAACAGCAGTTGATGGGAGACTCCTTCTCCGTCATTTTGTTGAAACCCTTGACAGCTCAGCTTTTCAGTGGTATGCTCAACTTCCCCCAAACTCAGTGGACACTAGGGAAGAAATGGAGAAGTTGTTCTACTAGCATTTCTATGATATCGAGAGAGAAGTTCAAATCATCAAGCTTCTCAGCCTAACCCAAGATCCCGATCAGCCTGTGGACCAGTTCATATCAAGGTGGAGAAATTTAGTTGTTCGCCATCCCAATCCGATCCCTAAGAAGGAAGCAGTTCAAACTTTTGTGTGGAACATGCAACCTGAGATTGCTCTACATGTTAAGGCCTCCAATTCGACTTCCATGTCAGAACTAATCTCTAAATCAGTCCACATAAAAAGCCTTTCAAGCCACAACGGCAGGTCATGACAACAGTCTGCACACCCAGGGAACAACTTGGGCAATGGTAGCTCTCGGACTAACATTCGGGGAACCCAACAAAAAAGAGCAATAAGTGCAGCTGTCACAGTCACTGATCCAAAGAAGGCTCCCTCCCAAACTTCGAACCTCTTTAAAGGGGTGAGCGTAACAAAGTCAACGCCTTAGGCAGGCAAGCAACAACAGTCGCACAACCGAGTACCCCCACCTACGAATCTTAATCAGGATGACTATTGGGCCAGGCATGGGAATAAGGTCTACCTCTTTGAGAAGGAATGGGTCCCTGCGCTATTTTGATTATTATTGGAACAAAACATGATCGAGCTTTCAGAGACCAAGTTCCCTTAGCAAGCTGGGCTTGATACTCAGGTGAATTACTGTGCTTATCATCGAGGGATCAATCACCCCATAGATGACTTCTTCACGGTAAAGGATATCATCGAGGTCCTGATTCAGAAGGGTCAAATCGAGCTTGAGGACATAAAGAATGCATTCGGGGTAGTAGAATTCTCCCATGCAATAACCGTCCAAGAAGAAGACGAAGCCCCTGGTATCCTTCACACCTTTTTTGTTATAATGCTTCACGAAGACCTAATTACACCAAAACTGGCAAGACAGTGCCGATGCCTTGCCCAGGGAACTGAACACTGTTGGTGCCCATACCACCATATATGGGGCCACTACCTGTGGGAATGCACTAGTTCTCATAATATACTCATAAAGAAAATATGGGAATGTCGGGAGTCTTACAACATCCATGTAAGTACTCCCCAAACCATTTCCCCACTGGTACAAGAGGTTTTCCTGACATAAGACACGTGTAATAATGATTCAGAGCATACTAAACCCTTGGCTTCCCAGCCATGGATAGTCCACCATGGGCGAAGTAGACTCGAGTCTTTAAGTCGAGAAGCAATTCGTCAAGCTAGGGTTGTTCACGAGCCTAGTGAGACGAATCAATCACCACCACAGAAAACCAAAAGGAGACGGGCACCAAGGGCTGCTCGCTGGAGAAACAAGATGGCTCAACTGCTAGTCGAGCAGGAATTTCTCAGGCCTCTTCCCCAACTGCCAGCCTTGCTGGATTTAATCCCTAGCATGATCCTCCTTCCTTCCTTTCAAGAGGACATCCCCGAGTCATCTTCTCCTCAAAGCATGTCCAATGAGAATGACGATGTTAAAAGCACTCCCCAACAGTTTAAACAGGGGAAAGACCTTAAAGATTCCATGCACATGTCCAACCCCAGTGATGACGTAAAAAGCTGCCCAGATCGGTCCGATGAGGGGAACAACCTTAAAAGTACCCCACTTTTTGACCCTTATCCTTCTTCTTCTACTACTTCTCATCTTTCTTCTCCTTTGTCTCCTGCACGTACAACCTTTAAATGTCCAGACTTCGAGGTGCTTGATGGAGAACTTGAAGGATCCAACATAAGCAGAACGCAACATAAGTAGTTGAAAAAGACCTTGGCTCAAGCAGCTGGATTCTTAACAATTTCTGATGTCTTGGTAGCTAAAGCTAAAGCAAAGTCACCTTATTTAAAGAAGCACAAAAAGTCAAAGCCAAAGAAACCCCAGTGGCCCCTTGAGCCCTAGTTTGAGTAGAGACTGAAGGAATCGAGGGGGCAGAGATTTTATTCTCAAGAGGCTTGTCCTATGGTGCAAATCTCAAGAGCATCACCCATCACGGGGCAAATGATCCTCTGATCGAGGAAGGCACTGCAACCTCCACCGCAGAAGTTAGACACTTTGAAGTTTCCTAGTTCACACTTCACCCTAATCCAAATATCAATTTGCCTATCGTCCAACTCCCTGGGCTGCTTCCTAATCCAAATACCTCAAACAATCCACCTATTCTCCAATTTCCTGGGATACCTCTTACCCAATCGCTTCCAAAACCTCAAACCTCCATCACCCAGACCAAGCCCGCTGTGCACTCAATTCAGCTAGTAGATAAAAATAAACCTCTTCCAAGCCTACTCCTCAATCTAGCATACCACCCAAACCAGTGGCAGGACTAGGAGCACAAAGCCTTGATCAAGAAAAGGTGAAATATTACATGAAAGGGCATCAGAGGAAGCATCCAACTCTTCTCAGTATCTACGATGCCCTCATGCTCTCAAATGATTACTGGATGGCTTTAGTTCAGGATCTCTTTAACCCAGAAGTGTATGAGACCAAAGTAGAACCCATTGAGGTGGACCCGGAGATTTTAGGAGGATGTATACCAATCACCTTTTCAGAGGACGATCTGCAATTGAGAGAAAAGTTTCACAATCGCCCTCTCCTTGTGACTGGCGAATTACATGCATGCCCCATTAACCGAATTATGTTGGATGGAGGGTCGGCAGTCAGCCTTATCTCGAGTAGGATCCTTACTCCATTGGGATTAGGGTCCGAAGATCTTACTCTGACCCATGTCACAGTTCAAGGGTTCAACCAGTCAAGAGAGAAGCCAACTAACACAGTACACCTTCGTTTTAAGATCGGTGTGCTGAACGATTACCCTCAGTTTCATGTAATCGACAACGACACTCCTTACTACATTCTCCTCGGTCGGCCATGGCTCCATGACCAGGGAGTGGTTCCATTGACATTACACCAGTGCTTCAAGCATAGCTAAGATGGGAGACAGCATATGGTCTATGCTGACAAAATACCCTTTCCTGTAGCTAAAACTCACTACACTGATGCTAAGTATTACTTCACAGATCTGGTGTCGTCTCAGAAGCTGAAAGATGGGGGATCACAAGTCTACAATGAAGACAGCATCTTCGCCTCATGAAGATGTTGAGGATGTGGGGAGACATTGGTAAAAATGTTCAAAGAGAAAGAAAGGCAAGGAAAAATTCTTCCTCTAACTTGTATTCATTATAGCATCCCCACAATCATCCCTAAAGGAACTCCGTCTTCATTTGAAGAGAAGTCCTCGCCCTCTGCCCCCAGTTATGAGCCGCCTTGGCAAGAAGATGAGCCAGAGATAATTCTTGAGGTTGAGCAAGTCATGGGGATAGAATTCCTAGCTTCAAAGATCACCTATACGTTGGACGATCAAAAAGTCCTGCATATCCTTATTGCACTCTTGAAAGCAAAAGTGGAGCACCAACCGCCGCGAAAGATTTTCAAAATCCGGTTGCTATAAGCATTGAGGATGCTCTTAGTCCCACAACAGGGTTAGTACATATCAGTGACTAGCCACATGTTCTGCACCTCTCTGGTTTCACAAGAGGAAGATAGTTTGAGAAAGGACAGTCTTCTTCCCCTGAAGGGCAGCATCCCCTAGTGGAGTTAAGAAGCGAGGTTCGCAGTCTCCAAAGCCAATTGAAGGTTATGCATAATGCTACAAAACATCTCAAGGAGTTCGTACCTTAGACCAAAAGCTATGATGGGTTTGAAGTGAATGAACCACTAGTGGAGGCCAAAGTCGCTCCTGATTGGACTATCTATAGTGAGCAGGCTTAGCCAATGATGAGGAAAATGAATTATAAGTTCGTGGTCAATCAAACTTTAAGAGAAGTAAAAGCAATGACTCCCCATTTTGAAGTTATTAAAGCTACAGCAGCCCGTCATGGGACTAAACAAGGCCTAGGGTATTAGCCCCTTGAGACAATAAATATGTCGAGAGGCGTTTAAAACCCAAAGAGAGCAAATTGGTAAGAGGTGAATAAAATCATGCAGCAATGTCAGTCAGAGGAGAAAAATAAGCATTTTATTCATGAGTTCACACTTTTTATAAGTAGTGGCAAAAGAAAATATATTTTCAAAAATGATCAATGATCTTATTGATCTCTGCTCTACATGTTGCAATAGAAACCTTGGCGTCCTAGACACGTTCCTTCAATTCAGTCACCATTTGAGTCTCTTCCTCCATCACCACAGCTTCAGACTCAATGGTACGAGTGATTCGAATAAATCCGCAATCAAAGAGGCCTCCATGGCACTTCTCTTAATCATCTCCTTCTCAAGCTCAGAGAATTCCTGCCTTAATAGTCACATCTCTTCTCTTATTTCGATCATCCTCTTGAAGTAAGCGTTTGCCTCCCTCTTGAAATCCAGCTGACGGCCAGTCATAGTGGCCTTCTTCTCAGTATAGGAATCTATCTCCTTATGAAAACACATGATTGACTCCTTCAAGGAGGCTAGCCTACTGGTCTCCACCTCATGATGCAGTACTCTTGACCGCCAGCCCTCCAACTCATTTAAGGTTGCATCAAAATGGGAAAGGAATTTTGGAGCACACTCAACAACAGTGGTCACGGCATCAAATTCCCGAAGTTTGGCCAAAGCCTCGCACAACTCATTGAAAGGCAGCTCCCTTAAACCCTGAAGGCCTACACAAAGCATGCCTGCAATCATATTAGAAACCCCGCTAAAAATGGGCCTAGATGATGCTACTGGGATCACTACTGTTGGAGAGATTTCGACTTCAAGGACTGGGCTTACGGAAGTAATAGCCATTTATGTCACCTGCTTTTTTGAAATGATGACAAGCTCCAGAGCCTCGTGCACCTCAGACCCAGAGGTAGCCCCAGCCCCGACCTGCCTGGATTCTTCGATATAGGCCACGTCGCCTTCTCCCGCGCATATTGAGGCCTCCACTTCTGTCCCAGCAGGCTCCAAGAAAGCCTCCTCCACTTGTTTCTCACCCTCCTGAACTGCAATGTTAGCATTGGCAAGTTCAGAAACTGCCTCTTCTCTTTGGCCTTCGCTAATCGCCGATCCAGCCCAGCCATGGTTCCTTCCATCTGGCTTCCGCCCTCAACAACTAGAACCTCGGCTACAAAAAGCTCAACCCCGTCATCTTCACGATCTGTACACTCGGGGGCAGCAGCCTCTTGATACTCAAGGACATCACTAACCATAGGCCCTTCCTCTTGAATCACCATCACTGCCTTAGTCGAGGCACTAACCCCTCAAGAACAAAGGCCACATAATTATCAGATTCCCTTCCTAGAGCAATCTCCCCAGGGCCTTCAGCCTCGTTGGTCTCCATGCGAGCTGGATTTGACTCATTCCCGGTCAAAAACAATAACAACAGGTTCGAAAGGACCATAGTCGCTCACCTCAGTCTCTGAAGAAGAAGAAGACAATTCAAGAGAGACAAAAGATGGTGGAGAAAGCAAAGAAGGTGACATTGGGGGAGTTGCTAAATGATCATAGGAGGAAGAGCTACCTTATGGTTCCGAGATCAAAGAAATTTTTGCAGCCCTACATCTTCTACTACGCCCACTAACTTGACCCGGTGCACGAGTATCGGTAGGGGTAGAGCATTTCCTTTTCTTTCCCCCTGCTGAAGGAGGAGTTGTTGCTGTAAAACTTCCTCCTTGAGAAGGGCCTTCAGCCAGCCTACTAGGAGGAGCGCTTCCGATCAGTGCGTTTAAGTCCTAAATGTGATGCCCCTCGTGACCTAGGACCTTTCACCCCTCACTGCATTCGAAGATGGAACTGAGCTTGTCAAAAATGCTCCCAGTTTTGTTCTTCATGGCCAAGAATTGTGGCAAAGTATCATCGGCTTCTATCTCTCGAGAAATTCCAAGAGCCCCCTAGTTCAAAGGATATCCCAAGACCAAAACCTCGCCAGGAGCAGGAGTATCCATCGTCCTTCCCTGTCTGGTCTCCTGGTTCCAGTTACCGTGCTCCCCTTTTCAAGGGTCATCTTCATCCCAGTATCTCTTGCTGGTGATCCTCCACCAGTTTGCATATGCCTAAGTCACCCTGACCCTTCTGCCAAAGTGAGGTATCACATACTTGCTTATCTCTTTCATCTGTAGACACGTGGACCAAGCGGTTCATATGTGTCCTGGCAACCAGCATTCATAAAGAGTCCCAAGCTCTTCCATTTTCATCATGTTTACCTTGCCCCAGTGCTTTTCGAAAAACACAGAGAAGGGGCAGCTTTGATCATGACTATGCTGGCTGGTGAAGCGATGAGGGAAATACCCTTCCAATCTGGCATTGTGAGGCCGATAGGGTAAAACTCCCCATCTAATGCTCAGGATGAACATGAGCTCCTTAATAATAGTAGGAGCACCATCCAACTCCTTCCCCAATTAATCAATGACAGCACGATCAATGAATTTTCCAACTAGAATTGGGACCCACCGCATATTCAAGGAGTCATTCCCAAATAAATCCCAAGCTTCCTCTGAGCAATGAAAGATAGCCATTTGGCCAACAATCGTCATCAAGAAAAGCCACAATTATCTCCCGAGCTTTAGCTCCTGACACAAGTGGCAGGAAAATAGGCCCCTAGCCACCCATATACATAATGGATGGGGAAAGGAGTCTTAAAGTCCCCAAGGAACTCTTCTCCTCTGAAAACGCCATTCCCTCCCTTCTTGCCTTTGTAAGCCTTTCTACGATAGATGGCCCCTATTCCGTGGTATATATTGTACAGGACTGGTTGAGCAAGGGCATATTCATGCCCTCTTACTATATCACATGCTACATAAAAGGTTCCTGAATGAATGTCATCTGCCTCTCCAGGGAGCACAAATTTGCATAAAAATAAGGCCAAATATGCGACCAACAAGATACGATTGTCAGTGGTCTTAAGTTGATACATGGGAGGTCTCTCCTTTATGATTGCTTTCCCTTTCCCTCTTAGAGTACCCCGACTACCTTCAGGATAGTCCTTGTAAAAGAATTTCACCCATTCGATGAAAGTTACACGACAATTACTAGACTGGGCATGGAGCAATTAGTAGACCTCGAAAACCTTTCAAAGACTAGCTAGCGGCTCTTCCCTCCCCAAGCTCTCACCACTAAAAATGACAGATTTTTGGGGGACGATCGTCCCAGCAGATGGAGGTCCATTGTCGTATGAGTTTCTCCCTTCTCCTTGTCTCATTGTCATCTGCATCTCTCTTCCTCTTCCTTCTCTCTCTTACTCCTCTCTTTTTCTCTATTCTTTCTTCCTCCTCTCTCTTACTGCTCTCTATTTATGTATCCTTTCTTCCTCCTTCTCATTCTTTCTCCCTTATCCTCTCTCATGCTCTTCTTTCTTCTTTATCTTTCCTCTTATTCTTATTCATATCTTCTTCTTTTCTTATTGTCTTCTATCTCATCTCACTCTTTCTGATCTCTCTTCATTCTTTTACTCTCTTGTTTGATCAAGAAGGGTTGAAACTAGCCTTCAATGGTAGTCATGTCTGTTGGAAAATATTTTTCATCATCATGGGGCCCCGCTCAATAAAAGCCTAGCAAACAGTGAAAATCCCAACAATCTCAGAATAGCCCTGAAACGTATCATGGTCTTCATGAGGTCTCTCAAACGTCTCCTGTAAAGTTTCATCACATTCCAACACATCTAAGGCAGTGTAGACTGAGAAGCAGTTCCAGCAAAATCGATCTATAGCACCTTAAAATGGGCCCTATAACTAGAGCTACATTCTCGATATTTTAATTTGCTGTGGGATCATTGCCATTGGATCCAGTACGGTTGAAAACCACCATGGGTCAAATTTCAGCTCGAACAGACATTCCAAGAAGAAGTTATAGGTAAAAGAGGGGAACATGAAGAGTCGCACGCTATTCGCATGCCGCGACCCTGCAACTCTACACCATTGAAGGGACAATCACGAGAAGTGACTTTTGATGCTCATGTCTCACCCATCTCAAGTTGGATCAGGCTCAAATTGGTGAGAATATTCGTCGCATGAAGACAATCGATTCGATGTGTGGCACGTCCCGTGACGATACCCGAGCACAAAGAAAAGCTAGAAAGAATTTGCGGATCCGTGAAGAAAGTGCAAAAAATTCAGCAGCGTCGTGCCTCGCTCGAGCAGCAGAATCAGGCCGCTCGTCAGCCCGATCGATGCTAGACCATTTCCGTCGTGTGCGTAAGGTCTCGGGCCATCTCTGAATTAAACCCCGTACATGATGAACGATCGGATTCCACACACGAAATCATCGAAAGACATCGAGGAACAAGCACACTATCGATCCGAAGTTTCAAGATCCATTCAAATTTCAAGTCACATGATCGTGTACTAAAAACACGATCCATTGCTCAAAGTTGGTATTAAATCAATCGTCAAGTCGAGCCCTACAAGAAAACAATCATCTTTCAATCAACCAGGTATAGGAACAACTCTAGATCATCCATGATAAATCATGCACGTTCTTGGGCAACACAGGGACTGTTATGAAATTTTACAAATTGTTAGGAAGGGGCAAATTGTCATTTTTTACCCTATTTTCTAATTTCTTTTAAATCATTTTAATCTTAATTTTCAGCAACATTTTTTGGGCAAATTCTATATATACGTACTATCATTGTACTCACCACAAGGCTCAACTTTTCACGAAAGAGAGAATTTTTACTTAATACAGTTTCTCTTTCTTCTCATTGTTGGTCACATTTGAGAGAGAGAGAGTAAGGTGAGAGAAACTTTTGGACCGGTAGCCCTAGGTTCGAGGTAAATCTTCCCTCTCTCCTTTTCTTTTCTTCCTCTCTATCTTCTCTTCTCTCTTCTCTCTTCTCATCTCTCTTCTTCTTCCCCTCTGCCTGAGTTTTCCTTAAAGGCCATGCACGGCAGTGGCAATGGCAGTGCATGCCTCTTCGGTGATTTTACAAGTCGCGCATGGTGATGATAGCGCCATGCTCGAGCTTTCCTCCCCCTCTATCTTCGTCTCTACTTCCCTGTGCGACTTGCAGACGACACTGCTCATCGTCGTCTACGGACGCATCTTCAACGTCTCAGCAAGGAACATGAGCAGTGAAGCCTATTGCCGTCTGTAGGGGCTTCACCTTGATGCGAGACTATTGTAAGCGGTGATGTCCATCACCGTCTGCAAAGGGGTGCGGCAATACCTAATGCCGTGTGCAAGCTCTTTCCGTGCCTCTCTGTGCCCGTCGCTGTGCACCTCACGGGAAGTTATCGCCATGCGCCTCGTCAGGAATCATCGTCTTTCGCAAGGGACGTGTTGCTTCCTCACATTGCCAGTGGTGATGCTCATTGCCGTCCATGGGCAACCTCTCATATTCCATGACTAGCGTCGTGTGCCTCACGGGAAGCTATCATCATGAGCCTCACTAGAAGCCATCACCGCCCACAAGGGATGAGACGTCTTCTCATGATGCCAATGGCAATACCCATTGACATCTGTGTCATTCCCCTTCCGCCGTCTCACTCTCTCTCTCTTCGTCCCCTTTTTGTCTCCTCATTCGTTTCTCCCCTTACTTGATTGAGGGTAGACTTAGCCTAGCGTCGCTATATTGGTCGGTTTAGAGTAGTTTTGACGTCGAGCTGGTCTTGAAAACCATGCCCGTCTTGCTACCACTTCGAGTCGATAGCTTTCCAGCCATCATGCTAGTCTCGCCCCTTTGTCAAGTTTTCTTCTCCTTTCTCTCTTTATTGGAAGCCTTCCATTTCATCACTCCCTCATATGAGCATGCGATGCCCTAAGACAAGGGTGGGGCTCTTCGACCCACTTGTCTCGTCAATTAACCACAAAAGTATTGTGCAGAAAACAAGAGGATTTCAGATCAAGAGAGGCTATTCCGAACCATTTAAAGCAGCTAGGGGGCTTTCTTCGTGATCTAAGAGGGCACCAACGCGAGCTAGCCCAAGTAAGTCCCGAACCCACCTTAAATTCCTCTCTCATTTATTGGTACACCTGCCCTTGCTCTTGAGCAAGGTTTCGAGAGAGCAATCTCAAATCTCGAGTTCATTAAAAGCTCGGGATACGTGTCGTAAGATCACCTAGATTTGGAAGGCGAGATCGAGGCACCCAACCAACTTAGTGTCTCCATTAAGGACTTACTACCCCTTAGTCAGTTCGCTCTTGTTTGACCGGTATCCTCTGCATTAATTTCTATGACACCTGGGTTGTTCAACCCATTCATTTGAGTCAGGGACATCCTTATCCCCGCACTGTGGCTATCCCAGGGAAGCAAACTGCTCAAGATTCCTTCCCTACTCTCCTTCTGAGTTAGGACTTACGGTCCAGCTCCCAGGTTCTTGCCTGGGTTAGCATGAGAGGGGACTTAAGAGTCCCTGACTCCCCGCTTCCTCTCCCTAGTGAACCCTCCACCAAGGCCCCTTGCATCAGTGGCACGTCTGCTACCGCACACAATAGGCACTCTGCTACTAGCAAGTCTCTTGTCGATCATATTGCTGAGGCACAGCGGAAAGCTACCCTAACCGTTCGCGGGAGGCAAGCAAGTTTTCGTCACTTGTGACGTTCGCCGCAAGGCAACCCCCTATGCTCTTTCACCTCTCTTAACCTCTAAACTTAGAGGCTCGACACACCAAGGCAGAGACCCTGCAGCCTCCACCTCTTTCACACGCTCAAGGGCTCGTGGTCCATCCACTCTAGCCACATCTCGCGACAACCCTCACATTGCCTTGAGCTCGCATTAAGGGCTAGGCCATCTTGGGTCGAACCTTGCGTGCGCCATGCGTTCGCTTTCCACAGCTCGAGGCAGTGCTAGCTCTATGCCACCTCAAGCACACGAGGGTCGACCGCTTCGTCCTCCCTCCCAGCACACATGGCCCCACTCTGTGAGTGATGAGCTTTAGCCTTGTCCCTCACAAACACAAGCTCGTGGGTCTCGACCACCCAAGGTTGAACCAATTTACCGAGCTCAGGTTGACCCTCAAGTCACCCGGACGGCTAACCCTAAAGGTGCACACACACCGCTTTCGCAGGTTCCTCCCCGGTCTAGACTCAGGCAAACTCATGAACGAGCTACTTCCTCCGTCGCTCGCCTGACACCAGTCAAGCACCTCGAGCCCTGGTACTCAAAGGTCTTCCCTAAGAGTACCATCTTGATCCAGCCTTAGGTCATCCATGCACATAGGCCCCACAATGGAACTCAGGGCAACAGCTTGATGTCAGACAGAGGACTCCAACCTCCAAGGCAGAAACCAGGCTGCCTTTCCCCACTACCTGCTCCAACTCATAGACATGGCCCTTACGTGTTAAAAGACAACGGGGCAAACCACGTCTCAAGCTAAGTTCTTCAACAACCATCTCAGGATTAAGCAGAAGAGAGGTCTTCAAATCCTGATCAAAGCCTCCAAGGCAGTCGAGGTCACCACCCTTGATAACCTCCTTCCTTGTAACCCCTTTTTCCCACTTCAAACTCCAAAATCAGAGCGAATCCAAGAGTATTGTTGGGTCATCATTGCGCAGATGCCACAGTCTAAAGATCGTCGAGAACTGGTCCTCACAAGATCTGCATACAAGGCTCGCGTCCAGTCGAGGCAAGCTGAGCCCCTCCAGAC
Organism: Amborella trichopoda; assembly: GCF_054954075.1. Taxonomy (NCBI): domain Eukaryota; kingdom Viridiplantae; phylum Streptophyta; class Magnoliopsida; order Amborellales; family Amborellaceae; genus Amborella; species Amborella trichopoda. The sequence continues at coordinate 27,601,776 of NC_142340.1, forward strand.
TAACTTACCACCCATGACTCGCTGACCTCGGCAGTCTGCTCCTCCTCTTGGCTATGACCTTCCATAATAGACGGTCAATGCCATGGTGATCAATGACCCGAACGAAGCCCAGGAAGACAGAATGACCAGGTTCGAGGTAATTAGGCAATCCGTCCTTGAAAAGATGGAACACCTAGAAGCCTTCAGGCCCAATTCCTCTCACAATGAGAATGATTCCCCAATCAGTGAGGACACAATTCTTAGGAAAACTCCCCCACCAATCTCCCAAGACAGTTTTGCCTCCCGTGGGGTCTCCCAAACCGACATAGATGCTATGGTGGCCCATAGCCTCAAGAACAAGGTCCCAGGCATGCAAGAGACACTGCTCTACCAGAAGCCATATCCTTCGTACATTGACCAAGTACCCTTCCCTCCGAACTATCGAAAGGGGAAACTTCCCTTATTCAACGGTACTACATCTCCACACCAGCATACTACTCACTTCTAGGTGGCTTGTCGAGAGATGGCAACTGACAGACGACTCCTCCTCTGCCAGTTCATCAAGACTCTTGAAGGGCCATCCTTCCAGTGGTATGCTCGGCTGCCTCCCAACTCAGTACACATGTGGCAAGAGATGGAGCAGTTGTTTTATCAACGCTTCTACGAAGTCCAGAGGAACGTGAAGACCATTGAACTCCTCACCCTGATGCAAGATCCTAGCGAGCTGGTTGACAATTTCATCACCTAATGGAGAGAGTTAGCAACCTTCCACGCCACTCTCATGACAAAGAAGGAAGAAGTCAAGACCTGTATACGGAACATGCTTCTTGAGATCTCCCTAAATGTCGAGGCAAGCAATAGTCCTACAATCAGGTCCCACCTCTTAAAAATTCTAAACAAAATGACTTTTGAATCCAACACTAGAATAAAGTTTACCCCTTCCACAAGGAGTGGACTCCTGTGCTGCTTCGACTGCTGCTCGATCAAAACATGATCCAGCTGCCGGAGGCCAATATTGAAGAGTAGGCTGGGCAGGAGACAAATGAGAAGTATTGCGCTTGTCATAGGAGAGTAGGCCACCCTCTTACGACTACTATAAGCTGAACGACACTATCAAAGTCCTTATCAACAAGGGTCAAATAAAGCTCGAAGAGTTGAAGAAAGCATTCGGGGCAACTGAGGCTTCTCACATAGTCATGATCCAAGAGGGTGATGAGGCACCCGCTATTCTCAGTACATTTTTCTCTATAATGGTTGAAGAAGGGCTCATCACTCCCATGCTAACAAGGCAGCCCAAGTTCCTCCCTCCAGGTATCGAGAACCTCTGGTATGAATATCACCATATACGAGGTCATGATGTCAGCTAATGCACTGGCTTCCATAAGATTCTAGTAGAGAAGATGCACTAGTGTCAGGAAGTTCAAGGCAACCCAAGAGGATGCCCTCAAGTCCTTCTTTTGCCTGTGCAAGAAGACCTCTCGATGCAAGACCGGGGAAACGCCGCGCAAGACCCTCTACAAGCCCTCTTCGAGGCCATGCTCTGACAGGTCTTGTCACTCCCAAGCCCACCAAGCAGCGGAGGCGTCTTGCTCAAGGCACGGAAAAGCAATGGTGCCCATATCACCAAGTATGGGGCCACGAACTCAATAAGTGCTCTGGGTTAAAAGCTATAGTCGTGGAGAAAGTCCAGCAAGGCCACATCTTTTGTGCAGTTCTCTCAGAACGTGTAACAATCCTAAAATTTCAAAAAAAAAAAAAAAAGAAAAAAAAAGAAAAAAAGAGAAAAGATGCTTTTAAATAGGTGATGGTCTGTTTGAGTATGATGGTCCTTGAGGACCATCACTATTTTCAAAAGTTTTTACTTAGTTTAAACTTTTGCCTGCTGCTTTTGCCTGCTTTTGCTTGCTGCTGCTTTTTCCTGCTACTGCTTGCTGCTTGCCACGTCCTTTAGTGGACATGGTTTTCGTATGTTAAAAGCAGACTCTTAACGCGACACCTCAGGTATGAGGTAGAGCGTCATAAAATAATATAATAATACATTATAAGAATTTAAATAGGGGAGGTGAGCACTCCCACCCTAAAAAAAATTTTGAGATCTCTCTCTCTCTCTGGTCGAAACATAGTAAACTCCTCTCTCGAACCAAATTTTTTATCGGAAGCTCCCTCTCAAATATTTGTGAGTAAGTGACATCGTCTTCCTGAAAAATAGTCTGTTTTTAATAAATAGTGATATTTCTGTCCAGGATCTTTATTTTATAAGTTTTGTGTGTAATTGACCCCATTGTCTCGAAAAATAATCCATTCTTTTTAAAAATGAAATGAAATAATTATTTCTGCTTATTATCATGAATTTTAGGCACGATAAATTTTATGCGCACGTGACCTCATTATCTTGAAAAATAATCTTTTTAATAAAAATTGTGATATTTTATCTATGTTAGAAATTTTGAATGCTGTAAATTAGAAAAATAAATTTATTTATTTTTCTTGTTTATTGTTAGAAATAAATGTGATATTTCTGCTTTTAGTAAAATTGTGATATTTCTTTCTACTGTTCTGAATATTTAGACATTGTAAAATTCATGTGCAAATGACTGCCTTATTATTTAAAAAAATTGACGTTTTTGCAATTGATTATAGTACTGTTGTGAACTGTTTAATTGTGGATTGATATCCCATAAATTGTGATAATTCCGTATTCTTGAATTTTTATAAGAGTTTTTCTATACATATTAAATTGGCAATTTTGCTAGAATGCCTTTACAAACTGCTACCTTTCTAAATTTGAGCCCAAAATATTTGATTGGTTATTTTTGAAATGTTATAGAGAGTGACTGTTATTAATGGTTTAAGTGAAATTCATATTATTGATTTCAGTGATATGTTGAGTACATGATATTGCTGCTTTCGAATGTTTAAAAAGATTTAGAAATAATTTAAGTATGCAAGTGGACTCATCCGGTTCGCCGGTGAGGTATAAGTGGACCTATCTGGGACGCCGGTAGGGATTAAGTGGACTCATCCAGTACGGTGAGGTATAAGTGGACCTGCAAGGATTAAGTGGACCTATCTGGGACGTCGATAGGGATTAAGTGGACCCATTAGGACGTTGATGGGGTATATAGGTGACCTACTTGGGATGCCAGTAGGGTATTTTGTGAAATCCTTTGAATTATGTACTGCTGTTAAAAGTGTTATAAACATTTCAATTACTCGAATTATACTTAATTATGCATTTATTGAAAGTGAAAGTGTTGATGCATTTCTGTTAATAGATCTCATTTTGGAAAATATTGATATCTTTCAATCATGATTATTTTTAGGATTATGATGATCACTTACTGAGTAGCCAAACTCATTAAACTATGGTAAACATTTTTCAGGATAACTGCGGATTCATTTTGAGTGCTAGTCAAGATCAACCTTGGAAGATACTGTTGTTGTGCTAGCTTTCTTTATTTACTTTGTAAGACCTCGCCACTGTAAATTTGTCCTAACAATAGATGTATATATGTTTTGTCTGTCACATCTCAGGAATAACAGTACTGTAAATTCTTGGGATGTGACAATTATGGTATCAGAGCAATAGGTTTAAGATCCTTAGGAAATTTAAAAAGAATGTACTTAAAATCACATTTATTGTGTGTACAGACAGGGATAAAGTCAAGATCCAGAATAGCTAAAGCCAATATGGAAGGAATTCATAAAGCCTTGGAAAATATGGTTGCTCTAATGCAACATCAGATGGAAAACAACAATCCACCCAGGCAGTCAGTTACAGGAAATGGTGGGAGTAATATCGAACAATTTAATAAATTAAACCCACCTTCTTTTAAGGGTGCTGTAAACCCACTGGAAGCCGAGGGATGGATTATGCAATTGGAAAAAATATTCGAGGTTATGGAATGTCCTGATGATAGGAAGGTGGCCTTGGCAGTTTTTATGTTAGAAGGTGAGGCACAACACTGGTGGCGAATGGCAAAAGGAGTATTGGTCAAAGAAAATAAAACCTTGACTTGAGAAGTATTTCTAGAGGCATTTAATGAAAAATATTTCCCAGATTTTATTCGAGACCAAAAAGAAATGGAATTTCTAGAATTAATCCAAGGAAATAGGACAGTAGCACAGTACGAGGCCAAGTTTACTGAATTGGCCAGGTTTGCACCACATATGATTAACAATGAGGCAAGAAAGGTGAAGAAATTTGAAAGGGGTCTCAAGCCAGCTATTAGAAGTAGAATATCAATCTTGAAATTAAGAACTTATGCTGAAATAGTGGATCGTGCCCAAATTGTTGAAAAAGATTTTAAAGATTACCAAAAGACGAAAATCAGAACAGTCATGTTAGACCTACATCATCTAATCGACAACAGTTTGAAAGGCCAAACAAGAAGCCAAGGCCCTCGCCATTTCAAAACCCAATAGAACCATGTAGAAAATGTGGGAAAAATTATGGATCAAGCCCTTGTTATTGGAATACCGGAGCCTGTTTTAAATGTGGAAAATTGGGACACCAGATTAAACAATGTCCTAGCTTACAGACACAACAGCTTCCAAAGCAGGGAGAGATAGCTCCAAAGCCTCAGATGAAGGGAAGAGTATTTGTGATTACCGAGCAAGACGCTCCGGCCTCAAAATCAGTGATTCAAGGTACTCTTACTATCTTCCAAAAAGTAGCTCATGTTTTGATTGATCCTGGATCTACTCATTTATTTGTGTCACAACACTTTGCATGCCACTTAAAGGTAGAACCAGAACAATTAGAATACATTCTAGAGGTAGCCACACCAATGGGAGATTCAATTAACATCAATATAATGTACAAATCATGTGTAATAAAGATAGAAGAAAAGGAACTGTTGGTTGATTTAATACTCCTGAAAAGTCAAGATTTTGATGTAATCTTAGGCATGGATTGGCTTTCTGCATACCATGCAAGTATTGATTGTTATAAGAAAATTGTTACCTTTAGTATTCCGAATCAACCAGTATTTTACTTCAATGGTGTCAAAGAAGACTCCCCATCATATTTAATCTCTTGTATTCGAGCTAATCGCCTCCTTCGAAAAGGGTGTCAAGGCTTTCTTGCCTATATCAAAGAAGATAGGAAGGAAGAAATAAATTTGGATACCACTCCGGTTATCCGAGAATTTCCCGATGTTTTTCCTGAAGAATTGCCAGGATTACCGCCTGACAGGGAAATTGAATTCTCCATTGAATTATTGCCAGGGGTAGCACCAATTTCTAAGGCACCTTACAGAATGGCTCCTGCAGAACTTAAAGAATTGAAACAATAATTGGAAGAATTATTAGATAAAGGTTTTATCAGGCCCAGTGTGTCACCTTGGGGTGCTCCAGTACTGTTTGTCAAAAAGAAAGATAGGACTATGAGATTGTGTATTGATTATAGACAGTTGAACCAAGTGACAGTGAAAAATAAGTATCCATTACCTAGAATTGATGATTTATTTGATCAATTACAAGGATCACAAGTGTTTTAAAAAATTGATCTTAGATCTGGATACCATCAGCTTAAGATTAAAAGTGAAGATGTTCCCAAGACAGCTTTCAGAACAAGGTATGGCCATTATGAATTTTTAGTCATGCCTTTTGGATTATCCAACGCATCGGCTGCATTTATGGATTTGATGAATCGAATCTTTAGGCCCTTTTTAGATAAATTTATTGTGGTATTCATCGATGATATTTTAATTTATTCTAAGAATCAAAAGGAACATGAGCAGCATGTAAGAATGGTATTGCAAATATTAAGAGAAAAAAAATTATATGCCAAACTTAGTAAATGTGAATTTTGGCTTGAACAAGTGACATTTTTAGGACATGTCAAATCAAAGGAAGGTCTATCAGTTGATCCTTCAAAGGTTGAAGCCGTTGTTAATTGGAAACAACCAAGTAATGTGATTGAAGTTCGAAGCTTTTTGGGATTGGCAGGATATTACAGAAAATTTGTAAAAGGATTTTCTCGAATCCCAATCCCATTGACTCGATTGACACAGAAAAATGTCAAATTTGAATGGACAAGTGAATGTGAGGAGAGTTTTCAAGAACTAAAAGTTCGATTAACTTCAGCACCTATTTTAACTATTCTTGAGGGGAGTGGGGGATTTGTGATTTATAGTGATGCTTCACATAAAGGTTTGGGTTGTGTATTAATGCAATATGGGAAAGTAATGGCATATGCATCCAGACAGTTGAAAGAATATGAGAAAAAATATCCAATTCATGATTTGGAGCTAGCTGCAATAGTATGCGCTTTGAAAATATGGTGGTATTATCTATATGGTGAGCAATTCGTAATATACACGGATCATAAGAGTTTGAAATATCTTTTCTCTCAGAAGGATTTAAATATGCGGCAGATAAGATGGATGGATTTCTTAAAAGATTATGATTGTACAATCCATTATCATTCAAGAAAAGCTAACGTTGTGGCCGACGCTCTAAGTAGAAAATCTACGGGAGTCTTAGCTCATCTAATGATCCAAGAAATACGATTGTTAGAGGAAATAGTGGATTGGCATTCAACTCCGTCCATTAATGGTGTGGTAAGTATGATTGCCAATATTAAGGCGGAACCCCAATTAATCCAACAGATTCGATTGGCACAAAAGAAAGACCCTCAGCTTATAACAATTATAGAAGAGGTGAAGCAAGGAAAGAGAGATGAATTCTCTATATGTAATGAGGATTTGCTAAGATTCAAAGGTCGGGTTTGTGTCTCGAATGATGAGTGTAAAAAAAGCTATCTTAGAAGAAGCACATCATTCTCGTTATACAATACATCCCAAAAGTATTAAAATGTATCAGGACCTGAAGAAAACCTTTTGGTGGAATAATATGAAAAAAGAGGTAGCACTATTTGTGTCTAAATGCCTAACATGCCAGCAAGTAAAAGCTGAACATCAAAGGTCCGCTGGGTTGTTGCAGCCTTTACCGGTGTCAGAATGGAAGTGGGAGCACATCTCTATGGATTTTGTCTCTGGCTTGCCTAGAACAAATTCAGGACATGATAGCATTTGGGTCATTGTGGACCGGTTAACCAAAGCTGCCCACTTTCTACCGATTCGCACGACGTACACTTTGAATTGACTGGCTCAGTTGTACATTAAGGAAATAGTGCGGTTACATGGAGTTTCTGTCAGTATTGTATCGGACAGGGATACTCGGTTTACTTCTAAATTTTGGGCTAGACTACAGTCAGCCATGGGGACGAGACTCACCTTTAGTATTGCCTTTCACCCCCAAACTGATGGACAATCGGAGAGGACCATCCAAACCTTGGAAGATATGCTGAGGACCTGTGTTATTGACCTTACAGGAAGCTGGGATGACCATTTAGCCCTGATTGAGTTTGCTTATAATAATAGCTTCCAAGCCAGTATTCAGATGGCACCATATGAAGCCCTGTATGGAAGGAAATGCAGGTCACCCATATGTTAGGACGAGGTTGGTGAAAGAAAGCTTTTGGGGCCAGAAATTGTCCAGATAACCACAGATAAAATAGCATTAATTCGTGAAAGGCTCAGGACAGCTCAGTGTCGACAAAAGAGTTATGCCGATAACCGAAGGAGAGATCTTGAATTTGAGGAAAGTGATCGAGTTTTCCTAAAAATCTCACCAATAAAAGGCATTATGAGATTCGGCAAGAAAGGAAAGTTGAGCCCACATTACATCGGACCATTTGAAATCCTGGAAAGAATCGGAGGTGTCGTTTATAGACTTGCCTTACCACCCGAATTGGCAAATGTCCATAATGTCTTTCATGTAACTTCACTACGAAAATATCAGCCCGACCCATCTCATATCTTAAAATATGAACCTTTACCGATCAGGAAGGACCTAACCTTCATTGAGCAGCCAATTTTGATACTGGATAGAAGGGTGCAAGTGTTGCGTAACAAGGAGATTCCTTTGGTCTGTGTATTATTGCAGTACCATTCAAGAGAAGAGTCGACTTGGGAACGAGAAGACAGAATCAGAGAAAAATACCCCTATCTTTTTCGGTAATCAGGTACACAAATTTAGAGGACTAAATTTCTTTAAGGGAGGAAGAATGTAACAATCCTAAAATTTCAAAAAAAAAAAAAAAAGAAAAAAAAAAGGAGAAAAGATGCTTTTAAATAGGTGATGGTCTGTTTGAGTATGATGGTCCTTGGGGACCATCACTATTTTCAAAAGTTTTTACTTGGTTTAAACTTTTTCCTGCTGCTTTTGCCTGCTTTTGCTTGCTGCTGCTTTTGCCTGCTGCTGCTTGCTGCTTGCCACGTTCTTTAGTGGACGTGGTTTTCGTATGTTAAAAGCAGACTCTTAACGCGACACCTCAGGTATGAGGTAGAGCGTAATAAAATAATGTAATAATACGTTATAAGAATTTAAATAGGGGAGGTGAGCACTCCCACCCTAAAAAAAATTTTGAGATCTCTCTCTCTCTGGTCGAAACACAGTGAACTCCTCTCTCGAACCGAATTTTTTTATCGGAAGCTCCCTCTCAAATATTTGTGAGTAAGCTACATCGTCTTCCTGAAAAATAATATGTTTTTAATAAATAGTGATATTTTCGTCCAGGATCTTTATTTTATAAGTTTTGTGTGTAATTGACCCCATTGTCTCGAAAAATAATCCATTCTTTTTAAAAATGAAATGAAATAATTATTTCTGCTTATTATCATGAATTTTAGGCGCGATAAATTTTATGCGCACGTGACCTCATTATCTTGAAAAATAATCTTTTTAATAAAAATTGTGATATTTTATCTATGTTTGAAATTTTGAATGCTGTAAATTAGAAAAATAAATTTATTTATTTTTCTTGTTTATTGTTAGAAATAAATGTGATATTTCTGCTTTTAGTAAAATTGTGATATTTCTTTCTACTGTTCTGAATATTTAGACATTGTAAAATTCATGTGCAAACGACTGCCTTATTATTTAAAAAAAATGACTTTTTTGCAATTGATTATAGTATTGTTGTGAAATGTTTATTTCTGGATTGATATCCCATAAATTGTGATAATTCCGTATTCTTGAATTTTTATAAGAGTTTTTCTATACATATTAAATTGGCAATTATGCTAGAATGCCTTTACAAACTGCTACCTTTCTAAATTTGAGCCCAAAATATTTGATTGGTTATTTTTGAAATGTTATAGAGAGTGACTGTTATTAATGGTTTAAGTGAAATTCATATTAATGATTTCAGTGATTTGTTGAGTGCATGATATTGCTGCTTTCGAATGTTTAAAGAGATTTAGAAATAATTTAAGTATGCAAGTGGACTCATCCGGTTCGCCGGTGAGGTATAAGTGGACCTATCTGGGACGCCGGTAGGGATTAAGTGGACTCATCCGGTACGCCGGTGAGGTATAAGTGGACCTGCAGGGATTAAGTGGACCTATCTGGGACGCCGATAGGGATTAAGTGGACCCATTAGGACTCTGATGGGGTATATAGGTGACCTACTTGGGACGCCAGTAGGGTATTTTGTGAAATCCTTTGAATTATGTACTGCCGTTAAAAGTGTTATAAGCATTTCAATTACTCGGATTATACTTAATTATGCATTTATTGAAAGTGAAACTGTTGATGCATTTCTGTTAATAGATCTCATTTTGGAAAATATTGATATCTTTCAATCATGATTATTTTTAGGATTATGATGATCACTTACTGAGTAGCTAAACTCATCAAACTATGGTAAACATTTTTCAGGATAACTGCGGATTCATTTTGAGTGCTAGTCAAGATCAACCTTGGAAGATACTGTTGTTGTGCTAGCTTTCTTTATTTACTTTGTAAGACCTCGCCACTGTAAATTTGTCCTATCAATAGATGTATATATGTTTTGTCTGTCACATCTCAGGAATAACAGTACTGTAAATTCTTGGGGTGTGACAGAACGCATCCTGACAGTTGCGCCTGTTCAAACGGAAGTCACACTACAAGCCCCTCATGAGCATACACTGGACTCTTCAGAGCCCACGACCTCTCAGCTCTGTGAAATCTACCATGGGGGAAGTACGCTCAAGTCCCTGAAGCATGAGGCAGTCCATCAAGCTAGGACTACTCATCAGCCAGAGAGGGCAGTCCGAGCACCCCCTCATGGATCTAGAAGGAGATGGCGAGCGCCTAGGTCAGCCTGCCGAAGGATCCAATCCCTCAGCCACCAATCGAGGAAGAATTCCTTAGGCCTAATCAAGCGGACATCCCTGAGTCACCAGCAGCTCGAGATTCCTCCAATATGGGTGATGACACTACAAGCACCCCACAACGGTCAAAGCCAGTGTAAGACCTAAAATACCCCCTGCAAATGTCCAATTCTAGCGACGATGTAAAAAGCTGCCTGGAACGTTCTATCTCTTCTTCTCCTCTCTCCTCCTCTATTTTCTCCACAGGTGCAGCTCGGTACCCAAACTTCGACACTCTAAATAGAGAGCTTGGAGACACCAGCCTCACCTAGCCGCAGCAAGAGTGCCTCAAAGAGATGTTGGCCTAGGTGGTTGGATTCTCGACAGCCATTGACGCCCTATCAACCCGAGCCAAATCCGAGTTATCTGCAGACTCCTGTTCCAAAGGGGCCTCCCACATGGTGCAGATCTTGGAAGTACCAGCTAGCACGGGGCAAATGGGTCTAAGATCAGGAAAGAAGCTACAACCCACACCTCAAAAGCTCAAGGCCCTCAAGTTTCTGGATCCTTTGCTTTCCCTTAAAACTCAACCTCGAACCTCTACATCCCTAATACAAGCCTCCATTACTTCCCCATCAACCCAGACCGCACTGACCGAGTGACAAAGTCAGCCAGTGCCACAAACCAAAACCCAACCAAAGCCTGTTCCTAATCCTACCCTACCCCCTACACGAGTGACTGGATCAGGAACATAGAAGATTAATGAGGATAAAGTGAAATATGAAGTAATTAGACACTTGGGAAATCTTCCAGCCCTTTTAAGTATTTATGATGCCCTCCTGCTGTTTAGAGACTATCGTATGGCCCTGGTGCAAGTCCTTTCTAACCCAGAGGTAAACGAGACTGAAGTGGAACCTATTGAGGTTGACTTGACCATCCTGAGTGGGTGCTTGGCAATCTCCTTTCCTGAAGACAACCTTCAGTTCATCTTCAGAAAAGGAGACAAATTCCACAATCGCTCCGTCTTCGTGAACGATGAACTACATGCCTACCCTGTCAATAGGATCATGCTAGATGAAGGGTCAGCAGTCAACCTAATCCTAAGAAGGATCCTCACCCGATTGGGATTAGGGTCTGACAAGCTCACTCCTACCCACATCACCTTGCAAGGTTTCAACCAATGAGGAGAGAAGCCAGCTGGCACAGTGCACCTTCATCTCAAGATCGGTGACCTCAATGATTATGCTCAATTCCACGTAATCGACACCGATACCTCCTAGAACATCCTTTTTGATCGCCCTTAGCTTCATGATCAGGGGGTGGCTCCTTCCACGCTCCACCACTGCTTCAAATACAGTCGAGATGGGAGATAACACACGATCTATGCTGATAAAAGACCATTCACTGTACCTGAGACTCACTATGTCGAAGCCAAGTACTATTTCACAGACCCTCGAGCGTCAGAAAAGTCAAAGGATGATGAATTGGAAGCCTGTGAGAAAGACAAGACCCTTGTCCCATGATGGCATTGAAGATCTGGGGAAAATGATCACAGACACGTTCAAAGAGGAGGAAAGATAAGACAAGGTCCTCCCTTTGACTTCAATCTACCCAAGTATACCTTGCCACCTCTCTAAGGTCATGATATCCTCTCTTAAAGACGAACCTTCCCCCTCTACTTCTAATTCGATGTAGTAAATCAGTGAGCTAGAGTCAACTCCTGAGCTTGAGGAAGCCCTGGAGGTAGACCTTCCAGCACTGAGGTTCACCTATACATCAGACTAGCAAATGGTCATGCATGTCCCCATCGCTTTTTTAGCAGAACTGGCATACCAACCGCCAAAGAAGGTACTCCAAGATCCATCTTCCTTGAACAAGGGGATTATCAGCAGCCAAAAGAAGGTCTTACACTTCTCAAGTGTTGTCAAAGAAGTACTGGCAGACAAGAGTCATCCCTCTGGCTCTCAGCAACAAGACCCCATGGCAAAGCTGATAAGCAAGGTTCATAACCTCCAGAGTTAATTGGAGATCATGCGCATCGCTTCAAAGCACTTAAAGGGGTTTGACCATGAGACTAAGGCCTGTGACGAGCTCAAAACCAATGCACCTCAATCGAAGCCAAGGCTCCTCCAGACTGGACCATCTACAATGAGCAGCCTCATGAAATCGTGAGAACCATGAATTATGAACCCTTGTCTAATCAAACACTAAGGGACAAGGAAGCAACTGCTCCCCCATTCGAGGTCATTGAAGCCACAGCAAGCTGCCATAAGGCAAAGTATGGGGTGGGATATTCTTGTTTGTCTCACACTAACAAGAGGCGAAAGTAGTAAAACAAAAAATAGAAGGAAGAATAAAAGAGTCGCATAACACTCTAAGCAAAAGAGTGATATTTCATTCATCTAAAAATTCATACAATGGTCAGCATTATCAATACCAAAGAATTTGTTGACAAAGAAGTTATAAAGGAGGGTGTTCACTCAAGCCTCAAGACTAAGCCTGTAATGGTCCTGTTGTGTCCACTTGATGTCGTCCCTCATAACTGCCGCTCAGCGGAGGGAAAACTTTCTAACCAGGGTGGGGTATTCTCTGCGTACTAGCTAAGGTGAAAGCGGGTCTCTTCGTACGTCACTGACCGCCTTCCAAATCATTGATGTTCTGCTCAAGAATTGCCATGTCATCTTCGTTTTCAAAACAGGCAATCTCTTTAGATATCGAAGGAACCTCTGAAGGCAATCTCTCAAACTCCGAGTGAACAAACAGTAGCATGAGCAAGTTGGTTTTAAGGTTACCCAGGTGTGCCGCCGCAGCATGTACAACAGTCAAAGGCCCAGGGAAGAATCTAAGTAAAGGCCTGTCAGAAGGATATTTTTTAATAGAAGCTTATTCTTTTAAATCCATAATTGCCCTAGCATTTTGAGACACTTCAGTTACCTTCTTTTTTAACAAGTCTGTACATGGGTTGTCGTAGTCTATGAGGTTGTCCATCAGCCTCTTCATCAAAAGCAAGAACGCGATCAACTCGAAGAAATATGCTTGGCTGAAAATTTTATAAGTGGCTCTGAGAAGGTCATCCCATTTTCCTTGGAGACAGTACGGTGATTGAGCCCAGTAACCTATATAGGGAAAGGCATCTTGGCCTGTGATATGACAAAGCCACCGTGAGCTCGACAAATGAGAGGATGAACAACTTGCCCTGAGAAAGAGGTGACTACAAAAGCTGCACCTACGATAAGTTCCCTTCGAGTAGCAAAAATAAGTCCCTCTCTCAAGGTTGCAAGAGAAAACGCCCCGTTATCCATTACTATCAGGTCACAAAAAGGCGTCGACTTATCCTCGCCCCTAGAAACAATTGGTTGAGATGAAGGTGTTTGAACACATTTTTCAGCACCTTGGTCCCTGATGCAGAATAAAGAGAAAACCGGTCAATAAAGGCTATAAAACAGTAGAAATTTTGACAGTCTTAGAATGGTCCCAAAATTGGTCAAGATCTTCATCAGCACTATGCCTGCCAAGTTTCATCGTAATCAGGCATGTCTAAGACAGTGAACACAAAGAAACAATTTCGAAAAAATCAGCCTCTACCACCCTGAAATGGACCCCATAATTAGACTACATTTTTGGTACGTCAAATTATTGTGGGACCACTACCATTGGATCTGGCACAGTCGAAAACCCTTATGAGTCAAGTTTCGGCTTAATCAGGCACTCTAAGACAAAGTTATGCACAAAATACCAAAAAGGGTAGACCGCACACTATTCCCATGTGGCCACCCTGCATTAAAACACCATTAAAGGTGGTTGTTTTTACAGTCACATGTAGTTAATTTCAGGGCTTATATCTCACTCGTTCCATGTCAGATCGCTCTCAAATTTTGTGAGCATGTTCGTCTCATCAAGACAAGCGTTTCAATTTGTGGTACACCCAGTGACAATTCCCAAGTAGAGAGAAACACTAGAGAGAAGTTGATGATCTGTGAAGAAAGTTGTGGAAAATTCAGCAACAGCACACCCCACTCCGATGGCCAAATCACAACGTTCGCATTCCCGATCGGCACGAAACCAATTGCATTATTTGTGTGAGGTCTGTAGCTATCTTTGGTCCGGGCCCCACATACGATGAATGGTTGGATTACAAACATAGAGTTGTCAAAGCTACTGTAAATTTCAACAGTCAAATTTCAAGATTTCGGCCAAAAACTCAAGATGACAAAATCTTCATCCGGATAAGAAATTGAGCTTCGTTTGATGCAACGTGATCGTAATGTCATGCTCAGTGTGATTCAGCGAAGAAACTAAAGGAAAAAAATTAAAAAACTAACACACAATCGATCCAAAGATTTTAAGATTCTTGCAAATTTCAAGTTTTATGATCATGGCTTAAAAACATGATTCATGGCTCGAAATTGGTAACAAATCAATCGTCATGCCGAGCCCCACAAGAAAACAATCATCTCTCGATCAAACGGGCATCAAAACAACCCTGAATCAGTCATGGAAGATCACGCAAGTTCTCGAGCAGCAGCAAGGACTGTTTTCGAATTCCACACATTTTTAGACAAAGGAAAAACAATACTTTTTCACCCATTTTTAGAATTTACTTTAATTCAATTAAATTGTAATTATATTCAATTCTATGTATTTTTTGGGCATCCACCCATGTTTGGGCCCAATTATATATAAACATGTAAAGCCAAATTGTAAAATCCCATTGGGTTCATTCTTCAAGAATCAATAAAGACTTCAATTTTTCTTAAGCTTGTGGGTGCATCTTCGAGAGAGAGAGAGAGAGGAGAGAGAAGAAAAGGGTCGGTACCCTTCGGTAAGGTAAATTTCTATCTCCTCCCCTCTTTCTCTCTCCTCTCTTTCTTTTTGCTCCTCTCTTTCTCTCCTCCTCTCTTTTTCTCTCTTCCTCTCTCTTCTTCTCATCTCTTGCTCTCTTTCTCTATCTTCTTCTCATCTCTATCTCTCTTTCTCTCTTCTTCTCATCTTTATCTCTCTTCTTCTCGTCTCTATCTCTCTTTCTCTCTCTTCTTTTAGTCTCTATCTCTCTTTCCCTCTCTTCTTCTCTTCTCTATCTCTCTTTATCTCACTTCTTCTCGTCTCTATCTCTCTTTTCTCTCATTTCTTCTCGTCTCTATCTCTCTTACTCTCTCTTCTTCTCATCCATATCTACTTTATGTTCTTCTTCTTAAAACACAGTCGGTAATGCCTAACGTGGACTGTGTCTTTCTCTCTCCGCCCTTCTTAAAACATAGCCGACAATGCCTAGTGCTGACTATGTCTTTCTCTCTCTGCTCTTCTTAAAACACAGCTGGTAATGCCTAATGTCGACTGTGTCTTTCTCTCTCCACTCTTCTTAAAACACAGCCGACACTACTTAGTGCCAACTGTGTCTTTTTCTCTCCTCTCTTCTTTAAGAAACACAGCCAGTGATGCCTAGTGTCAACTGTTTCTTTCTTGCCCACACTCATTCTAACAGTGCCGACTGTGTCCTCTCTCTCTCCTTGCCCCCTCTCTCTATCACGGCTGACGATACCTAGCGCCGACTGTGTCCTCTCTTTCTTCTTCTTTTAACACAATCGGCGATGCCTAGCACCAACTGTGTCTTCTTTCTCTTCTTCCTCCAACACAACCGACGATGCCTAACACCGACTGTCATTCTGCCTCCTCTCTCCTTCCTTCTCTCTTCTCTCACAGTCTTCTCCATCTTTCTTTCCCTTCCTCTCTTTCTTTCTCTTCTCCTCTAATTCTCTTACTTCTTATTCTCTCTTTATGATTGTCATGCCTTATGTTATCCTTTCATTTAACTACGAGGGTTGAGATTAGCCTCTTTTGGTAGCCCTGTTGTCTAATCATAATGTTGTTGTACTAGAATTGGTATTGACGTCTGGTAGTAATTATGTTGAGCCGATCTGAGTTACTGAACCCTTTTTACTGCCACGTCAGACCAATTACCTACCAGCTTAGTCACTATGTTGATCTCCCTGCCTAGTCAAATTCTTCTCTCCCCCATCTTCCTTCTCTTCTTCTTATGAATGTGAACGCTTGTGTATGTTCACCAAGGAGGCAAGGTGAGGTCTGTTGATCCACCTGTCTTATAACATTTGCCATATATGTGTGATTGCAGAAAATAGAAGAATACAAGCTAAGGGAGAATATTCCGAACCAGTTTTACAACTGTGGGGCTTTCTTAATGATCTAAGAAGACGCCCACGTGAGCTTGCTCGAGTAAGTCTCGATCCCACCTTAAATCCTCTCTCATCAGTTAATAATACCTGCCTTTGTTCTCGAACAAGGTTCCCGAGAGAGCGATATCAAAATGTCCCGGGTCTCCCCTGGGGACTTACTTCCCGATCATCCAGATTCGGAGGGCGAGATCGAGGAACTTAACCAGCTTAGAGACTCAACTGGGGACTTACTACCCCTTAGTCGGATTGTACTTGTTTGGCTAGTTTCTCCTTTTTATTTTTGTATTCACACATCACTTATGACTTGCGAGTTCTGTAACCCATTCAACCGAATCGGGGATTTTCTTATCCCTGCAATTGCGAGTGTCCCCATGGAACAAGTTCCTCTAACTTCGTTCCCAACCCTTCTTTTGAGCAAAGACCCCAAGTCTTAACCTAGATTAGTTTGAGGAGGGACCTGAGAGTCCCTAACTCCCCATCTCCTCGCTCTGTTGGAACCTCCAACAAGGCGTCTTGCATCGGCAACACATCTGTTGTAACACACAACATCCACCCTGCGACCAGCAAGTCACTTGTCGGTCCTACTGCAAGATACGCCCAAAGGCTACCCAGTTCCTCACTGCAGAAGGCAAGCAATTTACCATTTCTTCTGTGGGTCACCGCAAGGTTGTCCCCCACATTCCTGCACCACCAAGAGTCTCTATTCCTAGAGGCTCAACACATAGAGGCAGAGGCCCTGTCGCCTCCACCTCTCACACACACCATAAGGCTCGTGGGTTACCCACCCGGGCCACACCTCGGGGCAACTCGTATATTACCTCGAGTCTGTGTCCAGAATCAAACCTCCCAAGGCCAGATCCTGTACACACTGCTCATATGCATCCCACCACTCGGGGCAACACCGTCATTACACCAACCCAAGTACACAGGAGACGACCTCCTTGTCCTCCTACCCAGTACACACAGGCACACCTTGTAAGGGGCAGGTCTCCACCTGTTCTCTTACAAACACCTGCTCACAGTTCTCGACCTCCTAAGGCTTGATCACTTGCTCGAGCCCAGGTTGACCCTTAGGTCTTATGTGATCCTTTTCAAGGGGCGCACACGCGTTGTTGGCACAGACATCCCCTCGCCCTTGACTCAAGCCTCCTTATGAGTCAACCCTGCTCCTACCTTCTCCTACTTCTTCGAGAAAGCATCTTCAGCCTTGGTATTCGAAGACCTTCCTCAAGAGTACCAGCCCCGTCATTTTGGTCGTGTCTCTAGAGCCCACAAGAGAGCTCGAGGCAAAGACTTAATGGAAGATCGAGTTCTTCATCCTCCTCGGCCCAAGATGAAGCCAGTCCCTGGCCTTCATCCATTGCAATACTTGATAGAGACAACTCTCTCTTGTTCAAGAAGAGCTAACAGCCGCAGTCCCAATCATAGTTTTGATGCGAGGTCCATCAAAGCCTCAAAGCCAAGCATGATAGAGGCAAGGCTGTCGAGGCAACCAGCTCTGGTAACCCTCTCCACCTGAATCCCTTCTACCCTCTTCAGATGATGAAGCCTGAAGAAGAAGGCCATGAGCTCTGAACTATGGTTAGTGTCGTAGAAGACGACCCAGCCACTCAATAGCCATGGTCCCAGCCCCCTTGAGATCGGTCCTCACACAATCGACATACAAGAGTTGAGTCCAGTCGGGGCACGCTGACCCCCTATTGACCAATCGACCGCACACTACCAGTCAAGTTTGCAAGCACTCAGCTACAACTGACGCTTACTTCCATAGAGAAACAGTCAGTGTAATGGCTGTAAGCCAGCCTGACGACATGCAGGAAGAGCGCATGAACAAAATCGAAGATATGGTGCACGCGATGATGGAAAAGATCGATCGTATAGATGTCGTACGTCAATCAGCTAACCAGGAGGTCAATTCCCATCACTCATATGGTGCACCTCCAAGGCAGCCGCCTCCCTCTGCCTCACAAAACAATTATGTCCCTCACCCCGTCTCTCACGCAGACATTGATGCTATGGTGACCCATAGCCTAAAGAACAAACAAATCTCGGGGATATAGGGTGCGACGCCTTATCAAAGGTCGTACCCTTCATACATCGACCAGGTCTCGTTTCCCTCAGATTACAAGAAAGGGAAGTTTCCTCTATTCAATGGAACCACGTTCCCAAACCAGCATATTGCCCACTTCCAGGTAGCATGTCGAGAAACAGCGGCTAATGGGAGACTTTTTCTCCTTCAGTTTGTTGAAATCCTTGACGGCCTAGCCTTTCAGTGGTATGCTCAACTTCCCCCAAATGCAGTACATACATAGGAAGAGATGGAGAAACTACTCTATCAGCACTTCTATGAGGTCGAGAGAGAGGTCTAAACTATTGAGCTTCTCATCTTGACTCAAGATCCCAATGAGCCGGTGGACTAGTTCATATCAAGATGGATAAATTTAGCCCCTCGCCATCCCAATCCTATGCATGAGAAGGAAGCTGTCCAAACTTGTGTGCGCATCATGCAACCTGAATTTCTCTACATGTCGAGGCCTCTATTCCAACTTCCATGTCAGAGCTGATCTCTAAATCAGTCCGCATAGAAAGTCTATCACACCACCACGACGGGTCACAACAACAGCTTGCAAGCTCTGGGAACAAACGAGCCAATGGTAGATTTCGGAATAATACACGGGGCAGCCAACAAAAAGGAGCAATCAGTGCAGCCATCACCGTCACTGATCCAAAGAAGGCTCCCTTCCAAACTTTGGACCTCTCCAAAGGGGTGAGCACAACAAAGACAATGCCTCAGGCAGGCAAGCAACAGCCATACAATCAAGTCCCCCCACCGGCGAATCTTAATCGAGATGATTATTTCACCAAGCATAGGAACAAGGTCTACCCCTTTGAGAAGGAATGGGTCCCTGCACCATTCCGGTTATTATTGGAACAGAATATGACTCAGCTTCCAGAAGCCAAGTTCCCTGAGCAAGCTGGCCTTTACACTCAGGCGAATTATTGCGCTTATCATAGAAGGATCAATCATCTCACAAATGACTGCTACATGCTAAATGATATTATCGAGGCCCTGATCCAAAATTGTCAAATAAAGCTCAAAGACAGAAAGAAGGCCTTCGGGGTAGCAGAAGTCTCCCATGCAGTAACCATTCAAGAAGAAGACGAAGCCCCTGGTATCCTTTACACCTTCTTCGTTATAATCCTTCACGAAGGCATAAACACTCCGAAGCCCCCAAGGCAACCCCGACGCCTTGTTCAGGGGACTGAGGACCGTTGGTGCTCGTATCACCAGATAAGAGGTCATTACCTGTGGGAATGCACAAGTTTCCATGACATATTCGTAAAAAAAATGTGGTAATGTTAGGAGTTTTACGACGTTCCAGTAAGTGATCCCCAAGCCACTACTTTATCAGTGCAAGAGGAGGACATCCCAACACAAGACCTTCTTAACTATGATTCAGACTCTGCCGAACCCTTAACTTCCCATTCATGGATAGTCCACCACAAGCAAAGCAAACTCAAGTCCTTGTGATGAGAAGCAATTCTCAAAGCAAAGGTTATTCACAAGCCTAGCGAGACGAATCAAGCACCACCTCAAAAAACCAGAAGGAGATGGGCATCAAGGTCTACTCGCCGAAGAAATAGGACGTTTCAACCTCCAGTGGAGCAGGAATTTCCCAGGCCCCTTCCCCCACTGCCAACCTTACCGGATTTTATCCCTAGCATGATCCTCCTTCCTTCTCATCAAGAGGATGTCCTTGTGCCATCTTCCACTAAGAGCACGTCTAATGAGGGCGACGATGTTAAAAGCACTCCCCACCAATCTAAGCAAGGGAAAGACCTAAAAGAGTCCCTGCACACATCCAACCCTAGTGATGACGTAAAAAGCCGCCTGTATCAATCCGATGAGGGGAACGACCTTAAAAGTCCCCCACTTTCTGACCTTCTCGTTCTTTTTCTTCTTCTTCCACTTCTCATCTTTCTTCTCCTATGCCTCCTACAGATGCAACCTTGAAATGTCTGGACTTCTAGGCTCTCGGCAGAGAATTCGATGGGATCAATATAAACAAGATGCAATGGAAACGATTGAGAAAGAACCTGACACATGCAGCTAAAGCCAAGCCAGAGCCACCTACTTCAAAGAGGCAAAAAAAGTCGAAGCCAAAGAAACCCCAATGGCCCCCTGAGCCCGACTTTGAGCAGCGACTGAGATAATCAAGAGGGAAAAGTTTATACTCTCAAGAAACTTGCCACATGGTGTAAATCTCAAGAGCATTACCCATCACGAGGCAGATAAATCTCAGATTGGTGAGGATGCTGCAACCTCCACCGTAGAAGTTGGACACCTTGAAGTTTTCTAGTCCGCCACTGCCCCCTAATCCAAAGACTAATCTGCCTATCTTACAGCTCTCTAAGCTCCTTCCCAATCCCAATACCTCAAACAATCCACCTTTTCTCCAATTCCCAGGGACATCTCTAATCCCATATACTCAATCACTTCTAAAACCTCAAACCTCCATCACCCGAACTAAGCCAGATGTGCAATCGAGTCAGTCGGTGAGCCAAAATAAACCTCTCCACCCCTTGGAAGCTTCTTTACGTCATGAATTCGGTAAGAAGGACCAGCCATTATAAAGGGCTCAATGATTCAAATAAAAAATTGCTAAGGCACTGGATCAGCGCCGACTGTGCACTCAAACCATAGCGCCGACTGTGCACTCAAACCTTAGCGTCGGCTAGGGACTCAAAACTTAGCATCGGCAGGGCACTCAAACCTTAGCGCCAACTATGTTTGCTAAACCTTAGCTCCGACTGAGTCTGCCAAAGCTTAGCACTGGCTGTGTCTGCTAACGCTTAGCACCAGCTGTGTTTGTCAACGCTTAGCACCGGTTGTGTCGGCTAATGCTTAGCACTGACTAGGTTTGCCAAAGTTTAAGCACCAGCTGTGTTTGCCAACTCTTAACACCGGTTATATCTGCTAGCACTGGCTTTGTTTGTCAACGTCTAACCCCGGCTGTGTTCTGATCTCACACGTGCCATGGATTCTACACGTGACACCTCGAGCCCCGCTACGCCGACCTAACAATCGTTGTCATGAAATACGAGTAAATGACAACCATCGTCACCTCCTTCTGCACCACTTGACACATGAGCGAATGACAACCGTCACCTTCCCTGCGACGGTCCACCTCCTGCGACGGTTTGTTCCTGTCTTTTCGATTTCTCCCGGAACTTCTCTTCCCTGCTAAAAAACCACTGCAAGGCCACCAAAGACACTGGGAACCCCCAAAAAACTCCCAAAGCATGTGAAAATGCCCACTGCTGCACTTCCCGCCTCTCCAATCGACAAAATCACTTCAGGAGCTCTCCTGTTTCTCGAAAAAATCCCCGGGAGACCTCTCTTTTCTCTCTCCCTTCCTGCAACTTCACCAATCCCCGGCAAAAAAGTTCTACCAGACTACCGAAACCTTCGTTGTAAGGCTTGCCGAAACACTTGATCTCTTGTTGGAATCCCCCTGCTTACCCTCTGCTCACTGTTAAAAATTTTGTTTAAGTTTTTACCTTTAGTGAAAAGTGGGAAAAATGGAGTTTTACCCCCTTATATAGCCAACACTACCCTCAAACGCCCCTCACGAACTGGGAATCCCAGCCGCATCCAAGGAAAGCCAAACGACAATGAGCAGGGTCAGGCTTTGACCCCAGGGCCAAGGCAACTCTCATCGCCGCCTGTAAAATTCCAACAAACGGACTGAACCGGGTTAGGCTTTGACCCCGAGGCTTATGCAAAGTTTCATTTGTCGCCTCATCAAATGCCATGAAACACAGACCAGGACCAGTTCGGGCTCGGGTCATGGCTCAAATATCAATCCATACCCAGCGTCGGCTAAGCAATTGAAGTGACCTAGCACCGGCTATGTTTCAACAACCACAACACTGGCTGTATGCTCGAAATCTTAATGCCGACTATGTTCAAAGCACGTGCTGTCCTCAGTGCCGACTGTGTTTTTAAAATCTAGTGCCGGCTGTGTTTTTAGCAATCTAGCACCGGCTGAGTGGTTAAAAGCAGTGTTGGTTGTGCTCAGTGCCCGTTGCATTTTTAAAGACACATCGCCGGCTGAGCATCACAAGAAATAATGGTTGCTACACCTGGTGCCGGCTATATTTTAAGCAGCCTAGGCAAAAGCCATGTGTGTCCTATTGCTATCCCCAGTGAGGTTGCACCTTGATTCTGACTTATTGAACCTAGGTCGATCAAAATCAGGTCACGAGTTCTCAGCCCTAGTAGGAGAGCCATACTCGTACTGTACTTGTTATCCCCAGTGGAGTTAGGGTCATTTTTGCTACTGCAACCCTTAGTGGTGCCTCACAGTTATTTATTATGTCCTCAAGGATATAAAAGACCCACATTTGTCTCCTAATCCCCAATGTAGTTCGCTTCCATTTGCCATCCCTTGTTGTGCCACCATATCCATCTGAGCCCTCTGCTTGTGAATGGCCTTAACCATTTTATCCCCAGGGTGTCGGATTGCCATCCACATACGTATTCCCCATGGAGCTCCACCTACATGGCGACCCACACAAAGGTCTAGATGCACGATCCTAAACTCCATTATGGTCCAAACTATACGACCTTCAACTGTAGTGATGGTCTAGTTGCACGACCTTAAACTGCATGGTCCTAGCTGCATGACTTTAAAACTGCATAGCTATGGTTTAGTTGTAGGACCCTAAAACTATAGTACACGTCCTAGCTGCACGACGTTAAAAGGCTCAGCACCATGGTCCAAACCGTATGACCTTAAACTGTAGCGGAGGTCTAGATGCACGACCTTAAACTGCATGGTCCTAGTTGCATGACTTTAAAACTGCATAGCTATGGTCTAGATGCACGACTCTAAACTACACGGTCCAAACTATATGACCTTAAAATGTAGCGGAGGTCTAATTGCATGACCTTAAACTACATGGTCCTAGCTGCATGACTTTAAAACTGCATAGCAATGGTCTAGATACACGACCCTAAACTGCACGGTTCAAACTATATGACCTTAAACTGTAGCGGAGGTCTAGTTACACGACCTTAAACTGCATGATCCTAGCTGCATGATTTTAAAACTGCGTAGCTATGGTCTAGTTGTATGACCCTAAAACTATAGTACACGTCCTAGCTGCATGACATTAAAGGCTTAGCACCATGGTCCAAACTATATGACCTTAAACTGCGAAGGTCTAGTTGCATGACCTTAAACTGCACAACCCTGACTACATGACTTTAAACTGCATAACCACGATCCAAGCTATATAACTTTAAACTACATTACACGTCCTATTCACATGATGTTAAAGGGCTCAGCATCAGAGTCCAAACTATATGAACTTAAATTGTAGCGGAGGTCTAGTTGCACGACCTTAAACTGTGTGCTTCTAGTTGCATGACTTTAAACTGCATAGCCACAGTCCAAGCTATATGATTTTAAACAATAGTACATGTCCTTGACGCATGATGTTAAAAGGCTCAGCACCATGGTCCAAACTATATGACTTAAACTGTAGTGGAGGTCTAGTTGCACGACCTTAAACTGCACGGTCCTGGCTGCATGACTTGACACTAGATAGTCATGATCCAGCTATATGACTCTAAACCATAGTGCACGTCGTGGCCGCATGATAATAAACTGCTTTGCACAACTCCAGGAAGTATGACCTTGAACACGCCCCCACACATACACACACGCCTTTGACGTGCATCTTCACACACGTCATCCTTAACCAGCCCATTCATGTGCGCGCACCACCTTTACTACCTCCCCATTGAGTCCATTCATTTCATCATCAATCAGCAGTCCTAGTGAGTCTAACCCGTGCTCAGAAAACAGGGAACCATCCTGCCACCTATACTCGTCGCAAGCTAGTGGGTCACCATTTTTCACCCACCTTTCATACCTCATCCATCTTTCATAGGTAGCCTCGTGCCATCTCCCTAAAAGTGAGCTAAACCCACTATCACACTCCCTCCATGACCTCTACCATCTGCCATCCATCTCCATCATGGTCCAGCTGAATGACCTTAAACTGTAGTGCACCTCCTGGTCGCATGACATTAAAAGGCTTCACACAGGTCCCGAAGGTGACCTTAAACACGCCTTAACAAAAAAAAAGAAATAACTAGCATGGTATATACCTTAATAAGGGAACACTATGAGTAAAAATGACAGATAGGCATGGTCACGAAACCATGAGTAAAAGAGTTCCGTGAATAAAACCTGGGCACGATGAAAACCTGAAAGGGCATCGTGAGTAAAAATGGAAGATTAAGGGTGGAGAGGGCCATAAGGTCATGGGTAAAAGAGCCTCGAATAAAAGAAGGTTGCTGAAAACAGTCTCTACGACACCACTTTTCAAGTCCAAGTGAAAATCCACAAAGGACTCTTGGACCAATAAACAGGTTGATGCAACGCTCGCCTCAATAGGCGGCTTCAGCCCTCACTCAAAACAAAGAGAAAATCTCTGGTGTTACAATACCAAGGTCCAAAAGTAAGAGCTCTAAGGAAAAGAGTCTGACAGCCTGAGTCAAGTTGGAAAAAGGACTCGAAGGACAAAATACTCGCTAAGACGGCAAGACAAGTCTTATGAAAAAGAGCATCATTCCCAGGAGGCTATGAAACACACTCCCAGATCCTAGAGATGCCTTGAGAAGGCTAAGTCAACCATGACTTTGTAGTGGCAATTAGATGATTGTCGTAGTTGCAGAGCAGTGGGTAGGGGTGGTTGTACCCAAAGCTGGTCACCTCAATAAACTGAGGCACCCTACCCGCCAAGGAGCAAAATGGTGCACAACGTAGAAGAGCGCCAACAAAAGGCTCTTCAGCACAACAAACAAACAAGAAAATCACTCCGATGAATCAAAGATGCCCTAAGAAAGCTAAGTCAACCATGACTTTGGAGAGGCAATCAGATCATTGTCGTAACTACAAAGCAGTGAGTAGGGGTGGTTATACTCAAAGCAGGTTATCTTGATAAACTAAGATACCCTACCCGCCAAGGAACAACTGGTGCATTACGTAGAGGAGCACCGACCAAAGGATCTTTTTTTGTCTATATAAGACAAAGAAACCTAAGCCAAATGGGAACAATTCCTTTGATATGGCACTCGATTGCCAGACTGACTGACGAGGTCCATACAAAATCCTCAGCTTCCAAATCACAAACAGTCCACACGAGGGTGAGTACTTCGATAAGATCCCTCAAAAAAGTCTCTTCTCCCCCTAAAGTCTCCATGGATGAACTCGTGAACAATGCATCCCTACGTATGAGCATCCTAGTTACACCATTGCATGAATCTCCTCGACGTTCACATGGTCTTGTGGCTAGGAGGGAAAAGTAATAAAGCTGAAAGAAATTTTTTGAATGTTGTCCTTCTCGCTTCTCTCGAAGTGCAACATTTGGCGGGGCAAACTGTTTGAACACATTTTTCAGCACCTTGGTCCCTGATGCGGAATAAAGAGGAAGCAAGTCAATAAAGCCTAAAAAACAATGGAAATTTTGATAGTCTCATAATGGCCCTAGAATTGATCAAGATCTTCATCAGCACTCCAAAAAGCCACTTGCCAAGTTCATTACGATCAGACATGTCTAAGGCATTAAACACAAATAAACAATTTGGACAAAATCGGCCTCTAGCACCCTGAAATGGACTCTGTAACTAAAACAATATTTTTTAGTGCGTCAAATTGTTGTGGGACCACCACCATTGGATTCAGTACGGTCGAAAATCTGTATGGGTCAAGTTTCGACTTAATCAGGCACTCGAGGGCAAAGTTATGGGTAAAATGCAAAAGGGGTAAGATGCACACTATTCCCATGTTGCCATCCTGCACTAAAAAACCATTAAAGGTTGTTGTTTTTACAATCACAAGTAGTGACGTTCGGGGCCTATATCTCACTCATTCCAAAGCGGATCGCTCTCAAATTTTGTGAGCATGTTCATCTCATCAAGACGAGCATTTCACTATGTGGTATGCCCTGTGACGATGCCCGTGGAAGGAGAAAAATTAGAGAGAAGTTGCTGATCGGTAAAGAAAGTTATGGAAAATTCGACAGCAGCATGCCCCACTCCGACGGCCAAATCACGACGCTCTCATACCCGATCGGCACGAAACTAATTGCATTAGGTGTGTGAGGTCCGTGGCTATCTCAAGTCTGAACCTTGCATATGACAAACGGTTGGATTTCACACACAAAAGCATCGAAACCACTGTAAATTTCGGTTGTCAGATTTCAAGATTTCAGCCAAAAACTCAAGACGATGAAATCTTCATCCGGACACGAAATCAGGTTGCATTTGTTGCAACGTGATCGTGACGGCATGCTCAGTGTGATTCAGCAAAGAAATTGAAGAAAAAAAAATTAATAAACGAGTCACACAATCGATCTAAAGTTTTCAAGATTCAAGGCCTTGGTACTACAAATTTTGGTAGGGAAAACTCTAGCTTGTAAACTGTTGACGGAAGCCCCTGCTCTCTCTCTCTCTATAAAAATCTCTTCAACTATTTTACCCTTCGGTAAAATAGTGAAATGGGATCTTCCCCCCTTTTTTACTCAGCAGTGCCACAAACTGCCCCTCACGAATTCGAAATGACCACAGTTTCGGGTCAAGCCCGAGACCCGAAATCGCCGTGCGTCACCCAGAGGCTATCGTTGCGCGCTTCATCAAGGAGCTAGCGTTGCACGTCTTGTCAAGGAGCTATCGCCACACGCTTCATCAAGGAGATATAGATGAGCACTTCATCAAGGAGTTATCACTGAGTGCCTCGCCAAGGAGCTAACACCGCACACTTCGTCATGGAGCTATCGTCGCGGGCTTCGTCAAGGAGCTAACGTCACGTTTCTCACTAAGTGGTTAACGGCGTGTGCCTCACCCAATGTCTAATGCCGCGTGCGCCATCCAAGACTTAGTGTGTAATGACCTAAACTATCTCAGTCAATTGAGTGCACGACGGGATAAGTAGAGTGTGGGTCGCATGGCAATGGAGTGTGAGTCACGTGGTGATAGATCACACGGGGATGGTGTTTACAGCAAGTAGGCGCAGGAGAAGCACGCACGGCGAAGTGAAGGATGCGCGACACTACGAATGGAAGAAGCGTGTGGCAAAGTGAAGGGCGCATGGCACACGCAAGTCATAACGTCGTGCGAAGAGTGGGCTATAGTTGGCTGGTCACTGCCACCTGTTTTTTTGACAAGCATGAGCTGTGAGTGCCACTTAGAGAGTGCATGCTGACTTGTAGCCACTTGTCCAGATTTTAAGCCTTATGGCGCTACTTGGACAGCCACCCCACCTTCAAGAGTACTTAAGCCTCTTCTCTAATCCACACCACTCATTTTTCCTTCATCTCTCTCTCTCTCTAAGACAAGGTTTGAATAAGTGACTGTTGATAGGCAGCCATTGTTGAGCGAGTGAGAGCTGTGAGAAGACACCATTGTTTTTTAGGTAAGTGAATCCATCGCCAGTGCATTGTAGTCATAAGGATGCATGGGGATTTATGCATGTGAAATGAGCAATGGAAGTATATATGATGTAGAAAATCCTTACCCCCTTTTCACTAAAAAATTTGGGGCTTTTGTTCTATGATAATGGTGGATGTTGTGAATGAATGTATGATTCTTAGATTATGTAAGGAATGCATGTTGTATGTGTACATCGTGAGATAATGGTTGTTATCATGTTCCTCACCATGAAATGAAGGTCATCGAATGTGTTCTTGAGACGTGTTATATGCCATTGTGAATTCCAAAATTATGTGTGTATTGGAAGAGGAATTTGAACAATCAAATGGGGTCCGATTGACCTCAAATCACCGCCATTAGAAAGATGTATGAGTCCAGAAAAATGTTTGTTTTTTTCCACTGTTGAAATTCCTTACAAAACTGAAGTTATACTTCAAAATGAAAAGGTATATTACAATTCACTGTTTTCCAAGATTTTTCACTAATACCACTGGGGTTACTGATTTTAACTAACCAAACAAAATTCATTTTTGGCCAAACTACAACTATTTTAAAGATCATTAAATGGGGTAAAATTTACATGAGAAATTATTTTGAAATTCTTCTTAGATTGAAAATTATACTTTGTTTTATGAAGGAATGTCACTGTGGACAGTGTTGATAAAATTTCAGAACTCTCACCTCACTTGGCACGATCTTTGAACCACCAAATGGAATCCAAATGCTTTCAAATTTTCTTTGTTAGAAAGATATACATCTTGGCTCAGACTTTGATTTTGAAACCATCACAAGTTTCTTCACGGTTTGGGTGTTATAGTGATATGAAGCAGGGTAGGTCGCTGCCCCCTGTGCACCGCAAGGTGCAGCTAGTAAACCCTCACCTCTTTGAACCTTTAAGAGGCCAAACAGAGTCCAATTGTCTTCGAACCAATCCCATTTGAAAGATAGGTGTGTTTAGTACAAAATTGGTTTTGGAATTATCTTCAAACTCTAAAAGGTCTAAACGTCCCTAATAATGAGTGTATGTCATTGCCCTTGATGGCAGGAAATCGAGCTGTAAGGCTTAACTGGAATAATGTCGTTATTACTATCATTCTTAAATGTGATATGCCACTATCTAATGTGATATTGCTGCTTATCCGATATGTGAATAGATACCTAGAAGGTATCATGTTTCCTATGGGATATGTAAATAGATACCTACTGTGTGAATGATGGTATCATGTTATAACTTATGCGATATGTGAATAGATACCTACTATGTGAATGATGGTATCATGCTGCTTATGCGATATGTGAATAGATACCTACTGCGTGAATGACGGTATCATGTTGCCTATGCGATATGTGAATAGGTACCTATTGTGTGAATGATGGTATCATGTTGCTTATGCAATATGTGAATAGATACCTACTGTGTGAATGATGGTATCATGCTGCTCATGCGATATGTGAATAGATGCCTACTGTGTGAATGATGGCATCATACTGCTTATGTATCTATTGTGTGAATGATGGTATCATCTTGCTCGTGCTATATGTGAATAGATGCCTATTGTGTGAATAATGGCATCATGCTGCTTATGTGATATGAGAAAGGGGTACCTACTGTGTAAATGATGGTACCGTGCTGCTTATGTGGTGTGTGAATGGGCACCTACTGTGTGAATGATGGCGCTGGCAGCTGCCTAATGGGAATGGGCACCTACTGTGTGAATGATGGTGCTGGCAATTCCCTGATGGGAAGGGCACCAACTGTGTAAATGATGGTGTCAGTAGCTGCGATCTTCTCTTGTCTTCCCATGATAGGACGGGAGTCAGGATGTGAATAATTTGGAGGGTCGCACCCTCATATTTATATGAGCACTATGCATTGGGTCACTCAATAATAGTGTAACGCTCTCTCTCCAGAAGGGCATAAGGAGAGGGTTATGTCTTGCAAGGCCACTGCCTATCAAAAACCCCAAAGTACGCTGGGGGATCTGTGTGTGTGTGTGAGAGAGCATTACGAAGTGGGGCACCCACTTGTCATTGTCTCGCCTCCTAAATGAGGGTAGAGGTTTTAAGCAGCAGGACTGGCTTAACCTGAGCAATAGAACTTCTACTTCGGGAGTAGGGCCTTACTAGTTTTGTGACTGTGATCTGTTGTTCTTACTGTTCTACTTTAAGTAAGATGATTGTGAATTATGCATTATATATTAAACTGCTTTTATCATATTACTGTTAGAATAATGAGAAGCACATTGGAGGGTTCACTTGATACCTGGTGATTTTATGTGCATTGCATTTTGTTATCACTGTTATGTTAGTTGGGATGCATTGGTGTATATCCGCTTACTGGGCTTTCAGCTCATACCATCTTAATTTCATAATTGTGGAGTGAAGAGTACTGACATATATGCTAAAGGTGGGTGGTCGTTGGAGGTTTGAAGCTTGTAGTTGAGGAGTTAAAAATTCATCCTCTGAAGACTTTCATAGTATGTTTTTGTTGGTCTCAGCATATGATGAACATTTCATTTTGTATATTTTGGGCCAGTAGTGCCTTGAAGGAATTGTAAAAACTTTTGATGTTGAATGAATGTGATGGATGTGCTTTTGATTTGATTTTGTCTATTGAATGGATTTATTCTAGCTTTCTTTCAAGGTTTGCTCTTGATTATGTGTTTTATGCGTTGAGCCACTCTCACCTGAGTGACATTCGCGACCTCCAGTCGCGATCCTGTGCTCATCACCCTAGAGCAAGGGCCAGGGGGCGAGATCGTGATATAGTGTCGTGCGCATGCCATGGAACTCCCATCCAGACCATTGTCCGGCCTCCTCAGGAAGTTCAGTCCCTGCACCATAGCCTCACTCCTCAGGGAGTCGAGCTCCCAATTACGACTCTATTCCCCCTGGAGTAGCATTCTCCCCACACACTGGTCCGTGCTGCATGACCTTAAACTAGATAGCCTTGCTCCGTGCTGCAAGACCTCAAACTTTATAGCCTTGGTCCATGCTGCGTGACCTTAAACTGCATAACCTTGGTCCGTGCTGCATGACCTTAAACTGCA
Source organism: Amborella trichopoda (assembly GCF_054954075.1). Classification (NCBI taxonomy): domain Eukaryota; kingdom Viridiplantae; phylum Streptophyta; class Magnoliopsida; order Amborellales; family Amborellaceae; genus Amborella; species Amborella trichopoda. The sequence continues at coordinate 27,632,647 of NC_142340.1, forward strand.
TAGCCTTGGTCTGTGCTACATGACCTTAAATTGCACAGCCATGGTCCAGGTGCACGACCCTTAAACTGCATGGTCCGAACTATATGTAACAGAGGTCTAATTTCACGTCCTTAAACTGCATGGTCCTTGTTACAAGACTCTAAACTGCATGACCATAGTCCAGCTTATATGACCTTAAACCATAATGCACGTCCTGACCGCATGATGTTAAAAGGCTTAGCACCCTGGTCCAAACTACATGACCTTAAACTATAGCGAAGGTCTAGTTGCATGACTTTAAACTGCACAACCATGGTCCGTGCTGCATGACCTTAAACTGCTTGGTTCGTGATGCATGACCTTTAACTGCATAGCCTTGGTTGGTGCTGCATGACCTTGTCCATGCTACATGACCTTAAACTACATAGCCTTGGTCTGTGTTGCATGACCTTAAACTGCATAACCTTGGTCTGTGTTGCATGACCTTAAACTGCACAATCATGGTCCAGGTGCACGACTCTTAAACTACATGGTCTAAACTATACGACCTAAACTGTAGCAGAGGTCTAGTTGCATGACCTGAAAATGCATGGGCCTTGTTGCATGACTCTAAACTACATGACCATGGTCCAGCTTGTATGACCTTATATCACAGTACACGTCCTAGCCGCATGACATTAAAAGGCTTAACGCCATGGTCCAAACTACATGACCTTCAACTATAGTGAAGGTCTAGTTGCACGACCTTAAACTGCATTGTCCTAATTGCATGACTTTAAACTATACAGCCATGGTCCATGCTACAAGACCTTAAAATTGTAACGCACAGCGCAAGAAATAGTTCATACGCATAAATTTAACTCGATGGACCGCCTCTTTGCTAAGTGTATTTCATCAACATCCCCAGTGGGGTTAGGTGTATAAAAAAAAAAAGGGGGGTCGTGCCTACCCTTTTAATCCCCAGAGGGTCTGTTTCACACCAACATCCCCCAGTAGGAGTCACATCCTAGTGCAACCCACTATCCCCAGAGAGTTAGGGTCATTCTTATCTTTTCAACCCCCAGTGGGGTTAGATCTGTGCTTTGACCCGTCATGCTCAGCAGAGTTACATGCACACCATTACTCATCATCCCTAGGGAGTCACACTTACTCTCTTAATACCCAATGAAGTCTACTTCTACTTTCCACTCCTCGTAGGGCCACCATCTTCATCTAAATCTCTCTGCTTACATATAGACTTAACTATCTTTTTCCCCAGGGAGTCAGATTGTTATCCACAAACCTATCCCCCATGCAGCTTCACCTACATGGCGACCCACACACTGGTTCGTGCCGCATGACCTTAAACTGCACAGCCATGGTCCTTGCTGCATGACCTTAAACTGTACAGCCGTGGTCCAGGTGCACGACCCTAAACTGCGTGGTCCAAACTATATGACCTTAAACTGTAGCGAAGGTCTAGTTGCACGACCTTAAACTGCATGGTCCTAGTTTCATGACTTTAAACTACATAACCATGGTCCAAGCTATATGACCTTAAACCATAGTGCACATCTTGGCCGCATGACGTCAAACTGCTTTGCACAAGTTCTGGAGGCATGACCTTATACATGCCCTCACATACGTGCACACCCACTTTAAGTGCATTTTCACGCATGCTTTTCCTAACCAACCATTTGTGTGCGCCCACCACCTTCATTGCTTCCCTAGTGAGTCCATCCACTTCATCACCATTACTATTCATCATTCCTCTGTGAGTCTCACCCATGCTCACAAAATGGCGAACCATCTGGCCATCCATACTCGTCATCAACTAATGGGTCACTATTTTTCCCCACCATTCATACACCATCCATATTTCATAGGTAGCCTCGTGCCATCTCCCCAAAGTGAGTCAAAACCACTATCATACTCACTCCATGGCCTCCACAGACTGCCACCATCTCCATTATAGTCCAGTTGTATGACCCTAAACTATAAGTGCACGTCCTAGCTGCATGACGTTAAAAGGCTTCACACAGGTCTCAAAGGTATGACCCTAAACATGCCTTCACAAAAAATGGGCATGGTGTACACCTGGACAAGGAAATGCCATGAGTAGAAATGACAGATGGGCATGGTCATGAAATCATGAGTAAAAGATTTCCATGAAAACAAAAACCCAAGCACAGTGAAAACCCCAGAAGGGCACCGTGAGCAAAAACGGATGAAAAGGGGTGGACATGGTCGTAAGGACATGGGTAAAAGAGCCCAAAAATAAAGAAAGTTGGTGAACACTGTCTTTACAGCGTCACTTCCCCTGTTCAAGTGAAATCCTGTGAAAAGGCTCTTGGACCAACAAAACAGGTTGACACTGCATCGTAGCCTCAGCCAGCACCCAATTGCCAAAACAAGCATAATTCTGGCTAATGAGGTCTACACAAAATCCTCAACTGCCAGCATCCAGTCACAATGCAAAATGGCTCACCCTGGAGTAAGAGCCTCATAAGATCTCCAACACTTCACCTCCAACAACAACAAGAGTCCTTGAGGGTGAGGGTGAGGGTAAGGACGACAACCAAAAGATCCCTCCAAAATGCTAAAGATCCCCGCGAAGGTAAGAGACTGACAAAGCCAGTGCGTAACCTGCCAGATACTTCAGGGTTATTCCTCGCCATGAGATTGCCTAGCCAAAAACCTTCCTTAGCTGACAGACTCAGATCTTCGGGACAAGCACATAAAAAGCCCCCTACTAGACCTAGCAGGATGGGGCCCACGAGGCCGCCACACCAAAATTTCCCTTAACCAACAAGCCCAGATATTCGAGACAGGTCAGAAGCCCCCCACTGGACCTCGCTGAATGGGACCTATAGAGATACCTTGATCATCAAAAGCAAACCTAGTGTAGTGGCAAACAATGCCAATTAAAGGTTCATAGCACTTGGTAGTCAGATAGGCCCTATTCTAACCAATGAGGTCCCTATAAAATCCTCAAGCTGTCAGAATCGCAAATCGTCTGTCGAGGGTGATGACTTCTACATATCCCTCAAAAAGTCTCTTCTTCCCCTAAAGTCTCCATGGATGGACCTGCAAATTGCATCCAAATGTCTGAGCATCTTGTTTGAATTTTGTCCCTCTCGTTTCTATCAAGGAACAACATTCTACAAGGCAAGCTGTTTGACGACATTTTTCAGCACCTTGGCCCCCCGTCAATAAAGCCTAACAAACAGTGGAAATTTTGATACTCTCATAATGACCCCAGAACTGGTCAAAATCTTCATGAGGATTCCTAAAAGCGTCCTGCCAAGTTTCGTTGCATTCTAACATGTCTAAGGCAGTAGGGACCGAGAAACAGTTTCGGTATAATCAGCCTCTCGTACCTTGAAACAGACTCCTATAACTAGAACTATATTTTTAGTGAGTCAATTTGCTGTGAGACTACCGCCATTGGATTTGAAATGGTTGAAAACCTTCAGAGGTCAAATTTCAGCTTAAATGGACATTCCAAGAAGAAGTTATAAGCAAAAGAGTGAAACAAGAGGAGTTGCATGTTATTCCCGTGCAGCCACTCTGCAACTAAACTCCATTGAAGGGGCAGTCATGAACAATGACTTTTGACACTTATATCTCCCTCGTCCAAGATAGGATCGTGCCCTAAAAATAAGATTCATGGCTTGAAGTTCGTATCAAATTGATCATTATATTGAGCCTTTCAAGAAAACAATCATATTTCAATCAAACGGGCATCAGAATAACCCTGGATCATCCATGAAAAATCACACACATTCTAGGGTAGCACAAGGACTATTTTGGAATTCCATTTTAATTAGGAAGGGGCAAATATGTCATGGTTTTCCTATTTCTTTTAATTCAGTTAAATCTTAATTTCCAGTATTTAGGTTTAATTTTGATCAATCCACCCGTGTTTGGTCACAATTCTATATATACCACGTACTACCAGTATAAGCAGACCCTTCATTAATTCACCAAAGAGAACTTTTCTTAATAAAATTTCTCTTTCTTCTCATTGTTAGGTCACATTTGGAGAGCGAGAGAAAGGAGAGAGAAACTTTTGATCAGTACCCCTAGCCTCAAGGTAAATCTTCTCTCTCCTCTTTTCTTTCTTCTTCTTCTTCTTCTTCATCTGAACTCCTCTCAGAGGCTATGCACAGTAGTGGCAGTGTCGTGCATGCCTCTTTCTTCTCTCTTCTCCCCCTATAGTTTCACAAATCGTGTATGGCGATGGCAGCGCCATGTGCGAATTGATTGTCCCTACTGTTCGTTCATCTTTATCTCTCAGTGAGGCTCGCAGACGGCGTTGTTCATCACCATATGCAGAGGTATCCTCGACGTTGCAGTGAAGAGTACAGATGGAAAAACTTATTGCCTCCCACAGGGTCTCCCCCTATTGCGCGCCTATCACAAACGGTGATGCCAATCACCGCCCACGAGGGGTCGCGGTAATACCTATCGCCGTCCGTGAGCTTCCATCACGCGCTCGATGCCTATCACCATCCGTGAGCTTCCTTCCCGCGCCCGGTGCCTATCGCCGTCCGTGAGCTTCCTTTACGTGCTCGATATCTATCATCGTCCGTGAGCTCCCTTCAAGGGCTCGGTGCCTATCATTGTCCATGAGCTTTCTTCTTGCACTCGGTGCCTATTGTCGTCTGCAAGCCTCATTCTTGCATCCCGTGCCTATCGCCGTGTGCCTCAGAAGGAACTATCGCCACGCGCTTCACAAATGGTTATCACCGCACTTCACAAGAGGCTATTGCCACCCGCGAGAGGGCGTGCTACCTTCATGTGTTGCCAACCGATTACGCCTATCACCTCCTGTAGTTCACTACTCACTCTCCAGCCGTGAGCAGTAGTGTCTAGCACCATCCGAGGGTCGTGACACTACTATTTCACGATCGAGGGTGATGATGCCTAGCGCTATCGGGATTCTATTTCTTCGTCATCTCATGCCTTCTTTCCATTCTCCTCTCTCCTCACTTGACTAAGGGTAGACTTAGTCTAGCATTACTATAGCGGTCTGGCTGTCGAGCAATATTTCCATCACGCTGGTCCTGAGTACCATGCCCGTCTTACTGCCACACCAGATTACAGTCATGTCGACCTTGGTTTCTAGTAGTATCGTCATCGTATCGGTCTGAGTTGTCGTGCCCATCTTGCTACCCCTCCGAGTTGGTTATTACACTGGTCCAGCTATCATGCTCGTCTTGTCCCCTTATCGAGTACCCTCTTCTTTTAATCACCTTAACTTCTCACCTTCTCATCCATACGAAGGTGCATTGCCCTAAGACAAGGGTGGGTCCTTTGGCCCACTTGTCTTGCAAATTAACCATAGCAGTGTTATGCAGAAAACAAGGAGATTGTAAGTCAAGAGAGATGATTCCAAGCTAGCTGAAGCAGCTGAGGGGCTTTTCTTCATGATTTAAGAGGGCACCCATGCAAGTTAGCCCGAGTTAGTCACTGACCCAGGTGAGGTTGGTCCCCACCTCACATCCAAAATTCCTCTCTCACTAGTTAGAAACATGCCCTTGTTTTGTGAACAAGGTTCTCGAGATACGATCTTAGGTCCCAGGTCTTCCAAACCCGAGACACGTGTCACCTGATTACCTAGATCCGAGGAGGTGAGATCTAGGCACCTAACCACTCACCTTCATTGGATTGGTCTGGGGTGCTTTTAAATTACTCACATTGTCAGAAGTTTGGTGAATGGTGTAGCTGGGCACCACACCATGAGTAGCCTCCTTGTTTGCTTCCACATTTTCAGGTTGATCAGCCCCCAATAAGAGGACTTGTCGGGGGATGAAGTAATATAATGTAGGAAGTGGGGGAACTGGTGGCAAGAATACTACTTCAACTGGAGAGAGCAATGTCCTTGTCTTTCGGTGTTAGGCTTTTGAGAGATGTTTACCCTTCCCTTTCTTCTTGTTTATCGTACGGCTCAGGTACTATACTTTCCTATCGAATTGTCTCGCTCCTGAGGCTCTTCATCTTGCCACACCCATAGTGAACTTGCCGATGCTAGGGTGGCCTATGGGGTTTCTTTGAAGAGAGGAGCTCCAAAGGTATGTAGTTAAGAGGGTGGTTTTCTTCAATTAGTTGATGGGGGAATGATTCAGTCTTTTGAGTGGGGATCTCATACGAGGGCTTAGGGTCCCAACACTTTAAAATGGATCTGAACTCCCCACACTGAGAAATGTCACGCCCCCTCATTTGATGGTAGGCACACCACAAGTCTTCACATGCTTCAGTTAGATATCTCGCCCTTTTGGGTGCACAAGGACAAATCATCTCTTGCTGAATGAGCATCACAAATACTATGGGGTAGAAGTCGGGTGACACTTCATTTAGGGGTATGCCTTGAAGTTGTTCTTCTTGGACTACAACCATGTGGAAGGCCTCAGCTGCCTTGAATTCTTTCTTAAGATCACCCAAGTGGATTTGCCCCTTTCAAATGAGGGCCTCGATATGATCTTTGAGGTGGAAGCAGTCTTGGACTGGGTGGCTCACCATCTGATGATAGATACAATATTTCTTGTTGTTGGTGAGGCCTACCACTTTTGACCTCTTTAGTTCTAGGAGGGTTATCTTCCCTTGTTCCAACAACATTTGCCCAATGGTTGGGACCCACTCTTGCTCGAATCTGAATTGCTTATTCAACCTCACTTCAAAATAATTTGGTTGATAAAGACCCCGGGCCAGAGGCAACTGATTATACACTTGAGGCTGTTGTGGCTTAAGCAGGGGCTCCCCTTGGGTTTTCAACTGCGGTATTCCCTTGGAGGTGTCCAAGTTTTTATGCGGCACGAAAATGACATGTGGCTTGGGAAGAATGGGTGTGGCAGTGACTGTCACACCAACTATGTTTCTTTGTTGGTTATTACGGGAATTGAGCCGATTAAAGGTTTGGTTTTCCCCCACTCGAGCTTTTTGCACAATTGTGCCCATGATGCTTACAGAGCCTCTAGATCTTTACCGCCTTAGAGATCGTATCAACGAAATTGAGAGGGTTAGATGCCTCGAAGTGGAGGGAGATTTCAGGCCTCATGTTTCGAAAGCAGGTCTGAACTGCGCCAATTTATGGCATGGGATTACTTTAGTAGATAGCTAGGTCCCTCCACCTCTTTATGAATTCGTCCATTGGCTCACCCAACCCTTTGGTCATATTGAGAAGCTTTATAGTTTGAACCTCTCTTTCAACTGCATGGACATGTTTATATAATAACTACTCCATTTCTTCCCAAGACTAGATAGAGTTCGACGGTAGGCGAGAATACAGTTTAAAAGTTGGACCATTGAAAGTTTCCATGAATTGACGAAGGAGCAACCTCATGTCAAACGCCTACTCTTTGCATGCTAAGATGAAGTGTGCTACATGTTGTTGGGGTGAGCTGGTGCCGTCAAAGATTAGCAACCTCGGGAATGGGAGTTGATCGATGAAGGCTGAGTACGACTTTTTGTAGGAAGCCGTTTGTTGGGACACGGGGACTTGAAGGCTTTGGATGCTTTGATCGATCATGGTCAAGATCTCCTCTTGAGTGATTGCGGGGGAAGCAGCTTAAGGACTTGAAGTTCCTCAGTCATCTTGAGGAGGAGGGGTTTCGGCCACTAGAAGAGGTGGAGGTCTTTGCACCTACTTCACAGATGGTGGCATGAGGGGTGAACTAGCCCCATGGTGAGAAAACGTTTCATCTTCCACCCCCTTTAACCTGTCTAGAATCTAGTTTAGGATTTTAGCGAAACGCATCGATTACTCAGGTGGGTCATTGGTTTGGCTAACCATCAGGACATTGGTCATCTCTTCAAGAATGGGCAAATCATGTACGACAAGGGTCTTATAGCTCTTTGGACCCCAATCAGGGAGTCCAGGTAAGAGGGGTTCTAACTACTTCGATTGAACTTGGGTTTGCCTCAATGATCAGGAACATCAACTCTCGACATTCTCAAAATTGGGACTGGGAGCGTGACCCAAATCAATTGGCTTGTCTGAGAGAGGTTAAGGCAAAGTCCATCAACTCAGGTAGAATGTGAGGACCTGAGAATAGGAAGTTTGTGATTGTTTTGGGTACCTTGTGTTTGGTCGAAGAATGGAGAGGTTGTTTTGTTGGTTTGAAGAAATGGGTTTTTCCTCGAGCCTCTCCTCGGGCACCGGCATAGGTTTGGGGTATTGAAGAAGTTGATAAGAGGGTACTTGAAGGGAAGCTTTTTCGAGTACCATGTTTTAAGAGGTTTAGGTGTGATGGAGGGGTTATGAAGAGTAAAGGGTAGGTGTTTTTGGTGCTGCCCGTCAGGGTTAGGGGTGACATTGGGCTTGTGCGTGTGCGTATGACATAGAGGAAGGTTTAAACAACTTTACAGCCAACCAGAGATTGAGCAGATGGTCTAGCCTAGACAGTGGTGATTGTGATATGTTGTGTGTGCGAGGGGGTGACCTTGCGATCACCGCTCACGAGGTGGGTATGCACGTGCAATTGTGGTCCACGACTAGGCCGTTGACTGTGTGTTTGTCGTGAGACAACCTTGGGGTTGCCCCAAGTAAAGTGGGCACAATGCAATGTCAATGGAGTGGCCCATGATCCACCCTTAGTTGTGGGATCAAGTCTCAAGAGACTCGGAGTGTGTGAGTGGTTCAGGTGACCTTTCGAATACCTTGAGAAGCTGACACAGCAGCTAGACCATCACCCATAGTAAGTGCATGAGAAACGGTGGCCTTTGGCCACCTCTTATGTGATGGGACAGTGGCTAGGCTGTTGGAACAGTGGGTGGTGGTGTGTTGCACGGCCTAGTGGCAATTCAATTGGCGTGTGCCGACTGCTAGGCCACTGGTTAGATGTGTGGAATGGGCAATGCCGATGGTATGACGACTGACATGCATGTGAAGCACGCTTGGGGTGACCTTTTGGTCTCCCATAAGAGCAACGATTGTAGAAGAACCGATTGCGATAGAAAGAGAGGTGGAGAATGGCGGTCGGACCGCTAGTGACTGGGTGCACATGGTGCGGGTGGTACGGTGTGTGTGGTTTGAACTAACAAAATAAATAAACGAGGTAATGCCTAGCTCGCTTGTTTGGGGTTAGGACACATCCGGAGCTGAGCCCTCTTAGATCATTTCGAAAGACCCCTAGTCTATTCGGCTTGGTCTGGCTCTAGCTCTTGCTCCCTTGTGACTGTGCACTACTTTTATACCCACTTGATGGAATTTCTTACAATCTCATTGTTTTAAGGTATTTTTTGACACTTGTATCCCTGATGCGAATAAAGAGGAAGCCAATCATGACCAAGGCTCGCATGTGCCCCCTGCGGACCATGGAAGCGTTATCAAAATAAACCCCAATCTGGAGCAGATTTATGAAAGATAACGGATGGTTCCCAAAAGGCATGTGGAGGTATCACTCAGCTCCCTAAGGACACCCACCAAGTTTCATCGTGATCCGACGACGTTAAGGTGGATCAGAGACAAAACCAGTTTTCAGGTTCAGCCTCTCGTATGTTGAATGCACCTTATAATTACAGCCCTATTACCGGAGCTTTAGATAAACACCAGACCACTTCCATCGGATTCAAAAAGTCTGAAAACCCCTAAATATCAAATTTTAGCTCATTTGAACACTTATGGACCATTTCATGACCAACTTACCTAAAAGCAGTGGGTTATACACTATTTTGGTGCTCCCTCGGTGAACCAGTTTCCATAAATGGAAATTGTGTAATGTGATTTCGGGATCATCTTTGAAAGGAAATATAAATTCTTCTTCTTAAGCTGGATCAAGCTCAAATTTTTAGGAGGATATTCGTCTCGTTGTCGCGCACCTTTTGATATGCGGCACGACCCAAGACGGAAGAAATCCTAGAGAGAAGCTGCTTAAGAAAAATCATGCTTTGCACCTGACATCGGATAGACTTGAAAGAAGGTCCGTTGTGACTGTGACGTCGAGGGCTTCGATCCAAGTGAACGTCATAAGTAATGAGTGATCGAAAAGGCTGTATTTCAAGGTTGTAAGAAAGGGCATTTTTTAGTGATCAGAATCCATATTCCTGTAAAATTCCCCAATTCGAAAAGTGGCAGTCTGGTCATCAAATCGAGTCATTCTTGTCGCCAAACGATTGTGGCGAGTTCCTCAACATTCTACAATAGAAAAAGCAAAGCAAAAAGGCAAGAAATGAGTGAAATCTAAACTTTAAGAACACCAATTTCTCATATTTTGCCCGAGACTTCGATTCGCGGATTCAATAGCATATCAAGACAACCATCTCCTCAAGGCCATCACTTTCATGACAATCTTCTTGCCGGAAGGTCACCGGAAATACCCAAAATGGGGTTCAGACGACCACCATAGCCTAAGGCCCCTTTTCGGGGACCATCTTGCTATTTTCAAGATTGTGGGTAAGGGAAAAACAGTCATTTTTCCAAAAAAAAAAATGGATGCATATTTAATTCATAGAAAATGTATTTTTTAGCAACTTTAGTTTGTTTCCCTTATTTTAAAGGGAGTGTTATATAAGCACTTGTACCCTAAATTCAAGAGGAGGGAAATTAATGAGATTTTGGCCCTTACATTAAAAATAAATCATTTGAGTTTCCCTTGATTGTTGGCAATATTTTCTCTATCCTTTTCACTCAAGAAGAGGAGAGAGAAAACTTTCTCCCATGAGATATTACCCTTAGAACTTCCCACTCCCCATTCAAAATCTTCAACTTCTCACGTGCAACCCTTCACTCCCAACCTAGTCACCGGTTCGGTCCACGGAGTCCACAAGGTAATTTTTCACTCTTTGTCTTTCTTCTTTTCTCATCTCCACTTATCTCTCTCCCCCTTCTCTTTCTCTCTCTTCTCTCTCTCTCACTCACATAGTCGATTGTGTCGGTGGCTAAGCCGTCAGCCCACCCTCTATCCCTCTTCTCTCTCTCCACTCTTTCTCTCTCTCTCTTCTCTTTATCCCACTCTCTCTTTCTTTATCTCTCTCTCACTTTCTCTCTCACACAGCCAATCCGGATGACGGTTAAGCCGTTGGCCCAAACTCTTTGTCTCTCTTCTCTCTCTTTCTCTCTCTTTCTCTCTCCTTCTCTCTCTCACAGTCGATCAGGCCGGCAGCCACCTCTTTCCCTCTTCTCTCTCTTCTCTCTCTCCCCCTTTTCTCATTCTCCCACTTATCTCTCCTTCTCTCTCTTTTTCTCTCTCTCACACCCGATTGAGCTCATGGCTAAGTCGTTGGCCTCTCTCTCTCCCCCTTTCTCTCTCTCTCTTTCTAAGTCGATTAAACAACTGGCTCACCCTCTTTCCCTCTTCTCTCTCTACTCTCTCTCCCCCTTTCTCTTTCTATCTCACTTCGCTCTTCTTCTCTCCCTCTCTCACAGTCGATCGGATTGGCGGCTAAGCCACCGGCCCACTCTCTCTTCTTTCTCTTTCTCTCCATCTCTCTCTCTCACAACCAAGCGGGCTTTCATCTTCTCTCTCTTTCTCGCTCTTTCTCTTCTCTTTTTCCTTTTCTTCTCCCTCTCTTTCTCTTCTCTTCTTCTCCTCTTTCCTCTCTTCTCGGTTCTCTTCCTCTCTTTTTTTTCTCTTTGTTCTCCCTCGCTCTTCTCTTCTTCTCCCCTTCCTCTCCTCTTCTCTCTTCTCTCTCTTTCTCTTTCTATTTCTCTCCCTTATGACCAACAGGGATAGTAGCTAAGCTGTCGCCCCGCCTCCTTTCTCTCCCTTCTCCCTCTCTCTCTCTCATAATAGATCAGGCCCGTGGCTAAACCACCGGCCCACCCTCTTTCCCTCTTTCTCTCTCTTTTTTCTCTCTCTTCTCTCTCTTTCCCCCTTTCTCCCTCTTTACTTCTCTTCTCTCTCTTTCTCTTCTTCTCCTTCTTCTTCTCCCTCTCTTTCTCTCCCCCTCCATCTCTGACAAGCCAAATGAGCTGGTGGCTAAGCTGCCTACCCACCTTCTCTCTCTATCTTCTCTTCTCTTTCCCCTCTCTTCTTCACTTTCTTTTCTCTCCTTTTCTTCTCTCTCTTCCATCTCTCTTCTCCTCTCTCTTCTTCTCTCTTCTCTCTTATCTCTCGATCGAGTTAGTGATTAAGCCACTAGCTCTCTCTCCTCTCTCTCTTACTCGACCGAGCCTATAGTTATGCCGCTAGCTACCCTCTTCTCTTCTCTTTTCTCTCCTTCTCTCCTTCTCTCTTCTTCTTCTCTCTCTGCTTCTATCTTCTTCTTCTCTCTTCTTCATCTCTCTTCTTCTCTCTCTTCCTCTCTCTTCTCTTTTCTTCTCTCTTCTTTTCCTTCTCTCTCCCTTTCTCTCTCTTTCTTTCTCCCTCTCTCTCTTCTCCTCTCTCCCTCACTCGACTGAGTTGGTAGTCCCCTCTCTTTTTGTTCTCATCCTCTCTTCTTCTCCTTTTTCACTTCTCTCTCTCCTCTTCTTCTCTTTCACTCTTCTTCTCCTTCTTCCCTTCTCTATACCAGTCTCTTCCTTCCTCTCTTATCTCACCTTCTTTCTCTTGTTTCCTCTCTTTTGCCCTCACTCTATCTTCCTCTCAGTCTATTTCCCTCTCTCCTTCTTACTCTCTCTCATTCCCTCTCTCTTCCCCATTCTCTCTCTCCTCTCTCTTTCTCGCATCCTCTCTCTCTCCTCCCTCTTGTTCATTTTCTTTTCTTCTTCTCTCTTTAATTAAGACTCCTACTTCCATTCCTCCCTTTCTACCCCCCTCTAACTCTCTACTTATTCAACTCTCACATTATGTACTCTGCTATCATCTTACCTATGAAATTTGGTCATATTTATTCATTTCATTTTGTTTATTTATTCGCATACCCATACGAGGACGTTTGACAAGACGAAAGGCTATTGAATTGATAAATAGTCTCATATAGCCCCATCTTTCTAATGGCAAGTCAAGTTCCTTTAACCCACTTGTCTGGCATCATTTTATGTATGTGTTCATGAGCCGTAGAGTGCAAAGCAAGTGGGCTAAAGTCGAACCAGTCTCAGACTAGGGGCCTTTCCATCGTGATCTAAGAGGACATCCGAAAAATGCTCGAGCGTGTCAAGAACCCAAAGTGATATACGTCCCTCCTCACAAGACACAATCTTCTCTCACTAGTTGACACTTGTCTGCACGTGCGCCACATGTCACGGTTCCCGAGACAATGATCTCGAGCCGGATCCAAACCCGGGTCCCTGTGCGGTCTAAAGACTCGATGAGATTGAGGCACAACCACTCGTCCCTTTAATTTTCCTTTCCATGATGAGGTTTAGAGGGGGGTGTTTTAGGGGTCGAGAATTTTAAGCGGTAGAGATAAAAAAGAGAGGGATCGAGTATAGAGAGAGAAGAATGGATTGAAGAGGGAGAAGAGTATAAAAGGGGATAGAAGAGAGTGAGGAGTTTAGAAAGAGAACAAGAGATAGAAGAGAGACAGAGACGAGGTAAGAAAAGAAGAGGGGATAGAAGAGAGAGAGGAGTTCCCTAAAATTGGGCGGCTTTCTGGAGTCACCTCCAGAAGGAGGTATTTGCTAGGTGACGGGAAAGCACGAAGCATAGATACCCCGAATGATTCACAAGAAGCTATACTAGTGGGACTGGCCCAACCAGGATGTGTCTCAGAAGAGCCCTCTAAGAGTGAAAGATAAAAATAAAAATAGAAGAATAAGAGCAAGAGAAGGAAAGTTTAGAATGACAGAAGAAAATGTAGTGAAGTGAAGTAAAGAGAGAAGAAAAAGGTCGACCCCGACGGTTTTTTAAGGTCAAGGAACCGGGTCGAACCCTATTGCGGCCTCAAAAGAGCCTCACTCAAGGGGAAGGTTTGAGGAGAGAAGTACAAGAGAAGAAGAACCTCTCAATCATCAAGCGACAATCTGGTGTATGCTTCTTTTTCAGAGGGCTTATAACAATTGGAGGTAAAGCGAGATATGTTGATGAGGCAAGTGAAGAAATAGGAGAGACAAGTAGAGGAAGAGTGCAAAGAAAGAATAAAGAGAAGTGAGAGAAGATAATGAGAGGTACAGAGAGGAAGTGAGTGAGGGTGAAGAGAGTGAGAGAAGGTGAGAGAGAGAAGAAGAGTGAGAGGGAGGGTCAAGACGTGAGAATGAGAGAAGGGGGAGTGAGAAGAAGAGAAAAGGAGGTAAGAGAGAGTGGGACAGCGGTTAGGCCACTTGCCCTTGAGGTGAGAGAGAAGACAAAGTGAGAGAAAGGGAGAAAAGAGGAGAGAAGAGGGGGAGGGAGTGGGACACCGGCTAGGGCATCTGCCCTAACAAAGAGAGAGAGAGAGAGAGAGAGGGAGAGAGAGAGTAAAGGACAGTGAGAGAAGAGAGAAAAGAGAGGAGAAGAGCTAGGGCAGCAGTTAGGCTCCTGCCCTGGCTAAGAGAGAGAGAGAGAGACAGAGAGAAGGAGTTGGGGCAGCTGCTAGGCCGCTTGCCCTAGCTAGAAAGAGAGAGAAAACATGAAGGGAAAGAGAGACAGAAGAGAGGAGAAGGAGGAGAGAGGAAGAAGAAGAAGAATAAGAAGAATAAGAAGAAGTAGACAGAAGAAGAAGAGAAACAGAGTTATGAAGAGGTAGCGCACTTCATGAAGGGAGCATGGTCAACCCATAGTTGTGCTCTCCCACTAAGGACGCACCCATTGCTACACCTATATTTACGCAGGATTTTCCTTCATTCATTCCTCAATGTAGGATAAATAACTCACTATTATTATCTCTACAAATAAGACAAAGCAACACTTACCAAAATACTATAGCTCAAAAGCATATTATTTTGAAATTTCATAGAAAAAATGCTACTTTCATCGAAGGAGGTAAAGGATTCAAATTCTTGGTGATTGTCCCAAAATACCAAACACGCTAACTTAATGTCTTTAGGACTTGGGTTGGGGCTTGATTGATTAGCTACTGACCTTAGAAACACTAGCTTCTTAGTTCACTTACTGCTGCTAAACTACCAAAAGTAAAAGAAAACAAAAAAAAACGGAAAAAGAAAGTAAAACAAAGCAATGATGAAATGGCTTATAGTACATGATACACCATCGAGATCCAAAATCCAATTATCAATATAAATAAAACACGTTCCCACCGTTAACGATAGGAGTAGATGCACACTTGAAATACTCCAAGTTTTTCACCTATGGGGCACCAAATTATCATAACCACCCCTCGCCCTACCACTCGCAATCCCTTGTTGGGCTTATGTGGTCATTAAAGGCCTTATGAGAGCTTGTACAAGAATTTTATATTGTGAAATATAAACTCAATGGGAGTGTAGTCCTCTCTTAGACCATACTAAGCAAACATTATTTGTCGATACTCGGACTAGGCTTAAGTGCTAGACCAATCGAGTTGAAAACCCAAAGTACCTAGACATAAAGCTAAAATCGATGAGGGTTTAGTGGGATAGCCCTCGATGATGTCGGAGCATGCCCGGATGAGTGAGTCAAGGGATTATGCAGCCCTTGTGTGTAATGGATAGTCCCTATAGAGACAGGCAAAAACCTCATCATCATACCATCACACAGCATGTATATTGCTGGACGTATCGAGATAGCAATCCACCATTGAGGGTGAAGTGTGTACATGTACGAGAGATTACCCCTATGCACCGTGGAGCTGTGGTTGCATCATGGTCTGAAGAACCATAGAGTTGTCTTTAGGGGAGCACCTGAAATCTATAGACTGGGATTACGTCTCCTAGCCTATTGGCTGAATTTGGTGGCCCAATCATGAACCCCTATAGTGGACTATGGGTCATAAAAATCGCTGGGTCGGTTTGAGAAAGCTAGTGTGGTTCGTGGTCCACAGTTGAAGGTAGAGTGCTCCAGTTTATTGATAATTCCTAGATTTATATGGATGTGATTCCCTTCAAAACTAATTAGTTTTAAATAATTTTATGTTATATGAAGTTTAGAATGATTATTTGAATTTTTGTGATTATCTTGGTATTTTATTTTTGATCATTTAGATTTATAAATAAGAGAAAACC
Organism: Amborella trichopoda; assembly: GCF_054954075.1. Lineage (NCBI taxonomy): Eukaryota > Viridiplantae > Streptophyta > Magnoliopsida > Amborellales > Amborellaceae > Amborella > Amborella trichopoda. Next base: position 27,648,566 of record NC_142340.1, read on the forward strand.
ATTTTACAATATTTTAAATAATCAAAGAGAAATAAAATATTATTTCTGAAACTCATTTTAATAATTTATAATTCATAAATATTTGAGAGGACCCATGGGGGCCCTCCAAGCCCACTATTGTGATGTGTGTGGGACGTGGGACCCGCATAAGGTCCCCATGGGTGGCGCAAGCCACTTATTGGGGGTACTTTCTTATTTTCTAACCTTGTGATCAAGGCAATCAATTAACTTGAAAATTTATGAAAAGCGTTTTGTAGATATTTTGATTGAAATAAGAATATAATGTTTCATGATTTAAGGAATTTTTATTATTCAAAGATTATGTGAATAAACAATAAATATCCATAAAAGAGAAAGTATGAGTAATATTTTCTTTATTTGAATATTTGATAGGAATATGTTTAGGAAATGGAGGATAAATTTCTAGTACATTGCTTTGAATATTGATGGTGGATCTAAGGAATGGATGACTCACAACTCTCATCCCACAAGTCTATTTAGATCAATGGTCTATATTTTTGTCAGTAAAGATGATAAACCCTAAAGTATAGAAAATATATAAATAGAGGCTCTTCGCCCTTATAATTTTGTACACATCTTCTCTCTTCTCTCTTTAAGATCTCTTTTCTCTAAGCTCTCTTTCTCTCTAGGGACCATGCCCTACCAAGGGTTATCTCTCTCTCTCTCTCTCTCTCTCTCTCTCTCTCTCTCTCTCTCTCTTAGTGGGTTCCAAAAAGGGGGCACGCCCCAAGTAAGAGATCTCTCTCTCTCTCTAGTTGGCTAAAAAGGGGGCACGCTTAAGCTAAGAAATTTCTCTCTCTTGATTAGTCTTTCATCTCTCTATGATCAAGACAAGGGGGCTTGAGAAAGACTAAAGCATTGAGGACTTAGCAATTTAGTTTTAGACTGAGATCCATATCTTTGAGAAACCAATCATTGATCCCGAGCACCATTGGAAGGAGGAGACTCAGCGTGGGATGTACTAAGCCAGGTTGAGGTAATCTCCAACAATTTTACTTATTTAAATCTTGTTTCTTTATTATCCCTTTTTATTCTCATAAAGCAATGTATCAAAGTTTTTGTTTATTGAATAAAAAGTTGTGTTTAAGTGGTAGCAAGTACAAATCATTTTTATTTGTTTATTCCAAGAGTGATTTATTTGTAATTAAACATTGTAAGTGATCTTACGGGTGTAGGAAAAGAAAAATTTTAAATACATATACACTGTGCCTTATCACATAGTCAAACTTTCATGCCCGTAGTGGTAAACGAAGTGTAAAGTGCATCTCAACTGTCCTATTCATATGCGTCCCTGGTTCTAATAATACAAGGGAAGAAGGTATTTCCATATTTAAGCATAAGTTTCCTTTCTTCATTCTTCAATGTGAGATAAATGACTCACTACTTCTCTTTCTACAAATACGAGAAGAAACAGTTCCAAAATACTATAGTTCAAAAACATATTATTTTAAAATGTCACCTAGTATTTGAGTACGAAAAATACAATAAATTTGAGTGAGGGAGGTGAAGTGCAAATTAGGAAAAATACAATAAATTTTAGTAGGAAAAATACAATATCTCACCACTATCGGCCACTATTGGCAATGCCCATAATGGTAAATGAAGTGCAAAGTATGTTTCAACTACTTTCCAGCATGCACATGCTAACTTACCCCCCCCCCCCCCCCCCCCCCCCAGCTAACCTTTCCTCTCATTTTTTTCCCGACAACCACCTTTCCTCCAAATACCACACCCCCCCCCCCCCCCCCCCCCCCCCCCAATCCAAAAAAAAAAGAAAAAAGAGACTAAACTACCCCCATCTCTCCTCGTGGCTTTTACCCACGACTCTCTCCTCATGGCTTTTACCCACGACTCTCTCCTCGTACGTTCACTCCAGCAATGCAGAGACTCGCTCCAGCAATGAAGACACATGCTCCAGCAATGCAGAGACTCGCTTCGGCAATGAAGACACACGCTCCAGCAATGCAGAGGGTCTCTTCAGTAATGAAGATACGCGCTCCAACAATGCAATAACATGCTCTGGCAGTAAACTTTCTGGAGCCACAGCGCTCTGGCTGTTGAATAGGTCGCTCCGGCAATGAAAACCAGCACTGCTGCAATGCAGAGGGTCGTTCCGGCAATGAAGAGATGCACTTCAGCAATGCAAAGACTGGCTCTAGCAGTACACTTTCTAGAGCCACAGCGTTCCGGCAGTTGAATAGGTCGCTCTAGCAATGAAGACAAGCGCTCCGGCAGTACACATTCTGAAGCCACATCGCTCCTGCAGTTGAATTTGTCGCTCTGGCAATATGCTACTTGGGACGGCCAATTGATTTTTTTGTACAGGAAGGGCATTTTCGTCCAAACAAGAACAAATTTTTACCTTGGGGGGGTTTTACGAGGTAAGGTGGTTGTAGAAAAAAAAAGTGAGAGAAAATGTTAGCTGGGGGGTAAGTTGCATAGATAGTATATTTGGGGGGTTTTTATAATTTTCTCTAGAATATATGAGAATAGGGTATTTATGTATTTAAACATCACTTTCCAAAAATAATATAATACAAAAACATATTATTTAATAACAACTAATATGTTTATAGCAAAAGTAAAACTTGTTTTAGTGAGGGAGGTCAAGGGCTTGAATTCTTACCCTACCTTGGGAGTCGAGGGGCTTGATTGATTAGCTATTGCCCTTAGCAACACTAGCTTCCTAGTTCACCTCCTACAAGTGAACTAAAAAACAAAATGATGAGGTGGCTTATATTCGTGGTATACGTAAACGTTTGTATGGGCCCAGGCAACTTTGAAATTCCGATGTCTAAGTTTGTATGGCCACATGCATATGTAGCTGCATGCTATGTTCCGTTTGTTATAGATAGACTCTATGGGTTGCACTTACATTGAAGTGTCATTTGGAGCACATCCTATGCTGATATCTTGTTTGTATCCGATGGTGCAAGGCATGCAGCCGCATGTGGTCTCGGTCATGGAGAATACTAACTTTAAAATTTTGTTTAGTTTTTTCGTAAAGTTTGGGGCACCGCCCTACCAATGAAAAACTAAAACAAAAAAGGAAATTAAAATTCGGTTCCACAATCCAGAGGACAATTTTGAGAAAATAAAAAAATGTGGGTTGACAACCTTCTTTCCAATTTCCGTTTATAAATGGAGCATTTCGTATTTTACTTGAGAGTGATTTATCTATGGATCTTAAAATTTTAGGTAACATATGAAATGCTCTGTTTATAGGCAAAAATTATAAAGAAGGTTGGTCAATCCACTTTTTTTTTATTTTTTTCAAAATTTCCTTTTGGTATGAGGATTCCATCTTCGCATCAAATTTTAATTTTTTTTTAAGTTTTTTCTTAAAACTTGGGGAAATGCCCAACTAATAAAAAAAAAAACTAAAAAAAAAAAATCAATCTGAGGATAGAATCCTCTATCCAAAAGGAAATAAATAAATACATAAATAAAGTTGACTGATTTTTTTTGTAATTTTTTCCTATAAATAAAGTATTTCATATTTTGTAAATCACTCAAACAAATAAGGTGCTCAGAATCTCCAACAATCACGCGGCATTCCTCTCCATTGGAAAACGATGGGAACCAAAAAATATATTTATAATTTTCTAGAGAGAAGCATTCTTCCCCTTTACTTTAGACGGGTGGAGAGACAAAGTTTGTCACACATGGGTCTATGGTAATAATAATTCATATGTTTCTTCAACTTAATCATTCATCATTATTAAATCTTTCATCATTATTAATTTTTAAACGTGGGTTGGAGTTTTCTTTTTTCAAAGGGTACAGTTTGTATAGAGCCTAGGCGCTAGCCAATCAAATTACAGCCTACCTTCAAATAATGTCAAGAAATGTGGTTTCAATACTGGAAAACTTTGTAATAGCCTTAAAATATATTTTTTATTTATTTATAGAGTTTAAAGCATCAAAAAATAATGTAGATCGACAGATTTATGAAAACTTGAAAATCTTGCAAATTGACGATCCAAAAATATGTTACAAAATGTATTATTTTCAAAGCTTGAAATCCATTTTCTCGTGTTTATGCATCTTGATGTCGGGATGATCAATCTGAGAAATTTGAGTATCAAAACAACCTCTTTTAATGAAATTTTTGAGGTAGGCTCTAATTTGATTATTTAGAGCCTCAGCTCTATATAAATTTCTCCCTTTTGGAATGAGAGGCGTGAACCCGGGGGGTTGGAGCTTTCTTTTTCCAAAAAGTGGAATAAGAAAGATGAACCAAGGGAAAGGAGTTAGGTATCTTCGACCAGATTTCAGAGAGAGAGAAAGAAGACTACAAAAAGAGAGAAGTGAGAGAGATAAAGTGGGCGATTGGTTTCCGGTTTTGGCTTTTGTCTTTAGAAAGTTCATTAGCATTTAAAGCTCAGGAAAAGGCACAAATAACTCGTGACAGGTTGTTTCGGAAAGGGACGAGCTCCAAGGGCGCCTTTTAGTAGGGTACGGATTACCCAATGTATCCAACAAAATTAATCAAAGTGAGGCGCACTTCCAATTCTATTTATAGATGCAATTTAGGTTGGCAGAAACTCATATGATAATCCGAAAATCTTATTTATAGGGAAAAGTTTATATAGTTCGAGGCTTTAAACAATCAAATTTGAGCTTACCTAAAAAACTATACTAGAAGAGGTTGTTTTGATGCCCAAATATCTTCAAATTGATAATCTCGACATCAAGATGCATGGACATAAGAAAAAAATGGATTTCAAGTTTTGAAAATAATGTATTTTGCAACCCATTTTCAGACCATCAATTTTCATGTTTTTCAAATTTTCATAGATCTATCGATCTACATTATTTTTAAACTTTAAACGTTAATAAAGATGAACATATATTTTAAGGCTATCACAACTATTTTCAGTATTGAAACAACGTTTCTCGACACCATTTGAAGGTACGCTCTGGTGTGATTGTTTAGAGCCTAAGCTCTATACAAACCACACCCTTATTTATAATTATAAAGATGCACTTTATGTAGAGCCGAGGCTCTAAACAATCAAAATAAAGGGCACCTTCAAATAGTGCAATGTAGTTTGAATACTAGAAATCTTTGTGATAGCTTTAAAATATATTTTTATCTTTAATTATAAAATTTAAATCTTAAAAAATAGTGTAGATCAAGTAGATCTATGAAAACTTGAAAAACTTGAAAATTGACAGTCAAAAAATGTGTTACAAGATGAACTATATATAAAACTTAAAATCCATTCTTTTCTCATGTCCATCTTGATGTCAAGATGATCAACTTGAAGATATTTGGGCCTCAAAACAACATCTTCTAGGAAAATTTTTTATGTGAGTTCTAATTTGATTGTTTAGAGCCTAAGGTCTGTATAAAATTTTTTATTTATAATATTAAAATCTCCTAAGTAATATAGATCGCGCATATTCATGAATACTTTAAAATTTTGAAAATGGACGTTTCAGATAATGTATTACAAGATGCAATATTTGTGGCTTTCAAAGCCATTTTGTTTTTCATATTCATACATATTGAGGTCAAGATGATCGATTTGAGGTTTTTCGGCACCAGAATTGTGGGATTCTACGTAATCCCCAGAGCATCAAAAAAACAATGAAGAAATGGATTGGATGAAAATCACTTTTTTGTTGTTGCTGTAGTCCTTTTCTTGTGGTTAGTGCACTTTTTTTCTATTTTCTTTCTGCACATGTTTCGTCTGGTTCAAGAGTTCCATACTTGTATCTCTAGGCCAACTTTCGATTATTAAAACTAAAGACGTAGTATATACAACTCAAACATCGAGCATTTGACATAAGGCCCTAGAGCTCTTGAGAAAGCTAGGAGGCAATGGGAGGCTTTAAAAGTTGAGAGTATATACATCCCATAATAATTTCCTATATTTTACTCTTTTAAGACCTTTATGTAAGAATATCACACCAATTAATCTTATTTGGGCTCCACTATCTTTGAGTTGTTATAAACTTAATTTTGATAGCTCTTTATTTAGTAATCCTGAACATGCGGGGGTGGGAGGTGTATGTAGAGATTATAAGGGTATTATGATATTATTCTATGCTGCCTCTTGTGGAGATAAAGGCTTGGGCTAACGATGCCGATATGGCAGCTTTGCTAAAGGATGGTTGAATTGGAAAGACACAAGCTTGGGGTATATTTTATTAAATGAAGGAGATTCGATTAATGTTATCAACTGGTGCAACTGTCTGTCTAGACCGTTTTGGCATATTCAATCTTTATGGCTGTAAGTTTAGGATTCATCTTTGCAATTTTACTTTCAACCATGTTTATATAGAAACAAATTTCATTGCAGATGATTTAGCCAAAAAGAGTGTTTCATTAAGTTCTTGATTGTTTCTTCTAATTTTTTTTTAATATTGTCATGGTAATTACTCCACTTATCTAATAATATTAGTACTCCTGTACCAAAAAAAAAAAAAAAGTTATTAGAGTTATTTTTTATTTTTTAAATGATATTTCTTCAAGTCAACTTTATCTAAAATTCAAAATGTATATTACTAGGGGATGCTATTTATTTTTTTAATTTTTTTTCCTGTATAAGTGCAACAATTGAGGTTTTCTTCTCTATTGGCCACTACGAATATTGAGAATTCGATATAGGTCCACCCACAAGGAGTATTTAATCACGCTCGGATAACGGGATAACCGGAGTAGTGTTGGTATTAAAAAACAACAATATAAAAAACTTGTGTGCATGCAAGGTTAAGGCTTTATACAATGGGGGAAAAGTTTATATAGAGCACAATCAAATTAGAGCCTATCTCAAATCAAATTAGAGCCTATCTCAAAACATTCACTAGAAGAAATTGTTTTCATGCCCGAATATAATCAAATTGATCATTTCGGCATCGAGATATATGGACATAAGAAAAAAATGGATTTCAAGTTTTAAAAATAGTACATCTTATAACGCATTTTAAACCGTCAATTTTCAAGATTTTCATAAATCTCCTTTGTCTACACTATTTTTGAAGTTTTAAATTTTATAATTAATATCACAAAAATTTTTAAATATTGAAATTATAATTCTCGACACTATTTGGAGGAGGGCTCTTATTCGATTGTTTAGAGCCTCGGCTCTGTACAAACCGCACCCTTATGTATACTTCTTCCTGTGGTAATTACGGTAAATGACAGGGTTAGTATTGGCATTAAGAGAAATACGGGAGTCCTCAATCCCATTGAAGGAGTCGTATTTAAAGAGGCGTTCCGACAAGTGGAACGCGCCGGCCGACGAGGATCAATAGGAACTCTCTCTAACTTTCTCTCTCTCCCATTAATGAACTCCACCTCTCTCCCATCAATAACTCCACCTCTCTCTCTCTTCTAATTCTGTCTCTAATAGAAAACTCTCTGTCTCTCTCTGCACTGTCATGAATTCAATGGATGACCTGTAACAATGGCAGGCGTGATTTATAAGTTTAGCCTGAATTAGCAGGAGGGCGAAGGTGGGGACTTTCTCTCTCTGCTAAGAGTAAAGAGTTTGGTTCTCTCTCTCTCCACTCAGTAAGACGAAGACTTAAAGAGATAGGGGCTTTCTATCTGTAAAAGGAATAGCTCTCTCTACTGAGCAAGTAAGAAGAATTAGAGAGATGGGGCACTACGTTTGTGGGACTGGGCTGTTCGAGAGCGATAGAATATCCAGAGAGGGAAGTCATTACAGTCTCTCAAGCGGTTTCCTCCCTTCTCTTGGGGCTCGAAGCAACCGCATGGTCAAGCTCCGAAAGTTCATCGTCTCTCCCTATGATCGTCGCTACAGGTACTCTCTCTGTTTCTCCTCTCTACCTATTGCCATTGACCAATTTTGAAAGTGGATTTTTCTCTGCATTTCAAAGAAAAGAAAAACTGGTCTCTCTCTCTCTGGTTTCAAAGGTTTTGTAAAGATCCGATCAAAATGCTTCGTTTGCGAAAAGAAGTGCTTTCGGATTATCATTAGAGAACTGAGAAGTAAAAACTGCTTTCGGACTTGTACGCGTTAAATCGAAGACCCTCTCCCCTTGTTATGAATGATGTGACTACTGGACACGTAGCGATGCTGCCGCGGGAGCATACTGTTCACTTCCTCCCTCGGACGGAAAACTAATTTGGAATGATTTTCTTGATATGGCAAAATTTGGGGAAGCTCCTAAAACCGACTAGATGATTCGCTTTAAAAGAATAAAGTTGAGTTTCAAATTTTCTGACACCTAGATCTCCCCTTTAAAAATTGGACGGTTTTCATTCAATCTTAATACATTATTTTGTTCAAGCCCATCAAGAATGTAATTTAGGCTTTTTTTATTTATTTTTTAATTGAGTAGTGTGAAGTGGTTAAATCCCCAAAATTTGAAGTTCTAAAATACTTCTGGATTAGATTTTGCGTGAGTAAATAAACAATATGCTCAAGGAGGGAGCATGAAATCTGTTAGCATGACCAAAGTGACCCATTTTCGTTTGTGGGATTTGTACGACGGTTTATGATTTCAAGAGCACTATGTTAATACCTTTTCAAAAGGAAAATTATTCCATCGGGCGGGGACAACATTTCTTCATTTGTGGTTTTCGGTATAAAGTATCCATTTTAAGGATAGACGTAGATAGGTGGTCCATTTAAAAACAATTGAAACTTACGGTCTTAATATTTATTTTCTTAATAAAATCATTATTTTTAATTTTGAAAATTTATTCACTTTTCATATTCATGATCTCCACATTAGAGATTACATGTCCTTTATTTAAAAATTCATCTCAAAAATAAATTTCTAAGAGGTGACTAATTTTTACATGGACTCATAGAAACCATCTTTTTCAAAAACATAGGGAATCATGTTTCTTTCATCGGAGGCATGCTTTAGTAGGGCTAGAATGTGAAAGCACTAGATAAATATTTCCAAAAGAAAATTATTGAAATTTGAGTTATCTAATACTTAGATCTCACCCTCTAAAAAATCGGGTGGTTTCTATTCAATCTTAATTATTATTTTTTTTTTAAAAGGTCGAGACATTAGTTTTTTCAACTGCTTAGAGGATGCAATTAGGAAAATCCTTTTATTAAGGTTAATCTATGTGCTAAAGAGGTTATATCTTCAAAAAATTGGGCTCCCAAAATATTCTTTGGTGGGATTTTACTTGAGGGAGTAAATGGATAGTATACTACCAAAGGGATAAAATATATTTTGGCTTCTTTATCAAATAATCATGGTATAAATGAGGCTGAGCATCCTAGGTCATATACAGAGGTCAAAGTTCGAAGACCGCACTACATTTTTAAAAAGGACAAAATGAGTTGTGCCTTAGGACCTTCATGCTATGTGAGCCATCACTTTTCCCAAAGTTAGGGTTGCAATAAGAGCATAAAAGTGGGTCCACTATCCTATGCTTAGGGGTTTAGCTTAGGACTGTAACTTGAATGCAAAAGTGGGTTGAATAAATGTAATTACGTCCCACCAAGTAGGGGTGGCAATGGTCGGGAATGGGTCGGGTCGGGTCCAACTGGATTCGGACTTAGACCTGAATGGACTTGGGTCCAGGTTTTGGACTCGGACTTGATCCGTGGGGTTCAAAAGTTGAACCCATACCTATACCTGTATCCATCGGGTCTCGGGTATGGTTGGGTCCATTGCCACCTTCATTTGGAGCTTCTTTTTTTGTAGCTGATTTTTGAAGTGTGAGCGATTAGAGCGAGAAAGAGGGACACAATCGACATCCAGAGAAAGAGAGCTATGTCTCCAAGAAACTGAGAGAGGGAGGATGGTGATGGGGTTTGGCGGTTGGAGAACCGGGAAAGATGAAAAGCATTGAAAGGATTTTAGGGTTGGAGCTTTGGCTTTTGGATAAACTAAAAATTGGGGTCCGGGTACCCATCCGATCGTGTATAGCAGGACTCATACCCGGACCTGGGACTATCCGGATATCCTTTATTGGACCCGGACTTTACCCGTAGGTCCAAACCTTGGACCCATACCCGGACCCATGTCAGATATACCCGGTGGGTATGGGTCGTTCTGGTCCATTGCCACCCTACCACCAAGTTTACGATTATAGCAATAATTTAAGGTGGTTGAATGAATAAAGGACCACCAAAGTAGCTCATGTTTTGTCACTGAGTCTGGTGTTGTAGCAAGAATGTGAAATGCGTTGAAATAGGAGGATGGCTCAAATGGCACTTATTTTGGCGGCCACCTTTGAAAATGTAGGAGGGGCAAAAGCTTGAGAGAGAGTTAGTGACTTGGTTTAAACCGGAGTGACTTAGTTTAAGGGTTTAAAACATGGGGAGATCTTACGCGTCTTTTGTAGGTTATATGGCATACTAATTGGAACACCAACGTTCAAAACATGGGGACATCTCACGCCTCATGTCTTTTGTAGGTTATACGGCATACTAAATGGAATATCAACATGTGATCAGCGCTGCAAGTGGGCCGCCGAGCAGGCTCGGCTCGACACATGCCAGATTTGACACATGATAGGTCTAGTCCTATATTGGGGCATGTCGGTTTAGGTCATGCCTCAAAATTGGGGCCTACAACTTTTAATAGGCTGGGATTAAGCTTCCACTTCGTAATACAATCTCAAGGGCTATAAGGCGCATAAGGTCAACGTGTGCCCTACTATTTCTTGCATAATGTAATTGGAAATAAGGATCTTCGCATACACCTCTCTATAGAGTAAAAGCAGTCTCCTTGATCACATGTGATATGAGTTACATGCCACAACGTAAATGACAAATAATATTATGATTACGTTGGATCTACACCATACGGGTCTTAGTGCCTTCAAGCTATTCATCTTGTCACAACCAATGCATCTAGGGTTGCATCCAAGTAACATGTGATATGAGTTACATGCCACAATGTAAACGACAAATAATATTACGATTACGTTGGATCTACACCATACAAGTCCTAGTGCCTTCAAGCTATTCATCTTGTCACAGCCAATGCATCTAGGGTTGCATCCAAGTAATTAACATGAGCATCCTCAATGCTCACACTTAGTTGTCGCGCACGCTATATGATCTGCTGGGATACCATATGGATCATGTCAATTCCCAACTACAGAACGTCGTCTCGATCTGTTATCATATCAATATTCACACACCCTGTGTGTATCTTATTCTCCAATATCTCAGACATTGATGGTGGTCAACACTATGCAAGAAAGTGGACCGAGCAAGCGCGTGATTTATCTAGCAATGGGTATGCATCCTAGTACGCAAGTGTGAATGTGCAATCAAATCATGAGTGTGTATTGAACAAACCACAATACCATAAAACTATCAAATAAACGGTAAAAGTCTATTAAAGAAAACATCCATGTACCAAAAGAGTAAGACATTGACAATGGTACAAAAAATCAATTAAGGACTTCCAGGTCTCAATCCCTTGGCATGAGCTCTATACTTCTTTTAAGCTATATAGGCTTAGTCATGGGGTCTGCTACCATCCTGTTCATGGGATTGTATATGTCAAGACCGTCTCTTTTTCTCTCATTAGAATTTTACAAAAAATGATACCCCATATCAACGTGCTATATCTTACTGTACTACCTGTGGCTTTTTGCGAAAGCTAATGTTGCTATATTGTCACAAAACATGCTCACATACTCTCTAGTACTCAATATGATCCTTAAGCTTTACAAGATCTACATTAGCCACATGCCCTCTTGCATTGCAGCACAACAATCACTATATTTCGATTTCACATTGGATATGTCACTCATGTCGCTTTCTTATTGTACTAAGAAATCACTCTCATTCTCAGAGTGAAGGACTTTCTTAATGTCAACCATCAATACTCTAGGCCACCCATCTAATCCGACATACTCTATCTTCGCAATAGCAGATCATTTTCCAAAAAATCTATAAATAGTGTATGGTTTTTTGGAGATATCAGAGTATCCCATTCATAATCTGTCAATGTTCACCATCTGGATTACTATGGTAGTGACTGATCATTTCCCAAAAAATCTATAAATAGTGTATGGTTTTTTGGAGATATCAGAGTATCCCATTCATAATCTGTCAATGTTCACCATCTGGATTACTATGGTAGTGACTTTATATGTTGTAGGATACAACCTGTCACGTTTCGAACATGGCATACATTAGATTGTCTACCATACTTTCATATGGGATACATATTATCTTTTCAATTATTAGCCTCTGTATGTGGTAGAGATTATGGCTAAGCACATGATCCTTCTAGACAGGAGTACTGATGGCACCACTGAAATGCATCATAAATCATTCTAAGATTTTTCTAATGTAAGTCACTTATGACATATTGGAACCTCAAAGAGTGATTGTCTCGAACTCAATATTGGGACATGATGCGCCTTGCTTATGTCCTTCACATCAAAGTTAAATGACAATTGTTTAGTGGTGTTGATAATCTCCTTGTCATTTTTGGCTATTAGGATCTCATTGTTCAACAATGTTGAGATCATAACTGTTCTCCTTGTCAGGAAATGTCATTTGAACAACCATACAGTCAAGTTCCAGAGTCTAACTCACTACAATGGCAAACTATGAGGCGAATTGATACCATTCTTACCATTGTGAAGAATGTTTCATTTTAGTCCACAAAATCCATTATGTCAAACAATTCACAACTTATTGAGCCTTATGCTTATATATAGTCCCATCCCTGTTATTTTAATTTTCAAGACAACTTGTTCCTCATGGGTTTTCTACTTGGAGGAAGATTTACGAATTCTCGACTCGCTTATTTCTATAGAACAAATATCCTAGTCCATTGCGGCAATCTAATTGCTAGCAACAAATGATCTTGGTATTTCCTTATATGAATCCCATTCATCCTTATTAATGGGGATGCTTGTCCGAAACTCCTCATAGCAAAGTGTCTCCAAAGAATTCTGACACATGCATTCCCATGAGGCTCAAGAATGAATGGTAGTTCACCTCCATTATTCTCAATGACAATGAAAACACTCCAACTATGATCCTTTAGTGGAGGAATATCCTCACCATTCTTTATTTGAGATCCAACAATCTTATACGTATCTGGTGACATCTAAGACCTTCTGCCTAGGGGCTCCAACTCAACAAAATCCCCATCATGGAATTCAACTTCTCTCACGCCACCCTCTTCAAACTCATAACCTAAAAGCATGCCGATTAGCATCCTCAGGATATCTAGTGAGGGTTTATGCTATGGACGTCCAATTTACCTCATTTTCGGATGGGGTGACAAGATCAATGGACACCTAAAGACTCAAACAACATAGGGTCTCTTAGTGGTTTATAACTCTTTAGGGGGTTTTAGAGTTTAAGGAACCTTATTCTGGTGCACATAGTAGTCCGTATAGCATCTCTTAAGAGCTCACATAGAGACTTGCTTATGTATTATGGACATCATGATATCTAGTAGGGTATGGTTCCTTATCTTTGTAACACCATATTGCTGCATAGTACATAACTTCATTCCTGCTGATGAATCCCATGATCCTGAGAGAATTGTCCCTTACGATTCAAATATGTTCTTACTTCCCTTGTCAATTCTAAGAATTATAATTCTCTTCCAGAACTAATTCAACGTGCAACTCAATTCTATTAAGTAATACGTTGCCTCAGATTCAAGCAAAACTAAGTATAGATATTGATGGCATAAGTATTCATACTGGGATTTATAGCTGGGCCTTCACATCCAAGAGACCTTGTAGGTAAAGATAATATCTAATGCTCTTCAAATATTTGTACCTTAGAAGAGGGGCAATCTAGTGGATATTTCCATTGAACAAGGTATCGGCTTGGGCAGGTTCACTTTCACTTTAAACAAGCCCGCTGGGACAAGTAATCACACATTTCTAAACTCTATCGCCTTAAAAAATAAAAAAAAGAACGTTATATTGAAAAGGGTCTTGGACACTAAGAGTGGACATGGTCCAACATGAACAAAACAATGATCCAAATGATCCCATAACGACCACATCCTTAGCAATATTGTTTCATATTAAGTGCTTATGCCTTCCATTGGAACATGGGAAGTTGAATGGACCCATCAACCTCCCTTGCTATGTATTCTTCAACCTCCCTTGCTATGTATTCTGATACTCCAAATGCACAATCTAACTAATGGAAATTGAATGAGCATCCAACACCCAGTGCATCCACTAACATACAATGACATAAATAGTTTGTGCCACCTTTAGCTTCATGCATTCACAAGCAAGTGGCTAGTCTATTCTGCAATCGTTATAGGAAGGATAGTGTTTTCCATCGGAATGCTTCAATATTCTTGCCTATATTTTCCCTTGGCATCCTTGACCTCCATTTCTTCTTTCCTCTTGGAAATGTTGCCCTCAAGCCTGCTCTTAGGTTTGTCACCACCCTTGGGCCTCCCAATTTTGCAAGCATAATGACACTGCTTTCACTTCACGGAGAGGCACCCTGCTCCTAACTCTAGATGTTGAGATTAGTGTTACTCTAAGTATAAAATTATCAATTTCTCCATCTAGTTCCTAGGAATGAGGAGGTGACTAGAGTACAATTACTATCTATTGCTTATTCACTCAAAAAAATATTAGCCCAACTCATGTCATAGAACACTTTTCTCAAATGCTCCATCATGTAGACAATTGACAACATTTATTCAATGCACACTAAATGCCTACCTCAGTGCTTGCAATCTGGTAGTTGAGGTGCTCGCAAACCAGATCTATAAGGCTTGCCTTTTTGGTCATTGTGCATGCTAATCAATATAGATATGAGTGCACAACGATAGATGATGATCCATGTTTTATAAGTCATAATCTCATGACTAGCTTGGCTATGTACGCTTCCCTTCCTCAGGAGGGGTCCATGCTGACAGTGAGGCTCTCTAATATTGCTTCCTAATCAAGTACGTAATGGACAACGCATATCAAAATTCCTACTATCTAGCATTTCCCCTCTAAGGATATTAGCGATTACATCCTTTTAATGTATGTAATGGACAAACACATATCAAAATTCCTACTATCTAGTATTTCCCCTCTAAGGATGTCAGTGAGTACATCCTTTTAATGTACCGACAATTTAGGTTCGTGAATATAAATGGGAAATCATAATACATTATATCAGCGTTTTAAAAAACGCCGAGTCGAACCGGACTCGCCCGGTTCGACTCGGAAAATCGTGAAAAGGGACCAGATCGCCCAAAAAATCGGAAATCGTCCGGTTCTAGAGAGAATCGGACGATTCTGTACAGTGAATCGCCGATTCACTGTACGGAATCGGCGAGTCCGAGCAGTGAATAGGCGATTACGTACGGATTTTTTTTTTTTTTTTTTTTTTTTTTTTTTTTTTTTTTTTTTTTGTTTTTTTGTTTTTTTGTTTTTTTGTTTTTTTGTTTTTTTGTTTTTTTGTTTTTTTGTTTTTTTGTTTTTTTGTTTTTTTGTAATCCATGATAGATTTTTTTGTAATACTTGATCGATTTTTTTGTAATCCATGATCGAATTGTTTTTGTTTTTTTGTAATCCATGATCGAATTTTTTGGTTTTTTGTAACCCATAATAGAGTTTTTTGTAATCCATGATCGAAATGTTTGTTTTCTTTTCTTGTAATCCATGATCGATTTTTTTGTTTTTTTTTTTTTTTTTGTAACCCATGATAGAATTTTTTGTAATCCATGATCGAATGTTTTGTAATACATGATCGAAATGTTTGTTTTTTTTTTGTAATCCATGATCGAAATGTTTGTTTTTTTTTTTGTAATCCATGATTGAATTTTTTGTTTTTTGCTTTTTTTGTAACCCATGATAGAGTTTTTTGTAATTCATGATTGAATTTTTTGTAATCCATGATTGAACTATTTTTTTCTTTTTTTGTAATCCACGATTGAATTTTTTGTTTTTTTTTGTTTGTTTTTTTTGTTTGTTTTTTTTTATAATCCATGATCGAATTTTATGTAATCCATGATCGAATTTTATGTAATCCATGATTGAATTTTTTGAAAATTTGTGATTTTTTTTGTTTAATCCATGATCGAATTTTTTTTTGTAATCCATGATAGAATTTTTTGAAAATTTGTGATTTTTTTTTTAATCCATGATCGATTTTTTTGAAAATTTATTTATTTATTTTTTAATCCATATTATTCAAAAAGAAAACGAGAGAGATGATGATTCTGAGGCCACCCTATCCTAGCCATATTATTCACATATCGAGTCCCAACAGCAACAGTGTAGGGATGACCACGAAATACTGTAAATTAAATGCTGAATGGCGGTTCATGCAGGGAAAGAACATATCAATATTCGCATATTCATTCAAAAACATGAAAATTCTTAATGGAGTACCCTCATTTTTTATTGAATTCCTAAAAAACAATATTTATAATGAATTTTAATAATTTTTTCGAATTTTTTTTAAGCTTTATTCTGACCGATTCACCCGATTCTCGATCCGGATCGCCGATTCACCGATCCGGATCGGTTTTTTGGAAGCCCGATCCGGGTCACCGATCCGTTTTTTAAACCATTGCATTATATAGATGTCTAATTTGTTCACACATTAAGTCAAGAGAAAATATTTTCATATTTTATTTTAAGTTTCATTTCACAATAGATCCAACATTTTATAAGATATATTAGGATATAGAAATTATAGATTTTATTTCTTCTAACCCCATGAGCTACTTTAACCTTGTTCTTTTTAGGCCAAATAAATCTAAAAAAACATACCTTTTCTAGAAGCAATCGTCCCAAACTTCTTTCTCTCTCCACGTACCTTTTCTCTCCCTCTCCATATTTACCATCTCTAACCTCAAATTCTCTCTCCTTCTGCTCTCTCTACCCTTCCTCACCGTTTTTCTCTCTTTCTCTCTTTACCCTACCGCACTTTTTTTCTCTCTTTCTCTCTCTACCTTCCCGCACCATTTTTCTCAATCTTTCTCCTTCTACCCTCTCTCAATGAGATCCGTAATGTCGAACTTTGGGCCTTGTATAGCTTAAAGAGAGAACTCAGTAGGATCATTCAGAATTGAAATTGATTTTTGCTTTAGGATGCTCTTTGGCCAATGCTTCCCCTTGAGGTCCATCTCTCTAATGCTCTCCTCTGATGAGAGAGACTTTGGATCTGCTTATGCCATTGAAAGCAAAGCAGTGAAAACAGAGCAGCAATGAAAGTGGCAATTCTTATGGTTTTCGAATTTTCAATAATCCGCGCTGATAATGGGTTCTAATACGCTGGAACTCACCGGAGAATTATTTTGCTGAGTTTTTGGCCTATTGAGCCTAAACACTATCTTAGTTTTGGGTTTTCAAGGGAGGTGGAATCTAAGTTTTTTATTTGGGTTTGGGTTTTCTAGGAGAGAGTATTGGAAAAGGAGAGATGGAATTCTAGTTTTGATATTTGTTTAGAGAGAGTATTGGAAATATGGGATTTATTTAGAGAGATAGAGTGGTGGAATTTTTGTTTTTGATATGGGCAGAGGGGGGAGCGATAGAATTCTTGTTTTGGATTTAGAGAGAGAGAGATGGGGGAGTGGACCTCGGACTACCCACTTTTCCCTGTAGGTTTTCATGCATTAAATGGAATAGCCATGAAAAGCAAAGAAACAGAGCTTGAGATGTTGTATTTTAGAGAGAAAAAATACCGAAAATGTTGAGAAATATAGATCAAAGAGTAAGGTGATGCTCATTTATGAGAGAGAGTTGAGAGGTTATGGGGAAGAAAGAGAAGTGAGAGGTTGTAAGAGGAGAGAAAGAGGTGTGTGGATTAAGACGAGAGGAGAGAGAGTTAAAGAAGTTGTAAGAGAGAAAAAGAGAGAAGTTTTGAATATATAAATGAAGAGAGAAAAGGGGTTGGGTTTAAAAAGAGTGTCTTTTTGACATTTGTTTAGTTTAAAAATTAGGTTTAAAGTGGAAGATATTTTTTAAAAAATTGGATTTATTAAGAAATGCAATTTAAAAATAAGAGATATACTGATGTTTTCCTTAATTCAATAAATATGTGTTATCATTTCTAGCACTCTTGAATCTTCAAGAATCAAAACATTTATACAACCAGGAGTGAAATTTAACACAGCCAGAAGGGGCCAGGGTTTGTAATCAGCATCGCGTCCGACTTGGGAGTAAGGCTTTCTGATCCTCCTCATCAAGGGAATGTATGCTTTGCGAATACAAAATCCCAGTATTTGGTGCAAGCTAATTGTATTTACTTGCCAAAGGGACACAATCAGAATGCCTAAACTGTTTAGCGGCATTGATGGCATACAATAGGTATCATAAAGCATATCTAAAATTTTTCAGACCAAAATAGGTCATAAGAGTTTAATCAGACCCTACTGATTGCATTGTATTTCACGAGCTACTGTAAAAACATATATTATATGTTTAAAACCAGATGCCAAGTTATGCCCTTTCGAGGGTGAGGGTCCAATTTTGCTTCATTGAGGCATTATAGCATGCTTGTAAGGCCTGGTTGCACATAGTTACTGTGTGGATTCAGATACCATTAAAGTCGGACACTGATAATGTGCAGCCGCACCTGCACAATAAACCGTGAACTGTGTAGATCCAGGTAGCACCCACGTCGGACACTGATAATGTGCAGCTGCTGCTGCACAATAAACCGTGTTGCTTTAGTAGGGGATACCAGTGACCTCATACATGAGGCACCACACATGTGGTCTCACACGAATAACTAATGTTTAGTTCCACCCATGTGATACCACACATGGGGTCTCACATGTGTAATCCAAACGTGGCTGGATTTTTTTTATTTTTTTTAAGGCGCCGGACTCCTACTCTATGTTGCCCCATGCGACTAACTCCTTGGTGGCGCTCGATCACAAGAAAACGTGGTTGCACATGCTAGACCACCATGATCAACCACATGGTCCAGAGGGTGTAGGTACCCACCGAGTATGCTACTGCCTCTCTTTTGTGATCCCTTGGGCACCTAAATGACCAAAGCGAGGGACCATCTAGGACGGGTTTACGCTCGTCTAAT
The DNA here is from genome assembly GCF_054954075.1 of Amborella trichopoda. Taxonomy (NCBI): domain Eukaryota; kingdom Viridiplantae; phylum Streptophyta; class Magnoliopsida; order Amborellales; family Amborellaceae; genus Amborella; species Amborella trichopoda. Next base: position 27,667,540 of record NC_142340.1, read on the forward strand.
ACCTGTTTTGCGCTTGTTTTGCACTTCCTGATTGCACATGTACCACCAGACTCCCTAAGGACTATACAATGCTATTAAGGCCCAATTTGTAGAAAATACCAAGAAATAGAAAAATAGGCTAAATACTTGCCAAACACTTGGGGTGGCCAACCTCCATCTGATACCAATGTTCATTCATCAGGTGAATTTTAACAAAGTTAAAATACAAATTAAAAATCAAATAGAGATGACTCACCTTTTTAGAATTTGACTGTCCTCTTGTAGTTGGCGCTGATCTTTTTCTTCCTTTTCGGGCATGGTTCCTCTAGGTCAAGAATTCGATGCCCACAACCTCAAGCTAATTCCAATTTTTAATTACAAGAACTAAAGTTATAATGTACCTAATGCAAATCCGGAGCCTTTAATGGAAAGCTTGAGTGTTCTTGAATCACAAATATGGGTTTTCATTAACTGGGTCTCTAGAGATTAAAAACTATCAGAGAAGAGAATTAAGGTATGGAGCAGGGGTGGCAATGGGTGGGTGGCCCGGCCTGGAATGGTTGGCTCGACCCTAAAAAAGTTAGGGCCTGGACTACAAAATGTGGCCTGAGGGCTGGATCTTCAAGGCTTGAGGGGTAGGCCAAGACAAGGCCAGCCCGGTTTGAACTGGCGCAGTCCAACCCTTTTGTACTTTATATTTTTTTTTATTTTTTTATCTTTTATTTTTCCCATTTGACCTGACCTAGGCTTGGGCCTCTTTCGTCCTGTCAAGGTCGAGAAGGGCCTAGGCCGGCCTTATGAGGATAGGGTCGGGCCAAGGCTAGGGCCAGGCCAGGCATGCCCCGGCCGTTGCCAGCCCTATAGAGAGAAATTGCTTGGTTTTTAAGAGGCACGTGGGACCTAATTTTTCTTCTATGAGAGAAAGTCCTCGTGCCTTTTAAGGTAAAATTAGGTCTCACGTTAATTATAAAAAGATGTAATTACCATTAATTATGAAAAGACCTAATTTTTTTTAATTTACCTAAATTTTCTTCTACAGGTAATTCTATCTTAATTGTGAGTTTTTTTTTTTTTCTATTTTGAATAATATTTCCCCCAGCTATATTTATCTCCAATTGGAAATCCATATTACATAGGATACTCTTTTATTTTTCTCTACTTTGAACAAATCCAACGATACTATATAGAGATGTCCTAATTACTAAGAACATGAAAAAAATCTACAGAGATCTTTACATCCACTAGTAGCAGACTCGAAATCCAACAACTCTACCTCAAATTTGACACATATATTCTCGTAATTAAATAAAATTAAGAGAGCGCTAGACATTTGAGCATTGAAACTTAAACTGCCTTCAAAACAATCATTAGGCGAGGAGAGAAGAGAGCCTTTTTTTATTCATTATTGAGTTGGCGTTGATCTTTTAAAGTCAAAATGGGATCCTGCATCGATGTGACTAATTCTTGATTGTCCTCATTTAAATTGGCAAACACCCGATTTAGATATACATAATGAAAAAATTGATTGTATATTATAAGATATTTACTTTTGATACATGGATGTTACAATTATCTATAGCCATAAGATTTGAAATATAATAATTTGAGAAATTATCTATAGCCATAAGATTTGAAATATAATAATTTGGGATGTCAAATAGTTCAAATATTTTTTTTGGAACTTTAAACCAAGCCAATTGGACCCTCTTCGAAGTTGAAATTAGATCACCCCACTCATCACATCACGGGGATCCATCAATATTTTAAGGGAAAAGTACACAATAAGACTAATTACCTTTGGTATAAAGTAGTGACAATTAATCTTGACCATTAGATATGAATTAGATGGCTACATTTATTGCATTCAAAAGACATTTTCCCATCTTTGCGACACACTTAAGCAATCAGATTTCACATGAAATGGTTATGTATAATTGTAACCTTTTTGTCTCAAAGGTAAGTGGTCTCATTGTATACAATCCGTGTCTCAAAGGTTAGTGGTCTCATTGTATACAATTCGGAGAGTTACAGTGAATGAGTTGAAAGAATGGTTGGTTAACTCTTAGTTTCTGTCTCTGACAAAAACAAAGCAGGGCGTGGGAAACTTTCCTGATAGTGTTGGTGGTGTACTCGGCTTGGGTATCTCCTTTCGAGCTGGGGTTCATGACGAAGGCCGAGGGTGGCCTCCTGGTGGCCGACAACGTCGTCAATGGCTTCTTCGCAATCGACATCCTTCTCACCTTCTTTGTTGCCTTCTTGGATCGGCGCACCTATCTCTTAGTTGATGAGCCAAAGATGATTGCCTTCCGCTATATCTCCACCTGGTTCGCTTTCGACGTTGCCTCTACCATTCCCTTTGAGTTGTTCGCGTCGAGGCTCTTCCGAATCTCGCCTCTTGCCTCCGGCATCCTCAACATGCTACGACTTTGGCGTCTCAGGAGAGTCAGCGCCCTCTTTGCCAGGTACCAAGGTGACTCTCTGTTTCTCTCTCAAGTACAACTAATGCATATCTCTCTCCCTTTCTTTGTAGGTTGGAGAAGGATATAAGGTTCAACTACTTTTGGACGCGTTGTGCCAAGCTTGTCTGTGTAAGTACTCTCCTCTTCATGCCATCATGAAACAATCTATGCTGCACATGATGGAGGTTCAGCAAACCCTGTGTCACTGTCTACTTTTCATTATCTCAATGAAATCTCATTAACGGTTGTTTTTTCTTTTTTTTTAACAAAAAAAAAAGAAAAAGAAAGAAAACAAAAACAGAAACCAACGAACTAGGTTCAGCAAGAAACAATATCCTGCACTCCAATTTGATTATAAAAAACCGTTACCACCCTCCGAAGAAAGGAAAGAATGAGAGAAGCAATGGGACCCACATTCTCCTGTTCTGGTAAACCATGACCTGCTGATGAAGCAATGGAAGATTGGGAACCCACATTCTCCTGTTCTAGTGGGTCCCACACTCTTTCTCCATCATTTCATCTCACAGTTCTGACCCCAAAAAGGCCATACTTTTTCCATAATCCACTAGACTTCATGTCCTAAACATTTTCTTCATCAGATTCTCAGTAAAATCTTAAATACTCATGTTTTAATGGTCCAGAATACAGACCATGCTGTAATAACGTATCTTTATGTAAATTTCTCTGTTTTTGTCGACAGGTAACCCTCTTTGCGGTCCACTGTGCTGGGTGCTTTTACTATCTCTTGGCTGCAAGGTACTATGACTGGAGGAGGACATGGATTGGGGCTTCTATACCAAACTTCAAGGAGAAGAGCCTTTGGATTCGCTATGTGACCTCTATGTACTGGTCCATCACCACTCTCACCACTGTGGGTTATGGTGATCTGCACCCAGAGAACACGAGAGAGATGGTCTTTGACACCTTTTACATGCTCTTCAACCTTGGCCTTACTGCTTATCTCATTGGCAACATGACCAACCTCGTTGTTCATGGCACCAGTCGAACTAGGAAATTCGTGAGTTCTCTCTGGCTATATCATGTTCTCTTGTGGAGATTGACATGCATCGGTAACTGCCAACATACATGCCAAATTGTTCCATGGAAGAGGAGAGAAAAACCATGTTGGTTTACATTCCTTTCCAAAATGAAGATGATCTAGTCTAGTTCATTTAACCATGAAAAACTATAGCTCATCAGGATCATCACCAGCGGATGAAACGAGGGATGGTGATGGAGAGAGTGGGACCAACCAAGGACAATGTGGGTGCCATTCATTCTCCCATCCGTATATAATTTTGTTGAATGGTCATGAACCCAATGGAATATGATTTTCTGTAATCCACTAGATTCTGTTATACTTGTTCCAATTCAGAAATAGGAGCATGAGTTTTAAATTTCGTACTGCTCTTAGGTTTTATTCCAAATATCCTAAAACCTCATTCCCTTTTTTAGAAGTGATAAAGTTGCCAAACAACCTTTTTCATCTCTCCTTGAGAGGCTCTTTCATGTTTTATGCAATCATATGATTAAAAGAAAAATTATTATGGACAAGAAATAGGAGTGAACATAAGGAAAACTTAAGAAAAATTTAGGAAAGGTTTGTATGCTAATTATACTTATCAAAAATAGGAATTGTCAAAACAGAAATTTTTGTAGAAGTATTCAGTTTATCCAAACAAATTTAAAATTGGAAAAGGTGAGATAAGGCATTGAATAACTATAAAATAGAAATAAATAAAATAAAATTTTCAACGATTATTTTTCATCTAGTCATTGCAGGAGCATCCCATAGCTAGTGTGTGCGTGTAGGGAAATGCTTGTATGTGCCGATGAGCTACTTTCTATAGCATTCGCTCATGGCTCAGAAAGTCCTAAAAATTTAAGGAGATTTCCTTGGCCCTATATGCACTTTCTTGAACCTGTTGAACAATTTCAAAACAAAGAAATAAATAAAAGAAGCTTAGAAAATGTTAAGTAGATAGAAAATCGGCTGAATGCTGGCCATCTATTTCTGATCTCAGCCTTGGAGAACTAAAATAATTGTTTCCTTTGGAATTGTTAATTAGGGGATGTGGGAGACATCTACAAAATTAGGAGTCAGGAATACCCCTCAAAAACCATATTTCTTTCCAAATGTTGATCATTGTATTCTCACTGAAAGTATTTTCTGTTATTTCTATATTTTTTCTTGAGCTGCTTATTTGGTGTGTGAGTGACACTAGCCCAATGAAATACATGTAACTTTCATAACCATATCATGGTGGGTGGGATGTTTCATCAGAGAGACACAGTTCAAGCTGCTTCAAGCTTTGCTCAGAGGAATCAGCTACCTTTGAGATTGGAAGACCAGATGCTCTCTCACCTCTGCCTCAAGTTCAGAACAGAGGGATTACAACAACAGGAGACACTTGAATCTCTTCCTAAAGCCATCAGATCTGGCATCTCCAACTACCTCTTTTATGCCCTTGTCGATAAAGTTTATCTCTTCCAAGGAGTCTCTAATGATTTCCTATTCCAATTGGTAAGCAGTCATTGGAGATAAAACCCGCATGCTTTCTTCTTTCCATTCAATCTCTATGCATTTTGTTTCTCTCAGTTCTGGTATGTTTGTGAGTGTTTATCAAAGGTCTTTATTATTTGTCCTTCGATCTCAATTAGTTCTTTTTGTTCTTGGGTGTTTGAAAATGTTTGTGAAAGGTCTCGGAGATGAAAGCAGAGTATTTTCCTCCTAGAGAAGATGTAATATTGCATAATGAGGCGCCCACAGACTTTTATATATTGGTCACTGGTGCTGTGGTAATTCCTGAACTTCTCAGAATCTTTTCAAATTCGATTCTAATTTAACTCAAATTTAATTCTAATTTACTGCAACTCTTTGCTTCCCTTGTTCTTGAAGAAAAACATAAATGGCATCAGTTTGTCTGATGAGTGGGTCTTTCTTGCAGGATCTGATGGAATACAAGGATGGATCGCTAAGGGTTAGTACTATACCCATTTTGTCTCAAATTGTAGATGATTGCTAAATTCTTCTTGGTGCAAATTCTTGTCCTTTCTAAAATTCTATGTAAATATTGAAAACTTTTTTGTGCGAGGAGCTTCATTCCTGAACAATGATGCAACTAGTGTCCTCCAAATTAATTTTCTTTCGCAGATTATAATAAATTCTAGTGACTGAATAGTGAATAAATAACAATTACAGGTGGTTGGGGAGGCACAAATGGGGGATGTATTTGGTGAGATAGGGGTACTATGTTACAGGCCACAAACGTTCACCGTAAGGACCAAACGGCTGTGTCAGCTGTTGCGTCTCAACCGAACCTCCCTCATGAATATTGTTCAGTCAAATGTTGAAGATGGGACCATAATCATGAGAAATCTTCTTCAGGTTTGTTGCTTTCTTCTTTTTCGGCCACTTTTGATGCCTAGATTCTGATTATAAAAAACATCCAATGCAAATAATACCACACACTTATGTCATTAGTTTACTGCATTTATGCACTGAGAGGTCATATATTTTATGATTGTATGTATAGCATATGAGGGATATGAAGGATCCCTCAACGGAAGATGTCATGATAGAGACTGAAAGTATGCTTGCTAGAGGGAGAACAGACCTTCCTTTTGGAGTTTGTTCTGTAGCAAGTGCAGGAGATGATAAGCTATTGGAACAGCTTCTTCAACAGGGATTAGATGCCAATGAAACTGATCACTGTGGACGCACTGCTCTAGTGAGTAACACTTCATCTTCCCATTCTCCTTTTTTGTTTTTTGAGAAGATGTTTTCTAATGTTTTTAATTTGTTTGTTCTGTAATTTCTTTGATTATATGTGCAAAATAGAAAGATGATAATAGTCTTATGTGCTCCTGATGTCTTTTTTAGATTTGTGCTTTTTGCCACTCTTTCTCTCTCTCTCTCTCTCTCTCTCTATATATATATATATATATATATATATATATATATATATATAAAACCAATTTGGTTTTATGCCAGGAAGGTCAACAACTGAGGCTATTTTCCTGCTTAGGCAACTGATTGAAAAGTTTAGGGCGAAGGGAAAAGACCTCCATATGGTCTTTATTGATCTAGAGAAAGCTTATGATCGAGTACATCGAGAATTGATTTGGCAGGTGTTGAAAAAGAAAGGCGTCTCTATACACTACATTGACTTGGTAAGAGATATGTACGATGGAGCAGTTACTAGTGTAAGTTCAACTAGTAGAGAGACGAGTGAGTTTTTAGTAACAATAGGTTTACATAGCATTGAGCCCGTACCTCTTTATATTAGTTATGGACGACTTAACTAGGCATCTAAAAGATGAGGTATTGTGGTTCATATTCTTCGCAAATGATATAGCTTTGATTGGTGAAACTCGAAATGACGTCAACATAAAGTTAGAACGAACTTTGGAGGGATGCTCTAGAATCCAAAGGTTTTAAAATTAGTTTGACTAAGACAAAGTAAATGGAGTGCAAATTTAGTAATAATAGAAGTAGAGATGAGAAGTAGTAAAGATTGATGACTACGAAGTACAAAAAAGACCATACTTTCGATATCTTGGGTCGATAATTTAGACAAATGGAGAGATCAAGGATGATGTCACACATAGAATTAGTGGTGGGTGGGTGAAGTGGAGATGTGCAACTGGAATTTTGTGTGATCACTGCATACCAATAAGGCTGAAAGGCAAGTTCTATAGGACAGCGGTGATACCAACTTTATTTTATGGGCCGAAATGTTGGGCGGACAAAAAACAATATACCCAAAGAATGAGGGTAGCGGATGAGGATGTTGAGATGGATGAGTGACAAGACAAGAAGGGATAGAATTTGCAATGAATCTATTTGAGAGAATTTATGCGTGGCACCAATAGGTGATAAAATGAGAGAGAGTAGACTTAGGTGGGCTGGCCATATGTGCTACCCATGAGAGAGAGTAGACAAAGGCATAGTTTTCATCATGATAGACTGCTGCAATATGATTCTTGTTTTATCTCTTGCGAAGACTAACTGTTTGCTTGGGAACTTTTTACAGCATTTGGCAGCAGCAAAAGGATTTAAAGAATGTGTTCGTTTGCTACTAGATCAGGGGGCTGACCCCAATATCAAAGGTAACACATGCTTTTGCAAGATTTTGTAATTTGGTTCATTTCCTCAAGTTAGTGTGCATATACAGCATTTAACTCATTTGGTTTGTTTAAAACATTTGACAGACCTGATGGATTTATTTGTGGTTGTTTGTGCTTGTGTGTGTGTGAGAGAGAGAGAGAGAGAGAGAGAGAGAGAGAGAGAGAGAGATTATTCAATTTTTTATTATTACATTGTATGTTTCTAAAAAGAAAAAGTATATGATAAAAGAGATATATTTTCCGTTAAAGTAACAGATGACTCCAGTAATCCTTAACATGAATATGGGAAAAGGTTCGAAAAATTTCTTATATTTGCATATAGAATGGAAATACTACTCTTCTCAACAATTCTGAATTTGTACATACTTAGAAAAGGTAATCCGAAATTTTTACCTTGGTGTTCATCACAAACCACAAAAGGGAAATGTACCATAAAATATGCTTGCTGGTGAGAGTTCAATTGGTAGACTTGGTAGAGGTTTTTGGAAAAGAAATGCTAGGCTGAAGCGTCTACTCATACTAATATGGATTCCATAGAAAGAATTGATGGATCAAAATAAAAATCAAACTTGATTCACTCAAGAACATGTGCATTATTTGAAATTAGTTATGTAACTCTTTGAAGGGTAGTCAGTTCTATATGATGTCCTTAACCTGAAGGGATTGAGATGATGGGGATGAGATGAAAAATATGAATTCGGAAGATGAGAAGGAATATTAATGCCTTTTAAAGGATTTCTAAGATTTAAAATGGAACTTGACACCCTGATTGAATTTATCAAGATGATCTAAAAGGCTATCAAAGATCTCGCTAATATACACAAAGTTATGGAGCCGTTATGATGACTAGGATTCTATCAATGGTTGGTATGATTTGCTTGTGTGGTCTGGGGATTCTCATTCTGCCATTGGTTTATAAAGGGCCTCCCATGTAGAAGGTTACAAGAAAATGTGTAGTGTCAAGTGTAGGGTGTACTGGCTACTTTTCACTTCACCTTTAATTAAATAACAGATAATTAATGGGAAGGTTTATTATGTGTTCAAAATATGTTTCCTCTTATAGATATGTTTGGATTAATCCTTAGCTGTTCCAAATTCTCAGATGAATCCTCAGGGAACGGGGTCAGGGCATCGATGATTAGGGGGTCGATGCTTCAATATAATGTCCCACCCTCCATTCCCACCGTAAACATATCAATAAACAAAAAAAAAGTTTTCCGTCATGTATGTTATTAATTCCATTGTGCCTCCGACTAGCCAATAGTATCTTTTCCCCCTTTACATAAAATATCATCTAATCAGTTTTGATTTGGAGCTCACCCACCATCTTCAATACTCAACAGATTTTGAAGGCAGGGTTCCTCTATGGGAAGCAATGCTCGGAGGTCATGAGGAGGTAAAAACCCTAATGTTTGAGAAAGGCGCAAGACTCAACCAAAGTGATGCAGGCCTCTATGCATGCATGGCAGTTGAGAAAAATTGCCTTGACACCCTCGATGCCATCATACACCATGGAGGCAATCCCGCACTACCTGCTCCTTTGACAGGCTCAACTGCGCTCCACACTGCAGTTTCTGAAGGCAATGTCGAAGCTGTCAAAGCCCTCCTAAACCTTGGAGCTGATTTTGACAAGCCTGACCTCATTGGGTGGACTCCTAGAGCTTTAGCTGATCAACAAGGTCATGATGAAATAAAGGTCCTTTTCCAAAATGTATCTGAAAATGTAGATCTTGCCTCTGCTATTCGACCAAATGTGAACTTTGAAAATGTGAAGAAAATTCATAGTGAGCCTTTCATTCGAAAGTATATGCCCGAAAATGGAGTTGGGAGCTCAATGCCGAGACGACGGCGCACAAATAACTACCAAAACTCATTGTTCGGGGTCATGTATGGTGGGGACAGAATGATAGGTTTTTGGGACACACCGGGTAATGTGGAGAGGTTGAGGAGGAGGGTGACAATTCATGGCGTGGAAAAGGAGAGAGGTAGTGGGAAGCTGATTCTTTTACCTGATTCAATTGCAGAGTTGTTGAGGATTGGGGGGGAGAAGTTTGGGTTTTCGCCCACAAAGGTGGTCAATTCAGAGGATGCAGAGGTCGAGGACATTGAGGCAGTGAGAGATGGTGATCACCTCTTCCTAGTTAGAGGAGGTGATGGCTAATAAAAATGAGGAGCATCCTGAAGATGGAATGGTTCATTGTTGGATTTCAATTGGATTTGCAGTGCTATGATTTTCATACCGTGCAATGAAGTTCAGATATTAGGATTGTTTGACGAGCAGGGTGCAAGAGGGGGCGTGAGAAGATGCAACTGCAGTTGGTTAACGTAGGAGAAAGAAGCAATGAATGCAGAATGAGTTTGATGGAATGGATCTAAGGGGGCAGGTGGTTTGAACTTTGAAATGTGAGAAGGAATGAAACTGCATTCGTTTGCTTAGAAGGCTGCATTAATGGGTGTGATGTGAATCACAACACCGTGTGATGCATTGAGTGAAATTGGTTAGAATGAGTAGAAATCTTGTTCTAGTTCCACTTTTGTGGGATTGGATGATCAACATGCGGCAACACTGATGACTTGTTATCCTCTGAATGAAATTAAGAAAGTGTATCTTTACGGTGCTTTTATAGTCTGTGTATGGAAGTTTCGATCTCCTAATTTGCATGCAATTGCTGCATTGCTTGGCAATGATATCCAGAATACTTGGGCGAGTAACTTGGGTTCACTACCCTGGCAAGCCCAGGTATCCCAAAGTTGGATGTCCAGGGGATCGTAAAGAATTTCAAACAAATATAATTTTTTTTTTTAAAAAGTAATTAATTAATAGTATGTTTTTTATGTTTTATATCATTTTGATAAACTTATTTTTACATTTTTTCCTTCTTTTCTGATTATTTCTAAAATACCCCTCTCACAAATTGATTTTTTTCAAATCCATTTTTTTTACTACTTTTTTAACCTCAAGTGTTTTGTTTAATTTTACTTCGAAGATATTTTCCTATTTTTAGATTTCTTTAGTATTTTTTTTTATTTTTCAAATACTTTTTGGCCTTGGTCAGAACTCGGCCCAACTCGATCTGAGTTACTCGGACTTGACCAAGTACTTGGCTCCGGCTTGGGCCGAGCGCTCAGCCTGAGTCGCTCTTTCACATATGATATCTGTGCAAATTTTCAATTTTTTGAACCAATTCAATAATTTAATTGATTTTTCTATCTTTCTTTCTCTCTCTCTCACACACACACACTCACTCATATACACTCATTTTTAATCATTATTATCAGGACTAGTCTAAGCATAGAATCGGTGGGTTTGGTTCAATCAAAATTGGTCCGACTACTAATCAAACTGGTTGGACTGGATTTTAAAATATAAAAGGAAATATGAAGAGCTACTTAAAGATATAAAATATATTATAAAAAAAAGCTGCCTTTGTTTGGCTGGTCTAACTGGTAAAAAATGGCCAGTCAAACTGGTCAAAATCGTCAAGTAATGGTTTTGATTATTTTTTAAGAAATCCGATTTTTCCTTTGGACGAGTCTAATTTAGGCATATGTCGACAATCCAACTAGCAAGTTCGGCGGGTTCTTTTTGGCCTTTATATCAATATTTTTAGCTGTATCGCACTGATATGAAGGTCTTCCTTTTGACCAAGTATGCAAATTGGAACGTTGATGACATGAAGCCATTTAAAAAGTTGGATATTGAAAAACTTAAGCATGTGCAGAGTTTTAGGTTTCTCGGAAGAGACTCCCTGCGTCCATTAATCATTATGAATATACAAATTTGTTTATGGACAAATACAAATAACAAAAATATAAATAAATCAGAGATCCTTATATTGTACCCAGACTTAACGTAAATACAAGATATTACATCTAACCTTCTCAAATATACAAATTACAATATGCACTTTCCATATTAACTTGATAAACAATATATAATTTCTTTTCACACTCTCTCAAACTCAAGATGCTATGAGAGAGCAACGGTTGCTTGAATACTAATTGAAGAAATGAGCAGTTGAAGCTTTAGGTGCAGAGCGTGACCAGTAGAAGCACTGATTCCCATGCTTAGATTGCTTGATCAACAAGCACAAAATGCAGCGGAAGATCACCAAGCCTCAGAAACAGGATGCTTGAATAGAGAAGATACAACTAACAACAAATCAACAAGCCTCAAGAAAAGATGGCCTCAGGAAGAGACGGCCATATCAAAGTAGGCTTACTCAATCAGACAAAACTCCAAAATTCCAAACCTTCACCAGAGACAGAAAAACAGTCGAGACAGTTGAGAAAATAGAATAACAATTGGAATAGCCAACAAAACTCGGTGTATATCCGAAATAAATTGGACAGTTCGCAGATCAGAACAGACATGATCGGGTAACATAACAAACATTCAATCATACATAAAAGATTTCTTTTTCTTTTTTTAACAAAGAAAATTGGTCGTCATAGTTTACAATCCACAATTTTCTGGCACAAACCTAAAAGATTCGGACTTTCCATTGGATCGAGCGAGAAACAATATTTATTACCTATAGCTAAAAGACCAAATCAACACAGTGGACCACGAAGAACAATGCGGACCACCAACTCTATATGTCTTTTTCAAAGCAAAACTCGATCATACAAAAACTCAAGATGTGTTTTTTTGGCTCTGATACCATGTGAAGAGTCTCAGGTTTCTATGAAGAGACTCTCTTTATCTATTAATGAATATGAATATACAAGTTTGGCTTGTATAGACAAATACAGATAACAAGAATAGTAATAAATCACAGATTCTTATACTATACCTAGACTTATTAAAATACAATATATTGTATCTACTATTTCCAAATATATAGATTATAATACACCTTCCATTTAAACCTCATAAATAATATACACTTTCCTTTCACACAGCACATGCAAAACTCAAGAAGAGGTTGTAACTGAGGGTCTCGAGGCTCTCAAAAGCTGAAAGTCCTCACCAAGTTGTCTTCCCGTAATGAAGTTTTTTATGCCTCTTAGAAGTCATTTGAGAAAGGTGAACTGGGTAAAACTTCGAAGTGTCATGCCTCATCCTAGATGCGTACTTGAGAATTTGTTTATTTGCACCACTAAATGAAAACTCTGCTACTTTTGTACGCTAACAATGGGCCGGGTGGACCAGCCCAGTCCTATAAAACTAGGTCCTAGGCTACGAATTGTAGCCTGAGGGCTGGGACGTATCCGACCAATCACGGCTCAAGGGTAGGCCGAACTTGGCCTGGGCCAAAGCCATGGCCACCATGGCAAGGACCATCCCGGCGTTATCTACCTTTTATTTTATTTTATTTTTATTTTTTTATTTTTCACTCGAAGTGTATTTAGGCTGGCCATAACTGAGCTAAGGCCAGGCAAAACTTCTTCAAACCAATCAGGGTTGGACGTGTTCGGGCCATCCCTTTAGAGGTTAGCGCTGGCAAGGGTCATAACGGGCCATTGCTAGCCTCATACTTGTGTAGGAATATTTCCGCAACACATTTATTACTGCCCCTTTTTGAGCAAAGAAAAACATTAAAAAAAAGGGAGTAATCAAAAGTAGTAGGAGGAGAGAAAAAGTACGTTTTTCTTGTATTATAGAATAGTGCTATTATGAATACTCTATGGTGGAGGTTCGAACTCACCCTTAGAAGGTTGAGTCTATTGGTTTTGATAGATCCCTCTGCCCAAAACCAGTGTCTTTTCTTAGATTTTTTTTTTTTTTTTTTTTTTTTTTTGGAGCATTTCCTCTTACAAACCGATTAACAAGCTAACGGCCTGGTTTGAACGGTCTGCCATTTTTTTTATCTTTGCCCCACAACGAAACTTCCAAGGCATTATTGGGTTGGCCCCAGCTTCATGAGTAAGTCTTGCCCTGTTACTTGAAAACACATGTTTGTCTTGCCAAGTGCTATCAGAGCAAACATTAAACTAGTGAGTGGTTTGGTAAATAAAAAACAGCTCAACTATCGATCAAATCATTTGTATCAAATTTTAATAATAAAAATAAAAATAAAAATAATAGTTGAAAATGATGAAATGTATCACAAAACAAAGTTTGGCCAACAACGTTTGGCCAGTATATTCGATTAAAACTTGCCGACTAGACTCTTCAAATTTTGGTTTTGGCCAGCTTCAACCAAATTTAATTTTTAAGTTGAACCAGATCAGCAAGGTAGTTACTGGTGGTTTAATTAGTTAGACTGGCTAGTTCATACAAACTAAATTTTTATTTTGGAGCAAACAGGCTAAGGCAAGACTCTTGCCTACTTGAATTTGAACCTCTTTTCCCTTAACCACAACCATCTATATAAGCTAGCCCCTACAATTATTGTTTGCGCTATTTTATTTATCAACTTTAGTAATATTCTTTAGTTTGAAGTTACTATAAATAAATGCTTACAGAATTATAAAAATATATTCATTGTTTACACCACAAATTTTATAAGGGTGTGGTTTGTCTCTAAGCAATCAAATTAGAGCCTACCTTCAAATAGTGTCGAGAAATGTGGTTTCAATACTGAAAATCTTTGTGATAGCCTTCACATATATTTCCATCTTTATTTATAGCTTCAAAAATAGTGTAGATCGACAAATCTATGAAAACTTGAAAATCTTAAAAATTGACGGTCCAAAAATGCTCTACAAAATATACTATTTTCAAAACTTGAAATCTATTTTTCTCTCATGTCCTTGCATCTTGATGCCAAGATGATTAATTTGAGGATATTTAGGCATCAAAACAACCTCTTCTAGTGAAAGTTTTTAGGTAAGCTTAAATTTAATTGTTTAGAACCTCGGCTCTATATAAACTTTTTCCTTTCTATAATACTAAATAATTACTTTTATTATAAGTTAGTTAATTATTCTCTATGCTCTAGCCCACTGGTGAGACCAATTACACCACACTAGACAGTCTTACAGAGGATAAGGGCAGGGTAGGCTTTTTGTGGCCTTGCCCTTTATACCTAAGGTGTTAAATTGCCATAGAGGCGGGTTTGATGTGCTGTAAATATTAGCCTCACTTTGTTTATCTATATATATATATATATATATATATATATATATATATATATATATATATATATATATATATATATATATATATATATATATATATATATTCACGGATGTCCAGTAGTGTTTTAGTTTTAAGTTTTTTTTCTATAAATCCAAATCATTTTAAATTTTGAGCGTGTGTACATAAAAAATAGGTGAATCTTTGAATAATGTCAAAAAAATATTTTCCATAAAATAAATTGACCAAAATAACCCTGAAAGGTTTTGGGGGTATTTTCGTCAATGTTTTTTTCACGATTTATATTTTTATATTTTTGTTAGGCGTGGCTTGATGAGAAGAATACACACCTAAAATTTCAAGTAATTTGGATTTGTAAAAAAACAATTAAAATTCAAACACTACCAGACATCCATGATCGTCAGATCGGTCCAGATTCAAGCTGGGCCGTTGGGCTCATTTTTTCCTGTGTGCTAGTGGGCTCACCCAAGCTTTTATATATATATATATAAAGAACCTACAAAGTGCTTATAGGTGAAAATGAACAGTAATTTTGTGTACTCTCATCACCATGCAAACTTCATTGCATCGTTACAGTTGTCTTGTAGTACTTTAATTTTCATTTTTTTATATAAATCAGAATGATTTGAAATTTAGAGTGTACATACATCTTAGTGAGGTGCACATAATAAAAATATGAAAACAATAATTTCCAAAATAGAAATTTACCAAAATATCCCCGTAAAGTGTTGGGGTTATTTTGGTCAATTTATATTTTACGAATTTTTTTTTTCATATTTTTATTAGGTACGTATCACTAAGATATAAACACGCTCCAAATTTCAAGTAATTTAGATTTGTAAAAAAAAATTGAAAATTGAAATACTACCAGACAGCTGTGATCGTACGATGAAATTTGGATAGTGATGAAATTTGGATAGTGATGAGGGTAGGCGAAATCACTGTTCATTTGCACTTATAGGCATTGGGAAGAGTATATATATATATAAGGAAAAGAGCATGTCAACCCACCGGCTGATAGCTACAGTGTTAGCCAATGGCCCAGATTGAATTTGAGCAAAACTAACCGTCACAACCTCATTTCGTGTTTGAATTTTCATATTTTTTTATACAATTCCAAATCACTTAAAATTTGGAGCGTCTATTTTTCAAAAATAGAAGAATCTAATAAAAATATACAAAAAATAATTCACCAAATATAAATTGATAAAAATATCCCCCAGAGCATTTCGAGGGTATTTGGATCAATTTATAGTTAGTGAATTATTATTTTTATATTTTTATTAGGTGCGTGTTGATGAGAAACATTAACGCTTAAAATTCCAAGTGATTTGGATTTGTAGAAACAAAATGAAAATTCAAATACGAAATGAGATTGTAACCATCAAATCAGCCTAGATCATGGACTGATAGAATCCACTCCCATATATATATATATATATATATATATATATATATAGATAAATATTAGACTCCAAATAGAAATGCAATGGACATCACATTCGGGGCTAAATTCACTCATGCACTTTATATAAAAAACATAGGCTTTATATTTGTATTGGGCACTGAGCAATTCCAAAGGTTTAATCATCTGTTACAGTTTACATCGATTTAAGAAAAGGAAAAAAGCCGAAAACCTTTGATTTTGGCTTTGAAACTTATACATTTGCTTTTAAAGAAGAAAATATAGACATATTAAAAGGAAAAGATAACATCAAGGGCATATTGGCCCATATACCTATAGATATACGCAAGGATGTGTTATCCTTCAAGTCTAGTCTTCCTAAGAGAATGAGTCTCAAATGAGTCGTAGGAAACAATTCTCTCTCTCTTCCTATCTTGAATATCACTTTTTTTTCTACTCTTAGTAGTTACCGAGGTAAAACCTCTGAACAACACTTTATCTCTACTAGACTGTGTCTATCATAAAAGTGTGACTCCCTTTAATTGATAAGTCCCTTGTTTATATGCTAAATTATGGTTTTCAAGGGACAACCACATATATCCCATTTTCGAATCTTCACCCTCCATCTTTATCATGAGTCAGCCAACTCATTTGAATCACAGATCCTGCAGGGCGTAATCCTTATCTCTGTAATGCTATTTACCTCTTGTGTTTATCTTTTCACGTTGTTGATCTCACTATTGGGTTGTTCCCGTAGAGACAATTACTGATGCTTGTCTTTTGAATTTCAAACCTTCGAACCTCATGATCTCGTGGGAGCAGAATCAGGGATTTATTTGCATTGTCAGTGGACTGCAACCACTTATGTTGTTCAGCTACATCCATGCTACATCTTTTAAGGCTGATAGAGCAAGGAGCTAAGAGTTTAATGATGCTGATTTTACGAGGGAATTCTTTATTCCGAAGAAACAATTCCCCTTTTGCGGTAACTGATTTCGCTCCTCGAGGCTCTTGCTGAGAGGTTCAACAATCGAACAAACACCTTCTTCCTTCCAACTGGCGAGAGCACCGACTCTTGACGACGTTGCCAGGGTTTCTGGCTTGAGTTTGGCCAGGATTGCGTATCAACCTTCTATTGCCACCAACAATCATTCCATCATAGGTGCGTGGCTATTGGGGCTGCCTACTCTTCACATGGTTAGTGGGTCGATATGGAGTTGCTGGTCCGGAATCGAGAGCTGTCTCGGGCCACCGAACAGATTCGTATTTTCCTTTTTATGTTGTTGAGATCCGTTCTTTTTTTGAGTGGTCGTAAGACGATTTGTAGTTCTCTTGTTCCTTTAGCCCATGCCTTCTGGGAGCGAGCCGGTTACGTCATTGTTCCGGCCGTGTTGGCAAGCATATACTCGGGTCTTCACTACCGGGTCACCCGAGGTGACCGATTCATTGAGGGCAGTAACTTGATATGGCAGGTATATTTTTGAACTCAATTTTACTTTATTTTTCCCCTACAACTTATTTTTTCTTATGGTTTCGGCCCTTGGATCCCATATTTTTGCCATAGAAAGTCACTTGAAAAGGCCCCGATTAAACGGGGCAGCACTGGTAGTGCCGCCCGGGCGGCACTGGTAGTGTCGCCCACACAAGCTGGGCGACACCAGTAGTGTCGCCCTGGTCAATTTGCCCCAGATGGCTCCGAGGTTCTGAGATGCTATTTTGTGACCTATTGGGGTGTTTTTTGCTCCTGTTTTCTGTAGATTTAGGCCTATGAACACATCACCGTTGTCTGTCCTCCTCGATCAATGACGGCTATGTCTGCTGCTTTGGGTTTGGCATATGTCAGTGATACCACCCAACCTCAAGACGTCTTTTATTATCGGCGGGTTTTGGATGAGTTGTCCTCCTTTGATTGGTGATCAGGGATCTTGAGAATGTGCCCTTATTTCTACCTGCTTTGGGGTATTCATGTCTTATTCTGGCAGGGAAATACTTCACAGAGGAGTATTTCCCTCAAAGGGTACTTCGTCAGTTTCGCCATATTCAGCATTATACTTCTCTTGGAGAGGCAATCGATCACCGCCCTATTTTTCCTCTTCGACGACACTCTTCCAGCCTTCTGGTCAAGGTGGATTTGTCGTAGAAGGGGAAAAAGTCCTCTTCTAGGGAGGGATTGGTTAAGAAAGACAAGCCACAACCACTTTCAACTATGATTCTTGGTGGGAACGTGGCTGCCCTCTTCCACTATGTCTCAAGGCTTCAAGACTTCGTGATGAATCTTCTGCTCCTGCTCGGGATCCGTGTCTTCTCTAGAGGACGATGCCTCTTCTTCAAATAAACGGGTGAAATCGAATGAGGATGTTTTTGGCATCAGTTTGGAAGATGCGGAAGTTAAATTGGCTCCATGGGCAGCCTTCGTGGCGGAACTCAAGGAGAAGGATGTTGATTCGAAGCCGAAAACTGAATAGCCAAGATATTTTCCTTTTTTTTTTTTTTTTTTGACATGAATAAGTTGATCTCATGATCACCCTTATTTTTCATTAGTTTTATTTTCATTGAAGTCTGTTAGGACGATAGAAATTTCAGTCATAAGACCAAGTTTGATGGCATGAACACTTATAATAAGCCCATTTTAATGGATGAATAAAATCAGAGTTTCGAGATACCCAAAATTTTGTTTCCCATTTTGATTGATCTTATGGGATTGTGAAATCCCGTCTATTCATTTTTTTTTTTATTGCCCCTGTTGGGTGGTCCTTGTTCAACTTGCCCCTGTTGAAGGGTTCTTACTCATCTGTAAGTGTGCGATTGTATTTGCCGAAGCATAGTGGAACACTTTCTTTGCACGCACTTTTCAAACTGAATTCCTATACATTCAGTCCCTTAGCTGTAGGGTTTTTGTCTCAAATTTTCGGCTATTGGGTCATCATACACACATAAAAGGATGATCTTGCCTCATATTGCCTCAAGGGATCCATGTTTGAATACATTTTTCAACAGCTTGGTCCCCGATCAATAAAGTCTAGCAAATAGTGGAATGGCCCCAAAACTACTTAGGATCTTCATGTGGACTCCTAAAAGTCTCTTGCCAAGTTTCATCGCATTCTGACATGTCTAAGGCAGTGCGGATTGAGAAACAGTTTCGACATAATCAGCCTCTGACACCCTGAAATGCATTCGACATGGTTGAAAATCCCTAGGAGTAAAGTTTCAGCTTAAACAAAAATTTTAGGAAGAAGTTATAGGCAAAAGAGCGAAAAAGGAGGAGCTGCACGCTATTCTCGTGCGGCTGCCCTCAAACTCAACTCCATTACAGGGGAAGTCATGACTAGTGACTTTGGATGCTCATATATCACCCGTCTCGAGTCAAAATGCATGCATATTTTGTGAGCATGTTCATCTCGTCAAAATGAGTGTTTCATATATGGCACGCCCCGCGACGACGCCTGAGGGTGATGAAAAGCTAGAGAGATATTGCTGATCCGTGAAGAAAGTTACAGGAAAATCAGTATTGTCGCACCTCGCTCGAGCGGCCAAATCACGTCGCTCGCGAACCTGATCGATGTGAAACTAGTTCCATCATGTGCGTAAGGTCTAGGTCTATCTCTAGTTCGAACCCTGTACATGATGAACGGTCGGATTCCCCATATAAAGCCAATGAAGTGACTGTAAATTCTGGCATTGAATTTCAGATTCCGACCAAAACTCCAAAGTTGCAAAATCTTCGTCCGGACATGGAATTGAGCTGCGTTTGTTGCCACACCATCGTGATGGCATGCTCAGTGTGATCCAGTGAAGAAATCATAGAAAAACATCAAGGAATGAGCACATTATCAATTCAAAGTTTCAAGATTCATCGAAATTTAAAGACGCATGATCGTGCCCTAAAAACACGATCCATGGCTCGAAGTTGGTATCAAAACGATCGCCATGCCATGCCCTATAAGAAAACAATCATCTTTCGATAAAATGGGTATCAGAACAACTTTGAATCATCCATGAAGAATCATGCAAGTTCTACGACAGCACTTGGACTGTTTTGAAATTCCATGAATTGTTAAGAAGGGACAAATCTATCATTTTGTACCCTATTTTCTAATTTCTTTTAATTCAGTTAAATATTAATTTCAAGCAATTAGGTTTAATTTTGATCAATCCACCCATGTTTGGGCAATTCTATATATACCACATACTACCATTGTACGTAGACCCCTCATTCATTCACCAAGGAGAACTTTGCTTAATAAAATTTCTCTTTCTTCTCATTGTTGGGTCACATTTAGAGATAGAGAGAGATAGGAGAGAGAAACTTTTGATCGGTACCCCTTGGCTCAAGGTAAATCTTCTCTCTCTTCTTTTCTTTCTTCCTCTTCTTCTTCATCTGAACTCCTCTCAGAGGCCATGCATGGCAGTGGCAGTGCCATGCATGCCTCTTTCTTCTCTTTTCTCCCCTCTGTGGTTTCATAGATCGCGTATGGCGATGGCAGCACCATGTGCGAACTGCTTTCCCCTTCTGTTCGTTCATCTTTATCTCTCAGTGAGGCTCGCAGACGGCGTTGCTCTTCGCCGTATGCAGAGGTGTCCTCGACGTCACAGTGAAGAGCACAAATGGCCAAACTTATTGCCGCCTGTAAGGGTCTCCCCCCGTTGCGTGCCTATCGCAAATGACGATGCCAATCACTGCCTACGAGGGATCGCCACAACACTTATCACCGTCCGCGGGCTTCCTTCACATGCTCGGTGCCTATCGCTGTCCGCGAGCTTCTTCATGCTCTTGGTACCTATCGCCGTCCACAAGCTTTCTTTGTGCGCTCAGCACATATCGTCGTCCGTGAGCTCCCTTTGTGCGCTTGGTGCCTATCACCATCTGCGAGCTTCTTTCTTGACTTGATGTCTATCACCACTCACAAGCCTCATTCTTGCGTCCCGCACCCATCGTCATGTGCCTCAGAAGGAACTATCACCGCATGCTTCACAAGTGGCTATCCCCGCGTGCTTCACAAGAGGTTATCGTCACCCACGAGAGCGCGTGCTGCCTTCATGTGTTGCCAAACGGTGATGCTTAGTGCCTCCTGTAGTTCACTGATCATTCTTTAGTCGTGCGCAATAGTGTCTAGCACCGTCCAAGGGCTGTGACACTGCTACTTCACAGTTGAGGGTGGCGATGCTTAGCGTCATGGGGATTCTATTTCTTCACCGTCTTGTGCCTTCTTTCCATTTTCTTCTCTCCTCACTTGATTGAGGGTAGACTCAGTCTAACACTGCTATAGTGGTCTGGCTATCGAGCATTATTGCAGTCGCGTTGGTCCTGAGCACCATGCCCGTCTTGCTGCCATATCAGATTAGGACAATCATATCGACTTTGGTTTCAAGTAGTATTGCGGTCGTGCCTGTCTGAGTCACCATGTTCGTCTTGCTACCATTCTTTCGGTCATTATACTGGTCCGGCTATCATGCTAGTCTCGTCCCCTTTTCGAGTCCCCTCTTCTTTTCTCTTCACATTCAAACCTCCTTCTTTTCATCACCTTAACTTCTCACCTTCTTAGCCATATGAAGGTACATTGCCCTAAGCCAAGGGTGGGTCATTCGGCCCACTTGTCTTACAAATTAACCATAATAGTGTTGTCTAGAAAACAAGGAGATTGCAAGTCAAGGGAGGTGATTTCAAATCAGCTGAAGTAGCTGGGAAGCTTTTCGTCGTAATCTAAGAGGGCGCCCGCTGACGCGAGTCAGCCCAAGTAAGTCACAAACCTAGGTGAGGTTGGTCCCCACCTCACATCCAAAATTTCTCTCTCACTAGTTGGACACCTGCCCTTGTTTTGGGAACAAGGTTCCCAAGAGAGTGATCTCAAGTCTCGGGTCTTCCGAACCTGAGACACTTGTCACCCGATCACCTAGATTTGGGGAGGCGAGATCAAGGTACCTAACTAACTTGGCAACTCCACTGGGGACTTATTACCCCTTCACCGGTTTGATCTTACTTGATCAGTATGAAGTTTTACTTTCTACACTACTTTCAATGGAATATGGGTTATTCAACCCGTTCATCCGATTTGGGGATTTTCTCATCCCTGCACTTGTGATTGTCCTAGGGAAGCAAGCTCCTCGAGCCTCCTTCCCTAACCTCCTTCTGAGTCAGAACTCACAGTTTGGCTCCCAGGTGCTTTCCTGGGTTGGTGCAAGAAGGGACTTAAAGGTGTCTGACTCCCTGCTTCCTCACCTCGGTGGACCCTCCACCAAGGCCCCTTGCATTGGTAGCACATTCTCTACCGCACACAACACTCACCCTACTATCGGCAAGTCCCTTGCCAGTCGTATTGCTGAGGTACGCTGGAAGACTGTCCTGTCCACTCTCGCAAACAGCAACCAAGTGCCATCGCTTTTGAGGGTCACCGCAAGGCTACCCCCTGAACTCCTTCACTACCCCGAACCTCTACACATGGAGGCTCGGCACATAGAGGTGGAGATCTTGAGGTCTCCACCCCACACACACACCTAAAGGCTCTTGGCCCATCCACTCATGCCACACCTTGGGGTAACTTTCATGCTGTCTTGAACTCGTGTTCAAGGCTAGGCCTTCATGGGCCAAACCCTGTGCGCGCCACGCATCCCACAGCTCGGGGTAGTGCAAGTTCTGCGTCAGCTTGAGCGCATGAGGGTCGACCACTTCGTCCTCCCTCTTACCACACATAGCTTCACCCTGTGAGAGATAGGTTCCTACTCGGTCCCTCACAGACACAACCACGTGGGTCTTGACCTCCTAAGGTAGAACCGGTTGAGTAAACCCGGGTTCACCCCCAAGTCACCCGGATGGCTAACCCTAAAGGTGAACACGCACCGACTTTTCAGCTTCCTCCCCGATCCCGACTCAGGCAGTGTCATGAACCAGCTCCTTCTTCTGTTGCTCTTCCTACACCAGGCAAGCACCTCGAGACTTGGTACTCAAAGGTTTTCCTTAAGAGTATGCACCTGAGCCTCACAAGGGAATATGGGGCAATGGCCTGATTTCAAACAGAAGCCTACAGCCTTCAAAGCAGCGAACCGGGTTGCCCTCTATCCTTGGACCCCACTCTTTGCTTCAGCTAATAAACACGACCCTCGCCTACTAAAGAAAAGCGGGGCAGTCTAAATCTTAGGCTCGGTTTTGGAGTGAGATCCATAGCAGCCTCAAGATTAAGTAGAAGAGAGGCCTACAGATCCTGACCAAAGAAGCCCGTAAGACAGCAGATGTCACCACCCTTGGCGACCTCTTGCCTCATAATCCCTTCTTCCCTTTGCGGATCCCAAAACCTGAGCGAGTCCAAGAATATTGCTCAGTGATCACTGTCAAGAAGCCACGGTCCCAAGATCGTCAAGAACCGGTCCTCACACTATCGGCATATAAGGCTCGAGTCCAATTGGGGCATGCTGAGCTCTTGCAGACTGACTTGTCATGTACGACTCGCCAACCCCGATCGTCCATTACTCCAGTTGGCTCTGAAGCTCTAGAAGAAACGGTCAGTGTCATGGTAATCAATGAGCAAGATGATGCCGAAGAAGAGTGGATGAACAGGTTCAAGGCAATAATGCAGTCCATCCTCGAAAGATGGAATGTCTAGAAGCCTCCAGATCCCCTTCTTCTCACCATGAGACCGAGGCTCCGTTTGGTGAGGACACTGTTCCCAAGAAAACTCCCCCACTAGTCTTCCAAGACATCTCTCCTTCTCACGGGGTTTCGCAAACCGACATAGATTCCATGGTGGCCCATAGCCTCAAGAACAAGGTCCCGAGCATGCACAAGGCACCGCTTTACCAAAAGCCATACTCCTAATACATAAACCAAGTGTCGTTTCCCCCAAACTATAAAAGAGGGAAGCTCCCCCTATTCGAGAGACGGCAACTGAAGGGCGACTCCTCCTCTGTCAATTTATCGAGACTCTCGAAGGGCCAGCCTTCTAGTGGTATAATCGGCTGCCTCCAAACTCGGTGCACACCTAGCAGGAAATGAAGCAGTTGTTTTACCAACTTTTCTATGAAGTCTAAAGGAACGTGGAAACCATCGAGCTCCTCACTTTAACTCAAGACCTTGGTGAGCCAGTTGACAAGTTCATCGCTCGATGGAGAGAGCTTGCAACCTTTCATGCCACTCTCATGACTGCAAAAGAAGCTGTTCAGACCTACATAAGAAATATGCTGCATGTTGAGGTCTCCAATCCACCCTCCATATCAGAGCTCATCTCTAAAGCAGTTCGTATAAAAGGTCTGTCCAAGCACCATGGTGGATCTCATCAGCAACCCTCTAGCTCAAACACCCGCTCCAACAATATGGGAAACCAGCAAAAAGCAGTGATTAGTGCGGCTGTCACTGTAACCGACACTAAGAATACCGCCCCTCAAACCCTGGTGGTTAGGTGCCTTGATCTCACCGTTCGGATCCTCTGAGGATCGGGCAGCCCGCATCTTAGGTTTCGAGAGAAGACCCGAGACGTTTTTGAGATCGTTCTCTCGAGAACCTCATTCGAGAACAGGGGCAAGTGTTACCAATCGGTGAGAGAGGAATTTAAATGTGGGTTGACTCGCGTGGGCACCCTCTTAGATCACGAAGAAAGCCCCCCAGTAATAAAATTGGTTCGAAAATGGCTCCCTTGGCTTGTATTCCTCTTATTTTCTGCAATCACACACATATATGGCAAAAGTTATAGGACAGGTGGGTCAGACCTCACCCTTTTCCTCTTTGATGAACGTACACAAGCATGCGCATTGAAAAGGAAGAAGAGAAGAAAGATGGGGGCGAGATGAATTCGACTAGCAGAGAGGATTAGAGCGGTGACTAGGCTAGTGGATAATTCGCTTAATGTGGTAGCAAAGTGGGCTCGGTAACTAAGACTGGCTCACAGGATTACTACTAGACGTCATTACTAATACTGATTAGCTAGGCATGATGATCGGTCTATCGTGGCAATAAAGAGAGCAAAGTAATCTTAACACAATAACAATATGGCTAGATGACAGGACTACCATGATAGGCTAACCTCAATCCCTCTTAATGGAATGAAGGAGTGGTAGAATTAAGGCTATGAGGAAAGAATAAGAAGTGAAGAAGAGAAAGAAAGAAGGAGGGAAAAGAAAGGAAGAGAAGAGCATGAAAAATGAGAGGCTAAGGGAGAGAGAGGGAAGGAAGGCGCAGTCAAGGCTAAGCATTGCCGATTATGTTAGAAGGAAGAGAGAGAAAATGCAATTGACGTTAGACTTCACCGACTGTGTTGTACAGAGGAGAAGAGAGAGGAGACACAATCGACACTAAGCTTCGATGATTGTGACAGAAGAGGAGAGAGATATTCAGTTGGTGTTAGACCTCGTCGATTGACAAAAGATGAGAGAGAAAACCAGTTGATGCTAAGCTTTATTGACTGATAAAAGAGGAGAGAGAAAACCAATCAGTGTTAAGTTTCACCAATTGATAGAAGAGGAGAGAGAAAACTAGTTGACACCAGGTTTCAATAACTGATAGAAGAAGAGAGAGAAAACTAGTCGACATTAAGCTTCGCCAACTAACATAAGAGGAGCGAGAAGAAGGGGAGAGAGATAGAGATGAGAAGAGAGGAGGAGAGAGAAAGAGATGAGAAGAAGAGAGAAATAAAGATGAGAAGACAGGAAGAGAGAAAGATATAGAGATGAGAAGGAGAGAGATAGAGATGAGAAGGAGAGAGATAGAGATGAGAAGAAATGAGAGAGAAGGAGATAAAGATGAGAAGATAGGAGGAGAGAGATAGAGATAAGGAGAGAGAAAGAGATAAAGATGAGAAGAGAGGAGGAGAGAGAAAAAGGGGAGGAGAGAGAATAAAGGGAGGAGAGAAAAAGAGGGGAGGAGAGAGAAAGCTACCTGCCCAAAGGGTACCAGCCCTTTTCTTCTCTCTACTCTCTCCCTCTCTAAGACGTTCCCACAAACTCAAGCAAAATCAAAATTTTATTGATTGATCCAAGAAGAATGAATATATCGTTTGTACAATGAGGCAGTGCCTGTTTATATAGAATTGGGCTAAAAATGTAGGCGTACGCTCAAAAACTACCTAGAATTGAAGATAATCATAATTTAATTGAATTTAAAGAAATTCTAAAAATGGGTGTAAAAGAACTGTTTTGCCCCTGCCTAACAATGTAAAAAATTTCAGAACAGTCCCTGTTGTTGCCTGAGAACTTGCGTGATCTTCTGTGGCTAACCCAAGGTCGTTTTGATGCCCGTTTGATCAAAAGATTATTGTTTTCTAGTAGGGATCGACATGGCCATTATTTTGATATCAACTTCTAGCCATGAATCATGTTTTTGAGCCATGATCATGAGACTTGAATTTTGGATGCATCTTGAAAACTCAGATCGATTGTGTGCTTGTCTCTTGATGTTTCTTCATGATTTCTTCATTGAATCACATTGAGCATGCCGTCATGATCATGTTGCAATGAACGTAACTTGATTTCGTGTCCGGATGAAGATTTTTTCGTCTTGAGTTTTCAGCCAGAATCTTGAAATCCGACAGTCAAAATTTACAGCAGCTTTGACGCCTTCGTGTGTGAAATCCAATCGTTCATCGTATGCGAGGTTCGGACTAGAGATAGCTTCGGATCTCACGCATCTAATGCAATTGGTTTTGTGTCGATCAGGTAAACGAGTGTCGTGATCTGGTTGCTCAAACAAGGCATGCTGCTGCTGAATTTTCTGCAACTTTCTTCACGGATCAGCAACTTTCATTACGTTTTTCTCTCTGCTCGGGCGTCGTCATATGGTGTATCACATATCAAATTGTTTGTCTTGATGAGACGAACACACTCACCAAATTTGGGCACGATTCGACTTGAAATGAGTTAGATATAGGCCTTGAAAGTGACTGTCCGTGACTGTGAGAACAACCACCTTTAATGGTGTTTTAGTGCAGGGTGGCCACACGGGAATAGTATGCGACCTACCCCTTTTCGATATTTTACCCATTACTTTATCTTGGAATGCTCGATTAAGTCGAAACTTGACCCATTGGGGTTTTTGACCGTGCCGAATCTAATGGCGGTGGTCCCACAACTGTTTGATACACTAAAAGTGCATCTCTAGTTACAAGATCCATTTTAGGGTGCTAGAGACTGATTTTGCTGAAATTGTTTCTTTATGTTTAGTGCCATAGACATGTCTAGTCATGATGAAACTTAACAGGTGGTATTTTGAAGTGCTGATGAAGATCTTGACCAATTTTGGAGCCATTTTGAGACTATCAAGAATTTCCATTGTTTTGTAGGCTTTTTTGACCTGCTTCTTACTAGGGACCAAGGTGCTGAAAAATACATTCAAACACATGGACCTCTCCATGACACAAACGTCTCAGGCCAGGGGCAAGCAATAGTCCTATAATAGGGTCCTGCCTCTCAAAAATATTAATCGAAGTGACTATTGGATCCAGTATTAGAACAAGGTGTATCCTTTTGACAAGGAGTGGGTTCCTGCACAACATCGACTACTATTGGAGCAAAACATGATCCAGCTGTCAGAGACACTGAAGAACAAGCTAGACAGGAAACACATGAGGGGTATTGCACCTATCATAGGAAAGTAGGCCACCCCACTCATGACTACTATAAGCTCAAAGACATTATCGAAGCCCTTATTAACAAGGGTTAGATAAAGCTCGAAAAGTTAAACAAGGCATTTGGAGCAACTAAGGCTTCTCACATATTGACAATCTAAGAAGATGATGGGCACCCTCCATCCTCTGTGCACTATTTTCCATAATACTCGAAGAGCGACACATCACGCGAAAGTTGACAAGGCAGCCCATTTCCTGCCTCCAGGAAATGAGAACCTCTGGTGCTCATATCACTTGATATGAAGCCATGACCTGAGTGAATGCACTGGCTTCTATGAGATGTTGTTAAAGAAGATGTGGCAATGTCAGGAAGTCCGTGGTAACCCAAAAGGACACCCTCAAGTCCCTCTTCCACTAGCGTAAGAAGAGCTCTTGACAAAAGCCCCGAGAAGCGCTGAACTAGACTCTCTGCAGGCCCTCTTCGAGACGATGCTCCAACAGGGTCTCGTCACTTCCAAGGCCGTCAGGCAGCCGAGGCATCTTGCCTAGGGAACGAAAATCTCTAGTGCCCATATCACCAAGTATGGAGTCGCGAAATGAAAGAATGCTCTGAGTTCGAACCTATAGTCACTCATAAGGTACAGGAAGGCGACATCGTTTGCGCCGTTCTCTCAGAGCACTTCCAAACCGTCACTCCCGTCCAAGAGGAAATCCCACTACAGGTCCCTTATGAGCCTACACTGAGTCCTTTAGAGCCGTCGACTTCTCAGCCCTCGGAAGTCTATCATGGATGAAGTAGACTCAAGTCATTGAAGCGTGAGGAAATCCACTAAGCTAGGGTTACTCGTCAGCCCGATGGGATGAACCAAACCCCTCCTCAAGGAATCCAGAAGGAGACGAGTACCCAGGTCAGCTCGTCGAAGGAACCACATACCTCAACCATCAGTTGAGGCAGAATTCCTCAAGCCCCTTCCTCCGTTGCCAACCTTACAAGACTTCATCCCGAGTGCAGCTTGCCTTATCCTGTCGTCCAATAAGATGAACACCCCCGAGTGATCAATAGCTCTGGAGCCGTCCACTATGGGTGACGACGTTAAAAGCACCCCACAACGGTCCAAGCTGGGGCAAGACCTACCCCCTGCACATGTCCAATTTTGGCGATGATGTAAAAAGCTTCCCAGAACATTTTAACTCTTCTTCTACTCCCTCCTCTTCTATTTCTTCCACAGGTGCATCTCGGTAGCGCCCAGACTTCGACGCTTTAAATAGAGAGCTCAGAGGCACCAGCCTCAGCAGGACATAGTGGAAGCGCTTAAGAAAGATGATGGCCTAGGGGTTGGATTCTCATCAGTTGCCAATGCTCTGGCTCCCCATGTCAAGACCAAGCCATCTCCAAGCTCCTATTCTCACGAGGCCTGTCACATGATTCAAGTTCATGGAGTGTCACCCTGCTTGGGGCATGTACTAAGTGACCCCAGTCACGAGGTCATGGACTCCTCGTTCAAAGCCGACCCTTTCATTGCTTGGTTCAGGCAGGGACCAAAAATCATCTCCCACACTGACTCCTCCTAGAAGCATAGATGTCAGGATCGTGTGTCTCTGCACTCGAGATTGATGAGAAGCATCATGAATCCATAGACAAAGACTTGCTAGAGGCTCCAAAAGAGTGGGAAGGAGGTGGTCAGGCCACAGATGACGAGCTTGAAGAGATAAACTTAGGGGATGAGGCAGACTTAAGGCCAACTTTCATCTAAAAAAAATGTCCCCAGAAGAGAAAGAAAGTTATATCTCCCTCCTCCGAGAAAACCATGAGGTCTTTGCCTGGCATTATCATGAGATGCCCGGTCTAGACCCTCAATTTTCTCTCCACCATCTCGGCATTGATCCGTCCATTAAACCCATTAAGCAGAAATCAAGAAGGTTTAGATCCGACCTCAAGATGTAGATTGATGCTGAGGTGAACAAGATCAGACAAGCTAGATTCATACGTGAAGTCAAATACTCGAGATGGCTGACAAATGTTGTCCCAGTCAAGAAGAAAAATGGCCAAATCAGGGTCTGTATTGACTTTCACGACTTGAACACCGCCTGCCTCAATGATGACTTCCCCCTGTCGTTCACTGAGATGCTTGTCGACTCTATGGCTCATTGTCAGATCTTCTCCTTTATGGATGGGTATTCTGGTTATAATCAGAACAGAGGCACTAAAGGATGAAGGGGCCACTACATTTTTGACCCCAAAAGGTGTCTTTTTCTATCCTATTATGCATTTTGGTTTAAAGAATGCTGGTGCCACGTACCAGCGTGCCATGACAACCATCTTCAAGGATATGATCCACAAGGAGGCCGAGTGCTATGAGGATGACTTGGTGGTGAAATAAAAAATAAAGGATGCTCACATACAAGAACTTAAAAAAGTATTTGAACGACTGCGACATCACTAACTCAAGATGAACCCCTTGAAAGCCTTTGGCGTACGCTCAAGAAAATTCTTAAGGTTCATCGTGAGGTACCGTGGACTGAAGATCAAGCCAGGCAAATCAAGGCAATTCAGATCATGCCCCTGCCTACAACCCTACATGAATTGTGGTCTCTCTAAGGACAGTTGACCTATATTTAAGGTTCATTTCAAATATTTCTTTCTCTTCTCTCTTCTCTTTCTCTCTCTTTCTTTCGCTATCTTCTCTCTTCTTTTTCTCTCTTCTCTCTCTCTCTCTTTCTTCTCTCTTTCACTCTCTTCTCTCTCTTTCTCTATCTTCTCTCTTTCTCTCCTCCTCTCTCTTTTGTCTTTCTTCTCACTTTATTCTCTCTTTCTCTTCCTTCTCTCTTTCTCTCTCTTCTCTTTCTCTCTCTTTTCTCTCTCTTTTCATCTCTATCTCTTTCTCTCTCAGCTTTTCTTCTCGTCTCTAACTTCTTCTGTCAACTGGAGAGACCTAGCACCAGTTGGTCTTCTCTAACTTCTTCTGTCAACTGGCGAGACTTAGTGCCGATTGGTCTTCTGTCTCTTCTTATGTCAACTGGTGAGGCCTAGCGCTAGTTGGTATTCTGTCTCTTCTTTTATCAACTGGTGAGGCCCAACTCCCGATAGTCTTCTGTCTCTTCTTCTATCAACTGGTGAGACCTGGCGCTAGTTGGTCTTTTGTCTCTTCTTCTATCAATTAGTAAGGCTTAGCGCCAATTGGTCTTCTCTCTCTTTTTCTATCAATCGGTGAGACCTAGCACTAGTTGGCCTTCTTTCTCTTCTTCTATCAATCGACGAGACCTAGCACCGGTTGGTCTTCTCTCTCTTCTTCTATCAATCGGTGAGACCTAACGCTGGTTGGTCTTCCATCTCTTCTTCTATCAGTAGGCGAGACCTTCTTCCCTCTCCTCATCTATCAATCGGTGAGACGTAGCGCTGGTTGGCCTTCCCTTATCTCTTCTATCAATTAGCGAGACTTGACGCCAGTTGTTCTTCTCTCTCTCCTCTTCTATCAGTTTGCGACACTTAACACCATCTGGTTTTCCCTCTCTTCTTCTGTCAGTTGGCGAGAATTAGCACCAGTTGGTTCTCTTCCTCTCTTCTCATCTGAGACAGTTGGTGAAGCTTGACGCTAACTGCTTTCTTTCTCTCCAATCTCTTGAAACAACCGCCAATGTCTAGCGCCGACTGCATCTCCTCTTCCTTCTTCTCCTTCCTCTCTTCCTTCTTCTCTCTCCTTCCTGTCCATTCCCTTCTTCTCTTTAGCCATTCCTCTGCTGGTCTTTCACGCGATCAAGAGGGATTGAGGTTAGCATCTCATGACGGTCTTGTCGTCTACCCGTAATGTTGTTGCGTCAGGTTTGCTTGTTCTGCTTTAATGCACGACAGACCAACCATCGTGCTTACCTAGTCGATATTGGAAATAGCTTCAAGTAGCAATTCAATGAGCTAGTCTTAGTTACCAATCTCATTTTGCTACCACGTTAAGCCAATTATCCACCTGCCTAGTCACTGCTCTGATCTGATCGCTAGGTCGAATTCTTCTCTCCCCCCGTCTTTCTTTCTTCTTTTTGAATACGCACGCTTGCGTATGATCATCAAAGAGGAAAAGGGTGAGGTCTGACCCACCTGTCTCGTAACCTTTGCCGTATATGTGTGTGATTGTAGGAAAGCAGAAAACAAGAAGAATACAAGCCATGGGAGGCGATTCCAAACCAGTTTCATTACTGGGAGGCTTTCTTCGTGATCTAAGAGAGCACCCATGTGAGTCAGGCTGAGTAAGCCCCGAACCCACTTTTAAATTCCTGTCTCACCGGTTTGTAACACTTGCCCCCATTTTCGAACGAGGTTCCCAAGAGAGAGATCTCACAAATGTCCCGGGTCTCTCCCGAAACCCCGAGACACGTGCTGCCCAATCCTCCAAGGATTTGGAGGGCGAGATCGAGGCACCTAACTACCGAAACCTCTCTTGCAATGCGCAACGCAGAGTTCAATAAGATGATTGATCATTTCTGAACATGTCATTTCCTTTCGCCAGTACTTGTAAAAGTTTTTAACTGATGAATAAAGCACTTCTTTCTTTTGACTTTACTGCATGATTTCATTCTCTTCTTACTTTTGGTGCACCTCATGTGATTTCTTTCAAGAGGCTAATGCCCTAGGCCTTATTTAGCCCCTTGTTAGGCTGCAGCGGCTAGGATAACTTTGAAATGGGGATTCGTTGATTTGTCTCCTCTTAATGTTTGATTGGCCAAGGGCTCATAGTTCATTTTCCTCATGATTTGGTGAGCCTGATTGCTATAGATAGTTCAGCCAGGAGGGGCCTTGACCTTCATTAGTGGCGCATTTAGCTCAAGCTCATCATAGTTTTTAGTCTCCAGCACGAACTCCTTGAGATGTTTTGAAGCAATACGAATGACCTTCAATTAACTCTAGAGACTATGAACATCGGTTTTTAAGTTTGCTAGGGGATCCTCCCCTTGAGGGGAAGAAAGTTGCTTTTCATAGAACTGCTCTCCTCTTGAGAGGTCAGGGAAAAATGGAATTTTCAACTGGTCACTGGTCTAAGGGACATCCTCTATATTTATAACGATCAGATTTTGAAGAATATTTCGCAGCGGCTGCCGCGTCGCTTCAGCTTTTAAGAGTGCAATGGGGATGTACAATACTTTCTGCTAGTCTGGCGTATAGGTGATCCTTGGAGCCGAGAATTCTATCCCCATGTCTTGCTCAATCTCAGGGATGACCTCTGGCTCATCTTCCGTCCAAGGTGTCTCTGAACTGGGGGCAGAGGGGGAAGACTCCTTTTCAAGCGAAGAAGGAGTTTCTTGGATGACATTTGGGTAAAATTCTGCCCTACCTTTCTTCCTCTTTGAACATGTTCACTAACATCCTCCCAACATCCTCAACATCTCCATGAGGCAAGGACGTAGTCTTCCTTGTAGACTTGTGACCTTCATCATTCGACTTCTGAGGTGATGCCAAATCTGTGAAGTAATATTTAGCATCGGCATAGTGAGTTTCGACCACAAGGAACAGTCTTTTGTCAACATAGATCGTATGCTGTCTCCCATCTCGGCTATACTTGAAACATAGGTGTAATGTCGATTGAACCATCCCCTGGTCGTTGAGCCATGGCCGATCAAGGATGATATTGTAAGAAGTGTCGGTGTCGATTTCATGAAACTGGGCGTAATCGTTCTGCTCACTGATCTTAAAACGAAGGCGTACCGTGCCAGTTGGCTTCTCTCCTGAATGGTTGAACCCTTGAACTGTGACATGGGTCGGGGTAAGATCTTCGGACCCCAACCCTAATCGAGTAAGGATCCTCCTCGGAATAAGGTTAACTGCCGACCCTCCATCTAACATAATTTAGTTGATGGGACATGCATGTAATTTGCCAGTAATGAAGAGAGGGAGATTATAAAACTTTTCTCCCAGCAGCAGATCGTCCTCTGAAAAGGTGATTTGCATACATCCTTGTAGAATCGCTTAGCCTACCTTTATGGGTTCTACTTCTACTTCGTACACTTCTGGGTTAGAGAGACCTTGAATCAAAGCCATCTGGTAGTCCTTTGAGAGCATGAGGGCATCGTAAACAATAAGAAGAGCCGGACATTTCCGTAGATGCCCTATCACATCATATTTCACCTTTTTTTTATCAAGGCCTTGTGCTCCTGGTCCTGCCACTGATTTGGATGGTATGTTGGGTTGAGGAGCAGGTTTGGGTTGAGAAGGTTTATTTTGGCCAGTTGGCAGACTTGATTGCACAGCGGGCTTGGTTTTTAGTAATGGAAGTTTGAGGTTTTAAAAGAGACTGAGTACATGGGGTCAAGGGGGTCCCAAGGAATTGGAGAATAGGTGTATTATTTGAAGTATTGGGATTAGGAAGGAGGCCAGGGAGCTGTAAGATAGGCAGACTAGTCTTTAGATTAGGGGGCAGTGGTGGACTAGAGAACTTCAAGGTGCCCGATTTCTACGGTAGAGGTTGCAGCGTCCACCCCGATCTGAGATTTATCTGCCTCATGTTGGGTGTTTCTCTTGAGATTTGCACCATTTGGCAAGCTTCATGAGGATAGGAGTTTTGCCCATCTGATTCTCTCAGTCTTTGCTTCAAGTTAGGCTCAGGTGGCTAGAGGGGCTTCTTTGACTTCGACTTCTTGTGCTTCTTTGAAGAAGGAGGCTCTGCCTTGGCTTTAGTTGCCAGGGCATCAGCAACTGTTAGGAATCCTGCTACCTATGCGAGGGTCTTTCTCAATGGTTTTTGCTGCCTCCTTCTTATATTGGATTCTGCAAGTTCTCGGTTTAGAGCCTCGAAGTACGGACATATCAAGGTTGTACCTACAGGGAATGTAGAAGAGGGAGAATGAGAAGCAAGAGAAGAAGGACAAGAAGGGTTAGAAGGTGGGGGACTTTCAAGGTCGTTCCCCTCATTAGACCAATCTGGGTAGCTTTTTACGTCATCATCAAGGTTGGACGGGTGCAGAGGGCCGTTTAGGTCTTTCCCTTGCTTTGCCCGTTGGGGAATGCTTTTAATGTCATCAGCCTCATCGGACATATGCTGAGTTGGAGATGGCATGGAGATGTCTTCTTTACAGGATGAAGAAGGAAGAAGGATCGTGTCAGGGATGAACTCCAATAAAGTTGACAGTGGAGGAAGGGGCCTGAGAAATTCCTACTCAATTGTGGGTTGATCGGTCTTTTTTCTTTGGTGAATAGCCCTTAGTGCCCGTCTTTTTCTAGTTTTTTGAGGTGATGTTTGATTCATCTCGCTGGGCTGGCAACAACCCTAGCTTGGAGAACTGCTTGAAAGACTTGAGTTTGCTTTTGCCATGGTAGAGTATCCATTGTTGGGGAATCGAGGGTTTCACAGAGTCTAAATCATTGATAGAAAGGTCCTGCTTTAGGAGATCTCCTCTCCCCGATGGAGAAGTGACTTGGGGGTCACTTACGGGGAGATTGTAAAACTCCTGACAGTGCCCCTTTTTCTTTGCAAATATATCAAGGAAACTTGTGCATTTTGATAGGTAATGGCCTCTTATCTGATGGTATGGGCACCAACAATCCCCTTAGCAAGGCGGCGAGGTTGCCTTGCTTGCTTCAGTGTAATTATGCCTTCTTGAAGCATTATAATGAAGAAGGCGTAAAGGATATCAGGCATTTCGTCTTCCTTTTGCATAGTTACAACATGAGAGGCTTCGGCTGCCCCGCAGGCCTTCTTTAAGTCTTCAAGCTTTATCTAACCTTCCAGAATCAGGGCCTCGATAGTATCCTTCAGTGTGTAGCAGTCATCTACGTGATGATTGATCCTCTGATGGTAGGCACAATAATTCACCTAATTGTCAGTCCAGGTTGCTCAGGGAATTTGGTTTTTGAAAGCTGGATCATATTCTGTTCCAATAATAACCGGAGCAATGCAGGGACCCATTCCTTCTCAAAGGGGTAGACCTTGTTCCTATGCTTGGTGAAATAATTACCCCGATCAAGGTTGGGGGTACCCGATTTTATGACTGTTGTTGCTTGCCAGATTGGTGTGTTACCTTTGCTGTGCTTACCCCTTTAGAGAGGTCCAAAGTTTGGGAGGGAGACTTCTTTGAATCAGAAACCATGACGGCTGCACTGATTACTCCTTTATGTTGACTGCCCCAAGTGTCATTCCGAGAGATACCATTGCTCCGGTTGTTTGCTGAACTTGTAGATGGTTGTCGTGTCGCACCATGGTGGAATGATAGAAGTTCTATGCGGACTGATTTAGAGATCAGCTCTGACATGGAGGTCGGATTAGAGACCTCAACATGTAGAGCGATCTCGGGTCACATGTTTCGCACACAAGTTTGAATTGCTTCCATCTCAGGCATAGGATTAGGATAGCGGGAAGCTAAGTTTCTCCATCCTGATATGAACTGATCTACGGGCTCATCAGGGTCTTGAGTCAGGGTGAGAAGTTCGATGGTTTGAACCTCTCTCTTTACCTCATTGAAGCATTGATATAATAGTTTCTCCATCTCCTCCCATGTATGTACTGAGTTTGGAGGAAATCGGGCATACCATTGAAATGCTTGGGCCGTCAAGGGTCTCAATGAACTGTCGGAGTAGAAGTCTCCCGTCAGCCGCTGTTTCTTGACGTGCTGCCTAGAAGTGAGCAATATGCTGGTTCAGGAACATGGTCCCGTTGAATAAAAGAAACTTCCCTTTCTTATAATCTGAGGGAAATGAGACCTCATTAATATACGAGGGGTATGGCCTTTGATAAGGCAACACGCCTTGTATCCTAAGGATTTGTTTGTTCTTTTAGCTATGGGTGGCCATAGAGTCAATGTCTGTCTGAGAGACGGGATGAGGGACATAATTGTCCTATGAGGTAGAAGGAGGGGAATGCCGTAGAGGTGCACCATCAGAGTGATGAGAATTGACCTCATGGTTAGCTGACTGGCGTGCGGCGTCGATACGATCTATCCTTTCCATCATCGTGCGCACCATATCTTCAAACTTGTTCATGCGCACTTCCTGTGCATCACT
This sequence comes from Amborella trichopoda, assembly GCF_054954075.1. Lineage (NCBI taxonomy): Eukaryota > Viridiplantae > Streptophyta > Magnoliopsida > Amborellales > Amborellaceae > Amborella > Amborella trichopoda. Next base: position 27,704,081 of record NC_142340.1, read on the forward strand.
GGGCTTGCTTACGACCATTACGCTGACCATTTCTCTGTGGAGGTCGACGTTACTGGCAACAGAAGGCTTGCAAACTTGACGGGTCCTACGTGGTAAATTAGTCAGCTGGGAGCCAGCATGCTCTAACTGAACTTGACTCTTGTATGCTGATCGTGTTTGGATCGGTTCTCGATAGTCTTGGGACCGTGGCTGTTGAGTGGCTGGGTCTTTTTCTACAACAGTAACCACAACACAGGGCTCATGGTGCTCTTCTTTAGGCTTCATTGTCTGAAGGGGCTAGAAGGGATTCAGGCAAAGAGGGTCGTCAGAATTGGTTGTTTTGACTGCCTCGGTCGCCTCCTTAGTCAAAATTTGCAGACCTCTATTGTGTTTAGCCTTGAGGTTTTGATGGACCTCGCACCAAAACTGCGATCTAGGTCGCGACTGGTCAGCTCTTCTTGCATTGGAGAGAGTTGTCTCTATCAGGTGCGGCAATGGATGAGGGTCCAGAACTAGAGTCATCTTGGGTCGGGGAAGATGAAGGACTCGATCTTCCGTCAGGTTGATGCCCCGAGGTCTCTTATGGGCTTGAAAGACATGACCAAAGTGACGGGGCTGGTTCAAGATGGTACTCTTAGGCAAAACCTTTGAGAAACAAAGCTGAAGGTGCTTTCTCGATGAAGAAGGAGTGGACCAGAGCAGGGTTGAATCATAAGGAGGCCTGAATTGAGGGTGAGAGGGCATATGTGGTGGCGATGCATGTGCACCTTGAAGAAGGTTTACGGGTGATTTGAGGGTCAACCTGGGGTCGAGCAAGTGGTCTGGCAAGCAACTGTGAGAGAACAGATGTAGGCCTGTCCCTTACAGGGTGCGCGTGTGTGTGCCAGTGTACTCGGGTTGGCGTGGCAATGGCATTGTCCCGAGCAGTGAAATGCATATGAGTAGCGAGCAGTGAGATGCATATGAGTAGCATGAGCAGGACCTAGCCTTGGAAGATTCAATCTTGAACACAAACTTGAGATGAAAGAGGGGTTGCCCCGAGGTGTGGCTCGAGTGGGTAACCCACAAGCCTTATGGTGAGTGTGAGGGATGGAGACCGTGGGGTGTTTGCCTCGACGTGTTGAGCCTCTAGGGATAGAGACCATTGGTGTAGAAACGTGGGGGACTATGGCGGCCCACAGAAGCTATGGCAGCTTGTTTGCCTTTTGCAGAAAGGGACTGAGCAGCCTTCCGACGTACCTCAAAAACATGACCGGCAAGTGACTTGCCAGTGGTTGGGTGCTTGTTGTGTGGGGCAACAGAAGTGTTGCCGATGCAGGGCACCTTGGTGGAGTTTCCACTAGAGCGAGGAGATGGAGAGTGAGGGATTTTTAGGTCCCGCCTCACACCGGTCCAAGTTAAGACTTGGGAGCTAGACAAGGGGTCTTTACTCAAGAGGATGGTTGGGAATGAAGTTGAAGGAACTTCCCAAGGGACGCTCTCGAATACGGGGATAAGAAAATCCCCGATCCAGGTAAATGAGTTACAAAACCTGCAAGCCATAATAAAATGTGAACAGATAATGAAAGCAGATAATAAAAGAAGAAACTAGACAAACTAGAATGATCCGACCTAGTGGAGTCGCCAAGTTGGTTAGGTGCCTCGATCTCACCCTCCATATCCTCAGGGGATCGGGCAACATGCGTCTCAGGTTTCAAGGGAAAACCTGGGGCGATTTTGAGATTGCTCTCTCGGGAACCTCGTTCGAGAATGGGTTTGAGACTTACTAAGGCCGACTCACGTGGGCACCCTCTTAGATCACGAAGAAAGCCCCTCCGCATATTACTTGTTCTGAATCGCCTCCCTTAGCTTGTATTCTTCTTATTTTTCTACTTTTCTGCAATCATACACATATATAGCAAAGGTTATAAGACAGGTGTGCCAGACCTCATCCTTTTCATCTTTGATGAACGTACACAAGCATGCCCATTCAAAAAGACGAAGAGAAGAAAGACGGGGAAGAGAAGAATTTGACTAAGTGAGAGGATCAGAGCGATGACTAGGCTGGTGGATAATTGGCTTGACGTGGTAGAAAAATGGGCTCGGTAACTAAGACCGGCTCATAAGATTACTACTAGACATCATTACCAATACCGACTAGCTAGGCACAATGGTCAGTATGTTGTGGCAATAAAGCGGGTCAAGTAATCCTGACACAACAACATTACGACTAGACGACAGGACTGCCATGAGAGGCTAACCTCAATCCCTCTTAGTTGAACGAATGAGGAAAGAATGAGAAGAGAAGAAGGGAAATAAAGGAGGGAGAAGAAAGGAAGAGAAGAGTATGAAAGACGAGAGGATAAAGGAGAGAGAGGTAAGGAAGGCACAGTCAGGGCTAAGCATTGTCGACTGTGTTAAAGGAAGAGAGAGAAAAGGCGTTAGGCTTCACCGACTGTGTTATACAGAGGAGAAGAGAGAGGAGGTGTAGTCGATGCTAAGCTTCATCGATTGTGATAGAAGAGGAGAGAGAAATTCAGTTGATACTATGCTTCATCGATTAACAGAAGAGGAGAGAGAAAACCAATCGGTGCTAAGCTTTACCGATTAGTAGAAGAGGAGAGAGAAAATCAGTCGGTGCTAGGTTTCACTGATTGACAGAAGAAGAGAGAGAAAACCTGTTGATGTTAAGTTTTGTGGACTAATAGAAGAGGAGAGAGAAAACCAGTTGGTGCTAGGTTTCACTCATTAACAGAAGAAGAGAGAAGGAATCAGTCAACGTTAGGTTTTGTTGACTGACCGAAGAAGAGAGAGAAAACCAGACGGTACTAGATTTCACCGACTGACAAAAGAAGAGAAAACCAGTCGACGTTAGGTTTGATCGAATGACATAAAAAGAGAGAGAAAACCAGTCGAAGCTAGATTTTACTGATTGATAAAAGAAGAGAGAGAAAACCAATCGGTGCTAATTTTTGCCGTTTGCATTAGAAGAGGACGGATGAAGATAGAGATGAGAAGAAAAGTGAGAAAAGGATAGAGACGAGCAGAGAGGAAGAGAGAGAAAGAGATAGAGATGAGAAGAGAGGAGGGGAGAGAAAGAGATAGATGCAAGAAGAGAGGAGGAGAAAGAAAGAGATAAAGATGAGAAAAAAAGAGAAAAAGAAAGGGAAAAAGATAGAGAGGAGTAGAGAGAAAGAGATAGAGATGAGAAGAGAGAGAAAGAGATAGAGATGAGAAGAGAGGAGGAGAGAGAAAGAGATAAAGATGAGAAGAAGAGAGAGAAAGGGAGAGGAGAGAAAGATGAGAGGAGAGAGAAAGCTACCTGCCCCAAAGGTATCGGCCCTTATCTTCTCTTTGCTCTCTCTCTTCAAGACGTACCCACAAACTTAAGCAGAAATAGAAATTTTAATGAATCAATAAAAAATGAACTGAAGGTTCTTTACAAGTTTGCTTTGCATGTTTATATAGAATTGGGCCAAAACATGGGTGCCGAAAAACTACCTAGAAATTAGGAAATTACAATTTAATTGAATTTAAAAAATTCTAAAAATGGGTGCAAAAGGACTGTTTTTCCGTTCCTAACAATGTGTGGAACTCCAGAATAGTCCCTGCTGCTGCCCGAGAACTTGCGTGATCCTCTGTGGCTGACATGAGATCGTTTTGATGCCGTTTGATCGAAAGATTACTATTTTCTTGTAGGGCTCGACATGGCAATCATTTTGATACCAACTTCAAGCCATGAATCATGTTTTTGAGCCATGATCATGAGACTATAATCGTGGATGAATCTTGAAAACTTCAGATCAATTGTGTGCTCGGTCCTTGATGTTTCTTAGTGATTTCTTCATTGAATCACACTGAGCATGCCTTTACGATTGAACGTAGCATGATTTCATGTTCGGATGAAGATTTTGTAATCTAGTTTTCGACTAGAATCTTGAAATCCGGTGGCCAGAACTTATAGTAGCTGTGACGCCTTCGCGTGTGAAATCCAACAGTTTATCATACACGAGGTTCGGATCAGAGATAGCCTCAGACCTCAGGTACGTAATGCAATTGATTTCGTGCCGATTAGGTATGCAAGCATCGTGATCTGGTTGCTTGAACGAGGCATGCTACTGCCAATTTTTCTCCAACTTCCTTCATGGATCATAGACTTTCATTTATTTTTTCTCTCTGCTTGGGTGTCGTCACGGGGCGTACCACATATCGAATTGTTCATCTTGATGAGACGAACATGCTCACCAAATTTGGGAGCGATCTGACTTGGAATGAGTGAGATATAGGCTCCGAAAGTGACTGCTCGCGACTTTGAAAACAGCCACCTTTAATGGTGTTTTAGTGCAAGGTGGCCACATGGGAATAGTGTGCAGCCTACCCCTTTTCAGTATTTTACCCATAACTTTGTCTTGGAGTGCCTGATTGAGCCGAAACTTGACCCATAGGGGTTTTCTACTGTGTCAGATCTAATGGCAGTAGTCCCATAGTTGTTTGATGCACCAAAAGTATAGCTCTAATTATGGGGTCCATTTTAGGGTGCCAAAGACCGATTTTACTGAAATTGTTTCTTTGTGTTCACTACCTTAGGCATGTCTGATTGCCATGAAACTTGGCAAGTGGTCTTTTAAAGTACTGATAATGATCCTGACCGATGCTGGAGCCATTATGAGACTTTCAAGAATTTCCACTATTTTGTAAGCTTTTATTGACTTGCTCCCTACTAGGGATCAAGGTGCTGAAAAATACGTTCAAACACTGAGCAATACTCATTTTATACTACTAGTATGCATATTCTGATGCATGACTCTACTTTTTGATGCAATTACGACCTTTGATGATCCATCGACCATGTTATGGTTTTATATGCTAATAGTCAAGAACACAAGAGTTGTGACCTACTTATTGGGCTTTAGCTCATACCTCTCTTTTCCCCTTCTTTGTAGAGTGAGAGCCAATAGCTCATGTGTGGAATACTGGACGGTGGTAGCAGACTTTTAAAGTTCAAGTTCTAACTAGAAATCTATTGATTGTAGGTGTCTGGTGGCGTTGCCACAATATCTTTCTTGTTAGACCAATAGCGCCTTGAACCTTTTGTAGAAGAATTTTTGAAGACTGAATATGTATAAAAGGTTCTTTTCTACTTTTCTTGTGGCCCTTTATTTATGAGTTATTTTCATTTATGGTTTGCTTTGATTCCACATTTATAAACTGTGTTGATGCCACTCTCACCTGAGTGACGTACATGAACTCCGTTTGTGATCCCGCACTCTGTCGCCCTCTGGTTGGGAACGACAGGGGTTAGGTGGTGGGGTCGTGACAGTTATGGTATCAGAGCAGCCAGGTTTGGATTCTTGTCCTAGAATATTGTAGAGGTGTCTCTAGAATAGTTTTGAGTAGACTAAAAACTAACACTCATATTATATACACAATTTTTCTCTTGATTTTTCTTAAAGTAAAAAGTGAGCTAGACTCGGAGGAGCTACTCGAACTCACCTTAATAAATCGCGTCAGCTAAGGACTGAGTACGTTGGCCAAGTCGATTTTTTGAATACTAGTACAGAGCTGTGAAGGAATGAAAAAAATCCAAAGAAAAGAAGATCACGCTTTGAAAGGTATAAAATCTCTATTAGTTCCGTGTGTGATATTTGAGGTCTCGTGAATCACCTACAAGGCGAACATTGGCAGTGAAGTTCCTTATAGAGGTTCACTTATAGAGGATGAGAAAATCAAATCCTCTCATAAAGCCATATCCAGTGAGTTATATCTTAGACCTAACTCCCTATACAGTTCACACACAAAATCAATATTTTCTCACACCATATTAGAGAACCTTTATATGAGAGCCTTTGATCTCATAGTTCATGCGTGCACTAGCCCAAGCTGGTCTTCTACAGAGGCCGTGCAAATGCAAGGGCTCACAGAATGTGCAAGCCACATGGACTCATCTCCTGAAGCTGCACAGGCATCGAATAAAGGTGCATGGGTGCACCTCACATGATTGGTCAGGGGTCGCACAAGTATGGCACCCCTAACCATGTTGATGTTGAGCATAAACCCGTGAGTGAGTTGAAGTCACATGGGAGCGCTAAGTGTAGCGCAGTACATGCTCATATGTGTAGTGGGGCGAGTGTCATGTGGCTACATTGTGTGCTTCTTTGTTTTGATTGTTACCTAGTAATTTATGTTGCATTTGTTGGGCATTGGTTTTAATATGGTTGGATCATGTTTCTCCATGACTCACTTTTAAATAACATTTGATTTCTTTCATAGATGAGGGGATTCAAATAAAAAATGTGGATGTTTCCTTGTTTAGTAAATTTCTCATAGATGGGTTGTTGCTTAGGATTTGGGGCATTCATTTTGAGTACTCCCTCTCTTACTTTCTTTCATTATATTTATCTACTGTTGTGGATGGTGTCTATGGTTCTTTACTTTATTATAACTTTTTAGATTGATTATTGTTGAAAGAAATTCTTCATCATCATGGGTCCTGGGTACATGATGAATAATCGAATTCCGCACACGAAGCCGACGAAGTGACTGCAAATTCTGGCAATGAAATTCCAGATTCCGACCAAAACTCCAAAGTTGCAAAATCTTTGTCCGGACATGGAATCGAGCTGTGTTTGTTGTCACGTGATCGTGACAGCATGCTTAGTGTGATCTAGCTAAGAAATTAGTGAAAAACATTAAGGAACGAGCACACTATCGATCCAAAGTTTCAAGATTCATTCAAATTTCAAGTCACATGATCGTGGCCTAAAAGCATAATCCATGGCTCGAAGTTGGTATCAAATCGATCGTCATATCGGGCCCTACAAGAAAACAAGTATCTTTCTATCAAGCGGGCATCAAAACAACCCTGGACCATCCATGAAAAATCACACACGTTCTAGGACAGTACATGAACTGTTTTGAAATTCCATAAATTGTTAGGAAGGGGGAAATCTGTCATTTTTCAACTTATTTTCCTATTTCTTTTAATTCAATTAAATATTAATTTCTAGCAATTAGGTTTAATTTTGATCAATCCACCCATGTTTGGGCACAGTTCTATATATACCACGTACTATCATTGTACACAAACCCCCTCATTCATTCATGAAGGAGAACTTTGGTTAATAAAATTTCTCTTTCTTCTCATTGTTGCGTCATGTTTGGAGAGAGAGAGAGAGAGAGAGAAAGGAGAGAGAAACTTTTGGATCGGTACCCTTAGGCTCATGGTAAATCTTCTCTCTCTTATTTTCTTTCTTCTTCTTCTTCGTCTAGCTTCTCTTAGAGGCTATGCAAGGCAGTGGCAGTGCCATGCATGCCTCTTTCCTTCTCACCTTCCTATGGTTTCACAGGTCATGCATGGCGATGGTAGTGTTATGCGCGAGCTCTTTTCTTCTTCCTTTTCGTTCCTTCTATCTCTCAGCATGGTTTCCAGACGCCGCTGCTCATCGCCATCCTCAAATATGTTCTTGACACCTCAGTGAGGAGTACAGATGGTGAAGCCCATTGTCGCCCTCATGGATCTCATCCTGTGGGTGCCTATCACAGACGGTGATGCCTATCGCCGCCCATGAAGGGTTGCGACAATTCCAATCAAGTCTGCGAGCTTTCTCCTTGCGCTCGGTGTCTACCGCCATATGCGAGCTTTCTTTGCATGATAGGTGCCTACCGCTGTCCACGAGCTCTCTTCACGAGCTCGGTGCCTATCGTCGTTCGTGAGCTTTCTTTGCATGCTCGGTGCCTATCACTGTCCGCGAGCTTTCTTCGAGCTCGGTTCCTATCGCTATCCGTTAGCATTCTTCACATGCTCGATGCCTATCGTTGACTGCGAGCTTCTCCTTGCACTCGGTGCCTATCGCAGTCCGCGATCTTTCTTCGTGCGCTCGGTGCTTATAGCCATGCACATGCCCCTCTCTACGTCCTACGACTATCGTCATGCGCTTCACAAGAAGCTATCATCGCCTGCAAAGGGACATGCTACCTTCTCGCGTTGCCCACGGTGATACTTAATACCGACTACAGTCCACTGTTTGCTCCCTTTCACCGTGAGTAACAGTTTCCAACGCCATCGGGACCTCCTCCCTTTACCATCTCGTGCCTTCTACTCATTCTCTTCCCTTCTCACTTGGCTGAAGGTAGACTTGGTCTAGCGTTGTCATAACGGTTTGACTGTCGAGCAGTATTTTCGTCGTGTTGGTCCTGAGTACCATGCCCGTCTTGCTACCAAACCAGATTAGGACAGTCATATCGAACTTGGTTTCGAGTAGTAATGTTGTCGCGCCGGTTTAAGTCACCTTGCCTGTCATGCTACCACTCCGAGTCTGTCATTGCACTGGTACATCTATCATGCTAGTCCCGTCTCCTTGTCGAGTCCCCTCTTCTTTTCTCTTCTCATTCAAACCCTCTTCTTTTCATCACCCTAACTTCTCACCTTCTCATCCATATGAAGGTGCATTGCCCTAAGACAAAGGTGGGTCCTTTGGCCAACTTGTCTTGTAAATTAATCACAGTAGTGTTGTGTAGAAAACAAGGAGATTGCAAGTCAAGAGAGATGATTCCGAACCAGCGAAGCAGCTGGGGGGATTTCTATCGTGATCTAAGAAGGCACCCACACGAGTCATCCCGAGTGAGTCACAGACCCAGGTGAGGTTTGTCCCCACCTCACATCCAAAATTCCTCTCTCACTGGCTGGATACCTGCCCTTGTTCTATGAACGAGGTTCCCTAGAGAGTGAACTCAGGTTCTGGGTTTATCGAACCCGAAACACGTGTCACCTAATCGCCTAGATCCGAGGGGGCGAGATCGAGGAACCTAACCAGCTTGGCTACTCCACTAGGGACTTATTACCCTTTCATCGGTTCGCTCTTGTTTGATCAGTATCACTTTTACTTTCTGCATTACTTTCTTTGGCATCTGGGTTATTCAACTCGTTCATCCATGTCGAGGATTTTCTCATCCCTGCATTCATGGCTGTCCTAGGGAAGCGAGCTGAGCAAGCCTCCTTCCCTACTATCCTTTTGACTCAGGACCCACAGTCCGACTCTCAGTACTTTCCTGAGTTGGTACGAGAAGGGACATAAAGGTCCTTGACTCCCCGCTTCCTCGCCCTGGTGGACTCTTTACCAAGGCCCCTTGCATTGGCAGCACATTCACTGCCGTACGCAACACGCTCCCCGCTACTGGCAAGTCCCTTGCATGTCATATTGTTGAGGTACGCTAGAAGGTTGCCCTGCCCACTCTTGCAAAAGGCAAGTAAGTTGACATCGCTTCTGAGGGTCGCCACAAGGCTACCCCCCGAACTCTTTCACTACCCCGAACCTCTACACCTAGAGGCTCGGCACACAGAGCCGGAGAGACCCTATGGCCTCCACCTCTCACACACACTTAAAGGCTTGTGGTCCAACCACTCGAGCCACACCTTGGGGCAACTTTCATGCTACCTCGAGCTCGCGTTTAGGGCTAGGCCTTCTCAGGCCAAACCCTGTGTGCGCCATGCATCCCACAGCTCAGTGCAGCACTAGTTCTGCACCAGCTCGAGCACAAGAGGGTTGTCCACTTCGTCCTCCCTTTCACCACACACAACTTCACCTTGTGAGAGATAGGTTCCTACCTAGTCTCTCACAGTCACAATCTCGTGGGTCTCGACCTCCTAAGGTCTAATTAATTGAGAAAACCTGGGCTGAACCCCAAGTCACCCAGACGGCTAACCTCAAAGATGCATAGGCACCGACTTTGCAGGTTCCTCCCTGATCCCGACTATGGCAGAGTCATGAACCGACTCTTTCTTCTGTCACTCTTCCTTCACCAGGCAAGTACCTCGAGACCTGATACTCAAAGGTCTTCTCTAAGAATACCATCTTAAGTCAGCAGCCCCAGGTTAGACATACATTCGAGACTCACAAGGGAATGCGGGGCAAGGGCTTGATGTCATATTACAGCCAGCAGCCTCCAAGGCAGCGACCTAGGTTGCTCTCTGTCCTTGGACCCCATTCTTTGCTCTAGCTAATTGACACGGCCCTCGCCAGCTCAAGAAATATGGGGCAGTCCAAGTCTCAGGCTCAGTTTTGGAGTGAGGTCCATAACGGCCTCAAGATTAAGCAGAGGAAAGGTCTTCAGATCCTGACCAAACAAGCCCCTAAGGCAGTTGAGGCTACCACCTTTGGTGACTTCCTTCCTCATAATCTCTTCTTCCCTCTGCGGATCTCAGATCTTGAGCAGGTTCAAGAATATTTGTCGGTGATCATTGCTAAGAAGCCACGGTTCTAAGATCGTCAAGAACTTCTCCTCACACGGTCAACATATAAGGCTAGACTTTAGTCGGGGCATGCCAAGCCCCTGCAGACCGACTTGCCTCGTATGACGTGCCAACCCCGGTAGTCTACTACTCCACTTGGCTCTGATCCTTCAAAAGAAATGGTCAGTGTCATGGTAATCAAGGAGCTTGACGAAGACCAAGAAGAGTAGATGAACAGGTTCGAGGTAATGATGCAGTCCATCCTCAAAAAGATGGATCGCCTAGAAGCCTCCAGGCCCGCTTCTTCTCACCATGAGACCGGTCCCCCATCTAGGGAAGACATGGTTCCCAAGCAAACTCCCCCGGTCTCTTAAGACAGCTCTGCTTCTTGTGGGGTCTCCCAAACCGAGATAGATGCCATGTTGGCCCATAGTCTCAAGAACAAAGTCCCGGGCATGCAAGAGGCGTGGCTTTCTAAAAGTCGTACCCCTCCTACATCGACCAAGTGTCGTTTCCCCCAAAATGCCAAAAGGGGAAACACTATATCCCTGCATCAGCATACAGCTCACTTCCAAGCAGCTTGTCAAGAAACGACAACTAACGGGCCACTCCTCCTCCGTCAGTTCGTTGAGTTTCTCTAAGGGCCAACCTTCCAGTGGTATGCTCAGCTGTCTCCAAACTCGGTGCACACCAGGAAGGAAATGGAGAAGTTGTTTTATCAAGGCTTCTATGAAGTCCAAAGAAACATGGAAGCCATCGAGCTCCTCGCTCTGACTCAAAACCCAGATGAGCTGGTTGACAAGTTCATCGCCTGATGGAGAGAGTTGGCAACCTTTCATGTCACTCCCATGACCGAAAACGAAGTTGCCAGACCTGCATACGAAATATGCTTCCCGAGATCGCTTGACATGTCGAGGCCTCCAATCCACCCTCAATGTCAGAGCTTATCTCTAAAGCAGTTTGTATTGAGGGTCTGTTCAAGTACCATGGAAGATCTCATCAGCAACCCTCCGGCTCGAATTCTCGTTCCAACAGTCTGGGCAACAAGCAAAAAGCGATGATCAATGCGGGTGTCACTGTGGCTGACACTAAGAATGCCGCCTATCAAACCCTGGACGTCTCTAAGGAACAAACGCCTTAAGCAGGGGGCAAGCAGTAGTCCTACAATAACGTCTCACTTCCTAAAAATATTAACCGAAATGACTTTTGGATCCAGCACCAGAATAAGGTGTACCCCTTCGATAAGGAGTGGGTGATTGCACTGCTTCAACTACTATTACAACAGAGGTCAACACTGAAGAACAAGCGGGACAAGAGACACACGAGAGGTACTGCCTTTATCACATGAAAGTAGGCCACCCCAATCAGGACTGATATAAGCTCAAAGACACTATCGAAGCCCTTATTAACAAGGGTCAGATAAAACTCGAAGAGTTAAAGAAGGCGTTCAGGAAAATTGAGGCTTCTCACATAGTGACCATCCAAGAAGATGATGGGGCACCTGCTATCCTTCGTGCACTATTTTTCATAATGCTCGAAGATGGACACATCACGTCAAAGTCGACAAGGTAGCCCAAGTTCTTGCCTCCAGGAACTGATAACCTCTGGTGCGCGTATCACCTGATACGAGGCCATGACCTGAGCGAATGCATTGGCTTCCATGAGCTCTTGTTAAAGAACATGAAGCAATGTCAGGAAGTCCATGGTAACTCAGAAGGACATCCTCAAGTCCCTCCCCCATCAGTGTAAGAGGATCTTCCGACGCAAGCCTTGGGAAGCGTCGAGTTAGACCCTCTGTAGGCCCTCTTCGAGGTGATGCGCCAATAGGGTCTAGTCACTCCCAAGCCCGCTGGGCAACCTAAGCACCTTACCCATGCAACGGAAAATCTCTGGTGCCCATATCACCAAGTATGGGGCCACGAGCTAAAAGACTGCACTGGGTTCGAAGCTATAGTCACTCATAAGGTATAAGAAGGCCACATTGTTTGTCCCTTACGAGCATACACCGGATCCTTCAGAGCCCTTGACTTCTCAACCCCTAGAAGTTTACCGTGGTCGAAGTAGGCTCAAATCTCTGAAGTGTGATGCAGTCCACAAAGCTAGGACTACTCATCATCCCTATAAGGTGGACCAAACACTTCCTTAGGGATTTAGATGGAGACGAGCACCCAGGTCAGCCCGTTGAAGGAACCACATCCTCAGCCACCAGTTGAGTAAGAATTCCTCAGGCTTTTCCACCACTGCCAACCTTACAGAACTTCATCCCGGGTGCAGCTCACCTTATCTTATCGTCCAAATTGATGGACGACCCTGAGTTATCAACGACTCGAGAGTCATCAAATATGGGTGACGATGATAAAAGCACCCTACAACGGTCAAAGCCGGGGAAAGGCCTATAATACCCCCTGCACACGTTCAATTCCGACGACAACGTAAAAAGCTGCCCAGAACAATCTAACTCTTCTTCTCCTCCCTCCTCTTCTATTTCTTATGCAGGTACAACTCGACAATGCCCAAACTTCGATGCTCTAAACAAAGAGCTTGGAGGTACCAGCCTTAGTAGGTCGCAACGGAAACACCTAAGAAAGATGCTGGCCCAGTCGGTTGGATTCTCTACAGTCGCTGACACCCTGGCTCCCCATGCCAAAATCGAGCCATCCTCAAGATCCTCTTCCAAAGAGGCCTCCTACATGGTGCAGATCTTGAAAGTACCATCCATCACGAGGCAAATGGACCTGAGATCGGGGAAGAAGCTACATCCCACACCTCAAAAGTTCAAGGTCCTCAAGTTTCAAGATCCTTCACTTTTCCCTAGGCCTCAACCTCATACCTCTACATCCCTAGTACAAATCCCTATTACATCCCCATCAACTCAGACTGCACCGGCTGAACAACAAAGTCAGCCAGTGCTACAAACCAAAAATCAACCAAAACCTGTTCCTAAGCCTACCCTACCACCTACACAAATGACCAGATCAAGAACCCAGAAGACTAATGAGGATAAAGTAAAATAGCACGTAAGTGCGCACTTGAGAAAGCTTCCAGTCCTTTTAAGTATCTATGATGCCCTTCTGCTGTGTAGAGACTATCGTATGGCCCTGGTGTAAGCTCTTTCTAACCCAGAGGTATACGAGACTAAATTGGAGCCTATTGAGGTTGTCCCAGTTGTCCTGAGTGGGTGCTTGACAATCTCTTTTTCTGAAGACGACCTTTAGTTGGGAGGAAAATTTCATAATCACCCCCTCTTCGTGAATGGTGAACTACACGCCTTCCCTATCAATCGGATCATGCTGGATGGAGGATCAGCAGTCAACCTAATCTCAAGAAGAATCCTCACTTGATTGGGATTAGGATTTGATGACCTCACTCTTACTCACATCACTGTATGAGGGTTCAACCAATCAAGAGAAAAGATAGTTGGGACAGTTTGGTGACCTAAATGATTACGCTCAGTTTCATTTAATTGACACCAATACATCTTACAACGTCCTCCTCAGCATCCCTTGACTTCATGATCAGGGGGTGGTTCCTTCCACACTACACCAATGCTTTAAGTACAGTCGAGATGGAGGACAACACATGGTCTATGCTGATAAAAGACTGTTCCCTATAGCCAAGACTCATTATATTGATGTTAAGTGTTATTTCATAGACCTTTTAGCACCAGAAAAGTCAAAGGATGATGATGGGAAGCTTGTGAGAGAGACAGGACCCTCGTCTCATGATGATGTTGAAGATCTGGGGTGAATGATCACAGACATGTTCAAAGAAGATGAAAGACAAGGCAAAATCCTCTCTTTAACACCTATCTACCCAAGTATACCTTACCACCTCTCCGAGGTCATGATGTCATCCCCTTAAGACAAAGCTTCCCCCACTAACTCTAATTGCCCAGAACAAAATGGCAGGCAAGAAGCAACCCCTGAGACTACGAAAGACCTTCTAGCATCTAGGGTCACTTGTTAGGTGCCTTGATCTCGCCCTCCGGATCTGGATGATTGAGCGGCACGCATCTCAGGTTTTAGGGGAGACTCGAGACTTTTGAAATCGCTCTCTCGAAAACCTCGTTCGAGAACAAGAGCAAGTATTACTAACCATTGAGAGAGAAACTTAAGGTGGGTTCGGAACTTACTCGGGCTGGCTCACGTGGGCGCCCTCTTAGATCACGAAGAAAGCCCCTAGTAATAAAATTGGTTTGGAATCACCTCCCTTGGCTTGTATTCTCCTATTTTCTGCAATCCCACATATATGGCAAAGGTTATAGGACAATTGTGTCAGTGGACCTCACTTGGCCTTTCGGGTGAACGTACACAGGTGTGCACATTCAAAAGAAGATAGAAAGAACGAGAGAAGAAAGATTGCGGGAAAGAAGAATTCGACCAAGCAGAGAGATCAACACACTGACTAAGCTGGTGGGTAATTGGCCTGACGTGGTAGTAAAACGGGCTCGATAACTCAGACCGGCTCAACAGAATTGCTACTAGATGTCAATACTGATACTGACTAGTTAGACTCGATGGTTAGTCTGTCAAGGTGATAAAGCGAGTGCAGTAATTTTGACACAACAACATTACAACTAGACGACAGGACTACCATAAGAGGCTAATCTCAACCCTTCTTAATCAAACGAAAGGATAACAAAAAGAATTAAAATCATAAAGAGAGAGTAAGAAGTAAGAGAATAACAAAGAGAAGAGAAAGAAAGGGAGAAAGAAAAAGAAAATAAGGTGAAAGACATAGTCGACACTAAGCATCGCCGACTGTGTTGGACGAGGATGAGAAGGAAAGATACAGGTAACGCTAGGCATTGCTGGCTGGGTTGGAAAGAGAAGAGAGAGACAAACACAGTCATCACTAGGCTTCATCGGTTGTATTTAAGAAGTGAGGAGAGGGAAGACACAATCGGCGTTGGGCATTACCGGCTGTACTAATCAAAGAAGAGAGTGAATGGACACAATTGGCACTGGCTTCGTTCGTTATGTTTTAAGAAAAGAGGAGAGAGAAGATGCAATAGGTGCAGGGCATCGTCGGTTATGCTAATCAGATATAAGAGAGAAAGGACACAGTCGACACTAGGCTTTGTCAACTATGTTTAAAGAAAAGAGAAGAGAGAAGAGAGAAGATACAGTCGACGTTGGGCATCATCGGCTGTGTTAGTCAGAGAAGAGAGAGAAGATGCAGTCGGCGCTTAGGCTTTGTCGACTGTGTTTAGAGGAAGAGAAGAAGGAAAACACAGTCGGTAGTAGCATCGTCAGCTATGTTTTAAAGGAGAGCGAGCAGAGAGATAAAGATGAGAAGAAGAGAGAGAAAGAAAGATAGAGATGATAAAGAGGAGAGAGAAAGGGAGGTAGAGATGAAAAAGAGGAGAGAGATAAAGACGAGAAAGAGAAGAGAGAAAGGGAGATAGATGAGAAAGGAGAGAGATAAAGATGAGAAGAAGAGATAGAAAGAAAGAAAGATGAGAGAAAAAGAGAGATAGAGATGAGTATGAGAAGAGAGAAAGGGAGAGATAGAGATAAGAAAAAGAGAAAAATGAGAAAAGAAGGGAGGAGAGAGAAAATTACCTTATTGAAGGGTCCTGGCTCTTTTCTTCTCTCCTATATCTCTCTTCAAGACGCACCACGAGCTTAAGCAAAAATGAAGTCTTTATTGATTGATTGAAGAAATGAATCCAAGGTTTTTTTACAATTTGGCTTTGCATGCTTATATAGAATTGGGCCCAAACATGGGTGGATACCCAAAAACTACCTAAAATTTAAGATAATTACAATTTTATTGAATTAAAAGAAATTCTAAAAATGGGTGTAAAAGGACTGTCTTGCCCCTGCCAACAATGTGTGGAATTCGAAAACAGTCCCTGTTGCTGCTCGAGAACTTTCGTGATTTTTCATGACTGATCCGGGGTTTTTCTGATACCCCTATGATCAAAAGATGATTATTTTCATATAAGGCTCAGCAAGGTGATCGATTTGATGCCAATTTTGAGCTATGGATCGTGTTTTTAAGCGACGACCATGCGACTTGAATTTTAGATAAATCTTGAAATCTTCGGATCGATAATGTGCTCGTTCCTTTATGTTTTTCTTCATTTTCTTCTTTGAATCACACTGAGCATGCCATCACGATAACGTTGCAACAAACGCAGCTCGATTTCATGTCCAGATGAAGACTTTTTCGTCTTGCGTTTTTTTTCGGAATGTTGAAATCTGGGAGTCGGTATTTACAGCAGCTTCGACGGCTTCGTGTGTGAAATCCACCTTACGCACATAATGCAATTTGGTTTCATGTCGATTGGGTATGCGAGCATCGTGATTTGGTCGTCTCAGTGGGGCGCATTGTTGCTGAATTTTCGGTAACTTTCTTCACAGATCAAAAACTTCCCTCTAGTTTTTCTCCTTGCTCGGGCATCGTCACGGGACGTACCATATATCGAATAGCTTGCCTTGACGAGACGAACATGCTCACAAATTTTAACTATTTGACTCCGAACGAGTGAGATATGGCCTCGAAAGTCACTGCCCGTGACTGTAAAAACAACTACCTTGAATGGTGTTTTGGTGTAAGGTGGCCACAAGGGAATAGTGTGCAGCCCACCCCTTTTTCGTATTTTAGTCATAACTTTGTCTTGAAATACCCGATTAAGCTGAAACTTGACCCATAGGGGTCTTCGACCATACCGAATCCAATAGTGGTGGTCCCCATAGCAATTTGGTGCACCAAAAATGTAGTTCTAGTTACGGGGTCGATTTCAGGGTGCTAGAGGCCAATTTTTCGGAAATTGTTTATTTTTGTTCATTGCCTTAGACATGTCTTATCATAATGAAACTTGAGAAATGACCTTTTGAAGTACTGATGAAGATATTGACCAATTCTGGAGCCATTCCATGACTATCAAAATTTGCATTGTTTTGTAGGCTTTATTGACATGCGTCCTCTTTATTCCACATCAGAGACCATGGTGCTGAAAAATATGTTCAAATAGCTTGCCCCGTTGAATGTTGATCTTCGAGAGAAGCAAGAGGGACAACATTCAAAAAATTTCCTTTGGCTTTTACTTCTTTTTTTTTGTAGCCACAGGACTACGTGAACGCCGAGTTGATTGACACAATGGTGCAACTAGGATGACGTAGGGATACATTTTTTTTTATAGCGTATAATCGAGCAATCTAAAGATGTAGATCTCACATATCTAACACTTTCAACTGGTAAAAATAAATGAAAAAGCAATGGTGGAGAAAGTGGGAACAATCAAATTTAGATCTTTGATCAGATCTCCCCAGAAACGAGCAGATCTGCTCTCAAATCTTTGGCAGAGCCAGCATGATCTGAGCCATTTCAAAATAAAATTTTCAATCAGAATGAATCAAATCCAAATGAAATAAAATAAATAAAATAAAATAAAAGAGAAAATGAAGGAGAAGAAAATACTGAACCTGGCCGGATGGCCCGGCCTACCCGAGCCTTCGAGGGCTTGCCTGTATCAAAACAGGTTCCTTTTGCCCTTGTGATATAAATGTTGATCACCAGGTCTCTGGTAGTAGTAGGGTGGTTGTGCCCCAGAAATGGTTTATATCTAGGATTGTTGGGCGCGAAGTTTAGCGCTACTCAGACTTAAGATGAGGGTTAGGGTTTTCTAAGGAAAGGTCTCTCTACTCTCCTAGGGTTTCTTTTTCGGTCTAAAGTTTATAAAACTCACGTCCCTCCTCAACCCTCTCGTTTATCGTCCTTTTATGGTCACCCAAAGTGAGTTTATCTGAACGAGGGATTTGTTGGGGTAGAGTTATCCCGTAAGCAACAAATCCATTGGTCAAACCAATCTTTTATTTTTTTGAATTTGGATTTGACCGACGCGGATAGCACCAAGCTTCCCAAGCACCCAAAAGATGACCATAAAAACATGAAAAATGATAAAAATGCATTTGGGGAAGTATATGTCTTGGCAACAAGGGTCGTGTCACATGGGTGGCACGCCCTTTGTCGTACAAATAAAAAATGCTCCAAATTGAAAATTTTCTATTAAGGTGTGTTCCATAGCCTCTTGTGAAGCTTCAAAAAAATATTTGGGTCAAAACAGATTTTTTTACTATTTTTAATGATTATTTTGGTAAAATAGGGCACTTGCACGATGACTTGGGTGACACGCCCCATGTCACCCAAACCAAAACTTGTCCAAATTGAGTTTTTTAATTTGGGTGTCTTCCTCAACCTCTTGTAAAGCTCTCAAATAAAATTTGGGTCAAAATGGATTTTTTTACTATTTTTAATGATTTTTTCTTATATACACACTGGATTATGTGTAAAACAAGCATCTGCTGGGTCTACGCTGGCAGAATGATTCCGGCTCACAGGGTAAATTGTGTGACCTATGGATTTTTGATTTACTATGCCAATTTGATTATAAGGATCTAGGAAAGCCACATAACTTGCTAGATTTAAAGCGGGTGTCTACAATTGCCCCTCTTTGGCACTCCTTGTCCTTCGAGGGATAGGAAAGTGGCAAAGAAGTAGACACGTTGTCGTTCCCTGTCCTTCG
This sequence comes from Amborella trichopoda, assembly GCF_054954075.1. Classification (NCBI taxonomy): domain Eukaryota; kingdom Viridiplantae; phylum Streptophyta; class Magnoliopsida; order Amborellales; family Amborellaceae; genus Amborella; species Amborella trichopoda. The sequence continues at coordinate 27,722,800 of NC_142340.1, forward strand.
AGGGGCAGACAAACGCCCACTCCCTGTCCTTCAAGGGACAAGTGAGTTGCAATAGTAGACTCTCTGAAACTCCCTGTGCTTCGAGGGGTAGGAGAATGTCCAAGATGAATGTCATCCGAACGTCACGTGGGCAGATGACACACCAACTATCCCTCCAAGTCATTGTACTCTCATGCTCACCCACCTAGGGCATTTTTATGCTAGGGTTTTTGGCGTGAGGTGTCGGTGAGTTACACAAGCTTGAAACTCGAGGTGGATTTTATAGCCATGCCACTTGACCTTAAGGTTTTCTCAGTTTGAAAATTTTAACCCTGGCAATTTCTTTGATTTCCTTAGGCGTTTCCTAAGGTTGTCTATTGGATACGATTTCTATAGGATGAGACTTGTCTGATTAATTCATAATAAAGAGGTGAGGCAGCAATGCCATAATCGTGGCAACGCGGCGATGTTCATCATATACAGGTGTCCAAGCTCCTTCATTTTTACATGTCTTTTTAGAAAATTTTGAATGTAGGAAGAGATTTGAAAAAGAACCCAGAGAAACGACAAGCTATGACTTTAACAAAAAAATTAAAGTTTCTAAAAACGGGAAACATAAGGTGAAAATTTTGAAAAGAGAAAGATATTTCGAAAAGCAACGTTGGTTAGCAATTTCAACTCCTGCAACCATAGAGCCCTCTAAGCAACTTAGCGTCATGCAGCGATGAACGATACACCCGACCTTTTACGTCATACGGGGATAGTCAGTACCTGTCTTGGCTCTTTTAAATCACACGAGTTTGACGTTGAACTAGATAACCCGACCTTTTACGTCATACAGGGCTAGACGTTACCTGTGCCATAGGTGTAGGAAGTTGGCTTCGAGAACGAGGCCAGATAGACTAACATTTTAACCTCTTGTAGTGATAGAGGAAGTCCCTTATCAAAGTTGAAAGCTTTTTGAATATGGATGATTTTAACAGTTGATTTGAAAAGCATTTTCAAAAGGGAAGGGCCTTACAGTTTTGCCACCTGTGGCCCTTTTGGCGGTTATTTTCTTAGTTATATTCTACCCAAAGATAATGAAAGGATTCCCTTATGGGATCGTGAGAATTCAGAAATCATGAAGCTGTCTTTTTACCTTTGGAGCTTCAATCCTCTGCTTCGCGGATCCATGGAGAGTCCTCTGGATTGTTGTCGGGCTTCCATCTTGTAGGGTCTTGACGTTTTCAGGGTTCATCAAATTACTTTTGTTTTCCATTCATGTCACCCTCCTACATGTTTCTGAGTTGGTTATGTTGGAAACCTGCAGGGTTTAGGAGTCTTCATCCTCAGGGTCTGCTTGTACAGTATTAATGGAACTTGCAAGTACTTGTTTGTACTTGAGTGTTTTGCATCGAAAGCTCCTTCTTGGAGAGTTTTTTTATCATTATTGTTTTTACTAGTGATGACTTTTTAGGTTTTCAACATGTCCATTTTTTTTGTTTTTTTAATTTTTTTTTTTTTTTTTTTCATTGTGATGCCTTTTCAAGTTTTCACCATGTTTTTTAGCCCGTTACGGGTAGTATTTTTTGAGATACATTGCATTAATGGGGTCATTGAGTTCGTACCCCTCTTGATCTTTTATCTGAGAAGAATTGCCTGCATGCACCCCGGTAACCACGAATGGCCCCTCCCAATTATGTTTGAACTTGCCTAAAGGGTTTGGATTTGCAGGAGTGTGCAAGATTTTCTTCAGTACCATGTCCCCTTCTTTGAAATGTCAAGGAACAACTTTCCTTTGGTATGCCCTCTCTATTCTACGTGATAAGCAACGATATTTTGTGTTGCTCGTAGTCATTTTTCATCCAAAGCAACGAAGGCAGTGATTCGTGCTTCAATCTTTTGTTTCTCATCTGCATTTTTGTGAATAAGCACTCAGAGAGACGGTATCTCAACCTCGATGGGTAGCACTACTTCCATACTATACACCAATGAGTATGGGGTCATGCTAGTAAGAGTCTTCTAAGTTGTCCGCTAGGCCCATAGGGCGTCATTTAGCTTTTCGTGCAAATGTCACCCGCCTTCTATTATTTTGTCTATTATTCTGAGAAGTCCTTTATTTGTGGCTTCTACTTGTCCGTTTCCTTGAGGGTAGTAAGGTCTGGAGAATTTATGTGTTATCCCAAACTTTTTGCACACCTTAATGACCTTTTCATTTTTGAGATTGGATCCATTGTCAGTGATGATTGACTCAGGAACACCGAATCTGAATACGATATTGTTCTTTATGAAACGGGCAACATGTTGCCCTTCAATTTTTAAAAATGATTCGACCGTTACCCATTTGGTGAAGTATCCTGCTGCCGTTAATATAAAACAATGTTGTTTGAGGCTTTTGGTGATATCATTCCAATGATATCAAGATTCCACATGGCGAACGGCCATACGGGCAGTGTTAAGTTGAGTGATACGGACGGCGCATGGATGAGGTCTCCATAGAGTTGACATTTGGGACACCTCTTAACGAAATTCCAGCAGTCTTCAGCCATGGTGGTCTAGTAGTAGCCTTGGCACCTATTTTTCTGGGCTATGGTGGCTGCCTCAAAATGGCCTCCTTTATTGTGTAATTCAGCCAATACTTGGTCAATTTTTGGGTGATCAAGACACTGTAGAATGATGCCATCGAAGGACGTTTTGAACAAGAGATTTCCTCTTACTAAGAATACCATAGAAATCCTTCGAAGGCCTTCTTTATCCTTTTTGGTGGCTCCTTCGATGTATAACCCATCTTTTAGTAGGGACAATATATCGTGGAACCACGATTTTTCTTTGACTAGTGCATTTGAAACCATGGAAGATACTTCCCCATCGTTCTCATTCTCTTGCTCTATTTCTTTTTCGATTCATGGTGGGGAAGGGTCATGTTTGTTCTTGATGTAGAATGGGAGCATGGCGATTTTTGGAGAAATATCAACTATTGAGACAAGGGTTGCAAGGGCATCAGCGAACCGATTATTTTCCTTAGTCACATGCTGGAAGGTGATTTTCTTAAAATATGGGATCATCTTTTCCACCGTTTCTTGATAAGTTTAAAGGGTTTATTCATTCACCCTCCAAATCCCTTGAACTTGGTTTATGACGACTAAGAAGTCACCAATTACTCGTATTTGCAGGATGTTCATTCCCATTTTATTCTCAAGTCCGGCTGTGAGGGCTTCATATTCAGCAATGTTATTGGTACATGGGAAATTCAACCTAATGGTTGTTGACATTAAAATCTTCTCGGGTGAGCATAGTATGACTCCTATACCTGACTCGTATTCGTTCTTTGCACCGTCGAAGTATAGCTCCCAAATCGAGTCCTTAATTGTGAAGAGGTTCTCATCAGGGAGATCGGTGTTAATGGGAATATTGTCTGACAGTGCGTGTTCAGCTAAGTGGTCAGAAATGACTTGTCCTTTGACCGATTTTTGAGTGACATACTCGACCTCGAACTTTCTCAATAGCATTCTCCACTTTGCTAAACGTCCGTTGAGGATTGTCCTCTCTAATAGGTACTTGAGTAAGTCAATTTTTGATATGAGCTTGACTGAATGAGATAAGACATAATGTCTTAGTTTCTACATGGCCCACAATCTTGTCTTATAGTCGACCATGGTTTTGCTGATAGAATATATCCTTTGTTCTTTTTCGTGGTCGTTATATTGTCCTAACAAATCCCCCATGGTCTTGTTTTTCACTGACATGTATAAGAACATAAGTTTTTCTAGACTAGGAGGACTAAGGATGGGTGGTTTTGTGAGGTACTCCTTGATTTGATCAAACGCTTATTGGCATTCATTTTCCCATATGAATGGGGTGTCCTTCTTAAGGGGTATATTGAATGGTGCGCACTTATCCGCCAGTGGTGAAATGAAACACCTTATGGCTTGTATGCGACCCTGAAGCCCATGGATTTCTCTGATGTTCAGTGGAGGAGGCATTTCAATGATGGCTTGTATTTTGGACGGGTCCACCTCAATGCCTCTTTGGAATACTATAAAGCTTAGTAATTTGTCAGATTCAACTCCAAAGGCACATTTTTGTGGATTGAGTTTAAGTTGACGTTTTCGGAGTCTTTCGAAAATGGTTCTGAGGTTTGTGAGATGATCAGACCTGGTCTTTGACTTGACAAGATATCATCAACATAATCTTCCATAATGATATGCATTAGATTGTGGAAGATGCTAGTCATTGCCCGTTGATAAGTTGCTCCTACTTTTTTGAGACTGAAGGGCATGACTTTGTAACAGTAGGATCCCCATTGTGTTATGAATGATGTCTTGGTTTGGTCTTCTTCTGCCATGAGGATTTGGTTGTAACTCGAGAAGCCGTCCATAAATGACAACATCTCGTGACCTGCTGTGTTGTCAATCAAGGAATCTATGTTTGGTAATGGAAAATTGTCTTTGGGACATGCCTTATTGAGGTCTCTGTAATCGACACACACTCGGATCTTCCCATCTTTCTTGATTATGACCATTATGTTGGCCAACCACTCTGAATAATCGACAGGCGTGATGAACCTCGCCTTGAGAAGTTTGTCGATTTCTTCTTTGATTTTGAGCTCGAGGTGGGTCTTTTGATGTCAGAGTTTCTACCTTACAGGCTTCGCCCCATGGTTGAATATTAGGTGATGTTGCACCAATATGGGGTCTAGCCCTAACATATCCTCGTATGACCAGGCAAAGATATCACGATATTCCTTGAGAAAGGAAATAACATTTTCCTGCTCCTCAGAAGATAAGGAGGTTCCAATCTTAGTTAACCTTGGGTCCTTCTCAATTCCTAGGTTTACGTCAATTGTCTCTTCGATGATAGCCATGGGGTCACCATCGAACCTCTTCTTGAATTGCTCAACAAGAGAAGTAACGTCCTGGGGTTGAGAGATTTCTTTAGACTCTTGACTCTCTTGATCATCATCTTGGTCGTCTTATTCATCATCTTGGGTATTATGCACCATTATTGGGCTATCTTGAGTGAGCGCCATTTTTTAAAATTCTTTTTCATTATTATTAGCTTTATTATGTTTTGAATTTTCATTGGATTTTAAAATATTGGAAAAGGTGTCCCTTATGGGACTCACGAGAGAAATGTTTGGGACTAGACTCGCAGGGTGCCTAGATGGCCACCCCACGCCTATCCGTTTTTTGGCACCGAGACTTGAAGGTGTCGCTGGTATGATTCCAGCGATTCTCTTGATCAAGGAATGATCGACCAATCCCATTCCTAGGTTGGTGTTGGTGGATGAGCACCCTTGGCTGTGTTTGAGCCAACTGTGCACACCTTCTTGAGATCTAGGTCAGCAAATAGGTCTTCAATTCTTAGTCCTTGTGTGTGCTGAAATGTGGAAGAGGGACTATCCCCTCTTGGGGATTCAAGGATCACTTTTGACCGTTTTGGAGGGTGGGCATCGAGAGGATCGAGGCTTTGAATGCCCCCTGATATGAAGCATGGAGGGCTTAAAGGCTTTATCCGGCTTTCAAATAGTGTGAGAGTACACTCGAGCCCTCTTCGATCCCCTTTTCCAGTTTTGGCTTCCGGTGATGCAGAAATTGCTTCCTTTCCTAAACCATAGCCAGGTTGGAATCCTTGGGGGAAGAGCATGTGCTAGGCTTCGACGGACCCTAAACTGTATCGATGTTGATAATGGATTATCTCCTCCATCGATGCAGAAGTTTGTAAAATTTGAGGAATGGGGTCACCGGCCTCTAGGAGTAAAGTGAAACAATTAGCTTGCTCAAAAGAAGCGAGCAGGATCTCCCTGAGCTCGACCCTTACAGCTAGCTTTCTACTATGTGTGTTAAGATTAAGAAAATAAGGGGGTTCAGCGCATACCTTTGTGACGCCATTTTTCGTTGGAAATTTGAGGCATCGATGGAGTGTGGAAGCGACCACAAGGTCTTCATGGAGTCATGGTCTGCCTAGCAGCATGTTGAATGAAGGTTTTATGTCTAAGACATAAAACTTTATCACCTAGATAGTAGAACTGATCTTGAGTGTGAGAGGCAATATTCCTTCAGCTTGCCTCTTGGTCCCGTCGTATGCGACGATAGTTAGTTGGCACGGCTCGAAATCATCTGGACTTTGCCTGTCTGCTTCATCGTTTTCATAGGGTATATATTCAAGGATGCCCCATTATCGACCAGCACTCTCCTTATCTCATACTCTTTCATGAAAATAGTTATATGAAGAGGCTGGACGTAAAAGCGATTGACATTAGCCAGGATGTCATCGTCCGTGGATATGATTGGAGTTGGTGCCACTAGTTGGTTGATCAACCTGCACAACTCATCTGGTTGTGTGTTGCTCAGGATGTGGGTCTTAACATGAACCTTTTCGATTTGCGCTCTATTGGGTCAACCCTAGTGAGAGTAATGGGAGACCTCATGGTGTTGGTCCCTTGTTTGGAAGATGATCCCCTTTCATCCGCTTTGACCATGTCAATCTCAAGGGCATCATCCTCATCATATTGGTCCCACTTAAGAGGATCATCTGAGTTCGAGGATGAAGAGTTTCCTTTAAGAAGACTCAAAAGATCTTCTTCAACTTCTTGGAGATGATCACAAGAAAATATGAATTGGTTGGGATCATTTTCTTCTTCTCCATTTTCAATCATGTGAATGATAACATCCTCCTTTGAGTTACTCGGAGCTCCCGTTTCTTCGATCGTTGTCGACGTATTTTTGGGGAGAGGGTTTGTGAAAATACCCATCTTTTGATTAGTCCTTCAACAGGTTAAGTTCTAGGTCCGATAGTGATGTCACCCCTATTAATCAACCCTTGAATCACCCGCTTCAAGTAGAAACCATTTGGGGTATCATGAGCATAGTTTCTACGCCGGCTTGCGCCATATGTTTTTATCCTTAACCTCAAATGGTGGTTCAGATGGTGGCTGGTGTTGAACCATGTTTTTCTTTAAGTGTAACTCCAGCACTTTTTCTAACGGGTCTTTGCGAGGAGTGAAGTTGTCCTCTCACCATCGATTGTTATTTTGAGCGTTACCTCTAAGCTGACTGCTTCGATTTTGAGTCCCATTGTTATGCTGGGTCACTGAACCTTGAGCCGATCCCTTAACGACAAGTTTGTTTACCTGACTGGAAGCTTTCCCCTTGTCGTTGCTCTTATTTTTATTTTGGAGAGTCGTGATGGGTTTCTTATCGGGCCTAGTATGAGGGGTGTCCCTCTTGCCCTTTCATGTCGAGCCACCCGCTCGATCATGGAGTAGAAAGAGTGGGGGATAAGTCCCTAGCTAAAGAAGGTCTTGTATTCAGGAGCTGCATTTTCTAAAGCTATGGAGATTTTAGCTAGGTCCGTAGGTGGACATTCGATGACCTGCATCGCCGCCTCGCAGAATCGACCGATAAAATCCTCGAAGGATTCTCCTAGGTTTTGTTTAGTTGCATTGAGCTCACCCAAGGAAAGATATCTTGGTGTTGACCCACGGTAATGAGAGACGAATTGGTTGAACATTTCGTCTGGAGTAATGTGTGGTTGAGCGGTCATTATTCTTCGATTCTAGTTTAAAGCCTCACCGATCAAAGTTTGTGAAAACAGGGCCTTCAACTGGTTAGGCCTGTCTGGCAAAGCTCGGACGGAGAGGAGGTACTCATTGACGTGAATATATGGGTCATTCTTCCCCATTGAATTTGTTTTTAAAATCTGGGATGACAAACCCAGAGGGAAAGTCTTCGATGCCTCCAAGGGTCTCATGAACATAGGCCTTTGGGGGTAGGATTTCATGCATACCCATCCTTACAAGCATATCTTGTATCGCTTTTAAGGTGCCTTCTTGTTGGGCATTTGGCATAAGAGTAAGCCCACTGGTTGGTGGGTTCCCAAGCATAGACTGATGAGTCAAGACATGGTGTAGATCTTGTCCTGCTGGATGAGCCGCGGTTACCGGGACAGTTTGATACATTTGTACCTGAGGGGTGTACTGACCCATAGATGTTGCCTGTGGTTGCAGAAGTGGCACGGTTTGTTGGACTGGGTGAGCTAAAGGGGCCAAATGAAGAATCCGCTGGCTCGGTTGTGTTAGGGGTTGACCTATACCGCTAATTTGGTTTGGGTTTGACCCGTGAGTTAGGGCATGAATAGTGTAACCTAAGTCAGCAAGACTTTTAAGGGCAGCTTTGATGCCTATCTCGCCTAAGGGTTGGTCTAGATTGACACCTTTGCTGCGTACATTGTTCATGACATCGTGGGCTATACTACGGTGGCTCGTGGTTTGATTGGATCTCTAAGACATAGGTGGGTCTTGGTTCTGTGACTGTTGCATCTCGGGGTTATCTTAGTTCGAGTAGTGGGAATTAGCGTTAGATGTCGCATGAACTTCTTCCTTCCCACGGCTTCTGCTTTGATCACCTAAGGTCAGACGGCTCTTACTGTGGGTTCGTAAGGTTCCCTGTAGGACAATTCTAGGTCTGACCCCCTGGCTGTTCAATGTTTTTCAGGCGGAGCTAACGTTTCAGACCATATCGAGCTCATGGTTAGGAGTGGATCCCTAAGACTCAGCTTTTATTTGAAGTCCCGGACAATAATGGATTGGCCCGAGTTCTGCCCGTAATCCTAAGGGATTACGGCATACTGATCCCTAGGTTTGGGGAGGTTCGGTTTAGAGTCAGCAGTAGAGTGGTCATCATAATCACGTTAACCGACATGATGACTTTCTTTGGCCGGGTTCTAGAGTCTAGGCTTAGGTAAGAACTAAACTCGATGACCTAGGGCAGACTCAGCCTGACTCTAGAGGAAAAACCTTAATTAAGACTAAGGCTAATTCTAGCCTGGAATTTAGACTTGCTAAACTCAATGGGTTTTGGTTCGGACCCTAAACTAGGGTAAGCTTAATCTAGCTCTAGAGGAAACTCTAAGCTTAGACCTATGCTAAAACGTAGACTAAGATCTAGACTAGATGGTGAGAGCCTCGGCTCGGACCAAGAGCAGGTCTAGGTTCGGACCTGCGTGTCGACGTAGTTCGGACAGGGGCTAGGCTAGTTATAAGCCTGAACTTAGACCCCAGAGAGTTTCAATGATGAGACCAGCTGTGGACCTGAAATGGATCAAAGATGAGCCAAGAACGATCCTTCGGCTTGGACCAAGAGGGGACCTAGGATCGGACCTGGGTGTGAACCTGGTTCGGACCTGGGGTAGGCTGGGTAAAAGCCTGAACTTGGACCCAGAGTTCAGCTTGAACCAAAGGCGGGTTTGGGACGGAGATCTAAGAAATCTAATATTAATCAGTCAGAAATAAGCAAGCAAGCACATGAAAAGTTTTGACCTAGTAAAGTACTATAGGTAGGCTTGGCTTGAGAGTGGGCTTCTAACTACTGGAATGCGGCTAGGCTGATATAGGTCCCCGCATAGGTCTTGGCCTCCTGTTATAGGATTTTGCCAGGTCCTACTATACGCGGAGTTGCTTTGAGGCAAAGGATTACGGAGGGGTGCTCACAGTTAAAGTTACGTGAATACCAACTGCCTCGACTCTCAAAGCTGGGTTCCCCTCATGTCGTTAACACAAATTTTGGGGGTTTTCGAAAAATTTGTTTTTTAGGATTCCCGGTCGGTGTGTGCTAGTGTGTGTAAAGAAGCAAACAAATGAAAAATAAAGTGAAGCACACAAGCACACAATAAGAAAGAAAATAAGTGAGCGCTCAACGCTAATCATGCCTAGCGATGTGCGCTTCAAGGCGAAACTCACTCGAGGTACAATATAGATGGAGGGGTGAGGAACCCTTAAGAATGTAAAGTTAGAACAATGAGACCAGTCACAATCCGTGCTAAGTCGAGCGTGGCTCGAGTCGAGGGTGACTTGAAAGGGACACGGTTCAGGCGGGTGCAAGCAGCCCTCGATGTATATTTATCCTTTTTTACTTTTTTTTAAAAATTTTTTTGTCTTTTTTGTAACTTTTATGGAATAAAATTAGACTAGGCATGGTGAAAGTAGAGAAAAATGGTTTAGGTAAAAATAATAAATTTAAAAAAAAAAAGAAAAAGTCAGGAGCAGCACAGACTTATCTGAAGCAAAATATTTTTTTATATTTTTTCAAAAATTTACTTTAAGCAAAAAATTGGTGAACAATCACAACAATGGCTCTGGAACAGGCTTGTGGGGTCCCAGCATTTTTTAGGGACCTCTATGATAGGAGGGCACAAACCGTGTCGCCCGAGCGGCATGAACGGGGGGCACAGACGGTGTCGCCCAGACGGCATGGGTCGTGTTACACTTGTAGGTTGGGAGGCAGGGTTGTGTTGCCGATGAAAGTAAATAAAAATGAAGTGACAGCTGATCAAACATAAAAATATGCTTTTGGAAAAGTCACAAAATAATACCTAGAACATACCTGCCAAGTTTCCAAAGATTCTGAGGGTTTTGAAATTTTGATGCATGGATCACTCGATTTGCCCCACGGTGGGCGCCAAATTGTTTATAGTGCAGAATCGAGTGATATAACAACATAGATTTATCATATCTAAAACATTCAAATGATAAAATAAAATGAAAAAGAAATGGTATAGAAAGTGGGAACACTCGAATTCAGATCTGAGATCAGATCTTCCTAAAAACGAGTAGATCTGCTCTCAGATCTGTGGGGGAGCAAGCGAGATCCAAAGCATTTCAAAACACAATTTTCAATCCGAATGAATCAAATTCAGATAAAAATAAAATAAATACAATAATTGAAAAGAATAAATGAAGGAGAAGAAAATACGGAACAGGGACGGATGGCCCAGGCTTCCCCAGCCTTCAAGGGCTAGCCCATATCAAAACCGGTTCCTTTTTCCCTTGTGATTAGATGCCGATCAGCAAGTCTCTGGTAGTAGTAGGGTGGTTGTGCCCTATAAATGGTATAGATCTAGGGTTGTTGTGCCCTAGGTCTAGGTTTACTCATGCTTAAGATGAGGCTTAAGGTTTTCTCAAGGAAGGTCTCTCTAGTCGCCTAGGGTTTTTCTTCCAGCAAAAATTTCTAAAAGTCTCATCCCTCCACAACCCTCTCATTTTTCATACTTTTATGGTCACCAAAAGTGAGTTCATCTGAACGAGGGATTTGTTGGGGCAGAGTTATCTCGTAACCAACAAATCCCTTGGTCAAACCAATCTTTTACTTTTAAAATTTGGATTTGACCAATGCGAATAGCACCACGAAGTCTAACCACCCAAAAGATGACAAAAAAAACATGAAAAATGATAGAAACACGTTAGGGGCAAAACGTGTCCAGGCGACACGGGTTGTGTCCCCTGGGCAGCATGAGTCATGTCGCCCAAGGCTAGGCGGCCCGAGTTGTGTCACCTGGGTGGCACGCCTCGTGTCGCACAAATAAAAATTTCTCTAAATTGAAAATTTTCTTTTCAGATGTGTTCTGTAGGCTCTTATGATGCTACCAGAATAAATTTGGGTCAAAACGGATGTTTTTGGTAAAATAGGGAACTTGCAGGGTGACTTGGGCGACACGCCCTGTGTCACCCAAAACTAGTCCCAATTGATGTTTTTACATTTGGGTGTCATCCTCAGCCTTCTCGGAAGCTCTTAGAGAAAATTTGGGTCAAAACGAATTTTTTTACTATTTTTAATGATTTTTTCGAAAATAGCGCGTTTATTGGATTTCAGGTCAAAACAGGCATCTGCTGACTTCTGGGCTTGCATAATGGTTTCGGCTCACAGGTTAAATTGTGTGACCTATGGATTTTGGGTTTACTAGGCACATTTTATCTTAAGAATCTAAGAAAACCACGAAACTTGCCTGATTTAATCCAGGTGTCCACAATTGTTCGCCGGTCTGTCCGTGAAGACTTTAGGGGGAGAAGAGACTCTTTGAGGGATCTTATCAAATTCCTCACACTAGATTGGACTATTTGTGATTATGAGGATGAGGATTTTGTATGGACCTAGTCAGACATAATCAAGGCCGTCTGGTAAGTAAGTGCCATGTCGAAGGGCATTGTTCCCATTTGGTTTGGGTTTGTGTATATCCTCTAGTGTTGAGCCACGTTTCGAGGATTACGTGAATGGTATGCTGAAAGGCCATGTGTTGGCACCGTCTGCTCCATCCATCAGTCATTCTTTAGAGAGTAGGGTACCTCAGTTTATTGAGGTGACCGGCTCTGGGTCCAACCACCCCTACCCACTGCTTTGTAGCAACAACAATCATCTGATTGCCACTCCAAAGTCATGACTGACCAGTTATTCCTTGGCGAGTAGGGTACCTCAGTTTATTAGGTGACCAGCTTCTGGTTCAACCACCCCTATCCACTGCTTAGCAGCCATGACAATAATCTAATTGTCGCTCCAAAGTCATGGTTGACTTAGCTTCCTTAAGGCTCTTCAACATCTTGGAAGTATGTTGGTGACCTTGTGAGAATGATGCTCTTTGTTATGAGACTTGTCTTGTCTTCTTGGCAAATCTTCTGTCCTTTGAGTCCTTTTTGGTGAATGGTCTTAAGCTGTCAGAATATTTTCCTTGAAGCTCAGATTTTTGGGTCCTGGTATGTGCCACTAGGGATTTTTTCTTTTTGAGTGAGGGCTGAAGCCGCCTGTTGAGGTTAGTGTTCCATCAACTTGTTTATTGGTCCAAGCGTCCTTTGTGGATTCTCACTTGAACTTTGGAAGCGGTGTCGTAGAGACACTTTTCACCAACTTCCTTCTATTTGGGGCTCCTTTACCCATGACCTATCAGCCATGTCCACCCTTTTTATCCATTTTTACTCACGATGCCCTTATGGGTTTTCATTGTGCCCGGTTATTATTCATGGAACTCTTTTGCTCATGGTTTCGTGACCATGCCCGTCCATCATTTTTACTCAAGATGTTATCTTATTAAGATATACACCATGCCGGTTATTCATCATTTTTTTTGTGAAGGTGTGTTTAAGGTCATGCCCTCGGGACCTGTGTGAAGCCTTGTAACGTCATGTGGTTATGACATGCACTACAGTTTAAAGTCATACAGCTGGACCACAATGGGGAAGGATAGTAGTCTGTAGGGGCCCTGAAGTGAGTATGGTAGTGGTTTAGCTCATTGTTGAGGAGATGGCACGAGGCTACTTGTGAAAGACGGATGATGTATGAAATGTAGATGGAAAGTGGTAACCCACTAGCTTATGACGTGTATAGGTGGTAGGATGGTTCGCTATTTTGTGACCATGGGTGAGACTCACTGAGGAATGATGTAGGGTGATGAAATGAATGGACTCACTTGAGAGATAAAAATAGTCGTGTGCGCATGTGGGGACGAGTTCATGGTCATGCATCCTAGACCTGTGCAAAGTAGTTTATTTTCATGCGGCCAGGACGTATATTATGGTTTTAGGGTCATATAGCTTGGACCGTGGTTATGCACTTTAGAGTCATACAATAAGACCGTGCAGTTTAAGGTCGTGAAACTAGATCTTCACTACAGTGTAAGGTAGTATAGTTTAGATCGTGGTTATGCAGTTAAGAGTCAAGTAATGAGGACCGTGCAGTTTAAGGTCGTACAATTAGACCTCCACTATAGTTTAAGGTCATATAGTTTGGACCATAGTTATGCAGTTTAGAGTCATGCAACTAGGATCTTGCCATTTAAGGTTGTGAAACTTGACCTCCGCTACAATTTAAGGTCATATAGTTTGGATCATGGTTATGTAGTTTAGAGTCATGCAACTAGGACCATGCAGTTTAAGGTCGTGCAACTAGACCTCCGCTACAGTTTAAGATCATATAGTTTGGACAATGTAGTTTAGGGTCGTGCATCTAGATCAAGTCTGTGTAGTTTATGGCCATGCAGCACATACCATAGTTATGCAGTTTAGAGTCATGCAACTAGGACCGTTTAGTTTAAGGTTGTGTAACTAGACCTCCGCTGTAGTTTAAGGTCATATGTTTTGGACCATGGTTATGCAGTTTAGAGTCATGCAACTAGGATCTTGCAGTTTAAGGTCATGCAACTAGAACTCTGCTATAGTTTAAGGTCATATAGTTTGGACAACGGTTATGCAGATTGGAGTCATGCAACAAGGACCATGCAGTTTAAGGTCGTGCAACTAGACCTCCGCTACATTTTAAGGTCATATAGTTTGGACCATGTAGTTTAGGGTCGTGCATTTAAACCAAGGCTATGCAGTTTGAGGTCATGCAGCACGGACCCTGGTTTTGGCTACCATGTAGGTGAGACTCCATAAGGAATAGGTCTGTGGATGACAATTTGACTCCCTGAGGATAATGTGGTTAATGCCATATATAAGTAGAGGGTTCAGATGGAGATTGTGGCCCGACGAGGGATGGCAAATGGATGTAGACTTCATTGGGGATTAGGGTGCTAGTATGACTCCCGGGGGGTGAAAGATGAGACCCCATGGAGAATAGATAAGCTGACTCCCTGCATATAAGATAGAAAAGAAGTAGTGACTTGGTGTGAAATAGACCCATTGGGGATTTAAGAGATAAGAATGACCCTAACTCCACTGGGGATAATGGGCTGCAGTACGGGTGTGACCCACACTGGGGATGAGCAATAGTGGCCTGCTCCTAACTCCATTGGGGATGATAGGTCATGCACAGCTTAGCCCTAGGTTGCTTAAAATCTATCGGCGCCAGGTCCAACAACCATTATTTTTGAGAACACAGCCCGCTCTAAGTCTCTGAAAACACACCCGACGTTGATGTCGGCCAACACTACCTCCTAACCACTCAGCCACCACTAGGTTGTTAAAAATACAGTGGGCGCTGAGGACGACATGTGCCACCACTAGCGCTGAGTTGCCGAGCACACAACCGGCGCTAGGTCACTTCGACCGCATAGCCGGCATTGGGCCATTAACAACACAGCCGGCGCTGAGGGCAAACTGTGCTATCATTTGAATACAACCGCGCTGGGTTATTGAGCACACGACCAGTGCTAGGGCTGTTGAAACTCAGTCGACACTAGGTCACATCGATCGCATAGCCGGCGCTGTGTATGGATTGGTACTCGGGCCGTAGCCCGAGCCCGACCTGACCTTGATGAGGTGGTAAATGAAACTTTTCCCTGACCTCAGCTCAAAACCCGACCCGGTCCAGTCCGTTTGTTGGGATTTTACAGGCGGCAATGAGAGTTGCCTTGAGCGTTGAGTTAAAAGCCCAACCCGGCTCCTCGTCGTTTGGCTTTCCTTGGATGCAACTGGGATTCCTTGTTTGTGAGGGGCGTTTGAGGGTAGTGTTGGCTATATAAGGGGGTAAAACCCCATTTCTTTCACTTTTCACCGAAGATAAAAAACTTAAAACAAAATTTTTTTAACAATGAGCAGAGGATTTCTAGGTGAAAGCTCCGACAAGCAAAGGTATTCTGACAAGAGATCAAGTGTTTTAGCAAGCCTTACGGGGTAGGTTTCGGGAAGATTATCAAGGGATTGTCGAAAAAGGAAGAGTTGCAGAATTTCACGGTTAGTACAAGAGGTTTTTTGGGAAGCAAGAGAACTGTGGCTGTGATCTTTGAGGGTAGAAGAGGTAGGAAGTGTAATAGTTGGCATTTTCGCAAGTTTTGGGAAGTTTTTCGGGATCTTAAGGGGTTTCTCGGTGACATAGGGAAAGTTGCAAAGGGTTTTTGGTGGGGTTTTAGTGACTTCCCGACCAAGATGCTGGCAGGGAATGTCTCTTAGTGAGTTTCCAGCCGTGTAGGAGAAGTTTCGACGAGACACCGAAGGGTCAAGGTAAACAGATCGATTGCTGAAGGTGGACCGTCGTAGGGAAGGCGAACGATTACAGGAAGTGGATGGTCATAGGAAGTGAACCGTCGCAGGGATGATGGGCAGTTTCCATTCGCAAGTGTGAGACATGTGTCTGGCGGCGTAGAAGGACGTGGCAATGGTTGTCAGTGGACGTAGCAGGGTTCGAGGCATCATGCGTGGAGTTCATGAAACCTATGAGAGATCTGAACACAGTCGACGCTAGACATTGGCAACCACAACCAGCACTAGGCATTGGCAAACGCATCCGGCACTAGGTATTAGAAAACATAGCTGGTGTTAAGCATTGGAAGACTCGATCGGCGCTAAGGGTTGGCATACACAACCGGGTCTAAGTGTTGTCAGACACAGTCGGTTCTAGGAATTGGTAAACACAACTGGAACTAGGTATTAGAAAACATAGTCGGTGCTAGGCGTCGGAAGACTCGACCGACGCTGATCTAGTGCCTTAGCATATTTCGATTTGACTCGTTGAGCCCTTTTACAATGGCAGGTCATTCTTGCTACATGTCTGACATAAAGAAGTATCCAAGAGGGGGAGAGGTCGACACCCAAGATTTTACTAGTGTGGCTCTATCAAGGGGAGAGCCCATTTGGCTGTCTAAGCTAGTATGCAGGCCAGAGTGCCCTCTCCATGTGACCTTCATTACCGACACCGTTCATTTTGAAGTTCGCGAGGGTAACGCAAGAAATGTCAGTATTGAAGAAGGGATGGCACTGCTTCATTGCATGCACAGGAACATAGCCTTTGGGGAGAATTTGCCCACCCTAGGGAAATGAATGATACAGCTAAAGGGGCTACTAATGTGGTCAGCAAAAGGCCTCCAAATTTAGGGGGAGCACCAATACTTGAAGGGATACTCTTCCTGTACTCCCAAGGTGTTGGTGTAGCACAAAAGCACTCTTGAACGTGCTTCTCTATTAACAGCGGTCCAGTGTTCGGGTAGCTACTATGATGGGTGCTCTAATACTGTGAAGGTATTACTGGAGACATGGAGCCATGTTAGTAATACTTGACTTCTTGGGCATGGGGAAGTAGGAATCTCTTTGCTAGATCTTCATTTTATTGGGGGCCTTCCAATAATTGAGGCCATGTATGACGAGTTCGTGCCCCAGAACTCAGTCATTTTTGGTGGTACTAGCTTGGGGGATGAAGAGCCGCACGCCAGTCTTCAAAAGATTTTTGACGCTTACCAAATGATCGCTACCAAGTGTAGCAACGGTCACGTGACCTTCACCGAATGGGTGAAATTCTTCTATGGGGACTATCCTGAAGACAGTCGGGGTACTCCGAAAGGGAAAAGGAAGGCAGTTGTGAAGGGGATGCCTCCCATGTATCAAGTCGAGACCAACAATGACTGCATCTTTTTGGCTGCATATTTGGCCTTTTTTTTGTGAAAATTCGTGCTCCCCGGATGGGCAGAGAAGATTAGTCCAGGCGTATTGTATGTGGCTTGCAACATGGCAAGAGGGCATGAGTATGCCCTTGCTCAACCAGTTTTGTGTAATATTACCATTGCTTGGGGGCCATCCCCCGTGGAAAGGCCTACAAAGGAAAAGAGGGAGGGAATGGCATTGTAGGAGGAGAGGCATTTTCTGGGGATTTTAAAACTCCATTCCCAGTCCATTAAGTGTACGGGTGGCTAAGGGCCTATTTCCCTGACACCTATGTTTGGCACCAGATTGCCAACCAAAAGGCTATCTTCCATACCCCAAGGGGAGCTGAGAGTATATTTAGGAATGACTCCTTAAACATGTGGTGAGTCCCATTCCCGGTCGGGAGCTTCACCGATCATGCTTTGATTGATTAATTGGGGAAGGAGCTAGATGGAACTTCAACAACCATTAGGGAGCTCATGTTCATCCTTAGCATTAGAGGAGGAGTCCTACCTTATCAGACTCCGCATGATGCCAGACTAGAGCGGTATTTTCCCTCAATGCTTCACCCGTGAGCACGAGCATGATCAAAGTTACCCCTTCTCCATGTTTTTTGGAAAGCGTCGCGGCAAGTGAACACAGGGAAAGTGGAAGAGCTTGGGACTCTCCACTAGTGCTAGTCACCAGAACATATACTGACAACTTGGTCGACATATCTCGAAATGACAAAATCAACAAGTGTGTGTTACCTCACTTCGGCAGGAGGGTCCGAATGACTGAGGCTTATGCAAACTAGTGGAGGATTACCAGTAAAGGATATTCGAATGCTGATCAACCCTAGAAAGGGGAGAATGGTAACTGGCGCCAGGATACCAGGCAAAGGAGACAGGTGGATAACCCTGCTCCTGAGGCAGTGTTTGTCTTAGACTATCCCTCTAACTAGCAAGCCTTAGGGTTTTCTCGTGAGATTGCAGCTGAGGCACTCTTGCTGAATTTTCTTGCGATGAAGGCGAGGATTTGGAGCATCTTTGATAATCTTAGTTCCATCTTCGAGTGGGATGAGGGATGCAGGGTCCCAAGTTATGAGAAGCGCCCCATTTAGGATTTTGAAGGCACTGATTAGAAGTGGTCGCCATAGTAAAGTGGCTTAGGGTCCCTCTTAGGGAGGGAGTTCTGAAGCGGTCCCTCCTTCTTTGGCAGGGGGAAAGAAAAGGAAATGCTCAACCATCGTCGACACTCATGCACCGTGTTCAGTTTGTGGGCGTACTCAGAAACGTGGGGGTGCCAAGCTTCCTATGATCTCTGAACTAGGAGGTAGCTCTTCCCCCTCTGAGCTTTTAGCAACTAATTATCACCTTCTGCACTTTTTTCGCCATCTTCTGTCTCTCCTAAATTATTTTCTTCTTCTTCAGAGACTGAAGTAGACAAATTCGGCCCTTCGGAGCTTATTATTATTGCTTCTGACCAGGAAGTGATTCAAGATCTTGGGCAAGTGGCTCTAAGTCTGAGGGTAGTTCCTGAGTCAGAGCCAGCTCAGATGGAGACTGACAAGGCTGAAGGCCCTAAAGGAACAGTTCTAGGAAGGGGCTCTGATGTTGATGTGGCCTCCATGCCTCAGGAGTTTAGTGCCCCATCTAAGGCAAGGGTTACGACCTAAGAAGAAGGGCCCATAAACTAAGAAAATTTGCTGGGACCGCCGTGATTAGGAGTGCACTAGAAGTCCTTTTTCATTATGATACCACCCTAAATGAGTTGGAGAGCAGGTGGTCAGGAATAGTACATTATGAGGTGAAAGTCAGCAGGGTAGCCTCCTTGGAAGAGTCAATCTTGCGTTGTCATGAGAAGATAGATTTCTGCATTGAGAAGAAGGCCACTATGACTGGCCGTCAGCAGGATCTCAAGAGGGAGGCGCAAGGTAGCTATAAGAGGATAGTCAAGATAAGGTAGGAGATGTGAATATTAAGGTAGGAATTCGCTGGTCTTGATGTGGAGATGATCCAAAGGACGACACTAGAGACTTCACTAGGTACAGATTTTTTCGAACTCAATCGTACCCTTGAGTTCGAAACAGTGGCGATGGAGGAGGAGACCTAGATGGTGGCCGATTTGAAGGAGCATATCCAGAGCACCAACTCTTCTCTTACAGCATGTTGGGCAGAGATCAATAAGATAATTGATAATTTTTTAATATGACTTTTCTTTTGCCAACACTTTGTAACACGTTTACACTCATTAATAAAATTCTTCTTTTTCTCTCCTGGCTGTCTTTGTTGTGTGGTTTCATTGTCTCAAGAGGCTAATACCTTGAGCCTTGTTTAGTCCCGTGACAAGTTATTGTGTCTTCAATGACTTCGAAATGGGGAGTTGTCACTTTCTTCCCACAAGCAAGATGGTATCAAGCATATTATGAAGCCTATTGATCAAGATATGTATAGGGCATGTTCTAAGCGATAGAGACCTATGAGTCAATTGTTTTTCCATACATATTTGTTTTTTCCATACATATTTGTTTTTTCCATACATATTTGATGTTTGATTCATACATACACATGAATTTTATTTTAATTTTATTTTACCATTTATGTGAGTGATTTATGGTATTTTAATTTGCTTAGTGCACGTTAACATGGTTTGGATTTACATGAATAATTGTTGATTAGGATGCATGACCTTCTAAGATAAATCATCATTTGTTTGTTGCTCGTATAGTGTTAACATGGTTAGGATGTACATGAAAAATTGTTGATTAGGTACAAGGTGTGTTGCCTCGACGAAAGATCAAGATAATATTCCATGATGAGAGTAGACAAGATCCATTTACCCTCCAATCAAATCATGTAGCTTTATTATAGCTAGGCGTGAACATTGAACAAGTACAGGTTAGACATATGGGTATGACCTAGGACATATTAGTTGAGGTGGGGTGCTTGGATTGCAATGAAACTAATTTCTACAATGTCTAAACCTAATGTTAATCCCAATCCTTTATCTCATTCACACCGTGATGTATGACTCGTACCTCATGTGCTTAGTGACATCATTACTACAATTAAAATTGTTTCATGTGGGCTGGATCGCATGATTACATATGTGGTCTAAAAACTGTAAAGCATCCATCTTAAAGATTGATGCAGGAAGGTGTTCCATCTAAAAACAATGGAAACTAATGGTCCAAATTTTTTCTTACCAAAATTATTATTTCTAGTTTTTAGAATTTATTTATTTTTTATATTCGTGACCTCCATGTTAGAGATTACATGTCCTTAAAAATTAGGTCAAAAAATCCTTCTCAAAAAAATATTTATTAATAGGGCCTTATTTCTTCATATGCAAGTATGGCTACATAGTAACCGGGTCCTTATTATTATATACATGAGAGATTTATAAGATAACACATGTCCCCATTATAATTTGCGAGAAATACGGTCACAAAGTGCTTGTGAGGACCCTCTTAAAGATACTATATTACAAAGTGGATCCTTGATGTATGTATTATACGTCATTTTTGACGTACGTGTATCCCCGAAGCTAATAAAGAGAGAGCTAGTAGTAACCTGGTCTCATCGGTACCCAAGATACTGTCAAACCACGGCAACAGTTCAATAATATGCTTAAAAGTGGGTGACCTCTAAAAGAAGTGTCCGAATGGCCTCAAATTGAAGGAGATGGTAGTTTGGGATACCGTAATGACATTAAGGTTTCTTTGCATTATGATAGGTTTGATATGATCAGGATGAAACTAGGCGCTGCCCCAGCCTCCTCCTCTTTTGTTTTCTTTCTTCTCTCTCTCTCTCTTTCTCTCTCTCTCTCTCTCCCTCTCTCTCTCTCTCTCTCTCCCCCCCCCCCAAGGCTAACGCCCTAGCCGCTCCCCCAGCCTTCCCCCCCTCTCTGTTTCTTTTCCCTCTCTCTCTCTCTCTTTCACTCCCTCCCCCCTAGGGCTAGCGGCCTAGCTGCTGCCTCAACCTCATACTCTCTCTTTCCCTTCTTTCTCTCTCTCTCTCTCTCTCTCTCTCTCTCTCTCTCTCTCTCTCTCTCTCTAGTTAGAGCTAACCGCTTAGCCACGTAGTCAAATCAATATGTAGCCAAATTTAAATGGGCAGTGACTTCAATGAAGAATTCTCTCGAAAGGTTTATGTTCACACAACTATGATGTAAGAAAATCAAAAAGTAAGGCAACGATCTACTTTCTTAAATATTTGCACAAAACTAATTTTCATAAATATATGAATATGTTTTACAATATGTTTTACTTAAAGAGATAGAGTCTAAAATGAT
Source organism: Amborella trichopoda (assembly GCF_054954075.1). Classification (NCBI taxonomy): domain Eukaryota; kingdom Viridiplantae; phylum Streptophyta; class Magnoliopsida; order Amborellales; family Amborellaceae; genus Amborella; species Amborella trichopoda. The sequence goes on from NC_142340.1 coordinate 27,744,152, forward strand.
ATTTGATATTCTCAACAAAAAATATGGCATAACATAATCACAAAAATGGAGTTCACTAAGTCAAGATCATAAAATTTTCTCACTTAAAGAGACCCAAGCATAGGATAATGATGTAAGGCAATGACAATTAGGATGCATAAAAAATATATAGAAAATCGCTAAATTATAAACCACAAAAACTACAAGCAATTGATATGTCGACCTTTACTCTTATAGTTGTTGTGTGCAGAACAATTTTCAATAATACAATAAAAATATTCACTAATTCTCATACTCAAAAGATGGAAGAAAGAAGATGAAAGACAACTGATTTTCAGCAGTCTATGGTCAATAAAAATAGTAATGAAATTTAGATTCTCACTACCAAAGAAAAGCGAGCATGGGTGCTCAGTTACCATGCATAGAGTAGAAGAATTTTGGGTTGCCTTTACGATTTTTATTTTTTTGTAGTTACTGATTTTCGACATCAGTTATGTGTCTCTTTGTTTCTCTCTCAAAAATTTGAGCAACATCTTTCTCTCTAAACTTACAGTAGCAAATTATAACTTTTGCACTTTCCAACAAATGATAATATACCCCTAAGGACTTCCAACAAATGAAAAAACGATCACTCCAGGAGGGGCCTCTAGCCATTGCTAGTCTTCAAGAGCTTTTTCAGACATCTATGATGGTAATTCAAGCAATAAGTCGTCGTGGAATCGATGCTTGAACTTTTGTAAATGTTTTGGTACCCTTTGACTGTCTTGAAACTGATTTTTTAGGAGGAACCCAAAATCCGGTCAAGTCCGAAAACTTTGCAATTCTTCAACCATCAATGTGACATGATCTATAGCATTCGAAGCTTTCATTCTTATAAAAAATCAAAGAGAAAACTTCTACAATTATTTTTCAATAAATTTCATCGATTTTGTTCTCTATTTGAGCATATTCCAAATTCGGGATGTCAATGGAAAATGGGATTCTGGCAATCGAAAAGGTATGTCATTTTAAACTTCAAAATTCATGTCATCTGGCCTCTGATCATGCGTAAAAATTATACCAAACTGTAGCTATTCGCAAGACGGTTGCAACGGACCTATACTTGCGATGATCCGACACTGGGAACTTGCGCTATGGTCTCTCCAAGAATCAGATGTTCTCTTGCATAAGATCTGAATTTTCACGTTTCTGAGCCGATATTCTCTTTAGAAATTCTCTCATTTCGGGCCACGCCCTAACATGTGCCTTATATCAAAATGATCGGGTTGTTCAAATCTAGCTCGTTCCAAATTTGAGCTTAATTGGACTCAAGATGAGCAAGTTATGATCATTTGAAAATCATCCAGAAATGAGACAACACGTTCATTGAGGCTACATCGCAATAGTGTAAAACCCACCATTTAATGGTAAGTTAGGCCCATAATGGTCCTGAAAGGTCCGATCTAGCCCAAATTTGGTCCCCGAGGGTTTTTTGGTGTTTTGAATCTAATAGTGGTAGTCTGGTACTATTTTGAGACTCAAAAAAATAGGACTGTAGTTGTAGGGTCCATTTTTAGCATGATAAGAACTGGATTTGAAAACCAAGTTTTGACCTGATCATATCAAAACTTATCAGAGTGTGAAGAAACTTTATAAGTGTCATTAGGGTATCTCAAGCTACCATCTCATGTAATTTGAGGCCATTTTGACACTTCTTTTAGAGGTCGCTCAGTTTTTAGCTTATTGCTGAAGTGTTTACGTGGTCTGGCGGTGTCTTGGGTACCGACGAGACCAGGTTACTATTGGCTCTCTCTTATATGCCTCGAGGATACAAGTACGTCAAAAATGACGTACAGCACCTACATCAAGGATCCACTTTGTAATATAGTCTCTTGGTCTATGAGGGTACTCACAACCACTTTGTGACCGCATTTCTTGCACATTATAATGGGGACATGTGTTATCTTATAAATCTCTCATGTTTATAATAATACGGACCCGGTTTCTACGTGGCCAAGCCCGCATATGAAGAAATGCGGGCCTATTAATAAATCTATTTTTGAGATGGATTTCTGGACTTAATTTTAAAGGACATGTAATCTCTAACACGGAGGTTGTGAATATAAAAAATAAATAAATTCTAAAAACTAGAAATAATAATTCTTGTAAGAAAAAATTTGGACCATTAGTTTCCATTGTTTTTAGATGGAACACTTGGATGCTTTACACTTTTTAGACAACATATGTAATCATACGGTCCAGCCTGCATGAAACAATTTTCCTAATAATAATGATGATCTCGTTAAGCACATGAGGTACGATTTATACATCGCTATGTGAATGAGATAAAGGATTAGGGTTAACATTAGATTTCGACATTGTAGGAATTACTTTAGTTGCAATCCAAGCACTCCACCACAACTAATATGTCCAAATTCGTACCCATATGTCTAACCTGTACTTGTTCAATGTTCACGCCAGGCTATAATAAAGCTACATGATTTGATTGGAGGGTAAATGGATCTTGTCTACTCCCATCATGGAATATTATCTTGATCTTTCGTTGAGGTGACACACACCTTGTACCTAATCAACAATTGTTCATGTACATCCTAACCATGTTAACACTCTACGAGCAACAGACAATGATGATTTATCTTAGAAGTTCATGCATCCTAATTAACACTCGTTCATGTAGATCCAAACCATTTTAACGTGCACTAAGCAAATTAAACTACCATAAATGGTAAAATAAAATTCAAATAAAATCCATGTGTGTATGAATAAAACAACAAATACATATGGAAAAAACAATCGACTCCTATGTCTCTATTCCTTGACACAGGCCCTATACATATCTTGATCTTCATAATATGCTTGATATCATCTTGCATGTGGGAATTCATGACTATTGTTTTCCTCTCAAATTTCACGCATAACAATACTCAATGTCAATGTGCTTTGTGTTACTATTATATTTGGGTTCTTGAGCTAGTGCTGGCATATTATCAAAAAATATGGTTATGGGCTCTTGAAATTTCAATATGATCTATGAGCTTTGTAGGAATCTCTTGATCAGATAGTTGATTATGAAATTCCATAATGCTATTGGTTCTTTTAGGTTTTCAATGATTGAACATGACAATTGTGTTTACACCATACATCATATGAAACGTTTCTTGGGAACAACATCTTAATGACAAAAAAAATAAGGATGTGATCAAAAGCAACAAAGAGTCATTCCCCTCTAATTTAATATGGACATAGGTGAATTGCGTTATGTTTGCAATGTAAATATCTAGCACAATTATTTTAAGAAGCTCTTTAGATTTGTTAGTCTCAACAGACTTGCAATAAGAAAATTTCAGATTAATTTAGGAAACATAAAGAAAAGCCCATAAGTACTTTTGATCCTAATGCAAGCAAAATGAGGAGTATTATGTGTCTTATGTTGTATAAGAAACTAGATACTTGTTATGCCGAGGGACTTGTTGGTCACTACCACAGGATTCTAGGTCATAAACATTGGTGGATTGTGTAAAGAATGCCTCTATATCTCTAGGGAAACATATACTACTTTCTAATCTTTTAAGGAAATGACATATATTATTAAGATATAGCTTGTCGAGTTGGGTAGTTCATAATGATGGGACTATATAGAGATTAGGAGACATTTCAAATGTATCGGAGGGCCATTTTGTGGTGTAGCAAGAAACAAACGTATGTGGCATAGATCTTAATGGAATAGGACTATATAGTGTATTGGGCAATGTTGTTGAAGGCTATTGAGTCCGTTAACAATTGACAAGTTTACAAACCTTATATTCATGCCCATGGATCTCACAACCTTTAGTTGTTCTATGTATTCTTCTATATCCCTATTGAGAAATGCTATTTTACATCCATTTAGTAATTTTTTAGCTTTTAAATCAATACAATGACAAGTATGAGGTAAATCGAGGTCATTCTTACTATCGAAGAAAATGTCTTGTCATAATCCACACCCTCAAGTAGCGCAAATGCTTTCGCAATTGACTGGGCTTGTACTTGGCAATATTTCTATTTGCCTTTCTCGTGATCTTCAGGAGCCACTTATTCAGAATGGCCTTTCTAGCTAGTGAAGGATCAACAAGTTTGCAGACTCAATTCTTCTCCAATGAGATTAAATTGTTCTTCCATCACCAATATTCAGATCTCAATGCTTTGTGATACAAATCTAGTTCATCCTCAATGATGGAGATGCATGTCAGACCTATCACTTCAATTTCAAAATACCTATAGGGAAACATGGTTGGGATGTACACTCCTTCAAGGTTCAACAATGGTCATCCGATCCCATTGTTCATAACAACTATGGTAATAATCTCACAATTATTCACTAGTGAAGGAGATTCCTCATCATTCTATATTTGAGGTTTAAGCTTCTCATAAATATTAAGATCCAATCCCAGACCTTTTCTTACTTGAAAATTTCAATTTCCTAAAAGCCACATGGCCAAATACAATCTCTTTCAGGCTTCCCTCTATAAACTCATAAATCAAGTTTTTCCACTTTTAAATTTTTGGGCTTTAGAAAATAATTTTTCTAGTTGGGTTGTTCCAAGGTTCACATGTGGGTAGATTTATGAAGGTTAATAATCCTAGAAGCCCATCTTTAACTAATCTCGCCCTCCTACCTCTATTGATATGATCAATCTAAAAAGTTATAATAAAGTAAAGAATCATAGACACCATCCTCAACAGTAGAGGAAGAAGGAGAATATTAGAATGAAAGAAAATAAGAGACAGATTATTGAAATTGAATCCCCCAAATCCTAAGCAACAACCCATCTATGAGAAATTCAGTAAACAAGGAAACATTCACATTTTTTATTGGAATCCCATCGTCTATGAAAGAAATCAAATATTCTTTAAAAGTTAGTCATGGAGAAACATGATCCGACCATATTAAAACCAATGCCCAAAAAATGCAACATCAAACAATAAATAATAATCAAAACAACAAAGCACACAATGTAGCCACATGACACTCACCTCACTACACATATCACTCCCGATGCGGAATAAAATAGCGAAGCCGGTCAATAAAGCCTGACAAATAGTGGAAGTTTTGATAGTTTCAGAATGGCCCCAGAACTGACCAAGATCTTCATAAGGATTTCAAAAAGTCCCCTGCCAAGTTTCGTCGCATTCCAACATGTTTAAGGCAGTGCAAACTGAGGAGCAGTTTCGATTGAATCAGCCTATAGCACCTTGAAATGGACCTCGTAACTAGAGCTATATTTTTTGTACAACAAACAGTTAATGGATCACTGCCATTGGATCTGGCACGGTTGAAAACCCTTATGAGTCAAGTTTCAACTTAATCGGGCACTCCACGATGAAGTTATAGGTGAATGACCAAAAAGGTGTACGCCGCACACTATTCCCATGCGGTCTCACAGCATGCTCATAGTGATCCAATGAAGAAATCATGGAAAAACACCAAGGAACAAGCACACTATCAATCCAAAGATTGCAAGATACATTCAAATTTCAAGTCGCATGATCGTGGCTTAAAATCACGATCGATGGCTCGAAGTTGGTATCAAATCGATCTCCATGTTGAGCCCTACAAGAAAATGATCATATTCAATCAAACAGGTACCAGTGCAACCCCGGATCATCTATGGAAGGTCACGCACGTTCTAGGGCAGCAGTAGGGACTGTTCTGTAATTCCATGAATTGTTAGGAAATGGGAAAATCTGTCCTTTTTCACCATATTTTCTTATTTTATTTAATTCAATTAAATCTTAAGTTTCAGCAATTAGGTTTAATTTTGATCAATCCACCCATGTTTGGGCACAACTCTATATATATCATGTACTATCATTGTACTAAGGAACTTGAAACCTTTAGAAAAAACAATACTTTGCTTAGTAAAATTTCTATTTCTTCTTACTGTTGGGTCACGTTGTGAGAAAGAGAGAAGAAGAGAGAAACTTTTGGGGTGGTACCCTTAGGCTCAAGTTAAATCTTTCTCTCTCTTCTTCCATTTCTTCTTCTTCGTCTGAGCTTCTCTCAAAGGCCATGCGTGGCAGTAGTAGTGTCGTGCATGCCTCTTTCGCAGTGCATGCCTCTTTCTTTTCTTTCTTTTTTTCTCTCTTGTGGCATCACAGGTCGCGCATGGAGATGGCAGCACCATGCGAGGGCTTATTTCCCCTTCTTTTCATTCTCCTCTAGCACTCAGCAAAGTTTGCAGACGGAGCTACTCATCGCCGTCTGCAAATGTTTTAACGATGTCTCAGTGAGGAGCACAAAACGCGAAACTTGTTGCCACTCGCAGGGGTCTTCCCTTGTTGCGTGCCTCTTGCAAACGGCGAAGCCTATCGCCGCCTGTGAAGGGTAACAGCAACGCCTATTGCTATCCGCAAGCGTCCTTCGTGCACTCGGCATTTATCGCTGTCCGCGAGCTTCCTTCGTGTGCTCAGTGCCTATCGCCGCCCCCGAGCTTCCTTCACGCTCTCGGTGCCTGTCGTCGTCCGCAAGCCTCTTTCTTACATCCCGCACCTATCGTCGTGTGGCTCAGAAGGAACTATCGCCGTGTGGTTCACAAGTGGTTCTCGTCACGGGTTTCACAAGAGACTATCGTCGCCCGGGAGGGGGTGTGCTGCCTTCACGTGTTGCCAAATGACGATGCCTAGCTCCACCTGTAATTCACTTCTCACCCTTCAGGCGTGAGCAGTAGTGTCTAGCGCCATCCAAGGGCCGTGACATTGCTACTCTAGGATTGATGGTGGCGATGCTTAGCACCATCGGGATTCCATTTCTTCGCCATCTCGTGCTTTCTTTCCATTCTCTTCTCTTCTCATTTGACTAAGGAAAGACTTTGTCTAGCTCTGCTATAGCAGTCCGGCAATCGAGCAGTATTGCCGTCATGCTGGTCCTAAGTACCATGCTCGTCTTACTGCCATACCAAATTATGATAGTCCTATTGGCCTCGGTTTTGAGTAGTATTGTCGTCGTGTTAGGTCCTGTGTACCATGCCCGTCTTGCTACCACTCCGAGTCGGTCACTGTCTAGCTATCATGCTAATCTCGTCCCTTCATTAAGTTCTCTTCTCTTTTCTATCTTCATTTGAACCTTCTACTTCGTCACCCTCTCATACGAATGTACATTGCCCTAAGACAAGGGTGAGTCCTTTTGGCCAACTTGTGCTAAAAACTAACCATGTTAGTGCTATGCAGATTACAAGGTGATCGCAGGTCAAGGGAGGCGATTTCGAACCAGCTAAAGCAACTGGAGGGCTTTCTTCATGATTTAAGATGGCACCCATATGAGTCAGCCCGAGTAGGTCCTGAACCCACCTTAAACTCCTCTCTCATTGGTTGATATACCTGCCTTTGCTCTTGAGCAAGGTTTCTGAGAGAGCAATCTCAAGTCCCAGGTTCCCTAAAACCTGAGATACGTGCCACCAAATCATCTAGATCAGGAGGGCGAGATCGAGGCACCTAACCTGCCTTGTGACTCCACTAGGGACTTACTACCCTTTTGTCTGTTCGCTCATGTTTAGTCAGTTTCGTCTTTTACTTTCTGCATCGTATTTTATGGCGTCTGAGTTATGCATTCCGTTCATTCGAGTTGGGGACTTTCTTATCCTCGTACTCGTGACTGTCTCAAGGAAGCGAGCTACTCAACCCTCCTCCCCTACACTCCTTTTGAGTCAGGACTCAAAGTCCATCCCCCAGGTTCTTTCCTGGATTCGAGCGAGAAGGGACTTGAAGGTCCCGAATCCCTGCTTTCTCGCCCTGGTGGACCCTCCAACAAGGCCCCTCACATTGGTAGCACAACTACTACTACACACAACACACACCCTGCTACTGGCAAGTCCCTTGCAGGTCATATTGCTGAGGTATGTCAAAAGGCTGCCCCGAGCACTTTTGCATATGGCAAGCAGGTTGCCATTGCTTTTGAGGGTCACCACAAGGCAGCCGCCCTTTGCTTCTTTACCACCTCGAACCTCTATGCCTAGAGGCTCGATGCACCAAGGCAGATACCCTACGGCCTCCACCTCTCGCACACACCTGAAGGCTCGTGGTCCAACCACTTGAGCCACACCTCGGGGCAACTTTCATGCTGCCTTAAGCTCGCATCCAGAGCTTGGCCTTCTCAGGCCAAACCCCGAACGCACCATGCATCTGCACTCCACAGCTCGGGGCAGCGCTAGTACTACGTCAGAATCACAAATAGTCCCTTGTGGGTGAGGAGTTTGACAAGATCCCTCAAACTTCTCAAATGATTGTACTTCTCAATTCTCTCGAAGCATAACATTCGGCTAGGGATGCTGTTCGAAGATATTTTTCATCATCATGGAGCCCCTGATCAATAAAAGCCTAGCAAACAGTGGAAATCCCGACAGTCTCATAATAGCCACAAAACATGCCAAAGATCTTCATGACCTCTCTCAAAAATCTCCTACCAAGTTTCCTCACATTTCGACATGCCTAAGGCAGTGCAGACTGACAAACAGTTACGGAAAAATCAGTCTCTAACACCCTCAAACGGACCTTATAACTACAACTACATTTTTGGTGTCTCAATTTGCTGTGGGACCACCACCATTGGATCGAACACGGTTGAAAGACGTCCAGGGGTCAAATTTCAGCTTGAACAGACACTCGAGGAAGAAGTTATAGGCAAAAGAGGGAAACAGGAAGAGCCGCATGCTATTCCTGTGCGGCCACCCTATAACTCTACACCATTGAAGGGGCAGTCACGAGCAGTGACTTTCGACACTCATATATCACTAGTCTCAAGTCGGATCATGCTCAAATTTGGTGAAAATGTTTGTCGTATCTAGACGAGCGATTCGATATGTGGCATGCCCCGTGACGATACTCGAGCTCGACGAAACGCTAGAGAGAAGTTGTTGATCCGTTAAGAAAGTTCAAGAAATTCAGCAACGTCATGCTCGTTCAAGTGACCGAATCATGCCACTCGCAAGTCCGATCGGCGCGATACCAATACCATCACGTGCATAAGGTCTCAGGCCATCTCTGGCCTGAACCCCATACATGATGAATTCTTCACACGAAACCAATGAAGCCACTACAAATTTCAACAATGGAATTCTAGATTCTGGCTAAAATTTCAAGGCTGCAAAATCTTCGTTCGGGCATGGAATCGAGCTGTGTTTGTTGCCCCGCGATCGTAATGGTATGCTCAGTGTGAAGTAAAAAAGAAATCAATGAAAAACATCGAGGAATGTGCACGCTATCGATCCGAAGTTTCAAGATCCATTCAAATTTGAAGTCCCATGATCGTGTATTAAAAACACGATCCATGGCTCGAAATTGGTATCAAATCGATCGCCATACCGAGTCTTATAAGAAAACAATCATCTTTCGATCAACCGAGCATCAGAATGACCCCGGATCATCCATGCAAGATCACTCAAGTTCTAGGGCAATACAGGGATTGTTATGGAATTCCACAAATTTTTAGGAAGGGGCAAATCTGTCATTTTTCACCCTATTCTCTAATTTATTTTAATTCGATTTAATCTTAATTTCTAGTAATTAGAGTTGCTTTTGATTATCCACCTATATTTGGGGCAAATTCTATATATATGTGTCATCATTGTACGCACCAGAGGGCTTAACCTTTCACAAAAGAGAGTTTTTAGTTAATGCAGTGTCTCTTTCTTCTCATTGTTGGGTCACGTTTGAGAGAGAGAGAGTAAGGTGAGAGAAAATTTTAGATCGGTACCCCTAGGTTCGAGGTAGATCTTCTCTCTTCCTTTTCTTTTCTTCTTCTCTCTTCTTCCTCCCTAGGCACGACAGTGACAATGCCATGCATGCCTCTTCGGTGATCTCACAAGTCACGCATGGTGATGGCAGCGCCATGCTCAAGCTCTCCTCCCCCTCTATCTTCGTCTCTACGTCCCGGTGAGACTTGCAGACAGTGCTGCTCATCGTCGTTCGAAGACGTATCCTCAACGTCTCAGCGAGGAACGCGGGCAGCGAAGCCTATTGCTGTCTGAGGGGGACTTCACCTTGATGTGAGACTATTATAAGCGGCGATGTCCATTTCCATCCGCAAAGGGGTCATGCCAAGACCCATCGCCGTGCGCAGGCTCCTTCTGTGCCTCTCTATGACCAACGTTGTGCACCTCATGGGAAGTTATCGTTGTGCGCCTAGTTAGGAGTTATTGCCGTCCGCAAGGGACATGTTGCTTCCTCAGTAGCTTTCTGGCCATCATGCTAGTGTCACCCCTTCGTCAAGTTTTCTTCTCGTTTCTCTCTTTATTAGAAACCTTCCATTTCATCATTCCTTCATATGAGCATGTGATGCCCTAAGACAAGGGAGGATCTCTTCGACCCCAATTGTCTTGTCAATTAACCATAGAAGTGTTGTGCAGAAAACAAGAGGATTGCAGGTCAAGGGAGGCGATTTCAAACCAGCTAAAGCAGCTGGGGGCTTTCTTCATGATCTAAGAGGGCGCCCAAGTGAGCTAGCACAATTGAAAGGGATGTAGCACAGCTTGGTAGCGCGTTTGTTTTGGGTACAAAATGTCAAGGGTTCACCGAACCCACCTTAAATTCCTCTCTCATCATTTAGTGTAGCTGCCCTTGCTCTTGAGCAAGGTTCTGAGAGAGCAATCTCAAATCTTGGGTACGCTAAAAACTTGAGATATGAGCCGTTAGATCATCTAGATCTAGAAGGAGAGATCGAGGCACCTAACCAGTAATTAGAGAGTAACGATAGTTCATCGTTATTACCTCAATGATGCATTAAATCAATCAATATTGGAACAAAAAACACAAACCAGTAGAGGGGCTTTCATGTTTCTTTCAATAGCTTAAAAACAATCTAATAATCCGATAAAATGTTGAAAACTTAGAGAAAAGTAATGGATTTTGTGAATTTTTGACAGTTCATCGATATTTTACCTCTTTGATGCACGAAATCAGTTGATATTGGAGCAAACAAAAGATGGTTTTTGACAGTTCATCGATATTCTACCTCTTTGATGCACGAAATCGGTCAATATTGGAGCAAACAAAGCATGGGTTTTAAAGCTGATTTGAATAGATTCAAAATAAATAAAAAATCAGAAAAAATGTTGAGTAATTAGAGATAAACAACAATACTAATGCCATGACTCAAACTACTCTGGACGAGATAGGCCAAGTGAAGTTCTAAAACCCTATGATACATATACACATAACACAATCGAGAAGGGTTTGAATGGTTAGCCCTTGATGAGATCGAAGCGATGCTTAGGGTAGTTGGTCAAGGGACTTTATGACCCTTGTATATGATTGGTAGGCCCAAAAGGACAATGATCAAATCTTCATCATGACCCTCACACGACATGTACATATAATAGTAGTATTGGAAAGTAGACATCATCATTCAAAAAATCGAACCAGCCAATGGCCGATTCAGCAATCCTAATCATGTAAGTCTCTGCCAGTAAAAAAAGTGTTAAAAAAAAAAAAAATACAAAACAAATAAAAAAATGGGTGTGGTTTCTATAAGGTTGTAACCTTTAAACAATCCCATTAAGGCACACCTCACAAATTTATCATTACATGTAATTTTTGTGTAAATATTTTTTAGGATTATCTAAAAATCTATTTTCATATCTAATTATAAAATTTTATACTCCAAAAATAGATAAAATCAAGTAGATCTATAAACATGTGAAAAACTTGAAAATGGACGGTATAGATAATGTATTGCGAGATGAACTATTTATGGGTCTCAAAAAAAAAAATTTATTCATATTCATACATATCGATGTCGAGATGATGAATTAAAGGGTTTTTTAATATTAAAACAACCTTTTCTGGTGGGTTTTTTAGGTTCATCTTTAATTCTATGTTTTAAGGTTGCAACCTTATATAAACTTTTTCCATATTTTTGAGGCATGATAAAACAAAGCACATCCAAAAGAGGTAAAAAATTAGTGAAAAAATAGTTTTAAAAACCGATTTGTGCCCAGGGGTATTTTTGAAATCTTTCAAAAAAGATGGAAAAATGTAAAAATAAATATTTATGGCCAAAACACTTTCCAATATTTTGTAAAATAATAATAAACATTAAAAAAACCTTTATTTTAAGGTTGCAGCCTTATAAACTTGTTCCATATTTTTGAAGCATGATCAAATAAAGCACATTCAAATAAAGTAAAAAATTAGTGAAAAAATGGATTTTAAAAGTCTATTTGTGCCGAGGGGTATTTTTTGGCTGACTTTGACAGTTGATTCATGAGCCCTGCGATGGCTCTATACTAACAATAATAATGATGAAGGGAAACCCCTCATCTTTTATGTGGCTGAATTAGATGAGTCACTTGGTGCCTTGCTAGCTCAAAACAATGACAAAGGGAAAGAGATGGCTCTATACTATCTGAGTCGAAGAATGCAAGGAGCCGAAGAAGACCATTCTCCCATAGAGAAGATGTGTTTAGTCCTTATATTTGCAGTTCAGAAGCTTAGATACTATTTGCTCACAGTCCCGGTTTAGCTCAACTCTCAAGCTGATCCAATTAAATTTCTTTTGTCGGGTCCTAGTCTGTCGGGTTGACTTGCGAAATGGTTATTACTCCTCATGGAGTTTGACAATACATATGTCTCGTAAAAAGTTGTCAAAGGTCAAGTTGTTGTAGATTTCCTGGCAGCACACCCTCTCCCAGCTGATTCTCCCTTGACTGATGATCTACCAGATGAAGAAGTAATTCAGGCTGAGTTTCATGTGATTGGAAGATGCATTTTGATGGGGCATTTCAATGCAAAAATGGTGGTGCTGGAGTAGTGTTATCCACCCCTTGTGATGGCCTTGCCCCACTTTCATTCTCTCTCCTAGAGATAGAGTTGCATAACGAAGCAGAATATCAAACGCTCATCATAGGCTTGGAGATTGCTTCCCATATGAACTTGAAATGCTTGAGAATTTATGGCGATTCAGAGCTAGTTATCAGGAAACTCAAGGGGGTGTATGACATTACGAAAGATAGCCTCAAGCTTTACCTCAACACTGCCCAATCCTGGAAGTCAAAATTTGAAGAAGTTGCTCTTGAGCACGTACCACGAAGGCTTAATGCAGAAGCCAACGCACTCACCAAGCTAGGGGCAACTATTCAAATCCCATTAAAAGATCCCATACCAGTATGGGTAGCCGAATGGAGATGCATTAATTTTGTCAAAAAATAAGGACAATAATGAGATGCAGTGGTTTGAGGGGTGCTCTCTAAGTGCAGAGGTGGAGCCAGTAACAGACTTGCGCAGCTCTATAAAGGAGTATTTGCAGCATAACCAGCTTCTGGAAAGCCCTATCAAAAGCACCAAGATCCGAAGGTCTGCACACGATATGTACATATACAAAAAAATTAGATATTCACATTTTCAAAACTTATAACATTTCCCATATTCCCATCTACAGAATCAAAAGAATAAATTGCACTTTACATCAATGTAAGAGTCCTAAAATTCTATACCATTTCCCAAATTCCCACCCCCTGTACAAAAGAAATTACTCAGATGTCAATGCTGAGGAGGTGTTGCGAGTCTCTTGTTGCAGATTATGTAATGACCTACTTCTTCGTTAAAAAACAGGAATTGGAATACTGCTTGGAGATGGAGACAAGAAACACCCAGGCCCAGGGATTGGAAGAGTACTGGGAGGTGGAGACCACAAAATCCTAGGCCAGGACGTTGGAAGAGCACTTGGAGATGGAGACCTCAAAAGTCTAGTCGCAGGTATCAAAAGAGCGCTTAGAGGTGGTGACAGCCAAAACCCAAGTCCAGCATACCTCTCAACAATTGCAGTCTCTGGATGCTCCTTGGAAAAGACCGTTTCTACAACTTAAAAAATAGCAAAAGAACCTTGCAAATTCCTTTTGCCCAAAACTTGTTCAGTCAAATTCAAAACTCTAGCCTTTGCTACATTATGGCCGCCGCTACTCTTAACCATGGTTCCAAGCTTGACTGGGGAAAGGGAGAAGTCAGTGGCAAGACTTCTCCAAGTAGTTCCATTCAGTCGCCCATGGTTTTGGGTAAACCCACAGGGGCTGTGTCTTTTTCGATTTCTATCAAAATGCAGCAGTGATGGAGGGTAGGAAGTTGGAGGGAGATTCTTAGAACGCTTCCAAGGAGGGCAATACTTCGGACAGTCCACCAGTTATGGAAAAGTAAGGCTTACGAAGAATTCTCAAATAGAGATAGGTTTGAGGGAGGTAGAGAGCTTGGTACAGTAGTGAGCGTCCAAGGTTTGAGAGGAGATAGCTTGTTGTTGTAGGGAGTGAGAGTAAACGAGCGAGAAAAGAAAGAGTGAGCAGGGAGCAAGAGCAAGAAAAGCGAGAGAGTGCATAAGTAGGACCACGGAGCGAGAGAAGAGAGAGAGAATCAGAATAGCAAGAGAATAGAGAGAGCAAGAGAGTGTGTTGCTTCAAATTTTTGCACAAACAGACAAGAACTTATCAAAAAAAATAAAAAAATTTGCACAAACGAACAAGAACTTACCAAAACAAAAGTGTCCCAACAATTTTGGAATTTGAAAATCGGAAAACTATTTGAAAATTAAAATTTGAGAATTTAAAAAGAGAAAATTTATAAATTATGTATATATATATATATATATATATATATCTGTGTGTGTGTGTGTCATTTTTACAGTGATCACTAAGTCACCAAAATTTTTGAGTTATTATCACTATACCCATTTTATATCGAATAATACAACATTTTGTTGGAAATTTTAAAAAATGACCATATAGACCATTTTGGATTCTCAGGATCCTAAATTTTTCTTTGCACCAAGTGACACAAATCGCTCTCTTGAGATTCTCAATATCTGAAAGTTTAAAGAATTTCATATTTTCATAATCTGTTTCAATAATTTCAAATGTTCAACATCCAAAATATTTGATTTTAGAGTCCCCAACATTTTTGGAATTTCAAAATCCTAAAATTCTTTGAAAAATTAAATTTTTGAATTTTTAAAATCTAAAAATTATAATTTTCATATTTTAAAAATCTAAAATTTCTATTTATTTATTTTAAAAATCAGGAAATTAAAAAAAAAATTGAGATTCTCATACTCCCAAATTTTCAGTTTAGTGAAGCAAAAATTTTGTATTTGAAAACCCAATGTTTACCTAAAATAAAAATTTATATAATTTCACAATCTAAAAATTTAATTTTCCACCTGGGGATCCTATATTTGTTAAATTTCAGTTATACAAAGTCCGAACACTTTTATGAGGAAAAAATATAACAAAAATCATGCCTCAACTGGCCTTCAAGATCCCGAAATCCTCAATTTCAGATCTCGAAGATCCAAATTAATTTTTTCTATTTTGTAACATCCAAAAAATGTAATATTGGAAAAAGAAATATAATGGTAAGAACAAGAATATATGTAATAACAAAACGTCTTTGATAATTTTGCAATAATAGTAAAAATAAATGCATACATACGTTATTTCCTTTCTAAGAAAATTTGAAATTTACCAGAAAATTGAATATGTGGATTTTTAAAATCCAAAACTGAATTTTAATGCCCCAAACTTTTTGAATTTTAAAAATCCGAAATTTATTTTAAAATTAAATTTTGGATTTTCAAAATTTCCATTTTTCGCTTGATCACGTATTTTTTTGCCGGACAATAGAGGGACAGTGCGACAGTGAGAGAAGAGAAAGCGGGAGCGAGAGAAAGGGGAGAAAGGGCAAAAGTAGGGCTATAAAGCGAGAGGAGAGAGAGAGCAAGAGTAGCAAGAGGAGAGGGAGCGATGTTTCACCCAGTTTCTATACGGGACTTAGAGAGGACATGTGTCCAAATTACCTTTATGGTAACTAGAAGTCCAAGATCTTAGTCGAGTAGGGCTATGTATTGGTTCCCTGAAAGCTTCACCAAAGAATAGGAACAAGATGATACAAAACAGACAAAAGCAGTCCTTTAGGAGTAGACTGTTAATATATTCCTAGGGCAATATCAAGAAAAGTTATCTCAAACGATGAAGATATAAATCCCGAACCATTGCAAACGTGAAAAATGAACACCAGAAAATTAGAATAAAGAAACAAAAAGAAAAAATGCTGAACAAGTTCAAAGAAAACAAGCAATGCCATCCATCTTTACAAGGTAGGGTAGACTTGAAATGTGGAATACAACCTCATTTATGAATTTAAAAGGTTGATTTATTTCCAAATAGGGCATAAAAATACAAAGTTACACAACCAGAAAAACAAATGTGCAAGATCTTAGTCGAGTAAGGCTACGTATTGGTTCCAAGGAAGCTTCACCAAAGAATAGGAACAAGATGATACAAAACAGACAAAAGATTTTGCAGTCCTTTAGGAGTAGACTGTTAATATATTCCCTTGGGCAATATGAAGAAAAGTTATCTCAAACGATGAAGATATAAATCCCAAACCATTGCAAACATGAAAAATGAACACCAGAAAGGAGTAGACTGTTAATATATTTCCTTGGGCAATATCAAGAGAAGTTATCTCAAACGATGAAGATATAAATCCCGAACCATTGCAAACGTGAAAAATGAACACCAGAAAATTAGAATAAAGTAAAAACAAAAAGACAAAATAATGAACAAGTTCAAAGAAAACAAACAATGCCATCCATCTTCACACGGTAGGGTAGGCTCGAAATGTGGAATGCAACCTCATTTATGAATTTAAAAGGTTGATTTATTTCCAAATAGGGCATAAAAATACAAAGTTGCACAACCAGAAAAACAAAAGCAGGTCTTTCATGGAGTCCCATGATCCGTCCCTCCTACAATCCATAGAAGTCCATCCCTCCCCTTCCCTTCAAAAATTCGCCCGTAGCACATCCTGCAGGCCACAGAGCCATACTGAAGTTGACGAGACCAAGAGGCATGCCGGAGCGGTTGCTCGCACGCAGGGACAAGAAACCCCAATCCTCGAATACCATCACGTTGGTCACTGGGGTTCTTGCATACAACGCTCATCTCTGAGCAGCCGGCGCGCGTGATAGATTTTAAGAGTCATGAATGCGTCCGGTTTTATGAGAAATGAATCTTGAACCAGGAAGACGAACTTCCCTATCAATGCGAAATCATCTTGATTTGTCTTGATGATCTTTGTTTTCAGGTTTTTCTGCTGGACCGAGAGAACTGTATAAATCTTTTTTGGCCATGTTGTTGCTTGATGCGACTTCAATGTCAATATCACCTCTAATATCTTCATTGCTGCTGGTTATTTGAATGAAGCAATAGCAGATGATTGAAATAAGGAACGATGTTAGGAGAAGCAGGTAAAAGTGATTGCGACAACGAAGAAGATATTTTAGGGAGAGAGAAAGACAAAGAATAAGAAGTGAGAGAAAAGAAGAAGATTCATGTGTGAGAGAAGAGGAAGAATACAAGTTAGAAAAATAACCTAAAAGTGCCTTCTTCTTTCTCTCTCTAGTCAAGACATGCCCAATGATGTGGTTTAATCTTCAACCTTGGAGGGCTTTTATCTGTTATGTCTTATGTAAAAAGCAGGAGCCAACTAATAGAAATAATGTTGATCTTCAAATTTATAATTTCTCACCACAAAGTTTTATTAAAAACTTTAGGTTTCAATCATTTAAAACTAGATCCCAAAATTTTAGATAGATAGATAAAGTAGGATTTTCTTGATGGAAATAATTATCACAATCACATACGTGGCTCATCTTGGAAGCGGGAACCCGAAAATTACGTTTATTGTAATTTTTACAAACGAGAACCAACTAAAATTACATTTAAATCGGTTCTTTTAACATTATTTAGATTTTATTGTTAATTTCCCTATTCTTACATCTATTCCCGTTATTACAATAATACCTAACAATAGTTTTAAATGACTAAATTGCCCTCCTTAGATTTTCAAAAGACATTTTAAAACTTTCCAATGTCTTACCGTCTTAAAATTTTCATTTTTTGATTTTAAAATTCCAAAAATGGCAAAGATAATTCAATTTCATGAAAATTTAATTCAACAAAAAAAAGAATGTCAAAACAATTTTGACCCAAATTGATTTAAAAATTCAATTTTCATTTTTTAAAATTTTCAATTTCAATTTTTAAAATTAAAAATTTATATGAAAATTGAATTTTTTGAATTTCATAATCTGAAAGTTGAATTTAGTGTCCCTGAAAGCATTCGAGTGTCAAAAATCAAAAGTTTACCTCATAATTTTTGTATTTTTAAAATCTTAAAATCACATTTTCCTACCGGATCAGGTTATTTTGTTTAATTTGGATATTGAAAATCCTAAAATTTTTCACAAGGAAATATAATAAAATAGTCCCCGCTCCCCTTCATGATAAAAAAATCTACAATTTCATGTCTTGCTGTTCCGATTTTTTTTTATTGATTTCAAATCTTGAAGATAAGAAATGTTAGCACTTTCAAAACCACCAAAAAAATTTAATATAGATGTAATAGTAGTAAATTACAGGTATATTTGAAATAATGTGAAGTAAAATGTATATTAATCTTTTTCGTATCAGCAATGGGACCCACCAAGACCTCTAAGGTGGGAACCGTTCACGACAAACACCATTCATTCATCTGATAGGGTGGTAATTACACTCATGCCCACCTTTTCCTTGTGGTCATGTGTTACAGTACATGTCGATGCATCAAAGTAAAGAAATTTTCTGATTCTAAATATAAACCAAGTCACATAAAAATCAACAAAGAAATGAGTAATTAAGACCATAACAAGGAAACAAAGATCAAAATATTAACAAAAGTAAAAACCACCTTAGTCTCAGCATTCTCTCTAAAACATAATAAAAATTAAATAATTTAGACCTTTGCCACATGCTCCCAAACAAGAAAATTGCACAATGATTATTTGCCATCTCTTTCACCAAAAAACGATGAAAACTCACCCTAATTAAAAAGATCAATAAAATTTTTATGAACATCTAAGAAGCAAGAAATATGATGCCACTTCTTCATCATCTACAAAAAGGCAAGAAAGCTCTAAGATGAAGCTGCTCCGGCTTTGAACAATGATCTTTGAGCTTCCATATGACCACCCAATGATTGGGAAGATTTGCAGCCCGATCCAGTCGGAGCTAGATTGATAAAGGGAGAGAAAGAGAGAGAGTGAGAGAGAGAGAGAGAGGGAGAGAAAGGGAGAGGAGGGTGCTGTATTTTATGGGACAGAGGGCTTGGGAGATATCCCACTGTGTTGAGGAAAAATGGGGATCTATTTAAATTTCTATTTACAGCCTATGGAATTGGAACTAGCTGGAAGATCTACGAATTTCGAAGTTTTATTAGCCATCATGGTGTCCCTTTCACTGTTTATAACTTCTCTCCAAAAAATTGCATCTTGAGATGCTAAGGCTTCAGTTAGGGCCTGTTTGGTTATTTGGATTTAGATTTTAAGGAATCACTTTTCCTGGAAATGCTGGCCAATCGTGCTTAGTTCGTTTGGAAATGACATTTTGTTGGAATTGAGATTTCCATGGGATTCTTTAATGCTCTTTTTTAGCTTATATTTTTGAAATCTCAATTCTGGCAAACTAGGTGGAATTGACATTTCATAGAAATAACCATTTTGTGGTTGAAGAACAAAAAAAATATCAAAATTTTAGAGAGGAAAACTATATCGTATTTTAGAGAGAGAAAACATATTAGAACTTTAGAGAGGAAAACTATATCAAATTTTAGAGAGAGAAAGTATGTAAAATTTTTTAGAAAGAAAAATTATACAAATTTTCTACAGAGAGAAACTATCTCAAATTTTTAGAGAGTGAAAATTTCTCAAATTTAAAGTGTTACGGAGACCGTATTAAAATTTTAGAGAGAAAAACTATCACAAATCTTAAGTTTTAGAGAGAGAAGGTGATGCAGCCATGCCACTGCATGTTTGGGCCTGGAAGGGTCATAGAACCTAAGAGAAAAAGAAAGGGGCAATGATGTAATATAGGGGATTATTAGGGGTTGTTCTAATTGTTATTATTTTGATAAGAATAGGAAGTGCACAGGGATAGTTAAGAGGACAAGAGTTTATATTGTGTTTATCTTGTATCGATTGGGTTAGTAAGTTTGGGATGTAAATAAGATAAGGTTAAAATTATCGGAGTTTTATCTTTATCACAATAGGAAGGCTTTGAATAAAACATGGGAGGCTTTGCTTTGATAAGAACGTGGCTATTTATTAGCATGTGAAGTTAAGAGAGAAATAATAGGGATGAGAAAAAATATGGAAGAGAGAAATTATTTTTTCTCTTTTGCTTATCTTCTCTTTTAGTCTATTTAAAGGGATGTTTCCCTTCATTGTAAAGCAGTCTATCAATTGAATGAAAATTGGTCTCGTGAAAGAGAATGTTTTGTGGGTTGATTCCCTTGTAGACCTTTGAGAGACTGTATTTTCTCTCAAACTTCCTTCATTTTATTGTTAATTTTCTGGTTTTATTCTCTCTCCACATCAATTGGTATCAGAGCGGGTTCTGATGGCTTCACAGGAGACACCCCTTGATGGATTAAAGATATTTACGGGATTAGTTCAAGCCGTAGCAGAGACAGTTGACCAATTCATGCTCGTAGCTGAGAAAGTAGATGAGCTTACACAAAAATTTGCGCAACTATAGAAGGGAAGGAATCCGGAGACTAGCATTGGAACTCAAGGCAACAGAGATGAAAAATGTCCGCATCTTGTTCCTAACCAACCCCGGGTGGCGCCAGTTAATAACGAATTCAATCAACGAATTCTTCAGTTGTTGGAAAGAGAAAGTGAACCTGGAATAAAAATTAATATTCTAGAGTTCCATGGTAGATTGCATGCAGATGATTTTCTTGATTCGCTATGTAAAGAAGACAAAGTGTTTGTATACAAAGATATTGCAGATCACAAAAAAAAAGTAAAATTAGTAGCCACAAAATTTTCTGGCGATGCATTAGTTTGGTGGGATGATTTGCAACAGGATCATCTTTGACAAGGCAAGGAAAAAATTAAATCATGGGAAAAGATGAAGACGGAGATGTGCCAAAAAATTTTACAAATAAATTATGCTCGAACTTTGTACCAAAGGTGTCAAATCCTCAAGCAAGGTGACAAGTCAGTAAATGACTATATTGAAGAGTTTTATATTTTGACATTTAGGGAAAATTTACAAGAGCATGAAGATAAAAGAATAAGTCGTTACTTGAATAGGCTAAATCAAGGCATTAAGAATGAATTGGCCTTCAAAGATGTCTATAAGATGTCTGATGCCAATAATTTGGCCCTCAAAGCAGAGCAAATAGTTAATCAGGGCCTTGGAAGAAACAACTCAATGACAAGGGGCTCTACTTGAATACAGGGACAACAAGCTTTAACCTTTAGAAGACCACCTATAGGGCTTGGAAACTAAACCTCTCAGAATTTTCCATCTAGGCCAAACCCTAATATGGGGAGAGGTGGTGTTGGGGGAGGGTTGGAAGCACATAAGACATTTCGCGATAATACACAAATAATGTGTTTCAAGTGCCAACAGCCTGGACATATGGCATTCAATTGCCCCTCACGTCAACCCCCTGTCAAAGTTAATTTGGCTGAAGGAAATTATGATGAAGAAGTCGATGAAGGATACACCTATGAAGGCCGAGGTAATATTGGGACGAACCAGTCTTACGAAGGGACTGAGTCTTTCGAAGGTGAGGTTGAGGAGTTGTATGGAGATGAAGAGGGTGAAGCCTTAATTGTTCAGCGAACTATGTTATCAACTCCAAGACTTAGCGAGGATGAGAATTGACTACGACACAATATATTTCGAACGATTTACAAATCAGGAGGTAAGGTATGCACAATATTAATTGATGGTGGGAGCAGTGAAAACATTGTGTATAAAGAGATGGTGGATAAACTTCATTTGAAGGAACATAAGCACCCACACCCATATCACATCCAGTGGTTCAAAAAAGGAGGTGAGGTATCAGTTCTTACTCGTTGTTTAATATCTTTTTCCAAGTGTGGTGTGATGTAGCACCTATGGATGCATGTCACATATTACTTGGTAAACCATGGCTTTATGATCATGATATGGTGCATAAAACTAGACCAAACACTTATTGTTTTGTTTAGGATCATATTAATATCATGCTCCAACCTATGAAGAAACTTCCTACACCCAAATCCACTAAAGAGGAGGGTTTAAAGTTGCTTAATGAGCAAAAATTAAAAGGGGACGGCAAGGATGAGAATGTAATTTATGTGTTGGTTGCAAAAGAAAATTTCGCACCGACTACAATTCCTAGGTCTATTGAACCTCTATTTTACAACTATAAAGATTTGATGCCTGAAGAATTACCTGATGGTCTTCCTCTAATGAGAAATATTCAACATCACATTGATTTCGCACCTGGTTCTAACCTACTAAATTTGCACAGACAAGTTGTTGATTTGCTTAAGAATGGATTGATTCGAGAAAGCATGTCACCATGTGTCGGCCTTGCATTAATGACTCCAAAAAAAGATGGGTCATGAAGGATGTTCGTGGACAGTCAGGCAATCAATAAAATCACAATCAAGTACCGATTTCCCATACCCAGGCTTGATGATATGTTTGATATGCTTAATGGAGCCAAGGTTTTCTCAAAGATTGATTTAAGGAGTGGGTACCATCAAATTCGGATTCGTCTTGGGAATGAATGGAAGACCGCATTCAAAATTAGAGATGGACTATATGAGTGGCTTGTGATTCCATTCGGGCTTTCTAATGCACCAAGTACATTCATGCGCCTAATGATTGAGGTACTTCGTCCTTTTATTAGAAAATTTGTTATGGTTTATTTTGATGATATCTTAGTTTTTAGTGCTAACCCACATGATCATCTTAACCACTTGAAACAAGTTTTTGATGTGCTAAGGAAGGAAGCACTTAGTGTGAATTTGAAAAAAAGCTCATTTATGACGAACAATGTCGTCTTTCTAGGGTATGTTGTTTCTTCTGAGGGAATTAAGGTGGATCAAGAAAAGGCGAAGGCCAGAGTTGAGTGGCCAATGCCAAAGTCACTCACTGAGGTGCAATCTTTTCATGGCCTAATGACTTTTTATCGTCGATTTATCAAAAATTTTAGCACTCTAATAACACCAGTGACTAATTGTATGAGGGCTGAAAAGTTTTCATGGAGTCCTGCCGCTTAAAAGAACTTCACTCTAATTAAAAAAAAGAAGATGCGACTTATCAGATTTTTCTATGGTGGTGAGGTTGGAAATGATGCATCAAATGTTGGCATAGGAGCAAGTCTAAGTAAAGAGGGGCAATCAGTGGCCTTCTCTAGTGAGAAATTGAATGAGGCATGTCAAAAGTTTTCGGTCTATGACCTCAAGTTTTATGTAGTGGTGCAAGCCTTGCGCTACTAGAGGCACTACTTGATTCATAGGGAGTTTATTCTATATTCAGATCATGAAGCACTCCGATATTCAAGCTCCCAAAAGAAGTTGAATGGGCGACATGCTAACTGGATAGCCTTCCTTCAAGAATACACCTTCTTATTAAAGGACAAAGTTGGAACCCAAAATAAGGCAGCTGATGCTTTAAGTAGAATGGTAGTGTTGCTTAAAACTTTGTTTAGGGAAGTGTTGGGCTTTAGAGTGATAAAAGATCAATATAAAGTTGATCCAATTTTCAGTAAGGTCCTCGAAAGGTGTGTTGATGGACCCTATGGGTGAATATCTCACACATGATGGTTATTTATTTAAATGTGTGCGATTATGTATACCTGATTTCTCCCTAAGGAAGAAGATAATCATGGAGCTTCACGCTGGCGGATTAGGTGGGCACTTTGGAAAGGACAAAAATATGACTATAGTTGGAGAAAAATATTTTTGGCCACATATGCCAAGAGATGTTGATCGATTTGTTACTCGATGTCAAACTTGTCAAATATCTAAAGGTCACTCACAAAATACAAGTCTTTATACCCATCTTCCTGTTCCAGATGCCTCTGTTTGAACACATTTTTCAACAGCTTGGTCCCTGATACGAAATAAAGAAGAAGCCGGTCAATAAAGCCTGACAAGACAGTGGAATTCTCGACAGTCTCATAATATCCCCAGAACTGGTTAAGATCGTCATAAGTACTCCATTGTGTCTAGCTAGTCGATATTGGTACTATCGTGTAGTAGTAATTCTTTTGAGCCGGTTTGAGTTACTGGGACCGTTTTACTGCCATATCAGGTCAATTACCTACTAGTTTAGTCATTGTATCGGTCTCAGCATCTGGTCAACTTCTTCTAGCCCCAATATTTCTTCTCTCATTATTCTCTTCCTATTTTTGAATGTGCACGCTAGTTTACATTCACCTAAAGGCAAGGTGGAGTCCCTTAACCCACTTGTCTTGTAACATTTGCCATATGTGTGTGATTGCAAAAACAGGAGAATACATGCCAAGGGAAGCAATTCCGAACAAGTTTACAGCTGGGCGGCTTTCTTCGTGATCTAAGATGGCGTTCACACGAGCCAACCTAAGTATGTCCCGAACCCACCTTAAATTCCTCTCTCATAGGTTGATCTACCGACCCTTGTTTTTTATCAAGGTTCCCGAGAGAGCAATCTCAAGTCCCGGGTTCCCTTGCAACCCGAGATACGTGCCATCAGGTCATCTAGATGTGGAGGGCGTGATCGAGGCACCTAACCAGCTTGGTGACTCCACTGGGGACTTACTACCCCTTAGTCGGATGGCTAGTTTCTCTTATATTTTGTTTTTCACACTTATGGCATCTGGTTACTGTAACCAGTTTATCTGGATCGGGGACTTCCTTATCCCCGCATTCTTGAGTGTCCCTAGAGAACAAGTTCCTCGAACTTCGTTCCCAACTTTCCTTTTGAGCAAAGACCCCTGTGTCTAGCCCCCTAGTCCTAACCTGGATGGGGGTGAGGTGGGACTTAATGGTCCCTCACTCCCCATCTCCTCGCTCTAGTGGAACCTCCGCCAAGGCACCTTGCATAGGTGGCATACACACCACCAATAACAACATTCACCCTGCCACCGTCATGTCACTTGTTGGTCGTATTGTCGAGGTACGCTAGAAGGCTGCTCAGTCCATCTCTGCAAAAGGCAAGCAAGTAGCCATTTCTTCAGTAGGTCGCCATAAGGTTACCCCCTGCACTTCTGCACCACCACGAGCATCTACCCATAGAGGCCCGACGTCTCGGAGGAGACCTTAGGGCCTCCATCTCCCGCACACACCCTAAGGCTCATGAGCCTCCCACTCTGAGCCACACCTCCGGGCAACTCATGTATTACCTCAAGCCAGTGTTCAGGACTAGGCCTCCTTGGGATAGGTTTTGTACACGTTTCGTATATGCATCCCAACACTTGGGGAAAAGCGGTCGCTACTCCAACCCGAGTACATAGGGGACGACCTCTACTCAAAACACACAAGTGCACCTTATAAGGGGCAGGCTTTCACGTGTTTCCTTACAGACACCTGTTTGCAATTCTCGGCTTCCTATGTCCAGTCAATCTGCTCGAGTCCGAATCGACCCCTGTTTGCAGTTCTCGGCTTCTTATGTCTAGTCAATCTGCTTGAGCCCGAGCCGACCCCAAAGTCACCCGTGATCCTTCTTCAAGAGGTGCACACGCGCCGCATCCCTAAATTGTTGTTCCCCGCTCTCGACTCAGGCGTCATCATGAGTTAATCATTCCACTACCTGCCCTGTCTCTTTCGAGTAAGCACCTCAAACCTCGGTACTCAAAGACCTTCCCCAAGAGTATCGTCTTGAATCAGCCGTATTTTCTAGGTAATGTCCATGGAGCCCATAAGAGAGCTCTGGGAAAAGACCATATGAGAGACGAAGTCCTTCTATCCCTTGACTGAGGTTGACTTCGTTCCCTGGCCCTTATCCTTTGCTGCACCTGATGGAGATAGCTCTCTCTTGCACGAGAAGAGCTGACCAGTCGCAGTTCGATTCGCAGTTATGGCATGAGATCCATCAAAGCCTCAAAGGCAAGCGCGACTGGGTCTGTGAATCCTGACTAAAGAAGCAGACAGGATAGTCGGGGTAGCCAGCTCTGGCAACCTTCTTCACCAGAATCCCTTCTACACTCTTCGGAAGACAAAGCTTAAAGAAGAGGAATGAGAATCCTATTGTGGTCAATGTCGTTGAAGAAGACCCAGTCGAGGCATGTTGATCCCCTACTGACTGACTTGCCACGTGTGACTTGCCAGGCATGAAAGCCTTCGACTGCATCTAAGCCTAACCTCCTAAGAGAAATGGTCAACATCATGGTTGTAGATGAACCGGCTGACTCTCAGGAGGCCCATATGGAAAGGTTTGAACAGATGGTTCCAGTAATGATGGATAAGATCGACCGTATGGACGTCGCCCGACACACGACTAACCATGAGGTCAATTCCCATCATTCAGAAGATGTGCCTCCCAGGCAGACTCCTCCTCGTGCCTCCACGAGAAGTCATACCCTTCTTATATTGATCAGGTTCCCTTCCCTCAAGACTATAAGAAAGGGAAGTTTCCTTAGTTCGATGGAACAACATCCCCCCGTCAACATTTCGGCCATTTCCAAGCAGCATGTCGAGAGACAGCGGCTGACGAGAGACTCCTTCTTCGTCAGTTCATTGAAACCCTCGACAACCCTTCCTTCCAGTGGTATGCTAGGCTGCCTCAAAACTCAATACCTACTTGGGAGGAGATGGAGAAATTGTTCCATCAGCGTTTCTATGAGGTCGAAAGGGAGGTCCAAACAATTGAACTTCTCACCATGACCCAGGAGTTAGATGAACCAGTGGATAAATTCATATAAAGGTGGAGAGATCTGGTGGCTCGCCATCCCAATCTTATGCCTAAGTAGGAAGCAGTTCGAACCTGTGTTCGAAACATGCGACCTGAGATCACTCTACATGTTGAGGCCTCCAACACAACCTCCATGTCAGACCTAATATCTAATTCCGTTCGCATAGAGAGCTTGTCACACCATCATAATGGGTCACGACAACAATCTTCAAATTTGACAAGCAATCGGGGCAATGGTAATTCTCAAACCAACGCCTAGGGCAACCAACCAAAAGGAGTGATCAGTGCATCTGTCGCAATTACTTATCCAAAGAAGTCTGCCTCCTAAACTTTGGACCTCTTTAAAGGGGTAGGCACAACGAAGATAGCACCTCAAGCATGCAAACAACAACAGTCATATAATCGGGTGCCTCCACCCCCAAACTTTAATCGAAGTGAATATTGAATCACCCATAAGAATATACTTTCTCCCTTTGAAAAGGAATGGGTGCATGCATTGCTCCAATTACTGCTGGAACATAACATGGTTGAATTTCCCTAGAGCAAGTTTCCTGACCAAGCTGATCTTGATACACATGCAAAATGTTGTGCCTATCTTTGAAGGGTAAATCATCACATGGAGGACTGTTATACACTTAAAGACCTCATCGAGGCTTTGATCCAAAAGTGCCAGATTAAGATTGAGGAACTCAAAAAGGCATTTGGGGCAACATAAGCCTCTCACATAGTGACTATTCAGGAAGAAGATGATGCACCTGATCTCCTTCGAGCCTTCTTTGTCATGATGCTTCAAGTAGTCCTTCTCATACCAAAGCCAGCAAGGAAACCTAGGCACTTTGTTAAGGGAACTGAGAACTAGTGGTACTCGTACCCCCAGATATGGGGTCATGATCTAAGCAAATGCTCAAGTTTTCATGAGATAATGGCGAAGAAAATACAGGAATGTCATGAATCCTGTAACCTGCCAGAAGGGGACTCCCAAATCACAGCTCCACCGGTGTAAGAGGACCTCCCAACATAGTTAATGATGATTCAAATCTTATTGAACCCTCAACTTCCTAGCCATGGATAGTTTACCACACGTGAAGCAGACTTAAGTCGTTAAAACGAGAGGCTATCCGTCAAGCTAGGGTTGTTCATGAACCTAGTGAGATGAATCGAGCACCTCCAAATGCACCCAAGAGGAGACGGGCCCCAAGAAGGGATCACACAAGAAACGAGCCTCCTCAACCGCCGATCGAGCAAGAGTTTCTCAGGACTTTTCTTCCCTTGCGGACTTTGCATGATTTCATCCCCAGCGTGATCATCCTTCCTCCTTCACCTCATCAGTAGGATACCCCGAGGTCATCCCTCACTCAAGGCATGTCCAATGAGGGTGATGACGTTAAAAGCACTCCCCAATGGTCTAAGTAGGGGAAAGACCTAAAAGACTCCCTCCACACATCCAATCCTGATGATGACTTAAAAAGCTCCCTAAATCAATCCACTGCGGGGAATGACCTTAAATCCTCCTCACCTACTAACCCTGCTTCTTTTCTTCTTCTTCTTCTTCTTCTTCCCCCTCCTCTTCGATGTCTTCAGCAGGTACAGCCTTGCAATATCCAGACTTCGATGCCTTGATTGAGAATTTGAAGGATTCAACATAAGCAAGATGCAACGGAGGTGGTTGAAAAATACGTTAACCCAAGCAGCTGGATTCTTAACAGTTGTTGACACCCTGGTAGCTCGAGCTCGGGCTGAGCCATCTTCTTCTACTGGAAAGCGCAGGAAGTCAAAGCTAAAGAAACCCTAGTGGTCCTCTGAGTCGGACTTTGAGCAAAGATTGAGAGAATCTAGAGGGCAGAGCTTCTATTCTTAAGAAGCTTACCACATGATACAGGTCTGTGAAGTATCAGCTAGACCAGACCAAGCACCGTCAATGCCCAAACAGGAATCGGATGATCCCTGCAAGGGTGTTTCTCCATCGCTTTGTAACTTTAAAACTAGTCCTCTACAGCCTGATATGCTTGAAGGCGACCCCTTTGCTCCTCAATTCAGGGAGGGTATAGAAGCCATGACCTACAATGGCACCTTATTAGAAGTAGAGACGTTGAAATCATGGGATTTTGCATTTTAAGTTAACGGGAAAGCCACTGAGGATATTGATGATGAGTTGCAGGAAGCCCTAGAAGAATGGGAAGATGGCAGCCAAGCCACAACTTATGAACATGAAGAAATAAACCTAGGGGATGAAGCTGATTCCAGGCCTACCTTCATTTTGTTAAATATGTCTCCAGAGGAGAAAAAGGATTTTACTGCCTTCTTATGAGCAAATCGAGATGTCTTTGCTTAGAATTACCATGAAATGCTTGGTTTAGATCCCCAAGTCATCGTTCATCGTCTGGGTATCGATCTGACTGTCAAACCCGTCAAATAAAAATCAAGAAGGTTCAGGTCTGATCTTGAAATGCAAATAGATGCTGAAGTAATCAAACTTAAGCAAGCAGGTTTCATTCGGGAAGTTAAATACCCTTAATGGCTGGCAAATGTTGTGCCAATCAAGAACAAAAATGGGAAAATCAGGGTCTGCATCGAGTTTCGCGATCTCGATACCACTAGCCCCAAGGATGACTTTCGATTGCCATTTACGGAAATGCTCATTGACTCCATAGCTCACTATCAGATATTCTCTTTCCTAGATGGATACTCCAGGTACAACAAGATGCGGAAGGTCCCCAATGAAATGAGGATTTCGCAAAGAGATTCTTGCTTCCTCATGCCCGAGGAGCCAGGTATTGCTAACATGACTCCACGTCTCCAGCAATACCTTCACAATATTGGAGCATCGATCAGAGTAGCTGGTCGGGCACCAAACCGCTGCAAGCAGAGAATCATGTTGAAGAATGCTTTTATACGACACCAACACCCTGGTGGTACAAGGAGAGTAACCCTTCAAATATTGGTGCTCCCCCTGAATTCGAAGGCCTTTGCCTGACCATATTAGCCCCTTTGTTTGCACCATTTTCTTTCCTAGGGTGGGCAATTTCTCCCCAGATGCTATGTTCCTGTGCATACAATGAAGGAGTGCCACCGCTCTTTGATACTCACATTGCCATCACTATCCTTTCGAACTTCAAAATGAATTGGGTCAGGCCGCTCTGGTTTGCATACGGGATCTGTTAGCCAAAATGGCTCACCCCTTACTAGAGCCTCATCGATAAAATCAAAGGTATCGACCTCTCCCTTCCCTTGGGATGTTATGTATGTCAGGAATTCTATAAGAAGATTCGATCATTATGAAAGATTCAAGGATTCACTAAAAATTACTGTAGAGGCTAAGCGTTGGCTGAGTTTTCAGAAGCTTAGTGCTGCCTGTGTCTTCCAAAGGCTAACACCGGCTGAGGTTATGAAAGCATAACACTGGCAATGTCTCTAAAAGGTCCAGTGTCGGCTATGTCTTCAGAGATCCAGCATCGACTGAGCACTCAAGACTTAGCGCCGACTGTGTTTGGCAACATCCAGCATTGACAGAGTTTTCAAAAGACAATTGCCGCTCTGGTTCAAAACTCCCACACGTGCTATAGATTCTGTACGCACCCTGTTGTGTCGCTTGACAACTACTACCACTTCCTGACCTCACACGCGTGGAATGATGATTGTTCACCTTCTGACAACCGTCATCTTCCTTTCTTCTCCCTCCTTCCTTCTGTTCCCTCCATCGACGGTCCGTCTCCTCGCACCCTTCAGATTCCTGTCGAAAGCTCCCTTCCATAGCAAGAAACCCTCTGCAACCTTCCTCCAAGTCATCGAGAAACCACTTATGCCCACCTGAAAACTAGTTAAAATTCACCAGAAAGACCTGGGCAGCCCACTACTACAATTTCTGCCCCTTCTTCCCTTCCCTAGAACTTTCAAAATCACAGCCAGAGTTCCCCTGCTTGCTGGTGAACTCCCCTTTTCTCTACAAACTCCAGCAACTCTGACAAATCCCGCCGCCTTCCCTGATGACGTCTCCTCGCTTAGCGAAAACCTCCCTTGCGCACCGGCAAAACTTCAAACTTGGCCGGAATCCCATGTGTGTTTGTCGAAGTTCTTAGCAAAAACCTCACCCTCACTATTAAAACTAAAATTTTACCATAAGTCTTTTTATCCTTTGGTAAAATAGTGAAAATGGGGTTTACCCGCATTATATAATCAATGCTTTCCTTAAATGCCCCTCACAAGGTAAGAATTCCAGTCATGTCTGAGAAGGCCAAACATCATTGGGCTAGACTGGGTCGGGTTTTGACCTGAGGCCTGAGTAAAGTTTCACTGTCACCCATGAAATCCCATAAAACAGAGATCAAGGCCGAATCAGGCTCGGGTCATGGCCCAAACACTAACCCACACCTAGTGCCAGCTATGTTGTCGAAACTACCTAGCGTCGGCTGTGTTTTTAGTAACTTAAGCGTCGACTGTGTCCTCAGCAACTCAACGTCGGTTGTGTTCAAGAGATATCACGATTGCCCTTAGCGCCAGCTACATTTTTTGAAACCTCAACACCGTATGGGTATTCAAGAAATAGTATTGGCCGACCTCGGTGCTGGTTGTGTTTTGAAAAGACTCAGTGCCAGATGTGTTCATGAGATAGCACGTTCACGCTCAGCGCCGGCTGTGTTCGAAACAGTCCATTACCACTCACCCCATGGTAATTCCATGGGTGTCTTACTACTATTATCCTTAGTGAAATTGCACCTTGACTGTGACCTATTATCCTAAGCAGAGTGGTACCCAGGTCGTTCAACTCAGGCAATGACTTCTCATCCCCAGTAGGAGTCGTACTCATAGTGCAGCTCATTAGCCCCAGTAGAGTTAGGGTCACGTTTTACTACTACAACCCCCAATGGGTCTACCTCACACCTGGTTATCTTGTCCTCAAGGAGTCGAGTACTATTTTTTACCTCTAAGGGACCCACACTTGTTTCCATTATCCCCAATGAAGTCGAACTTCCCATCTGAACCCCTTGTTAGCCCTAATCATTTTATCCCCAGGGAGTCAAATTGCCATCTACAGACTTATTCCCCATGCAGTTTCACCCACATGACGACCTACACCATGGTCCGTGCTGCATCATAGTGCACGTCCTAGCCGCATGTGTTAAATTGTTTAGCACTGGTCCAGGAGGCATGACCTTGAATACGCCCCCACATATGTGCACACACCCTTTACGTGCATCTTGACACATGCCTGACCTAACTGACGCATTCATACGTGCACCATCCTCAACGATTCCTCAATGAATCCACCTTTCTTCATTTCCATCATCTATCACTCCCTAGCAAGTTTCAACCATGCTCACAAAATGGCAGCCATCCCGCCATCCATATTCGCCGTCAGTTAGTGGGTCACCATTTTCCACATTTCATCCATACACTATCCACAGCTATAGGCAACACTCATACCATCCCCCCAAAGTGAGCTAAACCACCACCATACTCACTCCATGGCCTTCATAGACTGCCATCCATCACCACCATAGTCTATCTGTGTGACCTTAAACCATAGTGCACGTCCTGGCCGCATGACTTTAAAAGGCTTCGCACAGGTCCCAGAGGCATGACCTTAAAGACGCCCTCACAATAATAAAAAAAAAAGAATAACGAGCATGGTGTATACCTGCACAAGGGAACGCCATGAGTAAAACTGATGGATAAGCATGGTCACGAAACCATGAGTAAGAGAGTTCCGTGAAAGTAAAAACCCGGGCACAATAAAAACCCGAAAGGGCATCGTGAGTAAAAAATGAAGGAAAATAAGGGTGGACATGGCCGAAAGGTCATGGGTAAAAGAGCCCCAAATAAGAAGGAAGTTGGCGAAAACCGTCTCTACTGCGCTGCTCCCAAATTCCAAGTGAAAATCCTCAAATGGCTGCTTTGACTAATAAGCAGGTAGATGCAACACTCACCCCTATAGGTGGCTTCAGCCCGCATTCAAAAGAAAAATCCTTGGTGTCACAATACCAGGACATAAAAAAATACGAGCTTCAAGGAGAGATTTCGACAGCTTGAGTCTATTTGTAAAAGGACTCTATGAGCAGAAGACTCACCAAGAATGCAAGACAAGTCTCATGAAGAAGAACATCATTCCTAAGAGGTTACCAACACACTCCAAAATTTGAATACGCCTCATGAAAGCTAAGTCAGCCATGACTTTGGTGCAGTAATTAGGATCGAGAGGTATCTTGATTGTCGGAACTGCACAGTAGTGGGTAGGGGTTATACTCAAAGTTGGTCACCTCGATAAACTGAGGTACCCTACTCGCAAAGGAATAACTGATGCACA
This sequence comes from Amborella trichopoda, assembly GCF_054954075.1. Classification (NCBI taxonomy): domain Eukaryota; kingdom Viridiplantae; phylum Streptophyta; class Magnoliopsida; order Amborellales; family Amborellaceae; genus Amborella; species Amborella trichopoda. The sequence goes on from NC_142340.1 coordinate 27,777,167, forward strand.
AAGCAGATGGCGCCAGCATAAGGCCCTTCAACACACCATTCACAAAATCCTCAAAACATGTCTCAACACCGGAGGATACAAACAAACCCGGACCAAATGGGAATAATGCCCTTCAACATGGCACTCAATTGTCAGATGGACCCGAGTCTGACCAACGAGGTCCGTACAAAATCCTTAGCTCTCAGAATCACAACTAGTCTCTTGAGGGTGAGGACTTAGATAGGATCCCTCAAAAAAATCTCTTTTCCCCTTAACGTTTCCATGGACGGACCTACGAACATTGCATCCCTATGTCTGAGCATCCTAGTTGCAGCATTGCTTGAATCTCCTCGGTGTTCACGTGGTCCTGTGGCTAGGAAGAAAAAAGTAATGAAGCCAAATAAATTGTTCGAATGTTTTCCTTTTCGTTTCCCTCGAAGCACAACATTCGGTGGGGGCAAGCTGTTTGAACACATATTCAGCACCTTTGTCCCTGATGCGAAATAGAGAGAAAGCCGGTCAATGAAGCCTAACAAGATAGTGGAATTCTTGATAGTCTCAAAATTGGTCAACATCTTCATAAATATTCCAATAGGTCACCTGCCAAGTTTCGTCGCATTCTGACATGTCTAAGGTAGTGAACACAAAGAAACAATTTCGCAAAAATGGCCTCTATCACCCTAAAACGGACCCTTACAACTGGAACTACATTTTTGGTGCTTCAAATAGCTGTGAGACCACCTATATTGGATCTAGCACGATCAAAAACCACTAAGGGCCAAGTTTCGGCTTAATCAGACACTCCAAGATAAAGTTATGAGTAAACTATTGAAACAGTAGGAGCCACACATTATTCCCATGTGGCCATCCTTTACCAAAACACCATTAAAGGTGGCTATTTTTATAGTCACGGACGGTGACTTTCAGGGCCCATATCTCACTTGTTTCGAGTCGAACTACGCTCAATTTTTGTAAGCGTGTTTGCCTCGTTAAGACAAGCGTTTCGATATGTGGTACACCCCATGACGACGTCTGAGCAGGGAGAAAAGCGAGAGAGAAGTTGCTGATTCATGAATAAGTTGCAGAAAATTTAGCAACGACATGCCTCATTCGAGCGATCAAATCACGGTGCTCGCGCATCGAATCAACATGAAACCAACTCTATCATGTGCGTAAGATCCATGGCTATCATTGGTTCGAACGCCGTACATGATAAATAGAATCCCATTTGTTGCCACATGACCATGACGGCATGTTCAGTGCACTTCACTGAAGAAATCCTAAAGAAACATCAAGGAACTAGCGCACTATCGATCCAAAGTTTTCAAGATTCATGTAAATTTCAAGTCTCATGATTGTGGCCTAAAAACATGATTCATGGCTCGAAATTGGTATCAAATTGATCTCCATGCCGAGCGTTACAAGAAAAGAATTAGCTTTCGATCAAACGGGCATCAAAGCAACCTCCGATCAGTCACAGAAGATCATGCAAGTTCTTAGGCAGTAGTAGGGACTGTTTTGAAATTTCGTGAATTGTTAGGTAGGGGAAAACAATCATTTTTCACCCTATTTTCTTAATTTTATTTAATTTAGAATAATTTTAATTATCATCAATTTAACTAGTTTTTGGGTATCCACCAATGTTTGGGCCAAATTCTATATAAACATACAAAACCTAATTGTAAAGGACCTTCGGTTCAAACCTTCATTGATTCAGTAAAAATTTTGCTTCTTGCTTAAGTTCGTGGGTGCATCTTGGAGAGAGAGAGAGAGGAGAGATAAGAAAAGGTCTAGTATCCAAGGTAACTTTCTCTCTCCTCCTCTTTTCTCTCTCATCTCTTTCTCTCTTCTTTACTTTCTCATCTCTATATCTCTCTTCTTTTCTCTCTCTTCTCTCCCTTTCTCTTTCCTGCTTTCCTGCTTTCATCTTTATCTCTTTGTCTCTCTTCCTCCTCTAGTCTATCATGTCTCTCTTTCTCTGCTCCTCTTTCTTTCTCTATTCACGCATGGTGGACCTATCATCTGGTGTGATGCCTTTCTTCTCCTGAGAAATGAACAGTGAGCTGGGCCCTAGCCCGAGTGGCAGGCCGAGCCTCTGTCAAATCTCTCCCTTCTCTCTTCTGTCACAGATGGTGGAGGCACATCACTGCCTTTGTTCCTTCTCTCTCTTCTCTTCTATCACAGATTGCAAGCCTAGCGTCGTCTATGTTCTCTCTCTCTTTCTTCTATTCTGTCTTAGCCGACGCAAGCCTATTCCTGCCTGTGCTTTCTCTCTCTTTCTTCTCTTCCGCCATAGCGGCACATGCCTAGCACCGCCTATGTTTTATCTTTCTTTCTTCTCTTTTGTCATAGTCAGTGCAAGCCTAACGCTGTTTATATTTTCTCTCTCTTTCTTATCTTTCGTCATCGCTAACGCAAGCCTAACACCGATTTTTTACATCCTCTTTCTTCTGTCACAGCTGGCGGAAGACTATTGCAGCCTATGTTCCTTCTCTCTCACTCTTATGTCACAGACGATGGAAGAACATCGCTGCCTGTATCCTTTCTCTCTCTTCTCTCTTTATGTCACACTCGGTGAAGGCTCAGCGTCGTTTATGTCTTCTCTTTCTTATTCTTCTAACACAGCCGACGAAGGCTCAGCGCTGCTTCTGTCTTCCTCCCCTTCTTTCTGTCACAGTCGACATAAGCGCATCACTGCCTGTGTCTTTTCATTCTTGTCCCTACTCATCACAGCTGTCGGGGACATAGTGTCGTCTATGTTTTCTCTCTCCTTCTCTGATTCCCGCTTGTGTCTGTCTTTACCTTTTTGTTTCCCTCTATCCTCTCTCACGCTCTTCTTCTCATTTCCTTCTCTTTCTCCCCTTCTTTCTATTCTCTTCTTCTTCTCTTATCCTTCTTCTTTTCTCTCTCTTTCTGATCTCTATTCTTTCTTTTATTCTTTCGTTTGATTAAGAGGGGGTCGAGACTAGCCTTCCATGGTAGTCCTGTTATTTAGCCGCAAGTCGTTGTGCCATTCAGAGTTACTGTGCCTGCTTTATCAGAATGACAGACTAACGATTTTGTCTAACTAGTCTGTATTGGTACTATCGTCTGGTAGTAATTCTGTTAAGCCGGTCTAAGTTACTGAGCCCGTTTTACTGCCACGCCAGGCCAATTACTTACTAGTTTAGTCATTGTGTCGGTCTCACCGTTTGGTCAAATTCTTCTAATCCCAATGTTTCTTCTCTCATTCTTCTCTTCTTCGGAATGTGCATGCCCGTGTACATTCACCCAAAGGCAAGGTGGGGTCCCTTGACCCATTTGTCTTGTAATATTTGTCACATGTGTGTGATTGTAGAAATAAGAGAATAGAGGTCAAGGGAGGCGATTCCAAACCAGTTTTTCAACTGGGGGGTTTTCTTCGTGATTTAAGAGGGTGCCCATGCGAGCCAGCCCGAGTAAGTCCCAAACCCACCTTAAATTCCTCTTTCATCGGTTGGTCTACCTGCCCTTGTGTTTTAGCAAGGTTCCCGAGAGAGCAATCTCATGTCTCGGGTTCCCTTGAAACCTGAGATATGTGTCGTCAGGTCATTTAGATCAGGAAGGTGAGGTCGAGGCACCTATTGATATTTCTATGGACTTTGTACTTTGACTTCCACATACCACACGAGGTACGGACTGTATTTTTGTTGTTGCTGATCGATTTTCTAAAGTGGCACATTTTATTCCTTGTAGGAGAACTATGGATGCTACACATATCTTGAATCTCTTTTTCAAAGATATTGTAAGGCTACATGGTATTCCTAAGTCTATTACATCAGATCGGGATACACAATTTTTAAGTCATTTTTGGTGCACTTTGTGGAAGCGTATGGGATCTAAACTTCAATTTTCTAGCATCTATCATCCTCAAATAGCTGGGCAAATCAAAATAGTGAATAGGAGCCTTGGGAACCTCTTGAGAAGTATTGTTGGTGACAACATATCTCAGTGGGACCTCGCTTTGTCCCAGGCTGAGTTTGCTTACAACAGTTTAATAAATCATTCTACAAGAAAATCATCATTTGAGATTGTTAATAGGCGAACGCCTAATCATGTGCTGGACCTAGTGCCATTACCCATGCTAGGCAAGAGTAGTGATGATGCATATGCTTTAGCTGAGCATATTCGAGATTTGCAAGCTCAAATCAAGAAAGAAATTGAGGAAAGCAAGGCAAAGTATCAAAAAGCCTCAAATGAGCATAGAAGAGAAAACGTTTTCATGGAGGGGGACTTAGTAATGGTGTATTTACAAAAGGAGTGGTTTCCTTTGGGAACCTATAATAAACTCACGTCCAAGAAGGTGAGCCCTTGTCGCATTTTTAAGCAATATGGGAACAATGCATAAAAGGTGGAATTCCCAAAGGCAAAGGATATCTCCCCGATATTTAATGTTGCTAGCTTATTTAAGTTTCATAGAGACCCTCTAGAAGTCGAAGAAGGAGTTGATATGATGAAGCAATTATTGAGAAAGAAAGAGGAGGAAATTGAGCAAGTTTTGAAAACTGAAAGCTTTCAAACTCGAAAAAGTTCCTATCACCAATTTCTAATCGAATGGAAGGACAGGCCATACTCTGATAGCACGTTGATTTCTGAACAAGAGTTCAAAAGAGTGGATCCGTGTCTATACTAAAGCTAACTCATTGGAGTCGAGTTCCTTTCAACTGGGGTGGAATGATGCAACCATGCCCCTTTGTGACTGGGCCAGGAAGGGCCGTAGAACCCAAGAGGAAAAGAACGGGGCAATGATGTAATAAGGGGGATTATTAGGGTTGTTTTAATTTTTATTATTTTGATAAGAATAGGGAGTGCGCAAGGATAATTAGGAGTATATGATTTTATATTATGTTTATCTTGTATCGATTGGGTCAGTTAGTTTAGGATGTAAATAGGATAAGGTTATAATTATAGGAGTTTTATCTTTATCACAATAGGAAGGCTTCGAGTAAAACATGGGAAGCTTTGCTTTAAATAAAAACATGGCTATCTATTAGCATGTGAAGTTAAGAGAGAAAAAATAGGGATGAGAGGAAATAGGGAAGAGAGAAAAAAAAGCGAGTGTGTGGAGGTATTTTTTTTCTTTTGCTTATCTTGTTTTTTAGTCTATTTAAAGAGAGGTTTCTCTTTGTTGTAATTGTCTATGAATTGAATAAAAATCGGTCTCGTGAAAGAGATATTTTTGGGGGTGGATTCCCTTGTAGACATTTGAGAGAGGGTACTTTCTCTCAACCTTCATTCTTTTCATTGTTAATTTTCTTTTATTATTCTCCCCCTGCATCAGGAAGTATTTTAAAATTTTGGAGAGAAACGACATTAAATTTTAGAGCGAGGAGTTACTTAAAACTCTATCGAGAAAAATAACTCAAAATATTTAGAGAGAGAAATTATCTCAAATATTAAATCTTACAGAGAGAGCAAATTAAAATTTTAGCAATTAGAAACTTTATCAAATTTTAGATAGAGAAACTACTTGACAAGTTTTAAAAAGAGAAACTATCTCAAATTTTAAGTTTTAGAGAGAAAAACTATATCAAACTTTAGAAAGAGAAAGGACCTGAAATTTTTAGAGTGAGAACCTATTTAAAATTTTATAGATAAGATTTAAGAGAAAGTATATTAAAATTATAGAGAGAGTTACTGCTTGAAAATTTTTCTACTGAGAGAATACCCTTGGACCACTCTACCCAAACTTTGGGCCACACTACCCATACCATCCTAACCCTAGACCATAGACCACACCAACCATAGTCTATACTACCCATACCTCCCAACTATTGTCCATACTACTCATAACCCCTAACCATAGTCCATACTACCCATACCTCCTAACCATAGTCTACACTACCCATACATTCCCAATAATAATCCATATCACTTATACCCTCCTAACCATAGTCCATCTTAAACCATAACCCTTAGATCACCTCATCCAACCCAAACCAACAATATACCTTATCTTGCTAACCATGCACACTAGCCTAGCCCTACCATAAACCACACCCATATGAACAAAATCTCCCTAGCCTACCTTGACCCTTGTCCCCCACAAGGACCTCTCCAGGAGCACTGGGACCAAACATAGCGTCCTGAGCTTGAGCCCTTGACTCATCGCATAGGTACCTGGGCTCAAATTCACACTCTCTCCCTCTCTTTCTCTCTCTTCTTCTCCCTCTCTTTCTTCTTTCACTCTCTCTTCTTCTTCTCCCTCTTTCTTCTTTCTTTCTCTCTTCTTCTTCTCCCTCTCTTTCTTCTTCTCTCTTCTTTCTCTCTTCTTTCTCTCTGTTTCTTCCTCACACTTTCTTTCTCTCTGTCTCTCTCTTTCTTTTCCTTCTCCCTCTCTTCCTTTTTCTCTCTCTCATGCTCTTTCTGGGGCTAACGGCCAAGGCGCTGCCCCAGCCTCCTCCTTTTTTGTTTTACTTCTTCTCTCTCTCTCTCTCGCCCCCAGGACTAATGGCCTAGCCACTCCCCCAGCCTTCCTCTCTATCTTTCCCCTCCCTCTCTCTCTCTCTCTCTTTCTCCCCCTCCCCCTTAGGGCTAGTGACCTAGCTACTGCCTCAGCCTCGTACTCTCTCTTTCCCTTCCTTCTCTCTCTCTCTCTCTCTCTCTCTCTCTCTCTCTCTCTCTCTCTCTCTCTCTCTCCTCTCTCCAGTTAGAGCTAGCCGCTTAGCCGCGTAGTCAAATCAATATGTTGCCAACTTTATAAGGATAGTGACTTCAATGAAGAATTCTCTCAAAAGGTTTATGTTCACACTACTGTGATGCAAGAAAATAAAAGGGTAAGGCAACAATCTACTTTCTCTAATTTTTACACTAGTCTAATGTTTATAAATATATGAATATGTTTTGGAATATGTTTTAGCTCAAGAGAGAGAGTCTAAAATGATTTTTGATATTCTCAACAAAAAATATGGCATAACATAATCACAAAAATGAAGTTTACTAAATCAAGAAAATTTTTTCACTTAAATAGACCAAAGCATAGGATAATTATGTAAGGCAATGACAATTACGATACATATAAAATATATAGAAAATCCCCAAAGCCACAAAAAATACATGCAATTTATAGGTAGACCTTTACTTGTTCAGTTGTTGTGTGCATAACAATTTTTAATAATACAATAAAAATATACACTAATTTTCAGCAACAAAAGATGGAAGAAAGAAGATGCAAGCTAACTGATTTTCAGTAGTCCATGGTCAATAAAAAATTGTTAGGAAATTTAGATTCTCACTATAAAAAAAAAGCCAGCATGGGTGCTCAGCTACCGTGCACAGAGTAGAAGAATTTTAGGTTGTCGTTACAATTTTTTATTTTTTTTTAGTTACTGGTTTTCGACATTAGTTATGTGTCTCTTTGTTTCTCTCTCAAAAATTTAAGCAACATCTTTCTCTATCTAAAAGTACAGTAGCAAATTAAAAAAAACATTTTAGTTATAACAGTATAAAATTAGAGAGAGAATTACCATTCACTTTGGTAATCTCGTGAGAAGGAGAAAAAACCATAACAATGAAACCAACAAAAAAAAAAGAGCGTGAATGTTTAGTGTATCTCGGGTTTGAAATTTCAGTAAATTTCATTGATATTCACTGAATTGGAGAGAAAGAGTAAATAATGAAGCCAAGACAAAAACGCGGTATAAAATATAGTTCCAACAACCGAACCCAAAAAAATGGGGAAATTTTTTTATTTTTTATTGTTTAGAGAGAAGACAAAAGACTTTTGGATTTCAAAGTTTTTCTTTCTACTTTGAATACTGATGATGTCACTGAAAGGAAATTATGTATAAATCTAATGCATAATAAAGAAACCACAAAAAAGAAAAAATAAGCGCAAAATATCTAAGGGAGAGAATAGGATTTCTTTGAGAAGCCTTAAATTTGCTAGGAGGGTTATGTGTTCACCTATTTGACTTTAAAAAGTCAACATAAGAAAAGGATCATGAAAGAGATAAAGGAGAATGGAGTTAAAATTTTCAAACTATTAAATTTAAGGTTTAAAAAAATTTACAGCGAGATATATGGTAATGACAAAGCACAATATCAAAGTTATTGTAAATTAAACTCAGGAAATATAAGATACAAACACCAACAAAAATGAAAAATCAAACCTGAGACCTGTGGGTTATGGGCCCACCACACTTCCACAACCCTGCTTTGATACCAATGTTGAAAATTTGAAGGGAAGAGATGAACTCGTCAAAGCCCCAATAATCAAAGGCAATATCGTAAGACTGTGGATCACAGAGATCAGGTTTTACCATGGCTATGAAAAACCTAGTTATACACATTTAATAAATTAAAATAATAATCCTGTATTTGGACCAAATGACCAAAATACCCGTAAGCACTTTCCAACAAATGACAAAACCATCCCTCTATGAGGGGCCTCTAGCCATTGCTAGTCTTCAAGAGCTTTTTTGAACATCTATTAAAATCTAAATAATGTTAAAGAACCGATATAAAGGTAATTTTAGTGGGTTCTCCTTTGTCAAAATTATGATAAACGTAATTTTTGGGGTTCCTGCTTCCAAGATGAGCCACATACGTGATAATTATTTCCATCAAGAAAATCCTACTTTATCTATCTACCTATCTAAAATTTAGGGATCTAGTTTTAAATGATTGAAACTTAAAGTCTATAATAAAACTTTGTGGTGAGAAATCATAGATTTGAAGATCAACATTATTTCTATTAGTTGGCTCCCGGCTTTTACGTAAGAAATAACAGATAAAAAACCCTCAAATGTTGAAGATTAAATCAGATCTTTAGGTAAGTCCTGACTAGAGAGAGAGAAAAAGGCATTTTCGGGTTCTTTTTCTAACTTGTTGTCTTCCTCTTCTCTCTCAAATAATTCTTCTTCTTCTTTTTCTCTCACTTCTCACTTTTTTTCTTTCTCTCTCTCTCAAATATCTTTTTCGTTGTAGCAATCACTTTTACCTGCTTTTCCTAGCATCGTTCCTTATTTCAATCATCTGCTATTGCTTCATTCAAATCACCAGCAGCTACGAAGATATTAGAGGTGATATTGACATTGAAGTCGCATCAAGCAACAACATGGCCAAAAAAGATTTATACTGTTCTCTCGGTCCAGCAGAAAAACCTGAAAACAAAGATCATCAAGACAAATCAAGATGATTTGGAATGGACAGGGAAGTTCGTCTTCCTAGTCGAAGATTAATTTCTCATAAGACGCATTCTTGACTCTCAAAATCTATTATGCGCGCCGGCTGCTCAGAGATGAACTTTTCGGTTATGCAAGAACCCCAGTGACCAACGTGATGGTATTCGAGGATTTGGGTTTCTTGTCCCTGCATGCGAGCAGCAGGTCCGGCGTGCCTCGTGGTCTCGTCAACTTCAGTATGGCTCTGTGGCCTGCAAGATGTGCTACGGGCGAGTTTTTGAAAGGAACGGGAGGGATGGACTTCTATGGATTGTAAGAGGGGCGGATCATGGTATTCCATGAATGACCTACTTTTGTTTTTCTTGTTGTGCAACTTTGTATTTTGATGCCCTATTTGGAAATAAATTCATGTTTTAAACTCATAAATGAGGTTGTATTCCACATTTCAAGCCTAACCTATCGTGCGAAGATGGATGGCATTATTTTGATTTCTTTGAACTTGTTCAGTATTTTGTTTTTTTGTTTTTATTTTATTCTAATTTTTTAAATTCATAATTTTCTTGGAACCAATAAATTGCCTTGCTCGACTAAGATCTTGGACTTCTAGTTACCATAAAAGTAATGTGGACAAATATCTTCTCTCTCTAAGTCCCGTATAGAAACTTGGTGAAACAACGCTCTCTCTCTTCTCTTGCTACTCTTGCTCTCTCTCTTCTCTAGCTCTATGGCCCTACTTTTGCCCTCTCTCTCGTCCCTCGCTTCCGCTCTCTCTTCTCTCACTGTCGCACTGTCCCTTTTCTCTAGAATAAAATATATGATCCGGCAAAAAAGAATGGAATTTTAAAAAATTCAAAATTTAATTTTAAAATAAATTTCGGATTTTTAAAATAAAAAAAGATCAGGGACATTAAAATTCAATTTTGGATTTTAAAAATCCACATATTCATTTTTCAGGTAAATTTTAATTTTTTTAAAAAAGAAATAGTGTATATATGCATTTATTTTTACTATTATTGCAAATTTTCCAAAGACGTTATGTTATTACATATATACCTATTCTTACGATTATATATTTTTTTTCAATAGTACATTTTTTGGATGTCACAAAATAGAAAAAAAAAAAATGGATCTTCAAGATCTGAAATTGTGGATTTTCGGATCTTGAAGGCTAGTTGAGGCATGATTTTTCTTATATTTTTTTCTCATAAAAGTGTTCGGACTTTGAATATCTGAATTTAACAAATACAGGATCCTCAGGTGGAAAATTAAATTTTTGGATTATGAAAATATAGAAGCTTTTATTTTAAGTAAATATTGGGTTTTCAAAATACAAAAATGTTGCGACACTATAAAACTCAAAATTTGGGAGTTTGAGAGTCCAATTTTTTTTTTTTTAATTTCCTGATTTTGAAAATAAATAAATAGAAATTTTAGATTTTTAAAATATGAAAATTATTATTTTCAGATTTTCAAAATTCAAAAATTTTGTTTTTTAAAGAATTTTAGGATTTTGAAATTCCAAAAATGTTGAAATAGGAAATTCTTTAAACTTTCCGATATTGAGAATCTGAAAAGAGCGATTTGTGTCACTTGGCGCAAAGAAAAATTTAGGATCTTGAGAATCCGAAATGGTCTATATGGTAATTTTTAAAATTTCCAACAAAATGTTGTATTATTCGACATAAAATGATTATAGTGTTAATAACTCAAAAATTTTGGTGACTTTGTAATTGCAGTAAATTTTAATTTTCAAATAGTTTTCTAATTTTCAAAATCCAAAATTGTTGGGACACTTTTTCTTTGGTAAGTTCTTGTCCAATTGTGCAAATTGTTTTTATTTGTTTTGATAAGTACTTGTCCGTTTGTGCAAACATTTGAAACAACACTCACTCTCGCTCTCTCTCTTCTCTTGCTACTCTGGTTCTCTCTCTTCTCTCGCTCGGTGGTCCTACTTTTCTACTCTCTCTCTTTTCTCACGCTTGCCTCCTACTCACTCTTTCTAATCTCTTTCTTTTCTCGCTCTTGCAATAAGATTTGAGAATTTTCTCGTGCCGTCGTTTACTCTCGCTCCCTCCTTGAGGACGTGTGGATGGCATCCGTTCACCCCCGGTGCTAAGTGTTGGCAAACTCAGCCGGCGCTGGCAAGGAATCTCCTCTTAAACCTTTGACGCTCACTAATGCAACAAGCTCCCTCCATCTCTCAAACCTATCTCTATTTGAGAATTCTCCGTAAACCTTACTTTTCCATAAAAGGTGGACTGTCCAAAGTATTGCCCTCCTTGGAAGCGTTCTAAGAATCTCCCTCCCGCTTCCTACTCTCCATCACAGCTGCATTCCAGTGGAAATTGAGAAAGACGTAGCGCCTGGTGGTTTACCCAAAACCATGAGTGAATGAACGCAAGTACTTGGAGAAGTCCAGCCACTGACTTCTCCCTTGCCCCAGTCAAGCCTGGAATCATGGTTAAGAATAGCGGCGATAATGTAGCAAAGGCTAGAGTTTCAATTTTGAGTGAGAAAGTTTTGGGCAAAGGGGATTTGCAAGGTTCTTTCGCTATTTTTGAAGTTCTAGAAATAATCTATTCCAAGGAGCATCCAGAGCCTACAATTGTTGAGCGGTATGTTAGACTTGGGTTTTGGCGGTCTCCTCCTCTAAGCGGTCTTCTAATGCCTGGGCTTAGACTTTTGCGGTCTCCACCTCCAAGTGCTCTTCCAATGCCCGGCCCAGGATTTTGTGGTCTCCACCACCAAGTGCTCTTCCAATCCTTGGGGCTGTGTTTTTTTGGCCTCCATCTCCAAGCAGTATTCCAATTCCTGGTTTTTTAATGAAGAAGTAGGTCATTACAGAATCTGCAACAAGAGACTTGCAACACCACCTCAACATTGTCATCTGAATAATTTCTTTTGTACAAGGGGTGGGAATTTGGGAAATAGTATAGATCTTTAGGACTCTTACATTGATGTAAGGTGTAATTTATTCTTTTTATTCTTTACATGGGAATATGGGAAATTTTATAAGTTTTGAAATTATTAATATCTTTTTTTTTTGTATATATACATATCATGTGGCTGACCTTCGGATCTTGGTGCTTTCGATAGGGATTCTGGAAGCTGGTTATGCTAAAAATACTCCTTTATAGCATTGCACCAGCCTTTTATTGGCTCCACCTCTATACATAAGGGATCTTGAGATTCTTTCTCTTTTATCACATATGATTTCGGAGAGTTGCTCGAGTCTTGCATGGCCTTTCCAGCTACAATTAGTGCCCCAAATGGATGAAGAGAGCACCCCTCAAACCACTGCATCTCATTATTGTCCATTTTTTTGACAAAATCACCATTCGGCTACCCATACTGATGTGGGATCTTCTAATGGGATTTGAATAGTTACCCAAAACTTGGCGAGTGTGTCGGCTTGTGCATTAAGCCTTCGTGGTAGGTGCTCAAGAGCAACTTCTTCAAATTCTGACTTCAAGGATTTGGCAGTGTTGAAGTAAAGCTTGAGGTTATCTTTTCTTAAGTTGTACACCCCCATGAGTTTCTTGGTGATTAGCTCTGAATCTCCACAATTGGTCAAGCATTTCAAGTTCATATGGGAAAGCAATCTCCAAGCCTATGATGAGCGCTTGATATTCTACTATGTTATGCGACTCTATCTCTAGGAGAGAGAATGATAGTGGGACAAGGCCATCACGAGGGGTGGAAAACACTACTCCAACACCATCATTTTTGGATTGGAATGTCCCGTCAAAATGCATCTTCTAATCACATGAAACTTCAGCCTGAAATCTGATAGATCATCAGTCAAGGGGAGAATCAGCTGGGATAGGATGTGATGCCAAGAAATCTGCAGCAGCTTGACCTTTGACTACTTCTTTTGGCACATATGTATTGTTAAACTCCATGAGGAGTAATAACCATTTCGCAAGACGGCCTGACAGACAAGGACACAACAAGAGAAATTTAATGGGATGAGCTTGAGAGATGAGCTGAGTTGCAAATATCAGGGCTAAGCACATCTTCTCTATGAGAGAATAGTTTTCTTAGGCTCCTTGCATTCTTCGACTCAGATAGTATAGAGCCATCTCTTTCCCTTCGCCATTGTTTTGAGCTAGCAAGGCACCAAGTGACTCATCTAATACAGGCACATATAAGATGAGGGGTTTTCGTTTATCATTATTATTAATAGTATAGAGCCATCACATGGCTCATGAATGGACTATCAAAGTCAGCCAATAGGTAGTGAGAATACAATCTCAGTCTATAGACTACAAGTTCTCCCTAGGGATAAATCTAAGTCACACAGACCTATGCACACTCATCACAATTGGTTTATTTGATCATGCTTCAAAAATATGGAACAAGTTTATATAAGGTTGCAACCATAAAATGAAGTGTTTTTTAATGTTTATTATTATTTTAGAAAATATTGGAGAGTGTTTTGGCGATAAATATTTATTTTTACATTTTTCCATCTTTTTTGGAAGATTTAAAAAATACCCCTGGGCTCAAATCGATTTTTAAAATCCATTTTTTCACTAATTGTTTTTACTTCATGTGGATGTGCTTTGTTTGATCATGCTTCAAAAATATGGAAAAAGTTTACATAAGGTTGAAACCTTAAAATATAGAATTAAAGATGCACCTCAAAAATCCATTAGAAAAAGTTGTTTTAATATTAAATTAATTGATCATCTCGACATCAAGGCCTATGAATATGAATAAAAAAAAATATTTTGAGTCCCATAAATAGTTCATCTCGCAATACGTTATCTATATCATCCATTTTCAAGTTTTTCATATGTTTGTAGATTTGCTTGATTTTAACCATTTTTGGAGTATTAAATTTTATAATTAGATATGAAAATAGATTTTTAGATAATCCTAAAAAATATTTACAGAAAAAATACATGTAATGATAAAATTTGGAGGTGCGCCTTAGTTGGATTGTTTAAGGTTGCAACCTTATAGAAACCACACCCTTGTTTTTTATTTGTTTTGTATTTTTTTTATTTTTAACACTTTTTTCACTGGCTGAGACTTACATGATTAGTATAGTTGAATCGACCATTGGCCTATTCGATTTTTGAACTTTGATGTCTACAATACTACTATTATATGTATATGCCGTGTGATGGTCAGGATGAGGACTTGACCATTATCCTTTTAGGCCTAGTAATCATATGCAAGGGTCATAAAGTACCTTGGCCAACTATCCTAAGCATCTCTCCGATCTCCTCAGGGGTTAACCATTCAAGCCATTATTGGTTGTGTTATGTGCCCATGTATCATAGGGTTTTAAAACTCCATTTGGCCTATCTCGTCCAGACCAGTTTGGGTCATGGCATCACTATTGTTGTTTATCTCTAATTACTCAACATTTTTTCTAATTTTTTATTTATTTTGAGTCAATTCAAATCAGCTTCAAAACCCATGTGTTGTTTGCTCCAATATCGACTGATTTCATGCATCAAAGAGGTAAAATATCGATGAACTATAAAAAGCCATCTTTTGTTTTTTGTTTTCTCCAATATTGGCTGTTTTCGTGCATCGAAGAGGTAAAATATTGATGAACTGTCAAAAATTCACAAAATACATTATTTTTCTCTAATTTCTCAACAATTTATCTCATTATTAGGTTGTTTTTAAGCTATTGAAACAAACTTGAAAACCCCTCTCCTGGTTTGTGTTTTTTGCTCCAATATTGATTGATTTAGTGCATCCTTGAGGTAATACTGCTGAACTATAAAAATTCCGCTAAATCTATTGTTCCTCTCTAATTACTTAACAAATTTTTTTTATTGTTGCTTTGTTTTGCAGCTATTGAAATCAACTTCAAAAGTACTCTACTGATTTGCATTTTTTTTGCTCCAATACTGGTTTGGTACATCCCGAAGGTAATCTCGATGAACTATCCATTTACCACTGAATTTGGTTTCAAAATTGTCTTATATCAATGATTTTTTTTTGCCCAACCATTTTCAAATTGTAAACTTTTGAAATTTTTTTTTTTTTTGAAAATACAAAAAATACAAGTTGTAAAAAATAGAGAAAATAACGTAAATATCCAATATATTTATCGTTATTATGGAATTATTGTGAAGTTTCAGTTATTACATGTATACCCATTATTTTAACTTCATAACATTTTTTAAAAACAAGATGGAACTGCCCTTTATGTATTTTTGAAAAATCGAAATGTTTATACATTTCGATTTTTTAAAAAATGAAAAATAAGATTTTTTTGATTTTTGAAAAGCTGAAAAGTAACCCAATTCGGTTTTTCAACAACCGAAAACTAACCCAATTCCATTTTTCAGTTTGTCAAAAACCGAGAGGACGACATTCTTGGTTTTTCATAAACCAAAAATCTATCTCTTTCTATAAGTTACTGAAAATAAAAGATAGTTTTCGGAATATCAATTTTCTGTTTTTGAAAACCAAAAAAAAAACATTTTTTTTTTTTCAAAAATAAAAAATTTCTCACTTTCCAATAAATTTTCCGGTAGGTTATTGGAAAATGAAAGATAGTTTATGGTTTTTGAAAAACAAAAAATATCCAATTTTCGGTGTATGGAAAACTAAAAACATGATATTTTCATTTTTTCAAAAACCAAAAATCCATATCTTTCAAGTAAATTTTCCTATAAGATATTGGAAAATGAGTGATAGTTTTTGGTTTTTGAAAAACCAAAAGTTTCCAATTTTTGGTTTTTGAAAAACTGAATTGGGTTACTTTTCGGTTTTTTAAAAATTGCCGTGGTGGGCTTAGGGGTTAGGCTAAGGGAAGTACGATTGAAGAGGAGGGCTGAAGTATTTGGCATGCATACGCGATAGAGAGACATAGCCATGGGGATTGTAGCCCATCTGATGAGCACTCCACCAAGCGTTTGTGCTAACATCGTGGCAAACAACATAGTCAAGGTATTGGGGAGCAAGGCGATGCTGGTGAGGGAGACAATCCAACTGAGAGGGGGCATGAGGGTGGACAAGCCTTGGGGTTATAGCTTAGGGGGCAGCTTATTGAATGTTCCAGATTGGCAGTGGGGTATAACCAGGATAGGGATTGTTTCCTCATTGCTACAATTGTTTTGTCGAGGCCCTCATTCTAGTAGCGAGACCTAAGAAGAGCCTTAAGCACTCATTTTTTTCCTAGTTTTGTTTTATGTTTTGCTATATTGAAGAGATGCATGTTATGGAAACATATTTATTTAGTGAACAAGAGAAATTATTAAAATTAGTTATATTTAATTAATTACAAAATTAAATGTCACTTTTGCTAGAGTGCGTGTGCATTTTCCATTACTTATGGGGTTTTTAGACCCCACAAGATGTAAGATATTTTTTGAGAGTTAAAAAGAAATGAGCTCCAAAAAAAGTAGCAAATGAAAAAAAGAGGAGTCATTTTTTTTAGAATTTACAAGATATAAGATTTTTATTTTTTAAAGACCTATGATAAAAGGAGGTAAAAAAAAAAAAGTAGCTCCCCCCAATCAAACTCAAGACCTCTTATAGACTCCCGAGACATAAAATCGTTTTTAATAGAGTTATTAAAAAAAATATCTCAAAAAAAGTTGCCATTAAGAGAAATACAATTATAAATAGATATGGAACCCTAGACCTCTTTGCATTTAAAGACCAAGAGCATGACATGCACGTGCATGTGCATTAACAATGATGGCCCCCATTTTATATGTAATGATATCTTCATTTGTTTTAAACAAAAAAAAAGTTTCATATGACGTCTTGCAAAGAGGCATGTTGCCACGAGTGGGTTAACCAGCACGTCACTCGCCACTTGATTACTAAAAACTAACACTCATATTATATACATAATTTTTCTCTTTGATTTTTCTTAAAATAAAAAATGAGCTAGATTCAAAGGAGCTACTCGAACTCACCTTAGTAAATCACTTCGGCCAACGCCTGAGTACCTTGATCAAGTCGATTTTTTGAATACTGGTACAGAGCATGTGAAGGAATGAAAAAAATCCAAAGAAAAGAAGATCATGCTTGGACAGGTATATAATCTCTATTAGTTCCTTGTGTAATATTTGAGGTCTTGTGAATCACCTACAAGGCGAACACTGGCAGTGAAGCTCCTTATATAGGTTCACTTCTAGAGGACGAGCAAATGAAATCCTCTCATGAAGCCATATCCAGAGAGTTATATCTTAGATCTAATTCCCTATACAGTTCACACACAAAATTAATATTTTCTCACACCATTTTAAGGAACCTTTGTATAAGAACCTTTGATCACATAGTTCATGTGTGCACTAGCCCAAGCAGGTCTTCTATAGAGGCCGTGCACATGCAAGGGCTCATAGAATGTGCAAGCCACATGGACTCATCTCCTGAAGCTGCACAGGCATCGAACAAAGATGCATGGGTGCGCCTCACATGCATGGTGCGCCTCACATGATTTGGGGAATTCATTTTGAATACTCCCTCACTTATTTTCTTTAATTCTATTCTCCAAATTCTTCATCTACTATTGAGGATGGTCTCAATGGTTCTTTACTTTATTATAACTTTTTAGATTGATTATTGTTGGAAGACATTTTTCATCATCATGGGTGTCCGGTCAATAAAGCCTAACAAACAGTGGAAATTTCGACAGTATCAGAATGACCCCAGAACTGGTCAAAATCTTCACAAAAACTCTCAAAAGTCAGCTGCCATATTTCGTCACATTTCGACATATTTAAGGCAGTGCAGACAAAGAAACAAGTTCGCAGAATCGGCCTCTAGCACCTTAGAAGGGATTCCTATAACTAGAACTACATTTTAGGTACATCAAATTGATGTGGGGCTATCACCATTGGATTCGGAATGGTTGAAAACCCCCAAGGGTAAAATTTCAGCTTAAACGGACTTTCCAAGAGGAAGTTATAGGCAAAAGAGCGAAACAGGAGGAGCCGCACGCTATTCTTATACATCCACTCTGCAACCCAACTTCATTAAAGGGACAATAATGAACAATGACTTGCGACGACCATATCTCATTTGTCCTAAGTCAGATCACACTAAAATTTTGTGAGTGTGTTTGTCTCCTTAAGACGAGCATTTCGATATGTGGCACGCCCTGTGACGACGCCCGATCTTGAAGAAAAGCTAGAAAGAAGTTGCTGATCCGTGAAAAAGTTGAGTGAAAATCAACAGTATCGCACCTCGCTCGAGCGGCCAAATCACGACGCTCACGAAGTGGATCGATGCGAAACTAGTTCCATCGAGTGTGTAAGGTCTAGGGATATCTTTTGTCCGAACCCTGTACATGATGAATGCTCGGATTCCACACACGAAGCCGACGAAATGACTGCAAATTTCAGCACTGAAATTCCAGATTCCGGCCAAAACTCCAAAGTTGCAAAATCTTTGTCCGGACATGAAATGGAGCTACGTTTGTTGTCACGCGATCAGGACAGTATTCTCAATGTGATCTAGCGAAGAAATCATTGAAAGGTATCATGGAATGAGCACACTATCGATTCAAAGTTTCAAGATTCATCCAAATTTCAAGGCACATGATCGTGGCCTAAAAGCACAATCCATGGCTCGAAGTTGTTATCAAATCGATCGTCATACCGGGCCCTACAGAAAAACAATTATCTTTCGATCAAGCGGACATCAGAACAACCCTGGACCATCCATGAAAAATCACGAACGTTCTAGGGCAGTACATGGACTGTTTTGGAATTCCATAAATTGTTAAGAAGGGGGAAATATGTCATTTTGCACCCTATTTTTTTATTTTTTTAATTCAATTAAATCTTAATTTCCAGCAATTAGGTTTAATTTTGATCAATCCATCCATGTTTGGGCACAACTCTATATATACCACGTACTATCATTGTACGCAAACCCCCTCATTCATTCATGAAGGAGAACTTTGGTTAATAAAAGTTTTGTTTCTTCTCATTGTTGGGTCACGTTTGGAGAGAGAGAGAGAGAGAGAGAGAGAGAGAGAGAGAGAGAGAGAGAGAGAGAGAGAAAGAAAGGAGAGAGAAACTTTTGGATCGGTACCCTTAGGCTCAAGGTAAATCTGCTCTCTCTTATTTTCTTTCTTCTTCTTCTTCTTCGTCTAGCTTCTCTCATAGGCCATCCACGGCAGTGGTAGCGCCATGCATGCCTCTTCCCTTCTTACCTTCCTATGGTTTCACAGGTCGCGCATGGCAATGGCAGTGCTATGCGCGAACTCCTTTCTTCTTCCTTTTTGTTCTTTGTATCTCTTAGCATGGTTTCCAGACACCACTGCTCATCGCCGCCCCCAAATATGTTCTCGACACCTCAGTGAGGAGCACAAATGGCGAAGCCCATTGCCGCCCGCAGGGATCTCATCCTGTGGCATGCCTATCGCAGACGGTGAAGACTATCGCCGCCGGCGAAGGGTCGCGACAATACCTATCATTGTCTGCAAGTTTTCTTTGTGTGCTCGGTGTCTACTGCCATCTGCCAGCTTTCTTTGCACTCTAGGTGCCTACCGTCGTCCGCGAGCTCTCTTCACGAGCTCGGTGCCCATCGTCATTCGTGAGCTTCCTTCGTGTGCTCAGTGCCTATCACCGTCTGCGAGCTTTCTTCACGCTCTCGGTGCCTATCACAGTCCGTTAGCATTCTTCGTGTGCTTGGTGCCTTCGGTGCCTATCGTTGACTTTGAGCCTCTCCGTGCACTCGGTGCCTATCACAGTCCGCTATCTTTCTTCATGCGCTTGGTGCCAAAGCCATGTGCAGGCCCCTCTCTACATCCTACGACTATCGTTGTGCGCTTCATAAGAAGCTACCTTCTCACGTTGCCCACGGTGATACCTAATGCCGCATGCAGTCCACTGTTTGCTCCCTTTCGCCGTGAGTAACAGTTTGCAACGCCATCGAGACCTCCTCCCTTTACCGTCTCGTGCCTTCTCCTCAATCTCTTCCCTGCTCACTTGGCTGAAGGTAGACTCGGTCTGGCATTGTCATAACGGTCTGGCTGTTGAGCAGTATTGTCGTCGCGCTGGTCCTGAGTATCAAGTACGTCTTGCTTCCAAACCAGATTAGGACAGTCATATCGAACTTGACTTCGAGTAGTAATGTTGTCGCGCCGGTTTAAGTCACCGTACCCGTCTTGCTACCACTCCGAGTCGGTCATTGCACTGGTCCAGCTACCATGCTCGTCCTGTCTCATTGTCGAATCCCCTATTCTTTTCTCTTCTCATTCAAACCCTCTTCTTTTCATCACCCTAACTTCTCACCTTCTCACCCATATGAAGGTGCATTGCCCTAAGACAAGGGTGGGTCCTTTGGCCAACTTGTCTTGTAAATTAACCATAGTAGTGTTGAGTAGAAAACAAGGAGATTGCAAGTCAAGGGAGGCGATTCCGAACCAGCTTAGCAGCTGGGGGTTTTCTGTCGTGATCTAAGAAGGCACCAGCGCTAGTCATCCTAAGTAAGTCACGGACCCATGTGAGGTTTGTCCCCACCTCACATCCAAAATTCCTCTCTCACTAGTTGGATATCTGCCTTAATCTGTGAACGAGGTTTCCGAGAGTGAACTCAGGTTCTGGTTTTTTTGAACCCGAAACATGTGTCACCCGATCACCAAGATCCGAGCAGGCGCTGATCGAGGAACCTAACCAGCTTGGCGACTCCACTAGGGACTTATTACCCTTTCGTCGGTTCGCTCTTGTTTGATCAGTATCACCTTTTACTTTCTACATTACTTTCTTTGGCATCTGGGTTATTCAACCCGTTCATCCATGTCGAGGATTTTCTCATCCCCGCACTCGTGACTATCCTAGGGAAGCGAGTTGAGCAAGCCTCCTTCCCTACTATCCTTTTGAGTCAGGACCCACAGTTCGACTCCCAGGTACTTTCCTAGGTTGGTACGAGAAGGGACTTAAAGGTCCCTGACTCCCCGCTTCCTCGCCCTGGTGGACCCTCCACCAAGGCCCCTTGCATTGGCAGCACATCCACTGCTGCACACAACACACACCCCGCTACTGGCAAGTCCCTTGCCAGTCATATTGTTGAGGTATGCTAGAAGGCTGCCCTGCCCACTCTTGCGAGAGGCAAGCAAGTTGCTATCGCTTCTGAGGGTCGCCACAAGGCTACCCCCCAACTCTTTCACTACCCCGAACCTTTACACTCGGAGGCTCGACACACAGAGCCGGAGACCCTACGGCCTCCACCTCTCGTACACACTTAAAGGCTTGTGGTCCAACCACTCGAGCCACACCTCAGGGCAACTTTCATGCTACCTCGAGCTTGCATTTAGGGCTAGGCCTTCTTGGGCCAAACCCTGCGTGCGTCATGCATCCCACAGCTCGGGGTAGCACTAGTTTTGCACTACCTGAAGCACAAGAGGGTCGACCACTTCGTCCTCGCTCTCACCACACACAACTTCACCCAGTGAGAGATAGATTCCTACCCAGTCTCTCACAGACACAATCTCATGGGTCTCGACCTCCTATGGTCTAACTAATTGAGAAAACCAAGGTTGACCCCCAAGTCACCCGGACTGCTAACGTCAAAGATGCATTGACTTTGCAGGTTCCTCCCTGATACCGACTCCGGCGGAGTCATGAACCGGCTCTTTCTTCTGTCACTCTTCCTACACCAGGCAAGTACCTCTTGACCTGGAACTCAAAGGTCTTCTTTAAGAGTACCATCTTGAGTCAGCAGCCCCATGTCAAACATTAACTCGGGCAAGGGTCTGATGTCATATAGGAGCCTGCAGCCTCTAAGGCAGCAACCTTGGTTGCCCTCTGTCCATGGTCCCCATTCCTTGCTCCAGCTAATTGACATGGCCCTCGCCTGCTCAAGTACAGGGCAGTCAAGCCTCAGGGTTGGTTTTGGAGTGAGGTCCATAACAGCCTCAAGATTAAGCAGAGGAAAGGTCTTCAGATCCTGACCAAAGAAGCCCCTAAGGCAGTTGAGGCGACTACCTTTGGTGACCTCCTTCCTCATAATCTCTTCTTCGCTCTGCGGATCTCAGAGCTTCAATAGGTCCAAGAATATTGCTCGGTGATCACTGCCAAGAAGCCACGGTCCCAAGACCGTCAAGAACTGATCCTCACACGGTCGGCATATAAGGCTCGACTCCAGTCTGAGCATGCCAAGCCCTTGCAGACCGACTTGCCTCGTATGAATCGCCAACCCCAGTAGTCCACTACTCCACCTGGCTCTGACCCTTCAAAAGAAATGGTCAGTGTCATGGTAATCAACGAGCCGGACAACGCCCAAGAAGAGCAGATGAATAGGTTCAAGGTAATGATGCAGCCCATCATCGAAAAGATTGATCACCTAGAAGCCTCCAGGCCCGCTTCTTCTCACCATGAGACCGGTCCCCCATCTGGTGAAGACATGGTTCCCAAGCAAACTCCCCCGATCTCCTAAGACAGCTCTGCTTCTCGTGGGGTCTCCTAAACCGAGATAGATGCCATGGTTGCCCACAATCTCAAGAACAAAGTCCTGGACATGCAAGAGGTGTCTCTTTTCCAAAAGTCATACCCCTCGTATATCGACCAAGTGTCGTTTCCCCCAAATTATAAAAAGGGGAAGCTCCCCCTATTCTACGGTACTACGTCCCTACTTCAGCATACAGCTCACTTCCAAGCAGCATGTCAAGAAATGACCACTAACGGGCCACTCCTCCTCCATCAGTTCGTTAAGACTCTCAAAGGGCCAACCTTCCAGTGGTATGCTCAGCTATCTCCAAACTCGGTGCATACCTGGCAAGAAATGGAGCAGTTGTTTTATCAAGGCTTCTATGAAGTCCAAAGGAACGTGGAAACAATCGAGCTCCTCGCTCTGACACAACCAGGTGAGCCGGTTGACAAGTTATTTCCTAATGAAAAGAGTTGGTAACCTTTCAGGTCACTCCCATGACCAAAAAGGAAGCTGTCCAGACCTGCATATGAAATATGCTTCCCGAGATCGCCCGACATGTTGAGGTCTCCAATCCACCCTCAATGTCCGAGCTTATCTCTAAAGCAGTTTGTATTGAGGGTATGTTCAAGCACCATGGCGGATCCCATCAGCAACCCTTCTGCTCGAATTCTCGTTCCAACAGTCTAGGCAACAAGAAAAAGGTGGTGAACAGTGCGACTGTCACTGTGACTGACACCAAGAACGCCACACCTCAAACTCTGGACCTCTCAAAGGCACAAACGCCTCAGGTCGGGGGCAACCAGTAGTCCTACAATAAGGTCCTGCTTCCTAAAAATATTAATCGAAATGACTTTCGAATCCAGCACTAGAATAAGGTGTACCCCTTCGATAAGGAGTGGGTTCCTGCACTGCTTCGACTACTACTACAACAAAACATGATCCTGTTGTCAGAGGTCAACACTGAAGAACAAGCTGGATAGGAGACACTCGAGAGGTACTGTGTGTATCACATGAAAGTAGGCCACCTCATTCAGGACTGCTATAGCTCAAAGACACTATCGAAGCCCTTATTAACAAGGGTCAGATAAAGCTCGAAGAGTTAAAGAAGGCATTCAGGGAAACTGAGGCTTCTCACATAGTTACCATCCAAGAAGATGATGTAGCACCCGCTATCCTTCGTGCACTATTTTTTATAATGCTCGAAGATGGCCACATCACGCCAAAGCCGACAAGGTAGCCCAAGTTCCTGCTTCTAAGAACTTAGAACCTCCAGTGCGCGTATCACTTGATACGAGGCCATGACTTGAGCGAATGCACTGGCTTCCATGAGCTCTTGTTAAAGTACATGAAGTGATGCCAGGAAGTCCATGGTAACCTAGAAGGACACCCTCAAGTCCCTCCCCCACCAGTGCAAGAGGAACTCTCGACACAAGCCCCGGGAAGCGCCGAGTTAGACCCTCTACAGACCCTCGTCAAGGTGATGCTCCAATAGGGTCTCGTCACTCGCAAGCCCGCCAAGCAGCCTAAGCACCTTACCCACAGAACGAAAAATCTATGGTGCCCATATCACCAAGTATGGGGCCATGAGCTAAAATACTGCATTGGGTTAGAAGCTATAGTCACTCAGAAGGTATAAGAAGGCCACATCGTTTGCGTCATTCTCCATAAGCACTTCCAAGCCTCACTTTCGTCCAAGAGTAAATCCCGCCACATGTCCCTTATGTGAATACACTGAACCCTTCACAGCCCTTGACCTCTCAGCCCCTAGAATTTTACTGTGGTCGAAGTGGGCTCAAATCTCAGAAGCGTGATAAAGTCCACCAAGCTAGGACTACTCATCAGCCCTATAGGGTGGACCAAAAACCTCCTTAGGGATTTAGAAGGAGACGAGCACCCAGGTCGGCCCGCTGAAGGAACCACATCCCTCAGCCACCAGTCGCGGAAGAATTCCTCAGGCCCTTCCTCCACTGCCAACCTTACAGGACTTCATCCCAGGTGCAACTCACCTTATCTTGTCCTCCAATTTGATGGACGTTCTTGAGCTATCAATGACTTGGGAGTCATCAAGTATGGGTGACAACGACAAAAGCACCCTACAACTGTCAAAGCCGAGGAAAGACCTAAAATGCCCCCTGCACATGTCCAATTCCGATGACGACATAAAAAGCTGCCCAGAACATTCTAACTCTTCTTCTCCTCCTTCCTCTTCTATTTCTTCTGCAGGTACTGCTCGGCATCGCCCTGACTTCGATGCTCTAAACAAAGAGCTTGGAGGTACCACCTTAGCAGGTCGCAGCGGAAGCACCTAAGAACAATGTCAGCCCAGCTGGTTGGATTCTCGACAGTCACTGACACCCCGGCTCCCCATGCCAAAACCGAGCCATCCTCAAGCTCCTCTTCCAAAGAGTCCTCCTACATGGTGCAGATCTTGAAAGTACCATCCATCACGGGGAAATGAACCTGAGATCGGGGAAGAAGCTACATCTCACACCTCAAAAGTTCAAGGTCCTCAAGTTTCCTGATCCTTCACCTTTCCCTAGGCTTCAACCTCAAACCTCTACATCCTTAATACAAATCCCTATTACATCCCCATCAACCCAGACTGCACCGGCTGAACAACAAAGTCAACCAGTGTTACAAACCAAATATCAACCAAAACCTATTCCTAAGCCTACCCTACCATCTACACCAGTGACCGGATCAGGAACTTAGAAGACTAATGAGGATAAAGTAAAATATGACGTAAGTGGGCACTTGAGAAAACTTCCATTCCTTCTAAGTATCTATGATGGCCTTCTGCTGTCTAGAGACTATCGTATGGCCCTAGTGCAAGATCTTTCTAACCCAGAGGTATATGAGACTAAAGTGGAGCCTATTGAGGTTGTCCCAATCGTCCTGAGTGCGGGCTTGACAATATATTTTTTCAAAGATGACCTTTAGTTGGGAGGCAAATTTCGCAATTGCCCCCTCTTCGTGAATGGTGAACTACATGCCTTCCCTATCAATCAAATCATGTTGGATCGAGGGTCAGCAGTCAACCTGATCTCATAAAGGATCCTCACTCGATTGGGATTGGGATCTGATGACCTCATTCGTACCCACATCACTGTATGAGGGTTCAGCCAATCAAGAGAAAAGCCAGATGGGACAGTTCGGTGACCTAAATGATTACGCTCATTTTCATTTAATCGACACCAATACATCTTACAACGTCCTCCTCGGCAGCCCTTGGTTTCATGATCAGGGGGTGGTTCCTTTCACACTCCATCAATGCTTTAAGTACAACCGAGATGGAAGACAACACATGGTTTATGCTTATAAAGACCGTTCCCTATAGCCAAGACTCATTATACTGATGCTAAGTGCTATTTCACAGACCTTCCAGCACCAGAAAAGTCAAAGGATGATGATTGGAAGCTTGTGAGAGAGACAAAACCCTCGTCTCATGATGATGTTGAAGATCCGGGGCGAATGATCACGGTCGTGTTCAAAGAAGAGGAAAGACAAGGCAAGATCCTCCCTTTGACACCTATCTACCAAAGTATACCTTGCCACCTCTCCGAGGACATGATGTCATCCCCCTAAGACAAAGCTTCCCCCTCTACTTCTAATTGCTCAGAACAAATGGCAAGTAAGAAGCAACTCCTGAGACTGAGGAAGCCCTAGAGGAAGACCTTCTAGCATCTTGGGTCACTGGTTAGGTGCCTTGATCTCGCCCTCTGGATCTAGATGATCGAGAGGCACGCGTCTCAGGTTTCAAGGGAGACCCAAGACTTTTGAAATCACTCTCTCGGGAACGTCGTTCGAGAACAAGAGCAAGTATTACCAACCGTTGAGAGAGAAATTTAAGGTGGGTTCGGGACTTACTCGGGATGGCTCACGTGGGTGCCCTCTTTGATCATAAAGAAAGCCCCAAGTAATAAAACTTGTTTGGAATCACCTCCCTTGGCTTGTATTCTCCTATTTTCTGCAATCACACATATATGGCAAAGGTTCTAAGACAGTTGGGTCAGTGGACCTCACTTGGCCTTTTGGGTGAACGTACGCAGGTGCGCACATACAAAAGTAGACAGAAAGAAAGAGAGAAGAAAGATTGGGGGAAATGAGAATTTGACCAAGTAGGGAGATCAACACACTGATTAAGCTGGTGGGTAATTGGCCTGACGTGGCAGTAAAATGGGCTTGATAACTCAGACTGGCTCAACAGGATTACTACTAGATGTCATTACCGATACTGACTAGCTAGACTTGATGGTTAGTCTGTCATGGAGATAAAGCAGTTGCAGTAATTCTGACATAACAACATTACTGCTAGACAACTTGACTACCATAAGAGGCTAATCTCAACCCTTCTTAATCAAATGAAAGGATAACAGAAAGAATTAAAATCATAAAGCGAGAGTAAGAAGTAAGAGAATAAGAAAGAGAAGAGAAAGAAATAGAGGAAAAGAAAGAAAATAGGGTGAAAGACACAGTCGACGCTAGGCATCGCCGGCTGTTGGAAGAGGATAAGAAGGAAAGATACAGTTAGCGCTAGGCATTACCGGCTGGGTTGGAAAGAGAAGAGAGAGACAGACACAGTCAACGCTAGGCTTCATAGGTTGTATTTAAGAAGTGAGGAGAGGGAAGACAAAATCAGCATTGGGCATTATTAGTTGTGCTAATCAAAGAAGAGAGAGAATGGACACAGTTGGCAGAAGGCTTCGTTAGTAGTGTTTTAAGAAAAGAGGAGAGAGAAGATACAATCAGTGATGGGCATCACCGGTTGTGTTAGTCAGAGAAGAGAGAGAAAGGACGCAGTCGGCACTAAGCTTTGTTGACTGTGTTTTAAGAAAAGAGGAGAGAGAAGATACAGTCATCGCTGGGCATCATCGGTTGTGCTAGTCAGAGAAGAGAGAGAAGATGCAGTTGAGAAGATGCAGTTGGCGCTAGGCTTTACCGACTGTGTTTAGAGGAAGAGAAGATGGAAGACACAGTCGGCACTAGCATCGCCAGCTATGTTTAAAAGGAGAGCCAAGAGAGAGATAAAGATGAGAAGAAGAGAGAGAAAGAGAGATAAAGATGATAAAAAGGAGAGAGAAAGGGAGATAAAGATGAAAAAGAGGAGAGTGATATAGATGAGAAAGAGGAGAGAGAAAAGGAGATAGAGATGAGAAAGGGGAGAGAGATAAAGATGAGAAGAAGAGAGAGAAAGAGAGAAAGAGATGAGAAAGAGGAGAGAAAAAGAGAGATAGAGATGAGTAAGAGGGGAGAGATAGAGATGAAAAGAAGAGAGAAACGAGAAAAGAGGGGAGGAGAGAGAAAATTACCTTATCAAAAGGTATCGACTCTTTTCTTCTCTCTCCTCTATCTCTCTTCAAGGCACACCCACGAGCTTAAGCAAAAATGAAGTTTTATTGATTGATTGAAGAAATGAATCCAAGGTTGTTTTACAATTTGGCGTTGCATGCTTATATAGAATTGGGCCCAAACATGGGTGGATGCAACAAAACTACCTAAAATTAAAGATAATTACAATTTTATTGAATTAAAGATATTCTAAAAATGGGTGTAAAAGGACTGTTTTGCAACTGTTTTTCCCCTACCTAACAATGTGAGGAATTAAAAAACAGTCCCTGCTACTGCCTGAGAACTTTCGTGATTTTCCATGACTGATCCGGGGTTTTTCTGATGCCCCTTCGATCGAAAGATGATTATTTTCTTATAAGGCTTGGTAAGGCGATCGATTTGATACCAATTTTACGCTATGGATCATGTCTTTAAGCCACGACCATGCGACTTGAATTTTATATGAATCTTGAAACCTTCGGATCGATAGTGTTCTCGATCCTTTATGTTTTTCTTCATTTTCTTCGTTGAATCACACTGAGCATGCCGTGACGTTCACGTTGCAACAAATGCAGCCCGATTTCATGTCTAGATGAATTCTTTTTCGTCTTGAGTTTTTTCGGAATCTTGAAATTCGGCAGTCGATATTTACAGTAGCTTCGACGGCTTTGTGTGTGAAATCCACCTTATGCACATAATGCAATTTGGTTTCATGTCGATCAGGTATGCGAGCATCATGATTTGGTTGCCGGAGTGGGGTATGCTGCTGCTAAATTTTCTACAACTTTCTTCACAAATCAGCAACTTTCCTCTATTTTTTCTCCTTGCTCAGGCATCGTCACGGGGCGTACCATATATCGAATTGCTCGTTTTGACGAGACGAACACGCTCACAAATTTTGAGTGTTATTTGACTCTGAACGAGAGAGATATGGCCTTGAAAGTCATTGCCCGTGACAGTTAAAACAGCCACCTTTAATGGTGTTTTGGTATAAGGTGGCCACACGGGAATAGTGTGCGGCCCACCCCTTTCCTGTATTTTACTCATAACTTTGTCTTGAAATACCTGATTAAGCTGAAACTTGACCCATAGGGGTTTTTTACCACACCGAATCCAATGGCAATGGTCTCCATAGTAATTTGAAGCACCAAAAATGTAGTTCTAGTTATGGGGTCTATTTCAAGGTGCTAGAGGCAAATTTTTCTAAAATTGTTTCTTTGTGTTCATTGCCTTATACATGTCTTATCATTATGAAACTTGAGAAATGACCTTTTGGAGTGCTGATGAAGATATTGATCAATTCTGGAGCCATTCCGAGACTATCATAATTTGCGCTGTTTTGTAGGCTTTATTAACCTGCGTCCTCTTTATTCCACATCAAGGACCAAGGTGTTGAAAAATATGTTCAATTAGCTTGCCCCGCTGAATGTTTCTCTTTGAGAGAAGTAAGAGGGACAACATTAAGAGAATTTCCTTCGGCTTTGACTTCTTTGTGTTTTTAGCCATAGGACCACATGAATGCCGAGTAGATTGAAGCAATGGTGCAACTAGGATGCTCTGACGTAGGGATGCATTTTTGTTTATAGCGTATATTCGAGCAATCTAATGATGTAGATCTCACATATCTAATAGTTTCAACTGATAAAAATAAATCACAAAGCAATGGTAGAGAAAGTGGGAACAATCATAATTCAGATCTTATATCAGATCACCCCAGAAACGCGCAGATCTGCTCCCAAATCTGTGGCGGAGCCAGCGTGCTCCAAAGCATTTCAAAACAAAATTTTCAATCAGAATGAATCAAATCCAGATGAAATAAAATAAATACAATAAAAGTAAAGAGAAAATGAAGGAGAAGAAAATACCGAACCTGTTCGGATGGCCCGGCCTTCCCGAGCCTTCGATGGCATGCCTGTATCAAAACCGGTTCCTTTTGCCCTTGTGGTACAGATGTCGATCAACAAGTCTCTAGTAGTAGTGTGGTGGTTGTGCCCCAAAAATGGTTTAGATCTAGGATTGTTGTGCCCGAGGTTTAGCTTTACTCAGGCTTAAGATGAGGGTTAGGGTTTTCTCAGGAAAGGTCTCTCTACTCTCCTAGGTTTCTCTTTCAGCTTAAAGTTTAAAAAATTCTTGTCCCTCCTCAACCCTCTCAAATATCATCCTTTTATGGTCACCCAAAGTGAGTTTATTAGAACGAGGGATTTGTTGCGGCAGAGTTATCCCGTAACCAACAAATCCCTTGATCAAACCAATCTTTTACTTTTTTTAAATTTGTATTTGACCAACGCAGATAACACCAAGCTTCCCAAGCACCCAAAAGATGACAAGAAAAACAAAAAAAATGATAAAAATGCATTTGGGGAAAGATAAGTCTGGGCGACATGGGTCGGTCGCATGGGTGGCACGCCCTTTGTCGCACAAATAAAAAATGCTGTAAATTGAAAATTTTCTATTAAGGTGTGTTCCATAGCCTCTTGTGAAGATACAAAAAAATATTTGGGTCAAAAAATATTTTTTTACTATTTTTAATTATTTTTTTGGTAAAATAGGGCACTTGTACGATGACTTGGGCGACACGCCCTGTGTCGCCTGAGCGGCACTCCCTGTGTCACCCAAACCAAAACTCGTCCAAATTGATTTTTTTAATTTGGGTGTCTTCCTCAGCCTCTTGTGAAGCTCTCAGAAAAAATTTGGGTCAAAATAGTTTTTTTTACTATTTTTAATGATTATTTCTTATATAACAGCGTGTTTACTAGATTACGGGTAAAAACAAGCATCTGTTGGGTTCTGGGCTTACAGAATGATTCCGGCTCACAGGGTAAATTTTGTGACCTATGGATTTTTTGTTTATTATGCCAATTTGATCTTAAGAATCTAAGAAAACCACAGAACTTGCTATATTTAAAGCGGGTGTCTACAGTTGCCCCTCTTACGCACTCCCTGTCCTTTGAGGGATAGGAAAGTGGCAAGGAAATAGACACACTATCGTTCCCTGTCCTTTGAGGGGCAGAAGAACGTGCACTCCCTGTCCTTCGAGGGACAAGTGAGTCGTAATAGTAGACTCTCTAAAACTCCCTGTCCTTTGAGGGGCAGGAGAATGTCAAAGATGAATGTCATCCCAACGTCACGTGGGCAGATGTCATACCAACTATCCCTCCAAGTCATTGCACTCCCAAGCTCACCCACCTAGGGCATCTTTATCCTAGGGTTTTCGGTGTGAGGTGTCGGTGAGTTACCCAGGCTTGAAACTCGAGGTGGATTTTACAGCCATGCCACTTGACCTTAGGGTTTCTCAGTTTGAAAATTTTAACCTTGGCAATTTCTTTGATTTCCTTAGGGGTTTCCTAAGGTTGTCTATTGGAAAAGGCTTTCTATAGGATGAGACGTGGCTGATTACTTCAAAATAGAGAGGCGAGCCAGCAATGCCGTAATCGTGGCAACGCAGTGTTCATCATATACGGTTGTCTAAGCTCCTTCGTTTTTGCAAGTCTTTCTAGAAATTTTTGAATGTAGGAAGAGATTTGAACAGAACCCCGAGCAAGAACAAGCTATGATTTTAACAACGAAATTAAGGTTTTTGAAAACACTAGACATATGGTGAAAATTTTAAAAGAGAAAGATATTTCGAAAAGCAGTGTTGCTTAGCAATTTCAACTCCTGCAACCATAGAGCCCTCTAAGCAATTTCGCGTCATGCAGCGATGGACGATACACCTGACCTTTTACGTCATACGAGCATAGACATTACCTAACTCGGCTCTTTTACGTCACATGACATTGAACTGGATAACCCGACCTTTTACGCCATACGGGGCTAGACGTTACCTGTCTCATAGGTGTAGGAAGTTGGCTTTGAGAATGAGGCCAGATCGACTAACAGTTTAACCTCTTATAGTGATGGAGGAAGTCCCCTAGCAAAGGAGAAAGCTTTTTGAAAATAGATGATTTTAACAGTTAATTTTAAAAGCATTTTCAAAAGGGAGGGGCCTTATAGTTTTTTCACCTGTGGCCCGTTTGGTGGTTATTTTCTTTGTTATATTCTACCCATAGATGATGAAAGGATTCCCTTATGGGATTGTGAGAACTCAAAAATCATGAATCTGTCGTTTTACCTTTGGAGCTTTCATCCTCAGCTTCGCGGATCCATGAAGAGTCCTCTGGATTCTTGTCAGGCTCCCATCTTAGAGGGTCTTGACGTTTTTTAGGGTTCGTCGAAATCACTTCCGTTTTCCATTCATGTCACCCTCCTACATGTTTTTGAGTTGGTTCTATTGGGAACCTGCAGGGTTTAGGAGGAGTCTTCATCCTCAGGGTCTGCTTGTATAGTATTATTGGAACTTGTAAGTACTTGTTTGTACTTGAGTGTTTTGCATCGAAAGCTCCTTCTTGGAGATTTTTTTTATCATTATTTTTTTTACCTGTGATGCCTTTTCAGGATTTCAACACGTCCATTTTTTTTTTTTTTTTTTTTTTTTTAAATTTTTTTTTGTGATGCCTTTTCTTGTTTTCACCATGTTTTTTAGCCCGTTACGGGTAGTATTTTCTGAGATACATTGCATTAATGGGGTCATGAGTTTATACTCCTCCTGATTTTTTATCTGATAAGAATTACCTGCATGCACCTGGGTAACCACAAATGGCCCCTCCCAATTAGGTTTGAACTTGCCTAAAGGGTGTGGATTTGCAGGAGTGTGGAATATTTTCTTGAGTACCATGTCCCCTTCTTTGAACTGTCATGGAACAACTTTCCTTTGGCACGCCCTCTCTAGTCTACGCTGATAAGCAACGATATTTGGTGTTGCTCGTAGTCATTTTTCATCCAAAGTAACGAAGGCAGTGATTCGTGCTTCGATCTTTTGTTCCTCATCTGCATTTTTGTGAATAAGCACTCAAAGAGATAATATCTCAACCTTGATGGGTAGCACTGCTTCCTTACTATACACCAATGAGTATGGGGTCATGTTAGTAGGAGTCTTCTCAATTGTTCGGTAGGCCCATAGGGCCTGATTTAGCTTGTCTTACCAATGTCTCCCGCCTTCTATTATTTTGTCTATTGTTCTGAGTAGTCCTTTATTTGTGGTTTCTACTTGTCTGTTTCCTTGAGGGTAGTAAGGTGTGGAGAATTTATGTGTTATCCCAAACTTTTTGCACACCTTAGTGACCTTTTCATTTTTGAGATTGGATCCATTGTCAGTGATGATTGTCTCAAGAATACCAAATCTGAATACGATATTGTTCTTTATGAAGCGGGATTCATGTTTGCCTTCAATTTTAACAAATGATGCGACCTCTACCCATTTGGTGAAGTATTCTGTAGCCGTTAATGTAAACTGGTGTTGTTTGAGGCTTTTGGTGATATCATTCCAATGATATCAAGATCTCACATGGCGAAGGGCCATAGGGGCGGTGTTGAGTTGAGTGATACGGACGGTGCATGGATGAGGTCTCCATAGAGTTGACATTTGGGACACCTCTTAACGAACTTCCAGCAGTCGTTAGCCATGGTGGTCCAGTAGTAGCCTTGACACCTAATTTTCTGGGCTAAGGTGGCTGCCTCAAAATGACCACCTTCATTGTGTAATTCATTCAATACTTGATCAATTTTTGGGTGATCGAGACACCGTAGAATGATGCCATTAAAGGACTTTTTGAACAAGAGATCTCCTCTTATTAAGAATACCATAGAAAACCTTCGAAGGGGTTCTTTATCCTTTTTGGTGGCTCCTTCGATGTATAACCCATCTTTTAGCAGGGACAAAATATTGTGGAACCACGGTTTTTCTTTGATTGGAGCATTTGAAGCCATGGAAGATACTTCCCCATCGTTCTCATTCTCTTGCTCTATTTCGTTTTCGATCCTTGTTGGGGAAGGGTCATGTTTGTTCTTGATGTAGAATGGGAGCATGGTGATTTTTGGGGGAATATCGACTATTGAGACAAGGGTCGCAAGGGCATCAGCGAGCCGATTATTTTCCCTAGTCACATACTAGAAGGTGATTTTCTTAAAAAATGGGATCAGCTTTTCCACCTTTTCTTGATAAGTTTAAAGGGTTTACTCTTTCACCCTCCAAATCCCTTGAACTTGATTTATGACGAGTAATAAGTCACTAATTACTCGTATCTGCTGAATGTTCATTCCCATTGCATTCTCAAGCCTGACAATGAAGGCTTCATATTCAGCAACGTTATTGGTATATGGGAAATTCAACCTAATGGTTGTTGGTATTAAAATCTTCTCGGGTGAGCATAGTATGACTCCTATACCTGACCCGTATTCGTTCTTTGCACCGTCGAAGTATAGCTCTAAATCGAGTTCTCAAATGTGAAGAGGTTCTCATCAAGGAGATCTGTGTTACTGGGAATATTGTCTGGCAGTGCGGGTTTAGCTAAGTGGTCTGCAATGGCTTGTCCTTTAACCGATTTTTTAGTGACGTACTCGATCTCGAACTCGCTCAATAACATTCTCCACTTTGCCAAACGTCCATTGAGGACTGTCCTCACCAATAGGTACTTGAGTAAGTCAATTTTTTATATGAGCTTGGCTGAATGAGATAAGACATAATGTCTTAGTTTCTGCATGGCCCACACAAGTGTTAAGCAATGTTTCTCCACATCCGTGTATCTTGTCTTATAGTCGACCATGGTTTTGCTGATATAGTATATCGTTTGTTCTTTTCCATGGTCATTATATTGTCCTAACATTGCCCCCATGGTCTTGTCTTTCACTGACATGTATAAGAACATACATTTTTTTAGACTAGGAGGACTAAGGATGGGAGGTTTTATGAGGTACTCATTGATTTGATCGAATGCTTATTGGCATTCATTTTCCCATATGAATTGGCATTAATTTTCCCATATGAATGGGGTGTCCTTCTTAAGGAGTCTATTGAATGGTGCGCACTTATCCGCCAGTTGTGAAAGGAAACACCCTATGGCTTGTATGAGACCTTGAAGCCCATGGATTTCTCTGATGTTCCGGGGAGAAGGCATTTCAATGATGGCTTGTATTTTGGACGGGTTCACCCCAATGCCTCTTTGGCTTACTATAAAGCCTTGTAATTTGCCAGATTCAACTCCAAAGGCACATTTTTGTGGATTGAGTTTGAGTTGATGATTTCGGAGTCTTTCAAAAATGGTTCTGAGGTTTGTGAGATAATCAGACTTGGTCTTCGACTTGACCAGGATATCATCGACATAGTCTTCAATAATGATATGCATTAGATTGTGGAAGATGCTAGTCAGCCCGTTGATAAGTTGCTCCTGCATTTTTGAGACTGAAGGGCATGACTTTGTAACAGTAGGTTACCCATTGTGCTATGAATGACGTCTTGGTTTGGTCTTCTTCTGCCATGAGAATTTGGTTGTAACTTGAGAAGCCGTCCATGAATGACAACATCTTGTGACCTACAGTGTTGTCGATCAAGGCATCTATGTTTGGTAATGGAAAATTGTCTTTGGGACATGCCTTATTGAGGTTTCTATAATCGACACACACTCGGATCCTCCCATCTTTCTTG